>NC_080540.1:74125560-74725560 GCF_028640845.1 Ahaetulla prasina | reverse complement strand
CTAGAAAGAGTGCAGAGAAGAGCAACAAAGATGATTAGGGGACTGGAGGCTAAAACATATGAAGAACAGTTGCAGGAACTGGGTATGTCTAGTTTAATGAAAAGAAGGACTAGGGGAGACATGATAGCAGTGTTCCAATATCTCAGGGGTTGCCACAAAGAAGAGGGAGTCAAACTATTTTCCAAAGCACCTGAGGGTAGAACAAGAAGCAATGGGTGGAAACTAATCAAGGAAAGAAGCAACTTAGAACTAAGGAGAAATTTCCTGACAGTTAGAACAATCAATAAGTGGAACAACTTGCCTGAAGAAGTTGTGATTGCTCCAACACTGGAAATTTTTTAAAAAATGTTGGATAGACATTTGTCTGAAATGGTGTAGGGTTTCCTGCCTCGGCAGGGGGTTGGACTAGAAGACCTCCAAGGTCCCTTCCAACTCTGTTATTATGTTATGTTAACATTTCAAAACCAACCATAGAAGAAAAATGTACTTGGTAGCAGATTGAAATGGACCCAATGCAGAACTTGCATTAAGAGCTACCCATTTTATGTACACTGAGAGCACATGCACCAAGACAAATTCCTTCTGTGTCCAATCACACTTGGCCAATAAAAAAGTCTATTCTATTCTAAAAAGAGCTACCCATTAAGGAAATAATGTTCATGCCTTGCAAGTGATAGTTACAAAATCAGCTAAATGTGGTTTTATCTGCTACCTTGCTTGTGATATATTTACATTTTCAAATTGATAAACAATAAATGTAATAATACATTTTTCCATAATTTTCTTGAATCATTTATCATCTGCCTGAATTTATTTTAATGCAATTTTGAATGTAAACTGTATACTTATTTGCAAAGAAATTTACCTTTGGAACAATTTATGATAATTCTTGAAATATTGTTTGTTAACTACAATATCTGCAAGTTATAGTTACAAAATCAACTAAAACTCCTTAATTTCTTTACTTTTCCCCTCATGTGCTCCCCTACACAGCAAAAACACATTTTCCTTAGTTTGCCAAGACCAATTGCTTTAGGATCCATTAACCTGTCAAAATATTTTTTAACCTTGTTTAATCATCTGAAATGTTTTTTTCTACAGTAAGTAATATCTCTTTTGTTTTCTTTCCCTACTATCCTAATCAGGATAATTGCATACTGTAGCATAATACAATATTTAGACTTAAATCTTATATGAATTAATTTGAGAGCGGATCTCATTGGTCTCATCGTAATTGTTATATTCTCCTCCATTTATAAAGCACTTATAATTGTTTCAATACTAATCATTAAGAAAACAGTGCTATGTCTTCCAGCAGTACTATTCTCATAAGAGCATTCAAAGAAAAAAGAAATAAAGAAGGCAATTAAGTTTATATTCTTAATATTTCATACTTTTATCTTATAGTCAGTAATTGGAATGGTCACTGAGTAGCCAGAGAGAAAAAACCAAAATCGTTTGCTGGTCTGGAAAGCTTTGCGAGTTGACAAATGCATTATGATCAGGATAGCATACAATCTACAAAAACTAAATTCTTCTTAGTTTATTCGGTAGCACATTTTATAAGCGTTTATGTCACTTCAGGGGTGGGTTCTACTTAACTTTACTACTACAAGCAATGCAACGGGAGCACTTGCTTGCTTCTGTGCATGTGCAGAAGCCCCTTGTTGACGTTGGGGTGGGTGGAGCCTCCTGACAGTTTTACTACCGGTTCTATAGAACCAGACAGAACCAGGAGCAACCCACCAGTGTGCCACTCCTATGACTTAATTTCACAAAAGAGTAAAATTTGACTTGAACCAATTTCCTAAATTTCAGAGCTCTCTCCTTTATTCAACTTGAAATTTAATTTGAAGCAACATTGGAAATCTGAAAATTCATGCCTCCAAACAACTGTCATTAGAAAATCACAAACGGCTGATTGTTTAAAACTTTGTTTTTAAATATAGTGGACACATTTCAAATGTCAAACAGATAAGGGCAGGGTTTTTGTATTTTGGTTTTGTTTTTTTTTGTTCAAGGGAAATATTTCCGGTTTTATGATAATAAAAAGCATGCTAGTTCTATATTCTACATCAGGGGTGTCAAACTCAAGGTTCGGGGGCCGGATCCGGCCTGCGGGGTGCTTAGATCTGGCCTGTGGGCCGCCCTGGAAACAGCAAAGGACCAGCCCGCAATGCCTCTGCCAACAAAAAGGGAGCTCGGGAGGGCCAAGTGCGGCCCTCCAGAGCTCCGTTTTTACTGGCAGAAGATTGCAGGAAGTCGTCACAGTCGAAAACGGAGCTCAGGAGTCCATTTTCACTGGCAGAGTGCTCGGGCCACCACAGGGGTGCCCAGCACGAGTGACGTTGAGCTGGCCATGCTCAACCTGGCCACGTCCCCCACCTTCCAAGGTCAAACACAATCCTGATGTGTCCCTCGGTGAAATCGAGTTTGACATCCCTATTCTACATAATCATTTTAAGGACTCCATTACGACTTCTCCTTCAAAGCTCTCTGAGTGCACAACTGAGGGAAACTATATAATTAGAAGACATATTTGTTAATCCAGCTCTTCACCCTCCATAGCCTGACATATTCAAGATATCACAAATCAAAAACAGTCTTTCTCTTTTTGCAGAAAAAAGCTATTGAATTAGTTCATGCCTAATTCAGACGTAAAGGAGTCACAAATCTTTGAGAAGATCCAGGTTTGGTTCTGGCTGTTTCAAAGAGAATCCTGCTTCATTTATGATGCCAAATGATGATCCAGTTTGACTGGTGATTCAGCCAAAATCATAGCAGACATCTAGTGTTTTCCTATAACTTTATTGTGTCACAAAAAACACAATGCCTATGGAATGGCAGCTATTAACAGATGAATCTTTAATCTCCAGATATAGTATATTAATGAAGCTATAAGATAGTAGGAAGAAAGTAGTAGGAGATTAGCATATTTTACTTAAGCTCATCAATCAGCTTCAATACAAAATTTGCTTTGAACAAAATTCTAGTCCTCTTCTATGGTCATAACAGAATGCACAGAAAAGTTCATGAATGTTGTACATAAAAAAGCCATATGTCTTTATTACATAAAAAGCTAAAAGACATCTAATTAAATCAACCAGAAATGAGTTTATGAAAGACAATGCAGGAAGTGCTGTTTACATGACATCTAACAGAAACTTCATTTCAAAGAATTATATCATCATGATTTAATTAAATTTAATCATTGACATTTAGCTAAATTCTGAAAATTATTGAATAAATGGAATAGTAATTAAGGAGAATGAAAACTAATTAATGATTTCCATTAATTTCTGAATTAATGAAAACTAATCAAGGAGAATGGAAACTAATCAAGGAGAGAACCAACCTAGAACTAAGCAGAAATTTCCTGACAATTAGATCAATTAATCAGTGGAACAACTTGCCTTCAGAAGTTGTGAGTGCTTCAACACTGGAAGTTTGTAAGAACAGATTAGACAACCATTTGTTTGAAATGGTGTAGGGTTTCCTGCCTCAGCAGGGGTTGGACTAGAAGACCTGCAAGGTCCCTTCAAATTCTGTTCGTCAGGTTCCAATTAATGTACCCATCACAAACCAAAGTCTGAGGCATTCCGTTTCCTCAAAGAACAAATTTATTTAGATACATCATCTTGGCATGAACTGGTGGAAAGCCAGTACTAAAGGTTCCTGTGCTTTCCACCCCACTTTAAGCAAAAGTTTCTCATTTTCCCAAAACAATAAGTCACACTGTCCAATTGGGATGAAAGCCGGTCGCTTGGCGACTTTCCTCCTCCTCCGCTGGCTAGCCAACTGACTCATTCGCCAACTATGTGGTTTTGGCTGAAGACTCTGTCAACCTCTTCCCTCCCCCTTCAGCTTCAAATTGTGTCAACCTGAATCCATGTAAGAATAACCCATGATAGAAACAACCCCAGATTCAGATTCAGGCTTGACAGTGTTATTCTGTTAATGAATTAACACAAGAATCCTTCCTTCCTTCCTTCCTTCCTTCCTTCCTTCCTTCCTTCCTTCCTTCCTTCCTTCCTTCCTTCCCCTATAATTCTCTTAATGGAAAACATAAAGAAAGCCCTTTGAATTTCTAAAAGCTATGGGCCTTTTCTTTATTTCCTCCAAAAAAATCAAAGACAGTGTGAGTGAAGCTCTGCTCATTTTTAATGTAGGTTGCTATCCTGACTTTTTTCACCATACCCTGTGTGATACCTCATCCGGGTTCCAGGATGATGATGCTGATTTTGTTATTTGGGGGAGGGCTTTCCAATCCAGGCAGGGGTGAAATGCTCCTGGTTTGGACCAGATTACCCGATCTGGTAGCGATAGGGGCGGGAGGTCTGGAGAACTGGTGGCAAAAATCCCTGCCCCCTTGCCCATGTCTAGCTGATCATCAGAGGTTTTTTTTCTTTTAAAAACATTTTTTCTTCAGCTGAAAAAATGCTTTTAAAAGTAAAAAAAAAGCCTCTGATGATCGTGCAGCTCAGCTGGGATTGTCAGAACCCTTTAAAAGCATTTTTTACAACCTCTGGCGATCCCAGCTGAGAGGGTTTTAAAAGCATTTTTTAACAACGTCTTCGCCCGCCCAGTCACATTACTCCCCTCCCCCACCAAGCCATGTCCACAGAACCGGTAGTAACAAATTTTACATTTCACCCCTGAATCCAGGTGACAGTTCTCAGATTTCCTCATGGCTTCTCAAACAAGTATTAAGTCTTGCTTAGCTTTGTGTTCCAAAAGTTTCTTCACAACACTCCTGATTTTTCATTGTGCCCTATAGCCTTTGGGTTATTACCAATTTGTGATTCAGTGTATTATGTGTAACTCTTTTCCTTTGAAAAGAAAATCTTGGATTTATGTGAACTTTATTTGAGCTCAAGAAGTCTAAAGAAATGTGTGTATGTGATGGTAGTGGTGGTGGGGTTTGTACATATTGACTCAGAAATGAAGCTTACTTAAATTTGTTGGGACTTATTCCTACAGACAGTTGTCTTAAACTTTGCCTTTTTTATTTCAAGCTTGTACAATATATAGATTAATGTTTAGATTTCTTCTACTTGTGAAAAACAAAACAATATATCTCAGAACCCAGATACTAGATGGGCAAGGACCAAAAAAAAAAAAAAAAGACCAGTTATAACCCCAAACATTTATAGAAGAAAATTAGGTCAGGAAAAATATAATTTGCTATAATTAACTCATCTGTTCCCAATTTTGAGTGTGTACGTGTGTATAGACTACATTAATTCACTTAGTGGTGGCTTTTTTTTTTTAACTACACTCTGGATGAAATGAACAGCAATTACATTTTGGAAAAGTCATCATAGCAAGAGACAATATAGGTGCTATAAGACAAACCTTACTCAATGTCACAGTCTCTGCCTATGTAGCTCTGCAGGTGTTCTGAACTGGTTCTTGGGAGCAAAATGTTCTTGGGTTTTAAAGAGTGCTAAGAAAGGAAGAACCCTGACGAATTAACTACAGATGCCTGTGACTGTTATGATTCCCACCCACCCCATCCCACAATAATTTGTCAAGGTTAGTGCCATTTTTCATGGTTACTCCCATTGCAAAATCCTGGGATTTTGACTGCAAGGACAGGGCAGGCAGAGGGAGCCCAGTTTTAAGCAATCTGGACAATTGCAATTTTGGTGGAGACCCTGAAGACAATATGAGACACAAATGCCTCCAAATAGACCAGACGTGTCAAACTCAATTTCATTGAGGGCCACATCAGGGTTGTGTTTGATCTTGTGGGGGGGCAGGGTGTGTGTGGCCAACTCGACATCACTCTTATTGGTGGCACATAAGGTGGCCTGAGTACTCTGCCAGCAAAAACGGGCTGCCAAGCTCCATTTTCAGCTGTGACGGCCTCCTGCAACCCTCTGCCAGCGAAAATGGAGCTTGGGAGGGCAGCCTGAGGCTTACATGAGCTCCGTTTTGGGCTCCGACGGCCTCCTGCAACTCTCTTCCAGGGAAAAGGAGCTCAAGAGGGCCTCTTGCAGCCCTCCCGAGCTCTATTTTTGCTGACAGAGGCACCGGGGGCCAGATCTAAGCACCCTGTGGGCCAGATTTGGCCCCCTGGCCTTGAGTCTGACCCCTGAAATAGACAAGAGACACTGGAAGAGGTGTTTATATCAAGAAGAGAGACTTGAGAAATATGACACACAGTAACTTCCTGCTGCAAGTTGCATGCTTCGGGATGTATCCTATGGGTCTTAGTTTTTTCAAGAGAGAGAATATACTGAGAAGAAAAACAGGAAGCAATATGGAATCGAAGGCCTTTATAGAAGGACAGACATTGCTTTTTATGGTAAATATATAGATATATTATCTCCAATGAATAAAATGAAATGAAATGAAATGGATTCTTCTATCCAGAGATCCAAAGATGGCTTGAATCCTGATGTGCTTGCCTCAAGTAGTCCTTGTAGTTTTTTTGGAAAAAGTTTTAGTAATAGCAAATTCTTTACCATTTACTTTTACTTTAAGAAAGGGGAAGGGAGGGAGGGGGACGGAGAGGGAGGGAGGGAGGGAGAGGGAGAGAGAGAGATCCAACTGGCTTAATATATAGGGTACAATTAGCACTCATGGTTTCCTGAGTTCTAGTCTGGTGCTTAAACTCTATGCGAAACTAGCTCTAATCTAGCTTTATAGTGAATGTCTTTTTTAAAGAAAGAAATTGGATAATTTATGATTTAAAACAGTGCTTTCTTTCCAAGATATGCTCAAGACCACAAGTGAATGATCCTATCCAAAACAGTTTTTAATTCTCAAATATTGCTTTAATACTTAAGTCATGGTGTCTTATTAATCCAGAACAGATTTTATATGTAAGACCTGCTTCAGGGCTCAAATGAATATTATTTTTTCCCCAAAACATTATTTCAAAAATCAAATAGTTCCTTTTATGCTTAGGCTGAAATCCAAGCAAAAACATATGAAAATGAAGTTATAGTCAGTTCCTCATATTCTGCAGAGGGCAAGAAGCCACCATAAAAAAAGAGAAATGATTATTTTAGCAGTCTCAGGACCAGATTTAAATTCCTCTGCAGGTAAGGGGAAAAAATAACTTCCTTGAAAGACATTTAATTTTGTAATGAAGTGGTCAGAAAAGTCCTCAAATCAGCTGCATTGTTAAGCAGTCACACAAACTTGAAAGTCTTTTAAATGTTATGGATGCCCTGAAATGTCATACCATGCTTTAGTTATGACAAGTCTGATGGTCCATGGAGATTCTCAGTCATCCAGGTCATGGTTGTCTCAAAGGTCCCAGAACTGAAGAAGCTTTATTTATTTATTTTTTATTTTATTTATTTTATTTTGTCACAACAATATATGTAGGTATCATACAAAAAGATTATATAGTATATAAATACATATATGAGTAAATATAAGGAGGTATAAGCATATATATATATATAGGAAGAAGAAAAGAAAAACAATAGGACAGGAACGGTAGCACGTTTGTGCACTTATGCACGCCCCTTATGGTCCTCTTAGGAATGGGGTGAGGTCAATAGTAGAAAGTTTTTGGTTAAAGCTTTTGGGATTATGGGAAGAGACCACAGAGTCAGGTAAAGTATTCCAAGCACTGATGATTCTGTTACAGAAGTCATATTTTCTGCAATCTAGATTAAAGCGGTTGACATTAAGTTTAAATCTATTAGTTGCTCTAGTATTATTGCAATTAAAGCTGAAGTAGTGTTTGACAGGAAGGACATTACAGTAGATGATTCTGTGAGTTAAACTTAGGTCTTGTCGAAGGCGACGGAGTTCCAAGTTTTCTAAACCTAGGATTTCAAGTCTGGTGGGATAAGGTATTTTATTGTTTTCAGAGGAATGGAGAACTCTTCTTGTAAAATATTTCTGGACACGTTCAATTGTATTGATGTCAGAGATGTGGTGAGGGTTCCAAACAGGCGAGCTGTATTCTAGAATTGCTCTAGCAAATGTTTTATATGCTCTGGTTAGTAGTGTAGTTGTTGTGACCCAGGTTCCTGGACCCGGACTCCTGGACTCGGATGATTCAGAAAGTGAGGGAGAAGACCTGGCCAGCCCTGCTTCTCTTGAGCCCTTTCCCTCCCTGGCACCCACTCAAAGGGAGGAGGAGGGGCCGGCAAAGCCTGATTCCATGGAGCCTCCTTCTGATTTGGCAACGCCCCAAGAACAGTTTTGGAGTGATGCAAGGTTACGTAGACGTGATCGGCGTGCGCAGCAGCGGAAGAGTTGGGACAAAGCCAAGTCATAATTGTCATGCAGTGACATCTGCAGAGACTATAAATAGGAGGCGGGACTTCCTGGTTTTTTGTCTTGGACAAAGTAATGAATTTGGGCGGGCAATCTGTGTCAACGGAGGGAAGAATATATTCGTGAGTAATTCTGGCCTTATCTGTAATTTCCTTGTTATCTCCAGAAACTTGGCAGGCCCGTGGGTAGACGTAGCCAGGACATTTATATATATGTAAATAAATCAGAAAAGGAGGCCTCTGACTGACTCTTTGCTGGGAGTATTGGGGGAAGGGAAACAGAACAGTAGTGTTTTTGGAAAAGAAGCTACGCAAGATTAGGTTTACAACTCTTAGAGCTTTTTTTGCTATGTAGTTGCAGTGGGCTTTGGCACTTAGATCATTTGACATGAAAACTCCAAGGTCTTTAACGGGATGGGGGTCGTCTGTAAGGTAATGTCCATCTAGTATGTACTTAGTGTTTGGGTTCTTTTTTCCTATATGTAAGACTGAGCATTTGCTGGTTGAAATTTGGAGCTGCCAATTTTTAGATCAAGCGGTTAGATGGTCAAGGTCGTTTTGAATGATAGATGTATTGTCTGTGGTGTTAAATAGTTTGACATCGTCAGCAAAGAGAACACAATTACTTGAGATATGGTCACAAAGATCATTAATGTATAGTATAAAGAGTGTTGGTCCAAGGACGCTGCCTTGAGGAACGCCACTCTTGACAGGAACAGGATTTGATAAAGCATTGCCAATTTTGACCACTTGTCTGTTAGACAGAAAAGCAGATATCCATTTGTGAAGGGGTCCTGAGATGCCATAGGATATTAGTTTTAGGAGAAGTTTATCGTGTACTACTGAGTCAAAAGCTTTGCAGAAGTCTATGTAGATTGCATCTATTGATTTGCCTTGATCAAGATTTGTAGTCCATATGTTTTTACAGTGGAGAAGTTGTAAGTTACATGATAATTTTTTCCTGAAACCAAATTGTTTATTGGAGAGTAGGTTGTTTGTTTCCAAGTATGAGGTAATGGATTGGTTGATGATTGATTCCATGACTTTGCAGGTGACGCAGCAAAGAGATCGGTCTGTAATTTTCGACTAAGCTGGGGTTTCTTTTTTTGAAGATAGGGATGACTGTGGCTAGTGACCAAAGTTTGGGAAGGGAACTGGTAGTGAAAGCTTTATCAAAGATAATACTTAGGGGTTCTGCTATATTAATGGAAAGTTTTTTTAAGAAGTATGCACATAGTCCATCGGGTCCAATAGATAGCTATGGTTTTAGGTTATGAAGAGCTTTTCCAACGTTATCTTCTGTGAAATCTATATGAGTTAAGTCATCTAATCATTGCTGGTACGTTTGTGGAATGTCGGATATGTGTTATTGGAGTTAACAAAAACTGAGCCAAAGAAAATGTTGAAGAGGTTTGCTTTAACTGTTTCGTCATTGCATTCTTTGTTGTTAGAATCTTTTAGTGGTGGGATGGATCTTGAGTCTTTAAGTTTATTGTTAACAAAATTATAAAAGGCACGATTGGAATTTGTGCGCAGAAGTTTCTCTTCTTGCTTGGTGTGGTAATTTGTTAATTCAGTTTTTATTTGGTTGCATATATTTCTGTAGCGGTTTTTGAAATTTGCAACATAGCCTTTTTTGTTTCTTTTCCAGAGGGATTTTTTTTTTGATTGAAGCTTTTTTATTGATATGGGTAGTTTGTTTTTCCTGATCATGGTAGTCATTTGTGGTACATATAGTTTAATGACTCTATTGATTTCAAGTAGGAAGACTCTATAGTGGTCTTCAGCGGTTATGCAGGTTGCAAACAGATTTTGCCAGTCCAGAAATGAAAGATCGTTGTTTATAAGGTCGTAATTGGCTTTTTTGAAGTTGTAGTTGGGAATACTGTTGTTATGACGATTTAAGTATGGACGTATATTGAGACGAAAATCAATCATGCAGTGGTCACTGTTGGAAAAAGGTTTAATTTGTAGTCCATAAATTGAGTTTGAATTGTTGCAGAAGATGAGATCAAGGCAGTTGTTGAGTCTTGTATTGTTAGTTACAAGTTGTTCAAGATCTAGGTTTGTAACAGCGTTGTATAGTGTAGCATTGATTGGGTCAGTTGAACATTCATTAGTTATCCAATTAATGAGAGGTAGATTTAGGTCACCCAGGAAGATGAGAGGATATGGGCAAGAAGTAGCTCATGTTAGCATTGAGGTTAGCATATTTGCATGGGTAATGTCATAGTCAGGGGCTCTGTAGCATAGTAAGAATCGAAGAGTAGTGTCAAGGGATAGGTCGCATACAATAGTTTCAGGAAGAGAAAGTTTATGTGCTACTTGGATATTTTTTAGATTCAGTGACTTTTTATAAAAGATAGCCACTCCACCACCTCTTCGGTTTTCACGATCTGATCGATAGACTTGATATTCTTTGTTTGAGATAATGGAGTCAGGAAGGGATGAGTTCAGCCATGTTTCACAAACAAAAATGATATCAAATGTGCCATTGTTTAACAAGAGGATAAATTCAGGTAATTTGTTGACAATGCTTCTTGCATTTATCAATTTGCATTTGAGATCTGAAGTGATTGGTGTTGAAGAGGTAAGGGGCGTGCATACCTAGTTTTGGATGTTAGTAGGTTGGGGGTTGTGTACAACAGATGGTTGTATAGATGGTTGGATGACAGTTTGGTTGTTTGGATGGGTGGTTGTTTGTTGGGTGGCTGTTTGGATGGCTGTTTGGATGGCTGCTTGGATGGCTGCTTGGATGGCTGCTTGGATGGCTGTTTGGATGGTTGGTTGGATTGTTGGTTGAATGGCTGTTTGGATGGCTGATAAGATGGTTGGTTGAATGGGTGATAGGGTGATGGGTACTTGATTGAATGTTGGGATGGCTGGTTGATTGTTATGAGTGATGGGGGGTTTGGAGGTGATTTTTTGATTGTAGGTTTTATTTTTTATGCAATCAGCACGGTAGTCGATGTATAAGTTGGATTCACCATTGTCTTGTCTTCTTTTAAGTTCTGTGCGAAGTTCACGAGAACGTATTCATTGTAGAAAGGATAGGTCAGGACGTGATCTAAGTTTACTGTAGGCAGGGTTGGTTTTAGCAATTGAGTTTATAGTATAAATGAATTTACGTTTACTGTCCTCGTTTATGCATGTGACTCGGCAAAATCTTGATGCTGTTGACCCATCGCTGTTTTTATATTCTGGTCCATCTCTGGAGACAGCAATTATTTCATTTGGGAAGATGGTTGATGAGTTATAATTTCCAATGCTGTTGTGAATCTTATTGATATCTGGTTCGTTAGTGTTTTCAAGTCCAAATAATATTGCATTATTTATTTTTTGTCCTCTCTCCATTGCATCTCTGATTAGTTGGTTAGTAGTTATTTGTTGTTTAGGTTGTGTTGTATTAATTTGTTGTCTAGGTTGAGTTGTAGGTTGTGTATTAGGTTGTGTATTATGTGATCATAGATGAGTTGGGAAGAGATTAAGATCATTTGAGTTTTCATTTTTTAGTGTTGAAATTTGTTTTATCAAATTTGTAAAACTTTGTTCAATAACTGTTAAAAAAATTTTTCTAAGTTTTGCTCAATATTTTGTATTCTTTTTCCTAGGTTTTGTTCAATAGCTTGCAATCTTTTATCTAAGTTTTGTTCAATAGTTATTAATCTTGTTTCTAAGATTTTATCAGCGTTGGATTTTCTGGCTGGCATAATGATAATCTTTCTTATTCCTTTGTTTTATTTCACACTCTTTCCAATTTTAGTAATAATTAAGTATCTGTCACTTAATCAATTTTCTTTAATTTTATATCTCTCTCTTTAACTTTCAATGGTAATCAATTTGGCAATTGCTATGGTAATGGGGAATCACTATGGTAACAGTGAGATTTGGCGGGAAATTTAAAATGATGAGATTGGGTGGTTGAAGAAGCTTCTTTAAGGGTGGCCGTAATGGCGGGAGTTTCAAAAAGTCAATGGAAGCTGGGAGACTGGAGTCTCCTTGGAACTCACCAGCGGTCCTGTAGTGGTCCTGTTAATTGAGGGATAGGTGGTTTTAAATCCTTTTAAATCCTGGTTGTTTCGTGAAACGGTGGTGGTGGAGGAGATTCCTGGCTGCGGCGTGGGTTAGCAGAGAAGGAAGTGGTGGGAAGATGAAGATGGGCGAAAGCAGTGAGGACGGTAATGGCGGATGTTGGAGGTAGCAGAGAAGGAGGTGTGGGAGGATGGAGGTAATCCAAGAGACTCACCCTGACAACATAGATATCCTTGGCGGGGAATTCAAAGTGGCGGGGCTGTGGTCGGCTGGAGGCAGCAGTCACCTCGATTCTGGCGGCAGCCCCGATTTTCGCCAGCCGCTGATTCAGGCAGCAGCGGAGGTAATGATTCAGGCAGCGGCAGCTGTCTCGACTCTGGCGGCAGCAGTCAATTCCGGTGGTCTCGACTCTGGCGGCAGCGGTCGATTGTGGGGCGATCTTCGGGCGGTGATGGACAGGCAGCGGCGGGGCTGATGGTCGCCTCCTCAGTCAGTGGACGCCTCAATTCCGGCAGCCGCTCCGATCCTCGGGCGATCTTCAGGCGGTGATGGACAGGCGGCAGCGGGGCTGATGGTCGCCTCCTCAGTCAGCGGACGCCTCGATTCCGGTGGCCGCTCCGATCCTCAGGCGGTGGTGGACAACGGTCGCCGATTCAGGCAGCGGCTGGGCTGATGGCCGCCGTCTCAGGCAGCGGCAGTCTCAGAAACTCTGTCCCTCAGCAGTCTCGACCGAAGTCTCAAACTCTCGGCCGAAAAAGATAAAAACGACGAAAGAAGGGTTTCCAGCAAAAAACTCAACAAAATGCCTCGGGGATTGCCCTCCTCAACAGCTCCAAAGAGCTCTTTTACAGAGAGCGTTCCTCCGGGGCATCCTCGCTGGTCACCATCTTGGATCTTAATCTTGTACCCTGAAGGTTTCACTGACAGCCCACAGTTTAGGCTCCTCTTATCCGAAGGGCTTGAGAGTGAAACCAAAGTGGGTTTCCTTCCATACTGAGCGGGGGTGGGGGGAGCCCAGAAGGACCCCTCGAGCTCTAGATCCACTTTGACCTTCCGGAGTCTGTATAGTTCAGCGTGGTCTCCCTCTGGGCACTGTTGGAATTAAAAGGGCATCAAAAAGCTTTTTGGATGAGAAGCAAAATGTCTTCATAACATAACATAACATAACATAACATAACATAACATAACATAACATAACATAACATAACATAACATAACATAACATAACATAACATAACATAACATAACATAACATAACATAACATAACATAACATAACATAGTTGGAAGGGACCTTGGAGGTCTTCTAGTCCAACCCCCTGCCCAGGCAGAAAACCCTACACCATTTCAGACAAATGGTTATCCAACATTTTCTTAAAAATTTCCAGTGTTGAGCATTCACAACTTCTGCAGGCAAGTTGTTCCACTTATTGATTGTTCTGTCAGGAAATTCCTCCTTAGTTCTAAGTTGCTTCTCTCCTTGATTAGTTTCCACCCATTGCTTCTTGTTCTACCCTCAGGTGCTTTGGAGAATAGTTTGACTCCCTCTTCTTTGTGGCAACCCCTGAGATATTGGAACACTGCTATCATGTGTCCCCTAGTCCTTCTTTTCATTAAACTAGACATACCGAGTTCCTGCAACCATTCTTCATATGTTTTAGCCACCAGTCCCCTAATCATCTTTGTTGCTCTTCTCTGCACTCTTTCTAGAGTCTCAACATCTTTTTTACGTTGTGGCGACCAAAACTGAATGCAATATTCAAGTGTGACCTTACCAAGGCATTATAAAGCGGTATTAACACTTCACGTGATCTTGATTCTATCCCTCTGTTTATGCAGCCCAGAACTGTGTTGGCTTTTTTGGCAGCTGCTGCACACTGCTGGCTCATATCTAAATGGTTGTCCACTAGGACTCCAAGATCCCTCTCACAGGTACTGCTATTACTCACAGATACTACTACTATCAAGGAAAAATAAAATCCAGTTATCTTTTGAAAAAGTATTTTTGGGACGATAAATCTGATCCCCTACAAAATGCCCCCAAACCTGTCTCTGCTCTGGTGCCTGCCCTGTGGAACAGAAGTGCAAGTGGTGAGGTATAAAAGTGGAGCTAACCTTGAGAAAAGGAAGGCACCTGCAAGCCATTAAGACTGAGCTTCTCAGTCCTGGGAAAGAGAAAAGCAGAAGGAAAACATTCAAAATCACCCTGACTTGATTTTATATATGCAGGTAAGTCCTTTCGAGCCCAAAATTTCTGTTATTAAGTGAGACATTTGTTAAGTGAGTTTTGCCCCATTTTACAACCTTTCTGGCCACAGTTGTTAAGTGAAGCACTACAGTTGATAAGTTAGAAACACAGTTTGTCTATAGAGATTCTCATCCAGTCATCCAGGTCATGGTTGTCCCAAAGGTGCTTTTGTCCCCTCAAGAATGCAAATGACCAGCTGTCTGCAAGGAGTATAAATCCTTCCATTTCCCACCATCTAGTAAGAGCTGAAGAAGCTTCCTGGATGAGAAGCGAAATGTCTTCAAAGAAAAACCAGAAAGTCCAGTTGCCTCTTGAAGAAAAAATTAGAAACACAGTTGTTAAGTGAATCTAGCTTCCCCATTGATTTTGCTGGTCAGAAGGTTGCAAAAGGTGATCACATGACCTTGGGACACAGGAATGGTCATAAATAAGAGTCGGTTGCCTAGCATCTGAATTTTGATCCATATGATCATGGGAGTGCTACAAAGGTTGTGAGTGTGAAAAACGATCATAAGTCACTTTTTTCAGCTCTGTTGTAACTTTGAACGGTCACTAAGTGAACTGTTGTAAGTCAAGGACTACCTGTATAAGGTGAGACAGAGTGAAATTTGGATAGGATTTCAAAATTCTATTATTCTGTCCTACCAATCCCTTGCCTATCTCAAAGAACTGATATCAGGGATATTTTGTACTGTTTAAACATCCATCCCCAAACATGGAATTTTTTTGGTGCTTTCTAGATCAGGGGTCTCCAACCTTGGCAACTTTAAGACTTGTGGACTTCAACTCCCAGAATCCCTCAGCCAGCAAAGCTGGCTGAGGAATTCTGGGAGTTGAAGTCCACAAGTCTTAAAGTTGCCAAGGTTAGAGACCCCTATTCTAGATAATGTCCCGGAATCTAAACAGGGCATCAAGTTGGGGAAAACTGCCTTATGAATCCTTTAGTCACAAAACTATTTTGCAATTAAAGATGGGGAAAGTGAGACATGGACCAATATGTACTTTGATGTAGCACAATTCTGTCTATGATATGTTGTGATATGGGAAGCTAATGCCACCAAACATAAAACATTATATGTTTATCCTCTTTATTGGATATTTGTGATAAGAAAAGTGGCCGAAGCAGTCAAAGGAAAAGCAAAGATGGGTGGCAAGATGATTTATAACTACCCATAAAACCCCATGGTTCAGCCGCACAAGTATCCCTGAGGAAAGTCAATAGTAGTACTAACTCATATCCAGGTGGTGTTTGGATTGATTGGATCTGTAGCCCTCACGTATATTACATGAATCTGAAAAAGACTCTCAGCACATTGGTTGCTGCACAGAGGGGCTTTTTAATTCATGTACAAAATCATATATAAGCTGATCTTAGCATTATAGATGGGATGATGACGTGAGAACAGTCAAGAGCTGGTACGAATGGTTCAGAATGTCTTCCTCTTCATGAGAGTGGCGGGAGAATAGGGAGGCATTTTGTCTCAAGGCCCGGCTGGTACTGTTTGTGTAGCTTTGTCAGTGTGAGAATGTTTCTCTTTTATAAGGAGACCTTTTCTTCTTAATATGATTCACATCCAGCTAGAGTTCAGCCTATGCCACATTACTCAGAGATACCTCTGATACCTTCGTAATTTATGATTTAAAGGAAATAGGCTCCACTCTTCTCACTGAAAAACTATGTGAATCATTGGATGCCTAGATAGAATTAAATGGCTTGGTGGGGAAGTAGTTATGCTGTGAAGAATTCTATGCATGTTTGCACTGCACCAAGCCATGAGAAAAGGAGACTGGGATCAAAGGACTCATTTCTCTGCTATTTATTCCCATTGAGCAGATAACCACCAAGAAACCTCTCCCAACCTTTTTTTTTTTGAATATTTTTTATTTTATTTTATACACAAACAAACATTTAATGTTTATGTGACATCTTGGTGTTTTCTCCCTGACTTCATCTTTTTGTCGTTTCTTCTATCTTCATTTACATTTAATCTGTTACAATTTTTCCACAAGAATTATACCATTCTAATTATACCATTTTCTTACATAACTATTAGATACTTATCTATATCTTTTTTTCTAACCAATGATAAAATTGATCTCATATCTTAAAGTATTCTGAATCCTCTTTTTCTTTAATCATCAAAGTTAATCTATTCATTTCTGCACAGTCTAAATTTTTTTTAATAACATCCCTTTCCAGAGGTATTTTCTCTGCTTTCCAATTTTGTGCAAAAACAATCCTTGCCGCTGTTATTACATGTATAATCAAATAGATATTTTCTTTACTAATTTTCTCTGGGAGGATACCCAATAGGAACAGCTCTTGTTTTTAATCAATATGTTGTGTCATTTCTTCTAACCATGTCTTAATTTTGATCCAATAGTTTTTAGCTTCTGGGCATGTCCACCACATATGATAATAAGATCCTAGTAACTCTGAAAACAACAAAATACCTTATACCACCAGACTTGAAATCCTAGGTTTAGAAAACTTAGAACTCCGCCGACTCCAACAAGACCTGTGTTTAACTCATAGAATCATCTATTGCAATGTCCTTCCTGTTAAAGACTACTTCAGCTTCAATTGCAATAATATAAGAGCAAACAATAGATTTAAACTTAATATTAACCGCTTCAATCTTGATTGCAGAAAATATGACTTCTGTAACAGAGTTATTAACATTTGAAACACACTATCTGACTCTGTGGTCTCTTCTCAAAATCCCAAAAGCTTTAACCAAAAACTGTCTACTATTGACCTCACCCCATTCCTAAGAGGTCCGTAAGGGGCGTGCATAAGAGCACAAAAGTGCCTACCGTTCCTGTCCTATTGTTTCCTTTCATTATATCAAATTAATATAGTTATTGCATACTTTTGCTCATATATATGCTTATATGATATGTAGTTATTTTATGTTGATGCTTGTGTATACTGTTGTGACAAAAATAAATAACTGGTGACATTTCCAACATTTAGCTGATTTATCTTTAAACATTTTTGCAAGTTTCTCAGGGGGCATATGCCATCTATAAAACGTTTTATATTGATTTTCTTTATATGCCGTAGACATTGTTAATTTATAATTCCTTTCCCATAATTGTTGCCATTTATCTAGATCAATTGAATATCCAATTTATTTTACCCAAGCTATCATTATTTCTTTTACATGTTCTTCCTTTAATTCAATGCCAAAACCGCTTCCAACCTTAGCCAAGATTCAGGAGGTTTGAACACCTCCCAACTGAAACACAAGTCATCTTGACTTATGATCACAACTGAGCTCAAAATTTCTGTTGCTAAAAAAAGACATCTATTAAGTGAGTTTTGCCCCATTGTTATGACCTTTCAAGCCATAGCTGTTAAGTGAGTCACTGCAGTTACACAGTTTTAAGTCTGGCTTCCCCATTCACTTGGCTTGTCAGAAATTTGCAAAAGTTGATCCTGGGATACTGCAATTACATTAAATACATGCCAGTTGCCAAACATCCGAATTCTGATCATGTGACCATGGGGACGCTGCAACAGTCATATATGTGCAAACAGTCAACAGTCACTTTTTTCAGTACCAATGTAATATCAAATGGTCACTAAATGAACTGTTGTAAGTTGAGGACTGCCTGTATAGCCTGCAAAGCCAGAATGTTGTTCCTTGAAATTTTGCATTATAAGAGGGAGGCCTACAGGAAGCCTAGGGCAGTGACTCACCTTACGCTAGGCATATTTATATACCCACTTAGAACTTGTTGGGGCAGCCCAACTTTTACCACATTATCTAAATGACTTTATCTGACTTTATCATACTTTCTTACTTCCTTTGTCTAAGTTATATGTGAAGCGCTGAAATTACTGTTTATTTTATTTTTTTACTTTTATTCCACCATTTTTATTTTTATAAATAACTCAAACCTATCACCATAGATATGGTGAACATCTCTAATACTCCTTCCTCCTCCTATTTCCCCCACAAGAACAACCCTGTGAGGTAGGTTGGGCTGAGGCAGGAGTCTGCAAACTTGGCTCTTTTAAGACTTGTGGACTTCAACTCCCAGAGTCCCTCAGCCAGCAAAGCTAAGGAACTCTGGGAGTTGAAGTCCACAAGTCTTAAAAGAGCCAAGTTTGCAGACCCCTGGGCTGAGGGACACTGATTGACTCAAAGTAGCTTTGTCAGCATGAGCCAATTTTTCATGCCTTAAGTGGGACTAGAACTCACCATTTTCTGGTTTTTAGCCTGATGCCTTAACCACTAGACCAAAGGACCTTTAGGGTTACCAGTTACATTATTGGTTAGTCTTATCTGTTAAACATAGTTTGAAGATTTCCTTGAAAACATTACTAGTTAACAGGAATTGATATCACGAAGAGATGCAATGGAAGTCAAGGTCATAAATAATTTCATGACAAAGATGAATGTTGATATAATGATATATGCCACATGTTTGCAATTTAGGTGAAGGAAATGCTCATTTTTGCATTATTGAAGCTCCCTGTGACTATGATAGTTGAAAAATTGCCTCAGAGCGAGATAAATAAATAAATAAAAATTTAAAAAAAAACAGTTTCCTGTTATTTTGAAATGGGAAATATGTTAAAACCGGCAAGATCTGATTTAAAAACAAAAAACACTTCAAATTCCTCTTTAAAACCTAGTTCTGCTCTCCCATGTGATATCATAAAGTCCTATCTAATTTTCTGCCTTCAACTCAGATTCCCATTTTTTAGCATAACCCTTCAAGCAGGTTGTCCAAAACTTGTTTTAGAGCTGGCTTCAGAGGTGGGTTTCAGCAGGTTCTGACCAGTTCTGGAAAACTAGTAGCAGAAATTTTGAGTAGTTCAGAGAACCGATAAATGCCACCTCTGACTGGCCCCTCCCCATCTATTCTCTGCCTCCTGAGTCCCAGCTGATCAGGAGGAAATGGGATTTTGCAGAAACCTTCCCCTGGAGTGGGGTGGGAATGGAGATCTTACAGTATCCTTCCCCTGCCACACCCATCAAGCCACACCCACCAAGCCATGCCACACCCAGAAGCCACACCCACAGAACCGGTAGTAAAATAACTTGAATCCCACCACTGGTTGGCTTTCATTATAAAGAAGGCTTAAATGGAATTAAATCTATAATATTGATTAGCCCAAAGAAAAGTGGGCCTAAATAGGTCTGTTCTAAAATAATACCACATGGGACGCGATGGCTCAGTGGCTAAGACACTGAGCTTGTTGATCAGAAGGTCGGCAGTTCAGCGGTTCGAATCCCTAGTGCTGCATAACAGGGTGAGCCCCTGTTACTTGTCCCAGCTTCTACCAACCTAGCAGTTCGAAAGCACGTAAAAAATGCAAGTAGAAAAATAGAGGCCGCCTTTGTTGGGAAGGTAACAGCATTCCATGCACCTTTGGCTTTTAGTCATGCCGGCCATAAGACTACAGAGACGTCTTCGGTCAGCGCTGGCTCTTCGACTTTGAAACGGAGATGAGCACTGCCCCCTAGAGTCAGGAATGACTAGCACATATGTGCAAGGGGAACCTTTACCTTTAAGGTAATACCACCTCTTGATCTTTCAGAGACTGAATGGAACCTCCTTGATTACACTTAGTAATTTAAAGGTGAGGAAATCAACAAAACCAATTAGGAAAGGGGGGAGGGGGACTCATTAGGTTGACTTTTGGCAATTCCTGGGATATTTAATCTTAGACCTCCCAAATTAAAAATTTGTAAAGCAATGAAAAAAAAATAATGCTACCTTGATAAAGGTAAAAGTAGAGGAAGATAGCCGAATCAGAGATCTAAGCATTTTTGTGTTCCTGATGGAATAACAAATACAAAAAATGGACCTCCTCTATAATCCAGATAGAGCTGCCATGCTTTGCTCAACAAGGGCTACCATGCAGTCTCTCTGCCTTGTCTCTGCATTGAAGTTTTGGCCGATTCCAACCTCATCTCCTCTGAAACACCCACCCTGCCATCTTCACTCATCCATCCTCTGCACAGCCCAGATCAGGGGTCTCCAACCTTGGCCACTTTAAGCCTGGAGGACTTCAACTCCCAGAATTCCCCAGCCAGCAAAGCTGGCTGGGGAATTCTGGGAGTTGAAATCCTCCAGGCTTAAAGTGGCCAAGGTTGGAGACCCCTGGCCCAGATGGAATACAAAAACAAAACCATTAGTAAATGTGAGAATAAGGTGATTGTGGTCCAAGAGGCAGGGAGAAGGATAGCAAGAAGCAGCTTGTTGGCGGGATAATCTTACCAAGAGATGGCTCCCTGTTTTGGGGTTTTGCCACTCCCTCAGTCAGTATTCATCCAAATGTACATTAGTCAGATGTGAACCTGGTGCTCCTAGCTTTTATTTTAATTAAGGCTTGAGGCTAAGAGCTGGATAGGAGGCCCTCTAGTATTACTGAGTTTTTCATGAGATCAGCGTCCCTTGAGAGCATGAAAAGTCAGAGAACAGCCTTTATTGTTTTGGGGGGAAAGGAAAGACTTTTATTTTTTCCCTTTGCTCTGATGAGCTGGAAGTTTTTAATTACCTTCCTGGCTCCCTTCCTAAATCTCTATTAGGTATCTACCTTGTCAAGCAAGCAGTGCTGGCTGCATTTCCTAGATGATTAAGCAGAGTTTATCAGAGATTTGACGAAAATACAAGAGAATACAAAGCTTGATACTCTGCACTATTTAAACTTATTTACAAAGTGTTCAGCATGAGCATTTGAGGAAGGCAGCTTAAAGGCTTTAAGATATAACTAAATCATCTTAACAATCCTGTAGATGTTTAGCCACAAAGGAGCCACTAATAAAACAAGACCAAAGTATAGGTGTCAGTTTTCCAACCCTTGAGTTGCATTTTAATAACAAGGTGATTAAGATCAACCCTTATTAAAAATCTTCTGAGAGATGAATGATTTATTATATACTATATAATGCAACTTTTAGTAGAACTCATTTTAAGATCATAGGAAAGTAATTTCACATTGCTTAAAATAATCCTCTATTAGGGCATGACATTCAAGCTCATTATTCCAGAAGTATTATAAATACCTAATGCAACTTTTATTAACTTATTACAATGTTCAAAAGCTTTCAAAAAAATAAAAATGCCTTGGAGTGACATTAATCATATTTCAAATAGTCTAAGAATTCTTTTTGAATTACATTCTTTCTGGATCAATTGTTATGTGTTTAGGATGCATGTTTTTCTTAATTGTTGTTTCTTCAGCATTTTGAATGTATCACAATATAAAGGGTTTTTTGTACATAAATATGATGTTGAAAAATGGAAATAAAAAAAAATATTTATAAAAAAAAACAATATAAAGGGTTTTTTTTGTCTCTTCTCCCCCTTTCCCTTTTTAAAATTATAATAATCATTAGTTTTGAAGTTACATATTAATTAAGTTTTCATTCATTAAGAGGGTGTATGTGCATAATGTATGTTCCTTTTGTTAATGAGTTTAGCACAATAGGTTAATATACAAAAATAAATCCAAACAAACAAACTTATCACTGTAAGAGTTCCAAAACCTCCCTTTATCAGTTCTTCTTCCTTGTCTTTTTTTTCCCCACTCAGTTTTTAGTTCCTTCTGAAACTACACTTTCTGCTGCTTTCAACTCACAGCTAATTTTACCTCTTCCTTTGACTGGAGGAGAAATTAAAACAGAAATATTTTTTCCCAATCTTCTGCTGTTCTAGATGGATGTACCCTGAAAGTCACTAGGAAATGAACTTGACAAAGAGGATACTTTAATGTGTTCAATCTTAAATAAAATACCTTAAATACCTTTCTTCTATAAACAAAGAAACAGACAATACATTTTTGGGGGAAGATCTCAGTTTCCTTGCTTGATCCACTGCTCTCAGGATCCAAAAATTCACCCTTTGGAAAGTACAGCCCCCAACAGTGAAATGATGTCTTCTTCGTAAACAAAAGAAATATTTCACTGGCAATGTAGACCAGAGGTGGATTTCAGCAGGTTCTGACCAGTTCTGGAGAACCGGTAGCAGAAATTTGGAGTAGTTCGGAGAACTGGTAGTAAAAAATTCTGACTGGCTCTGCCCCCATCTATTCTCTGCCTCCCAAGTCCCAGCTTATCGGGAGGAAATGGGGATTTTGCAGTAACCTTCCCCTGGATTGTGGAGGGAATGGAGATTTTACAGTATCCTTCCCCTGCCACGCCCACCAAGCCAGTCCCACCAAGCCCTGCCCTGCCCACAAAGCCACACCCACAGAATCGGTAGTAAAAATTTTTGAAACCCACCACTGATGTAGACATTGTGTTAAATGAAACACCAACAGATCCTCACTCCAGAAATAATCTCATCACACAATGTAAAATTTCCAATGTGTTATGGAATTAAAATGTGTTTTAGCAAGTTCTGCTCTAGAAAATAACTATTTCAATAAAAGAAAAGGGGGATAAGAAACTGGTTCTGTTCCCTAATATTGCTATATAGAGAGTTTTGATTTTCTTAACTCTTCCTAGTTCTGGCCTAGTTGCCAGAAAACTCACTGTGTTATCTCCAACCATGCATGGAACAGAAGATCCAGCATATTAGAAAGTTAAGCTCCGGAGTCAGCTGAACGGGAATACAAGTGCCAACATCTGTGACATCACTTGATTCCCACTATTTGGTACCCAATCTTCTGCTGCATTGCTTTTCAGTTCAGCCAAGGCAGTAAGCGTCTTATTGAATCTGCCTATGGCTTCCATTAAATAGGCCCCTGAACTTTCCTCGGTATTGGAGTATGACGCAAGGCAGAGAGAATAATAAATAGGATTTTCCCATATGTATATAAGTCAAAACAATTCTGTGCTGGCTTAAATCTGGATGCTGAAAAATTTAGAAGTACAGTGGTTTTCCTGTGTTCGTGGACTGGGTTTCAAAGACAAAAAGTACTGGCTGCTAACCACAAAGATTTGGAAGGCTTTGAGAGGAAATGATAAGTTAGGACTTAATTAAGTAACATTTTTTTGCCAGGGACCCTTGTTTTCCTTCTTTTGGTTCCTCAAGGAATATCAGGCAAAAGCCAGTTTGTCCCAGGACTGTTCTTCTTCTTCTGTTATCATCTGAGCAGGGGTGTTCTAGAGCGATCTCTCCAATCCTAATGGCTGATGTTGAGGCCAAATAAAGAGAGGAATGCTTTGCTTCAGTGGTAGGTTTCTACCGGTTCTCCCCAGTTCGGGTGAACCAGTAGTGACAGCGGCGGGAGGCTCTGCCCACCCACCCGGACATCATCATGGATGCTCTGTGCATGCGCAGAAGCGCCGCGTGTGAGCGTAGCAAGCGCATGCACGTATGCGCTCTCAATTCCGAACCAGTAACAAAGTGGAACCCACTACTGCTTTGCTTAGATGAAAGTAGCATAGAAGAAATGTCATCTGCAGGGGTGGGGTGGGATGTTGGTGTGTATCAAAAAAGGCAAGATGGCAAAAATGGCAAGAGGTACCCACCTCTTTGTACATGTCAGCAAAAGGGAAGGAGGTTACATTGTGTTCCCACCTGCTCTGTTTTGTCTCTTTTGATCCCTCCAGCAAATGCTGTTTCACAATTCACAGGGTTTTTTGTTTTTTTGTTTTTTTAGGAATGATGTGGCAGCAGGTCAGCCCTTCCTCTTAAAACATCAAATCCAAGCATTGGAGCAGTCCTATTAAATAGACAGCTTGTCCCAGACATGAGGCTAGCAGCAAAAAAGAGCCCTTGACATCTCAACCTCCCTCCTCTTGAACCAGGAATTGCATTCTTGCCCATTTAAGTCTCATTTTCAAATTTTCCCATTTTCTTTCTTTACTGTCCACATGCCAGAATGGGAAATTAATTATAAATTATTCCCTGGTCACTTGATACTGATAATTTTGGTGCTTGTCCTTTTTTTCTGAATACCCCAAAATTGCCAAACTTACTTCCTTGGAATGTCTGCCTTTGCTTTTTAATAGATAATTCTAAAAATTTAGCTACTTTTAATCAGTTTTTGTTCTCCTTTCTGTAGTCTAGCTCCTTTAATACTAGATTTCAAGATTTGCCCTTCCCTTAGAAATCTCCAAATACAAGAACTTCTTTTACATCAGAGACAGAAAATTCTGCTGGAAACTTTCCTTATCTTTTGGTGGTAGAAAATGCAATAGTGATGAATCCAGTAATTATTTGCTGCCTTTTAATTCATCCAAATCAGCTTTGACTACTAAAGTGAGCAATAACATTGAGAGAAGCCTATGAATTGATGTCTTTTCTTCATTCTGACTCATACTGTACATTAAATGACAATGTGGCTCGATTAGCATTTGTACAGTGTGTGGTGTGGATCATGGCTTATTCTATAAACTGTGCTCTATGACTTAGTGCAACGGGCAACCAGGTACAATTAACAGGGAAGTAAAATCACAGGTAGAAATTGGCGTATGAAAGGCATTGCCCTCTGAAAGATAGAGCAATCTCTATTTTGAAAGCACTTCTTTAAAAATGTCTAAGCCAAGATAAACAACACAGCCAGCACTTTTAAGCAAAGGAAAGACAGCCATTTGAAACTGAATGATGTAAGAATGGTGAAAGGTACCAGGAATATTAAATGTAATCCTTTGGATATTTTATTGCAAGGGTCACTGCACTGATTGGTCTGGAAAGTACACTTATAGCACTGTTTTTCCCCCCAAGAGTTCTTCCTTTCATTTTTGGCTCTTGTGAAAGATCCTGTTGACTATCCTACTAAGAGGGAAGATTTTTGTGTGTGTGCTAATTAATCTGTCAACATAGAGCTGGAGTTGCAGGAAATCAACTTTGCCCTTGTCAGCTGCAATAAACATAGAGGCCCCAAGTATCCAACCACCATTCCCATTCAACTGAAATGACTAAGACTTGAAATAGTCGGATAAAAATATGTTTTAAAGAGCTGTCTTTTTCATAGAAATTCTCTCCCAGTAGGAATGTTACCTGACATCCCCTCTTGCTAAGATTCTGCTAATACTATTACCTTCCTTCCATGTCCAATTTCTAAACTAAGATGAAATTTGAGCAATAGATGAAGCAATGGAGATTGCATTTAAGTCTTGTTGCCTGTAGTTTTAAATCAGCTTTCAATAACTCTTATCTCTTATATTTATTTATTTGTTTGTTTATTTTGTGAATCATATATAAGATAACAGGTAAAAGTATAAATATAATTTGGATACATGAAAAGAGTAAGTAAAAAGGAATATTAGGACAGGGACAGAAGGCACGCAGGTGCACTTATGCACGCCCCTTACAGACCTCTTAGGAATGGGGTGAGGTCAATAGTAGACAGTTTAAGCTTAAAGTTTTGGGGGTTTGGGGAAGAAACTACAGAGTCAAGTAGTGCATTCCAGGCATTGACCACTCTGTTGCTGAAGTCATATTTTCTGCAATCGAGTTTGGAGCGGTTTACCTTGAGTTTGTATCTATTATTTGCTCGTGTATTGTTGTGGTTGAAGCTGAAGTAATCATTGACAGGTAGGACATTGTGGTAAATAATTTTATGTACTATGCTTAGGTCAGACTGAAGTCGGCGTAGTTCTAAATTGTCTAAGCCCAAAATTTGGAGTCTGATGGCATAAGATATTTCATTTATGTTATCTTCAATAACTCTTCAATAACTTATCAGTTTCAATAACTCAGCTTCAAAGGTACTGATTGAATCAGATTATTCATGCAATTTTTTTTCCAAGCAATGATCATTTTACACTTTCAGAGAAGACTGTAAGAGCCCCATAGTGCTGCTGAGGCAGTTAAGTATAATCAGGAAATACTTGAATAAATGTCTGTAAAATGTCTTAACTGCCTCGGCAGCACTATGGGCTCTTACAGTCTTCTCTGAAAGTGTAAAATGATCATTGCTTTATTATTCAACAATGGTTTTCATGGCCAAGGTCTTCCCCTAATGTTTATTCACAAGAAAGTTTGTTAAGAGAAGATTTCTAACACAGGCATCTGCAGTTCCAGCTTATTTCCTCAAAACTATCTGACTCTCCCTTTTGGATGGATGTGTTCCAGTGGTAGGTTTCAAATTTTTTTACTATCGGTTCTGTGGATGTGGCTTGGTAGGCGTGGCATGGCTGGTGGGTGTGGCTCGATGGGCGTGGCAGGGGAAGGATACTGTAAAATCTCCATTTCCTCCCAATCAGCTGGGACTTGGGAGGCAGAGAATAGATGGGGGCGGGGCCAGTCAGAATTTTTACTACCGGCTCTCCGAATTACTCAAAATTTCCAATACTGGTTCTCCAGAACAGGTCAGAACCTGCAAAAACCCACATCTGGTGTGTTCTGTCATAAGGGACAGGTCTTGTGCCATGATGGGACAATGTAGCTTTCATCGTATGGGTTAATTTAAGTCTGCAGGTGCTGCTGGTGTTTGTGACTATTCATTGACAGCTTCCTTTTGGAAGTTCATCTATTGATTTCCAAGAAGCAGCTTGGTTGAAGGTTGAGTGATGATAAAGTAACATGATTTACAACAAATATGCTAATAAGATGTACTTCAGTTTAGGTTACCAGCAGGCGAGTGGCAATTTGTTCAAAATCATTCCATTCTGTTTCCACA
The DNA here is from genome assembly GCF_028640845.1 of Ahaetulla prasina. Lineage (NCBI taxonomy): Eukaryota > Metazoa > Chordata > Lepidosauria > Squamata > Colubridae > Ahaetulla > Ahaetulla prasina. The sequence goes on along the minus strand of NC_080540.1, from coordinate 74,698,497 downwards.
CACCTTCCTAAGACCCTGTTCAATTACTGTTAAATGTGATTGTCAGTTTTTTCGGTATCAGCTTCTTGGCCTGGAAATTGTTAATCCCAAAATCAACTCTCTAAGAGTTCTGATTAGTAAGAACACTGATGAGCGGTCTGCTTGACTACCTGATTCAACACTTAAAAGTGAATTCAGTGTTACAATATGGAATAGCCCAGATGAGTAAGAACTGCAAAGGGAGGGAGGGAGGGAAGGAAGGAAGGAAGGAAGGAAGGAAGGAAGGAAGGAAGGAAGGAAGGAAGGAAGGAAGGAAGGTTGTTTCCAGCATTTCAAAATAGTGATCACCTTCAGCTATATAATTCTGCTGTGGCTATAGCTATCTCACCATTTGTAATGTATACACGTTGGAAGCTGGCCTAGAAACCAGGAAACCATGAGTTCTAGCCCCACTTTGGGCATGAAAGCCAGATGTGTGACTTCGGGACATTTATTCACTCTGAGCCCAATCCATCTCACAGGTTGTTGTTGTTATGGGGAAAATAGGAGGGAGGAGAAGTGGGTGTGACTGTGCAATGAACCATAATAACAATAACAGCAAGCCAGTCTAAACATCTGGCTGACTGTGCAACCATAATATATTTTAACAATAAGAAAAGCTATCAAAAGCGAAGGGAAGGCATAGCACAGCCCTAAAGGGGAGGCTGTCTTGTCCAGAAACAAAGGCAAAAGCTCTATTTAGGATAAAATGGGAGATGATGATCTCTTGATGGAAAGTAATTATCAATCATATGTCTTTAAAAACTATGAAACAATACTAAACGAAGACTATATCAATGGTTTATTAAAAGCAAATGAAATTACTATATCTTGCAATAGTTCAATGTAAGAAAGGTATATATATATGCTTTAGACTGGTATTGAGTGATAAATTTTGCCAACTTGATTTCTGCAAACCTGTTCTAATAAAAAGCATCATTTTCTTATTTAAAGATGAACAAGCATAATTTGGCTGAATTGTTTACAGGATGAAAGCTGAGCAAGACACTTCATACAAATACGTATAATACATTCAGATAACTTTTTCTTCCACCCTTCTGGAAATGAAACTAGGTAATGGAAAAAGTGTGCATGTGTGTGTGATTGTGCACAAAATTATGTCCCATTATTTTCTCTCTGCCATTCCTCCTTCCCACTAATTTCTTCAAGCTGGCTTTCTTTCTGGATGCCTGGCCTTTAGGGGGTATTTTATGGAAAAATGATCAACTATATACTGTAGTCTATACTGAATCCAGTATAACTTGCTCTCTGACAATCTGTTTAAAATTATATTTTGCCTTATATGCTTTATAGGGCTAATGATAATGAGGACATTTCATATACTGATAAGCTATAAAGCACTTTTTATCCATGCTTTATGAATAACCAAGAGCATACATCCAGTTTTCCAGGTTTGGTATAGTGAATAGTATAGTGCAGGGGTCTCCAACCTTGGTCCCTTTAAGACTTGTGGACTTCAACTCCCAGAGTCCCTCAGCCAGCAAAGCTGGCTGAGGAACTCTGGAAGTTGAAGTCCACAAGTCTTAAAGGGACCAAGGTTGGAGACCCCTGGTATAGTGACCCTGACTTGATCTGAGTTTTGGGATGACAATCCCTTTTTCTAGTGTGGCAAGGGACGATCTAGTCACATACTACAGGTTTGCCTTCGGTCTTCAAGGATTTGGAGAGAGCTCACCACACAGAATTTTGTTTTAATTGTTGATTATGAAGCTTCGTCGATGATAGATATCAACATTTTAAACAAATTTCTACATTATAAAATTACAGTACATGTAACAGAACTGAAAAATCAAATGTAAAAGGCTTCACATTCATTAGAGGTGAATGTGAACTTTTAGCCATAAAGAAGCGGAATTGGCGACAGTGTTCCATTGAGAAACGACTTCAGAAATTGTGTGAAAATTAAAGCTCGGTCAAATGGCCATTTCATTCAAGCAGCTCTTGGAAAGGTCCGACCTTTCAATTCTAGCCATCCACCCCATTGTGAAAGACCCAAGATTTAGGTCTTGAATGGAATGGGTCCTAATTTTTTCTCAGCCAGTCTGACTACCTTTCCTGAGTTTAATTAAATTAAGTCAACAATAGTAAGTCTCTGAACCAGCAGATGTTGGAATTTACCTTCTCGCAGCTTCTTCCTGGCCAATAGTCAGTGACGATAGGAGCTATAATCTGCCTCTGGAGAGCCACACCTAACCTATCATCTCCAATATAAAGTTCTTCCTCTACAATTCTATAAATAAACACAGGACTTCAAACAGCTGAATCAACTAATTATTTGTTTAGAAATATTCATACATATTTTTCCTAATAATTTTTGGATCAGCAGGCAATGCCAAAGGGCTGCAATCTTTTGAAAGAAAGGAAAACAGCTTGTCTTTGAAGATGTATGCCAAAGAGTCGGGAATTAGAAGGAATTCCTTCTCACCAGGAGAGCAGTCATAATAAAGTCAGGGTTCCTTATTGCTCTGTATATGACTATAAAGTTGACCTCTGACTTATTGTGACCATGAGGTCAAAGGCTGGCATATCCAGTGCTTTACATTAAGATTGCTGCAGGATCAGATAAAGGTGTCTTCCCATCTTTTTTCAATGTGAATAGATTACCTGTTTGCTTGGAAGTTGGCCAAGTTTCTTCTTGCCATATTGGTAACAAGGAAATACAAGGAAAAAAATCCTAATAAGAAAAATACAGATGCTGTTCTTTTTAAACTAGTGTCTTTCAAGTGCATTCTTTCTGCATTATGAAGTCAAAATGAGATGGAGTTACAAGTGAACCACAACCACTTCGTTGTTACAATAAAATAATTGGTCTTAGTCCTACATGATTTAAGCATCACGGGTCAGTTTTTAACTTCGAGATACAGTGCAATGCACAATGTCTTTCCCGTTCTGAATATGAGGAACAGGATGAAAAAGATGCATACATAGAGATTTCAATGGTTTTAAGCCACCCTAGCCACCTTTAATATTCCACACTGGTGGAAAACTATACAACTGGCTAGCAATAGGATTAGGGACTTTTGATATTGCATTTAAGTTGTGAAATGCTTGCCCATAGGATTAGCTGTGAATTTCTGGGAGTTGAAGTCCACACATCATAAAGGTGTCCAAGACTGAGAAACGTATACTGTAATATTAATGTGCACACCTCCTTGGATTAACTATTTCATTGATTAAAACTGCTTTATGTATCTTTTGCATGGAAGAGGTTTTACTGTCATTTAACACAATCTATGCTCCTGTGATCGAAGTCTATATGTTCTACTCAGATGTAAAACTTCATCTTATAGTTATTTGAATTCCTTTCTAGGATCTCTTTTCTAGTTTTCTAGCATTCTTGTTCCTAGATCATTTGTTGCATAATCACTAAAATCCTGTATTCCTATGAATCAGGAAAAATATTACTTTTTTGAAAAAAATATAAAAAACTCAAGAGAACTGAAACAAAATGAGAAATCGTACAATTTCCTTTATTCCAAGGCAAGGTTTGTTCTTTTTAATGAACTGGATTTATTTATGAATGAAAAAAAGATCCCAATCTTCCGACCATCACAGTGAAAATGCTCCTATAACAAATTAAAGCATAATCTAGTGCTAGCACTATACATTCTCAGAAAATATAAATTATAAATTGGACACTAGTTAGGTCTTTCTCGAAGACCTACCTAGTGGCACTGAGGGAGGCGAAACGTTCCTACGTTTCCACCCTCATTGCGTCGGCAGATAACCGCCCGGCCGCCCTGTTTCGGGTGACCCGCTCTCTCCTGACCCCTTGCAAGGACGTGCCGAGGAGTTTAGTGGTTATCTATACGATAAAATCGCTCAGCTCCGGGATAGTTTGGACCAAAATTGCGATGATCCAGGTGAGATGACGGAGACGCGACTTGTCGATGTTGTTTGGGATGAGTTTGATTCTGTGGCTCCCAAGGACGTGGACAGGTTACTGGGGTTACATGCCACTACATGTTTACTGGACCCGTGTCCCTCCTTGCTGGTGCTGGCCACTCAGGAGGTGACACGAGGCTGGCACCGGGGAATTATAAACGCTTCATTGATGGAAGGGGTTTTCTCCGCCGCCTTGAAAGAGGCGGTGGTGAGACCCCTCCTCAAGAAGCCTTCCCTGGACCCAGCTATTTTGGGTAATTATCGTCCAGTCTCCAACCTTCGCTTTGTGGTGAAGGTTGTAGAGAGTGTGGTGCCATGGCAGCTTCCCCGGTACCTGGATGAAGTCATCTATCTAGACCCGTTCCAGTCCGGCTTCTGGTCCGGATATAGCACAGAGACAGCTTTGGTCGCGTTGGTGGATGACCTCTGGAGGGCCAGGGATAGGGGTTGTTCCTCTGCCCTGGTCCTGTTAGATCTCTCAGTGGCTTTTGATACCATCGACCATGGTATCCTGCTGCACGGGTTGGAGAGTTTGGGAGTGGGAGGCACCGTTTATCGGTGGTTCTTCTTCTATCTCTCTGACCGGTCGCAGACAGTGTTGACAGGGGGGCAGAGATCGACTGCGAGGCGCCTTACTTGCGGGGTGCCTCAGGGGTCGATTCTCTCGCCTCTCCTGTTCAACATCTATATGAAGCCGTTGGGTGAGGTCATCAGTGGCTTTGGGATGAGTTACCAGCTGTACGCTGATGATACTCAGCTGTACTTTTCCACCTCGGGCCACCCCAACGAAGCTGTCGAAGTGCTGTCCCAGTGCCTGGAAGCCGTACGGGTCTGGATGGGGAGAAACAGACTCAAGCTCAATCCATCCAAGACAGAGTGGCTGTGGATGCCAGCACCCCGGTACAATTAGCTGCAACCGCAGCTGACTGTTTGGGGCGAGTCATTGGTCCCAACAGAAAGGGTGCGCAACTTGGGCATTCTCCTGGATGGATGGCTGTCGTTTGAAGACCATTTAGCGGCCATCTCCAGGAGAGCTTTTTACCAGGTCTGCCTGGTTCGCCAGTTGTGCCCCTTTCTTGACCGGGATGCCTTATGCACGGTCACTCACGCTCTTGTCACTTCTTGTCTGGATTATTGCAATGCTCTCTACATGGGGCTACCCCTGAAGTGCACTCGGAGGCTTCAGTTAGTCCAGAATGCAGCTGCGCGGGTGATTGAGGGAGCCACACGTAGCTCCCGTGTAACACCGCTCCTGCACAGTCTGCACTGGCTACCTGTGGTCTTTCGGGTGCCCTTCAAGGGGTTGGTTACCACCTTTAAAGCGCTCCATGGCTTAGCGCCCGGGTACTTACGGGACCGCCTGCTGTTACCTTATGCCTCCCACCGACCCGTACAGAGAGGGTCTTCTCAGGGTGCCGTCCGCCAAGCAATGTCGGCTGGCGGCCCCCAGGGGAAGGGCCTTCTCTGTTGGAGCACCTACCCTCTGGAACGAACTTCCCCCTGGTTTGCGTCAATTACCTGACCTTCGGACCTTTCGCCCTGAATTGAAAATGCACTTGTTTATCCAAGCGGGACTGGCTTAATTTTTTAATTTTTTGAATTTTAATAATTTTAATTGGGGTATTTTAATTATGGGTCAAATTTGACGGTTTTAAATTTTTCGGCCACTAATATAATATGTTATTTTAATTGTTGTTTTAATCTGTATATTGTATTGTTTTAAATCTGGCTGTACACTGCCCTGAGTCCTTCGGGAGAAGGGCGGTATAAAAATCTAAATAATAAATAAATAAATAAATAAATAAATAAATAAATAAATAAATAAATAAATAAATAAATAAATAAATATATTTTATTAACCTGATGGCAGTCCTATGGCACATGGTCAGCTGGTCTTCAAATTTCCACCACTCCACCGCTTACAAAGACCAGCTGGCCAGCACACATGCGCGTGCCGGAAATCCTATTACCAAGTGGCCAGCGTGCACATGCGCATGAACACCGGCCAGCTCCTATTAGGGTTTCTGGCACTCTGGTGCACCCGCAGGTTCCAGTTTGGGCACTCGATGCCCAAAAAGTTTGCCATCACTGTTCTATTAGAATCAAGAATTGTGTAAGATTGTAAGATTTTTTTAAATTGCATTGATTACCCAATATAAATGCGAATGTTAGTACATAGTCTTTTCAAACAGGAGGAGGGTCATTTAGAACCAACCATTTTAAAAATTGGTTTTCTTAGCAATACTGTACATAAATTGCTGTCAGTTTCTCGGGGCAACTGAATATTCAGCCTGTGCTGAACATTATGATTGAAATGATCAGTAGAAATAATAATTGGGTTTGTTGCAACTGAAGGTATGAAACCTTGCCTTTGTCGAGTCATTATAATGTAAGCCAATCATTGCATGTGTATGTCTGCATATGTGAATACCAATGTGGTCTGCTTGCTATGCTCTTTCAGCCAATAATTGTGTCAGTGTTTTAATCAAGCTTTCCTGCTTTGCTTCTTTACCCAGACTCTCTTCCATCTGGCTTTCAGTTGCTGGCTCCCTATTTCTTGTTCAGGAAAAGCTGTGGTTTTAAGAAGGGTAGGTTAAGCATCTCACTAAACGTTCAGTGAAGAAAAAGAAATATGCTGTTTTATGGAAGGACTGGCTTTGAGTTGGTGTCACTTCTAATCCCATCATCTCCTAACTTGTCTATGTCCACCATGGTTCACAGCTGTTTGCCTTCCTCTCATGATCTTGTACTGCCAATTTACTTCCGGCTGTTTGAAATGTCATGTATACACTTCTGCTTTTCCTTACAACATTCCTTAGGGACGCTCCCGAAAATCTACTTCATGTGGTTTCTTTGGCCTGCTTGACCCTAAGATTAATGGAAAATACAATGTTTGTAAAACAAGGCTTGGGCTGTTTCTCATGTTCCACCATCATCTGGTTGTAGCTTAAATTCAAACATCATATCAGTTGAATAGTTCCCACTTATCTGGCAGAACATCTGCTTTGCACCAAAAATATCCTTAATCCATAGCATCTCCAGGTAGAGCTGCAAAAACATCTTCTCAATTCTTCAGAAGTTAGAACGAGCAAAAGTTTAATTCTGTGACTGGGTTCACACACAACATGCAAAGCCATTGTTTTGACTTGTGAACCATGGTTTATGATTTAACATCAACATGCCAACTGTGGTGTATTCAGTACATTTTGGTTAAGCAAACCTGTCTTAGAATAACGTCTGAACCAGTAAGTGGAAAGCAACTTTCCAAGGTCCTCCCAGGCAGAGTTTTGCTTGTATACTGTATCCATTTCCCTAATTTTATTCATATTCTATCTTCCACTAAGTCTTATCTTTGTCTTCACAACTGTCTCTACATTTAACACCTGGTTTCAACAATAAGGATAGAAATTAGAGAAGAATTTTTCAAGACAGGCAAGTAAAATTATTCTGCAGTGGTGGGATAATGTCCATGTTATGGCCAATTTGGTATGAGGACTAGAGCAGTTTCAATTTTACATTTATGAAAATAGTCACTAGTGAAGTCCTAGTGATCTCATCTCTTCCTACATTGCTATCCAATGTTATAATATCTGCATGGTTAGTCTTTTCTTATGATTATTAGAATTATTTATAAAGTGCTTGGCACCTTGACAAATTTAATATATTAAATAGGAGGCATCATAGCTCAGGTTTTACTTAGATGCCCTACTTTCTGAGTAACCAGCATGTTAAACTAAAGGAACTTTAGACTGTTTTAACAGCCAAGGGGAGTCTGGAAGAAGGAGGCCTTTAAAGAAGACATATTTTAAAAGATGGTACATTCTGGTTTTAGCATTTGGAAATCACTGGTTCTCTCTTTTGCTTTCCTGAACTCTTAGACATTAAATATTCTAAGGGCAGCTTCCTTTGAAAAAATAAATTTATCCATGCTTCCAAAAAGCTGTGGGTGCCTTTTGCGTATTGAAAGAAAATGGTTGGTGTAAGGCCTCATTATCTAATCAAGATCAGCATACAATTTCTCCTCATGAATCTTTGATATCTTGATTTCAAAAGCCTCTGACTGAATAATTTCTCAGGCCAAGCCCCCATGATCTTCACCTCAAGCTTCCAGGAAATTGACACCTTCTGAGTGGGTAGTTTCCAAATAATACGATTTTTCTGTTCCCAATGAAAAGGTCATCCCTGTTTTCAAAAAAGGAGACCCCAGCCTAGTTGAAAATTACAGACCAATCTCTCTATGCTGCGTCACCTGCAAAGTAATGGAATCTATCATCAACCAATCCATTACCCTCCACCTAGAAACAAACAACCTGTCCTTGTGTCAGAATGGTCAAAAACTTGGCAACTCCAAATCTCAACCAGCAAATGCTCTGTCTTACACATTGGAAAAAAGAATCTAAACACTAAATACAAGCTCAATGGACATTACCTTACAAATGACCCCCACCCTTAAAGTTAAAGACCTTGGAGTTTTCATACCAAATGATCTAAGTGCCATTGCAAAAAAGGCTTTAAGAGTTGTAAACCTAATCTTGCATAGTGTTGTGTCCCACTCCTCCGCTGACGGCTGGGTCAGGGAAATCCGAATCAGGCGTGCCTCTGCAGCTCTGCCAAAGTCCTAGCAAAGTCCTCAGGGCAGGCAGGAGACCAGAAAGTGACTTCAGCAAGATATGTTTAGACTTTGCCTGACTCAGAGAATGCCAGAAAGCAGGTCCTTTATATAGGCCATGGGGTGTGGCTCCATGACTCAGCACTTATCCAGGCCTGCCCCTCCCTTCCTTCTGACGCCGCCGCCTATCAATTCTTCTGAAGCGAGGGTCACTCCAGTCAGCAGCTGTTGGTAATTGACCTCCCTCAGGCTCACATGCTGTGGGGGAGGGGGAGGGGTCTAGTTGCTCCGTTTGCCTGGGCATGGAGCCAGGGCTGGGGCCGGGAGGTGTTTCCTCCTGTCTGAGCATGGAGCCAGGGCTGGGGCCGGGAGGTGTTTCCTCCTGTCTGGGCATGGAGCCAGGGCTGGGGCCGGGAGGTGCTTCCTCCTGTCTGGGCATGGAGCCAGGGCTGGGGCTGGGAGGCATACTAGGACATTCCTCAGCGTTCGGAAGCAGATAAGAAGGCCCCGGCTGCGGTGAGAGTGGGCAAGACACAACACATAGCTTCTTCTCCAGAAACACTACACTACTAACCAGAGCATATAAAACATTTGCTAGACCAATTCTTGAATACAGCTCGCCTGTCTGGAACCCATACCACATTTCAGACATCAATACAATTGAATGTATCCAGAAATATTTTACAAGAAGAGTTCTCCAGTCCTCTGAATACAACAAAATACCTTATGCCACCAGACTTGAAATCCTGGGTTTAGAAAACTTAGAACTCCGCCGCCTTCAACATGACCTGAGTTTAACTCATAGAATCATCTATTACAATGTCCTACCTGTTGAAGACTACTTCAGCTTCAATTGCAACAATACTCGAGCACACAATAGATTTAAACTTAATGTTAACCGCTCCAATCTTGATTGCAGAAAATATGACTTCAGTAACAGAGTTCTTAATACTTGGAATACACTACCTGACTCTGTGGTCTCTTCCCAAAATCCCCAAAGCTTTGACCAAAAACTGTCTACTATTGACCTCACCCCATTCCTAAGAGGATCATAAGGGGCGTGCATAAGTGCACAAGCGTGCCTACCATTCCTGTCCTATTGTTTCCTCTCATTATATCCAATTAATATAGTTATTACATACTTATGCTTATATATATGCTTATATATTGTATAGTTATTTCATGCTTATGCTTATATATACTGTTGTGACAAAATAAATAAATAAATAAATAAATAAATAAATAAATAAATAAATAAATAAATAAGATACTTGAGTGAAGCATCTGAATCCTTTGAGGGTCTTTTCTCCAGGAAACTTGAAGTTCCATTCACAATCAAGCAAACTTTAACCACCTATTCATTCATTACAATGAACAATGAAAGTAACTGGAAAACAGTCTGTGCAGTGTCCCGTTAAAATCCATGGAATCTAGATGGCAATTCCATCCAGACTCCATTGATTAAACACAGGGCTACCAGATCTCAGCTACAACTTTCCAGAAGATCAGCAGATGGCAGCAAAAGGTTGGAGGTTTCTGTATCTCTTTGCCACATCTAGGGACTTTCTGGATTTCTTCAGCCCATATTATAACTTCATTGACTTACAGTAAGTAGAATTTAGGAACTATTGACATTTGTTGCATTGTGCTTCCTGGGTGAGTTAGTTTAAGGAAAATATTGGAAACAAAAATGTTTCATCCCAGTTGTATAAGGAAGAAGTAGAGATAATGTGGGAATGGACAAAGGATTCTCTCTCTTTCACACACACAGAGACAGACAGACAGACAGACAGACAGACAGACAGACAGACAGACACACACACACACACACACACACACACACACACACACACACACACACTGGAGAGAGAGATAGAGAAAATACTGAGGAACTCCCTTTCTCATTAACTGTCTGGAAATTAATGATAATCTTCATTTAGAGGAGGAAGGAAGGAAGATCTTTGAAATATAACCCTTCCGTTTTAATCATTTTTAATTCAAGATTTTAAATAGGTTAATTGTTTCAGCTGTGTTTCTCTGCTGCCATTTTGTCTTTGCTGGATTATTTTATTTATTTATTTATTTAAAAAAATATTCCTATCAACTGCCTAGAAGGCTATGATAGATAATGCAATGTGAATGTTCCAGATTGATGAATAATATAATTTGGAGTTTCTTTTCATTCATTGTGGCAGATTGAGTGATTTCCTGCTCAAATAAACCTGGCATGAAATCTCTCCTAAATTGCATACTTTGATTTTCTTTAAGTCTGTCCTAGTTTTTATTAATAAGAATGTGATTTCCTGAACAGCTCTTATCATTGCTATCCTATAAAAGCTTTTAGCCAGAAATTAGATTTAAAAAAAGAAGTCACAAGGTGCTTATGACAGAAATCTGGCTAATGATGAAAGAAGGCCGTCATGTACAGCCCTGAAGTAGAGATGATGTGGGAATGGACACTGGTCCTTTTACTATCCATGGAGAAACACAAACCTCCATAATAACATTGTGAAACCTATCAAAATTTACATAGACAGGACAACCTGGGTGAGATCATTTGGCTGTACAAGCTGCAAAGGATTTTTTTTAGATTTCTTACAGCTTGGCAGGACTTCAGAATTAGTTAGTTAGAATGCTAATTATTGGCTTAATGGTTTTATTAAAATGATTAGTGGGAAAAAAGGTAAGAGCTTGATCAAAAATAATCACATGAATGAAAAATAATCAAACCAAGAAGAAGCTTAGGGAGCAAAACCTGAAAAAGTGTGATGACAGGCAAGATGAAACAAATGTATACCTTCCAAGGTACCGGGGACATTTATCTTTTGAATAGAACTCTAAAGGCATGACTGATTGGATTGTTTTTGATGATGAATTGAGAGATTTGTTGAATGACACAAAAAATGATGAGAGTCTGGATGTTGGAAAGACCATTTTCAGTACCGCTAAGAATCTATCAGGAAAAAATGGACATGGAAAAAAACAAAATATAAAGGAAAATGAGAGTGAAAACAGAATAATTGCGGGAAGTGAAAGTACAAGCCCAGTATGAAAAGGCAGATTGGCCTCCCAACAGAAGGAATAGAATACAGATATAACAAAATGGGCTGTGAAAACTGCTGAGTGAAAAGAATTGTGCTACAGAGTGTATGGAAGTGTGTGGTGTCACACTAGTGGGAAGTAAAATGATGAAGCAAAAGGAATTGTGAATGGAAAAAAAACCCGCTGCAAATGAAGAGGATGGGAGTAGGATACCATACAATATAAACAGAGAGAAAAATATGGTTTCTATGAATACAGTAGGGATGTGGTAGCTCAGTGACTAAGATGCTGAGCTCGTTGATCGAAAGGTCGGCAGTTCAGCAGTTCAAATCCCTAGTGCCGCGTAACAAGGTGAGCTCCCGTTACTTGTCCCAGCTTATGCCAACCTAGCAGTTCGAAAGCACGTAAAAAATGCAAGTAGGAAAAAAGGGATCACCTTTGGTAGGAAGGTAACAGCATTCCATGAACCTTTGGCGTTTAGTCATGCCAGCCACATGGCCACGGAGACGTCTTCGGACAGCGCTGGTTCTTCGGCTTTGAAACAGAGATGAGCACTGCCCCCTAGAGTCGGGAACGACTAGCACATATGTGCGAGGGGACCCTTTACCTTTACCTTTTTATGAATACAATAAAAGATAGCAAGAATTGGTTAAAATTAAAGGAGGCAGAGAAAATAGAAGATAGTTCTGAGGGAAATAAAGCATAGTTTGAAGCCTTCATCCTAATCAATGGAATTAACCATAAAAATAATAAAATTATTTGGGATGAAAAACTGAAGCCACCCACAATCTTGGCTTTGCTGATACCGGTAGTACAAAGCAATGCATGGATATACGTATATACTGTAAACTCTCCTGCATAATCTAGATAGGAAACATGACTAGATGAGCTAAATGGGTCACAATACTTTATTGTAAGTCTCCATTAACAGAATCTTTCAAATACAAACTTCCCATCACTTTTATAAGTCTGATCAATTAGGAAGGATTGATTGACCCTTCTCTAGGTAGCATCTCTTTCTTTCATCCCTCAAGGTCATCCACATATTCCATTGCAGGATGTAATCAAGCAAGGAAAGAAAGATCTGGAGAATGATCTTAGTATAAACTACAGCCAGCTTTCCTTTCCCTTCCCTATCTAATCTCATGTGTTTAATTTTTGAGGGAAACTATTTCTTACTCCCTTTCTTTGCTTGAATTCCATTACTTACCCTGAAAGGTAACCGGGTGATATGCAATTTATGAGTGAATGCAATTTATGTTACTTTTTTCAACTCTACCAATACTTAATAACAGTGAGCATCTTACAAAAATAGGAGAACGTCATCAGCTAAGCAGCTGACAGAGACATTTCACACCGAGACCCAGAGAAATTTGAGCATTCCAACACTCACTTTATCTTCCTACCTTGCATCATACAGTTGATTAATATTAAACCCTTTCAGGCAGAGGGTTTTAGGGTGAATGAGCACAATAAAAATGGAAAGATAGTATAAGATAGGGAAATGGAAGACGAGGATGAATCACAGGGGAAAAAAATGCACAGCACAAGTAGGAATATGATCTTCAAAGAAATGGCCTGTGTAGACGAACAGCAAACAGCAAAGGAGAAATAAGGAGAGAAAGATCTTATGCTGGAAACAGATGACAAGTAATTTCTGTGCTGAAAGATGGAAACAGATATGAATTTTTTTTAATCTAGTATAGAGGGTATTTATAAGCTACCCTTAAATCAACTTCTCATTTGCTGGGATACAGTGGTGCCATATTTCCATAGGTTTTCAAATATATTTCTCTGTGGCTTGGCTTTGGTGGGAAGGACGTTGCTAGAATTTTACAAGCAATAATTGTGCAGATGTCACCTTTGGCTCCAGACAGAGATCAGATCCTCTGGCAGTGTACAGGCAATAGAGAAAGAAAATATAGCCTGAGTTTATGGGAATTCAGGACAGGAGACTGAAATGAAACGATTATGCTCAGATACATGGAACCAGTCCTTCTCAGAATGAAAGTGAAGAACATCTGGTTGTCACAGACTGATATTTGCAGCTTCCTGTACATGTCAACACTTTTAGACTATTCCAAGCAATTCTACCCCAGGGCAGCAAACTCCCCTATAGAGTTTCTGTTATAAGGGGAAAGAAAAAATAATAATTGTGCGGGACAGAAGCTCATTTCCCTGGTGTGGTTTAAATGACTTGAGGAGTGAGGGGGTGGCTAGTTTGTTCAGTGCTAGAAGGAAGAAGAGTAACTTGAAAATCTCTGGAGGATTCTTTGGAGTCATCCCCCCCCCCAGATTTGAGCAGCTGTATCAGCTGAAGCACACTTCTCTCTAGCAATGTGTCTCAATATTTGGCAGAAGGAAAGAAAAACCTATGGTTGCTAAGTTAGCAGAATTTGCTGATGAATGTCTTGCATGATATTTCTGAGAACAGGATCACTGTTTCTTTTGAGAAGCCTTATCTGTTTAAACCTGGAAGGAACGCTTTCCTTTTCAGTCTTTTGCTAGGATCTTCTGAAGTGAACAGAGCTCACATGTATGCTGGCTTCTTCACACGTATGCTAGAGCCAAAACTGTTGGAATCTGTAATATTGATGCAATAGACAGAGGGAGAGAAATTTATCCACTGTACAATACAAAGTATAGTAATTGTGAGGTGTGCAGAGCTAAACAGGGTCACAAGCAGTGGTGGGATTCAAATAATTTAACAACCGATTGTCTGCCCTAATGACCAGCTGGGTAGGTGTGGCTCAGTGGTCATGTGATTGTGTGGGCATGGCCAACTCAATGTCACTCGCGTCGATGGGTGCTTCGGCTTAGCTGTTGAAATGTAATAAAGGTTAACCAGAGAGGCAGTTTCTGTAAACAGGGCAATAAAGGTTAGGTTAGAAACAACACCAGAATGTTTCCTTCCTGCCTTCTTTACAGGATTAGCCCTGTAAAGTGAAAAAAAACAAAATAAGATTTCTTCCAACAACCAGTTCTCCAAACTGCTTAGATAGTTAACAACCGGTTCTTCCAAATAGGTGCGAACTGGCTGAATCCCACCACTGGTCACAAGTAAGTGTAATCAGTGCAGTGGGTATTCCTTGATCCTACCTAAGTAGTCCTGGCTGAAGTTGAACAATTTCCTTGCTTTCTGAAGCCCATTCCAACTGGCCTCTCTCCTGGAAAAGTTTCTCACTTGACTAATTATTTTCAGAACTACAGTGTAATTTGAAGTATCACTGCCAGGGTTTCCTTGTTTTGCTTTGCTCTCCTCATATGCTTCTTGTTTCCTGTCATGTCGCTTAAATTGCAGAGTCTTTCTCTTTTTCAGAGAGGTTTTCTGCTGAACAGGGATGCAAGATATTTACATCCGCGGTAGACAGCTTGGTACTTTCCTATCAGCACTAGGTAGCATGGCCAATAACAGGGAACTGTGGGAGTTGTCATACAAAAATATGTATGCGGCTCCAGATTGCTTACTCCTGCTTTAAATAAATATATATTCAGTTGCCTCCTAATCCAGAGGGTTATATTAAAGTGCGCAGTGTGAACATTAGAAAATATAATCTTCAGTACTAGCCAGGGGAGGTACGGACTCAAAAGTTTTTTTAAAAACAAAAGAAAACAAAACCTTTAAACATTCTGAGAACTGTGTGAAAATGTATAACAGTGTTTCCTTAAAGGGTGATCCTAGGATCCCTGGACCTCCCCCCCCCCCGAAGACCCTCTCAATGGTCAGTGAAATCAAAATTATTTGCCAGCTTAAGTTGAGAAATAATACAACACAAATAATCCTTGGGGTCACTTAACAGCCATTTGAAGTTACAGCAGACCTCCCCAGAGCCAGTTATGACCCAGTTTTGAAATTAAAATGGCGGCACTACCCACCCCCCCATAGTCACATGATTGCTCTTGGTCACTTGGCAACAGGCTCAGCTTTACAGTTGTTTGCAGCCTCATGCAGTCATGAGGCTGCAATTTGTGAGTTTTTCGCTGGTTTCCATCATTTATTTTTTGTTTTGGCAAAATATACACATTGGGGAAAAGGGATTCACTTATCGACTGTGGTGTTTGCTTAACGACTGCCACCAAAAAATACTGAAAACTTGGGTCTGGTCATGTGATACCTTGTCTTACAACCGCAATGACTTATGACCATAACTCCAGGTTCAGTTATGGTCATAAGTTGAGGACCACCTGTATTGAAATCCCATGAAACAATCATCATGAGAAGCACAATGGCAGTGCATATATCAACTTTAATTGTTAATATGGTAAATATCGATAAGTATAACCCATACAAACAAAAGCTTTTTTGGGGTCTTCCATAATTTTTAAAAGTGAGAAAGGATCCTGAGAGAAAAACGTTTAAGGAATATTGATATAGAGGGAAGGAGAACTTTGCTGACCTTTGCACTTGATCTATCCACACAGGCAAGGATGCATCAAATGAGAAATGAAGAAACTGCCTGGGTGTAGACATGAGCCATTAATGCTTAATAACACATTGTTGTTATTAGTTGCAAAGTCGTGTTCAACCCATTGTGACCCCATGGACAACGTTCCTCCAGGCCTTCCTGTCCTCCATCATCCTCTGGAGTCCATAGTAACATATTACAGGCCATATTCAGATGCCAAATATACTTTCCCTGAAAGGCACTTGATCTCAATATTTTCATACTCAGAAATATGAGAGACAGGGCAGAGTTATTAAGTTTGTGTAGAGAGAAATAACCAAAAGTGAAGTTTCCAGCACCTTTAAGAATCAGGATATTAGAAGACGAACAGTTAGTGGAACAATTTTTTATTTCCTGTGACTGCAGTTTGACTGAGATGAAAGAGGCTGAAAAAGTTTGTCACATCTCTGGAGAAAAGTTGTGCTTTAGGACGATATAAATTTGCAGCGAGAAGAATCACTAAAAGACTGATTTGAGGCAAGTTTCAAAACAGGGATAAGCAGGAATATCGTTCAGTTAAGTAAGGTTTTCAGAAGGTAAGCGCTTCTGACTTTGGCAAGCAAGTGAGTTAATAACAAAGCTTTCTGATTTTATACTGACTTTAAGAATAGCTTCGATAGTGTCAGAGAACAAGCAAGTAATTAAGCAAAACTTGCTTAATTAGAAGAGCAGGCAGAGCTGGGGGCGTACAAAATGCATCATCATTAAAATTTAGAATCCTTGTGTTGCCACACAAGTTCAGTGCCCCTTGAATTTGGCTGGCCCTTATCTAGTGCCAATTTACTGTTGACCATTAGTTGACTAGATTTTTGTGTATAAGCTTCAAGAAATCATTTATGGTGCAACCTAACAAATGGTCCTGATTATTTGCATCTGACAAGCTGATTATTTTTTCGTTTGCTAAGATTGGGTTGTTAGTTCACACTGGCAGCTTAATGGGTATCAAGGTTTGGTTTTTTTTAAAAAAAGATTGCTTGCATTCCTAATGAAAAACAGGTTGAAAATTTTCAGTTAAAGGTCAGGGTACTTTCCCAAAACCGCTGCAATCTGAAGTAAGCACCACTTCTGCAGGGATTTTTTTTAATTAAAAAGAAAAGCCTTCTCTCTAATTACTATACATTTCTGTTTTCCATCTTCTAAGGAGCCTAGGGTATATTGTCTGAAAATCAAGAGAGATCTGGGTAACAGCTGGATTTCATATTTTCAAAACGGGGGTGGGAGGGGGTCAACCCATTGTTGTTCCTTCATGTTCCAGCAGACCTAGAGAGACTACTAGGTACAATCTGAAACCATTACAGCAGCAAATAATCCCCAGCCTGAATGTTTGCAACTTCTGTCCAGACTATTACTTAAGCCTCTGACACAAGTCATTTTTATATCAGAGGTAGGAAGGGAGAGCTGTCTTTAGCATCTGCTTGGAGAAGAATTCTGCAGATCCTGGAAGTCTGCCCACTGCTTCATGATCTTTCACTGGCCCAAGGAAAGACTTTATTTGGAACTTTTAATTAAGGATGTTATGTAAAACATAGTGATTATTAATTTACAAAGTAGTGGCTTTGAGAACCACTGTGGTCAAGAAACAGCCTATACAAGTAGAATGGAATGGAATGGAATGGAATGGAATGGAATGGAATGGAATGGAATGGAATGGAATAGAATAGAATAGAATAGAATAGAATAGAATAGAATAGAATAGAATAGAATAGAATAGGGAAGAGACCTTGGAGGTCTTCTAGTCCAAACCTCTGCTCAAGCAGGAGAGTCTATACTATTTCAGATATGTGACTGTCCAGTCTCTTCTCAAGTAGTCGTCCTTGATTTATGACCAGGTCACTTAGTGGCCAATCAAAGTTATAATGGACCTGCCCAGGGGCACTTAGGATTCAGTTCCAAAGTTCAGATGCCCCCACTTCCACAGTCACATGATTGCATTTGAGGCAGTTGGCAACCAACCTGCATTTACGGCCATTTGCAGCGTCCTGCAGTCACAGGATGATATATTTTACAATGGTTGGTTTACAATGGAAAACTGGCATTTATTTCCGATTTTCAGCAAAACCGGCTAGTAGGGAACAACTGGTCCACTTGACGACAGTTGTTTTACAGCTGTTGCATTCACTTCACGACTTGCAAAAAAAGATAATAAAATTGGAACAGTCACGTGACAACCCGCTTTTTGACCATCACAACTTAAGAATGTAATGGGCAGGGTCCGTTACAGCATAAACTGAGGACTAGTTGTAAATAATATAGAAGGTTTTAAAAGATGGAACTTTTTGGGGGAGTGGGGGGGGAAAGAAACTTATTTAAATATGAACAAATCCACAGTGGGGTTTCCACTGATGATTATTCTATTTTGGGCTCAGCTATGGAATATAGAGTAAAAGGCTGGTGAACACTTAAACATTTACTAGTTGAGCTGGCAATTTAGGAATTCTTTCTTCTACTCATTTTTTTCTCTCCCATGGATCAGTTTCTATATTGTGGTTATTTGGCAGGTCTCAGCATGTTAATTATCAGACTGCTTTCCCTCTAAACCACCCAATTTTCTCCAGGGCCAATATTAACACATGGTGAAAGTTGTATTATATACCCAATTCTTTTCTTTTTTCTTTTCTTTTCCTTTTCCTTTTCTTTTTTCTTTTCTTTTCTTTTTTCTCTTCTCTTCTCTTCTCTTTTCTTTTCTTTTCTTTTCTTCTGGGCTCTCTTCCTCTGTCTAACAATACAACTTTTTTACCTTTATCTGCTTCCTAAATGCTTCCTTGGGGATTCTGGGGGCAAGCCCTGAACTAATTGAATTCAATTAGCACTCCCTTCTCAATGACATGCTGTAACTGACTGCCTGGTGGACCCCGCTTCTCATGCCTAATCTTCGTCTCTTTAGCCTAACATCTGTTTGAAATGTTTTCCTTGCTCCTTTCATGTAGCTTCCAAGCACCTATGCCCGTTAGCAATGGAAAAATGAAACAAAAGCAAACATACAGGGTAACCGTGTTGGCAACATGGGAAAATAAAATAACATAAAATATAAAATGAAATAAAACCCAGCACCTGATTTCGGTGATAGCATGTAATCCAGCACAATAGGTCTGTGAATGTAGCACATTCAGGGGTGAAATCCAGCAGGTTCTGAAAGGTTCTGGAGAACTGGTAGGGGAAATTTTGAGTAGTTTGGAGAACCGGCAAATACCACCTCTGGCTGGCCCCAGAGTGGGGAGGGAATGGGGATTTTGCAGTATCCTTTCCCTAGAGTGGGGAGGGAATGGGGATTTTGCAGTATCCTTCTCATGCCACGCCCATCAAGCCATGCCCACCAAGGCACACCCACAGAACCGGTAGTAAAAAAAATTGGATTTCACCACTGAGCACGTTGCTTGTGAATAGCACTTTCAGTAATCTGCCTAAATCGACTATCTAACATAATTCACCAGGACAGAGCCTGTGAGTGTGCTAAATTATGCCGTGATACTATCCTCTTGGCAAGGAATTTGGAGTGGGGCACCTTGGTTTCCCCAGGCTACTCAGGCAAAGCTGAGACTCTGTAAGTGGTGTAAGATAACTTAACAATTTCAGGTCTGGAGTGTCTGACAACCAACTTGTCTCTCCTGCTTACTATACCTTACAGGCTTTCCAAATTCTTACAAAATCTGGACTGAGGGTAAGAGAGAAAACTTATCTGTTATCCTGCCAAGATAAAATGCCTGTCATTTCTGAGAGGGAGGTCAATAATTTGGGAGTTTTCTTATGCGTTCCAGAACTTTCTTCAAAGCTCACCTTTCCCTGCTAGCCCCACAGGAAAGGATAGTAAATCTGTCTGGACAACTTAAAACTGGCTCATCTACTTCTTAAGATGTGTCTTGTCTTTTTAATTTCATTTCTATCTGGACCCCTGATATTTAATGGAGCATACAGTAATGGCACACAATGGCTAATGATGGTCTGCTTGAAACAATAAGCATTGTTTCCCTTATATTCCTCCAAAGCTACATTAGGGTAATAAAGGATTTTGTAAAGTGTATTAAATTAACCATTTACACTGCTGGCATGAGACTGAATATTTATCCAGATGTAAGAAATATTTATTCTAGCCAGCTTAGCCATGGTTTTCGTAACTGTAGTTTACTCAATTTTACCCAATTTTTCAGGGTTCACCTAAAAATCATAAACTAACAATATTGCACAATATACTAGACTAAAATGTGGTTAACCAGTTTGGGGTTCAGTGTGTTGCAACTGTCGCTTCTGCGGAATTTAATTCTAATCAAGTAAACCTAGGCTTGCATCAGGACCAGTTTATAATTTGGAACGACAGAATCAAGTCAACAATGAGCTTTTTTCTGTGGTTGCCAAATTTATTATAGCTATGTTTGTACAACATACTTATCCAGGTCATTTAAAGAGCTAGTAGGCTCATGCATACAACATACAACACTTGGCTTATGTTACCTTGGTCTAACTTTTTTTTAACTTTCAGCTTTGTTAACTCATGGTTCAATGTACTGAACAAATCCGGAATGGATTAATTCAGCCACTAGGTTAAGTGTGTTCAATAATTAATTTCTCCTTTCACTGCAGTATTAAGATAGTAATGTGATAAAATGCAACTATGGAAAATACCTATTAAAATAGAAGTGTTCTGGCAAGTTCTAGATTCTGGGAGATGTCTAGGTGACTGAAGCAGAACATCAGGCATTTGGTAGCTGACTCAACTGAAAGTAATGTCTTCAAGCAACTTTGCCACTGACAGGATTTATTGAGATGAAATAGATAAGGATTGCAAGCATTTCAGCAGCTGAATTATTTCCCATTTAGCACCAATTTATCTTAAAATACAGTCTGGTGGAGACTCTTCGGATTCTTTCTAACACATTTCTTGGGAACTGACAAGGAGGTGATTTTTTTCATAGATAACAGAGAAACTTGCAGATGACTGTTTACAAAGCCATCTCCTGAATCCTTATCAGCCTGTGAACCAACCATTGCACAGAAGTTTTGCTTTAGAAAAAGGTTATTCTATAGTATAATAGAGCAACATAGAAATACTATAAATAATAAAATAAAGTGAAATTAAAGTTATAGCCTGGCATTTGTGTTAGAGTTGATTCTGTTTTGCTAATGTCTCATGCTCTTCTGTCTTTTATTTCTCTGTGGACATGGTGGCTCAGTGGCTAAGACGCTCAGCTTGTTGATCAAAAGGTCGGCAGTTCAGCGATTCAAATCCCAAGTGCCGCATAATGGGGTGAGCTCCTGTTACTTGCCACAGCTTCTGCCAACCTAGCAGTTCGAAAGCATGTAAAAATGCAAGTAGAAAAATAGGGATCACCTTTGGTGGGAAGGTAACAGCGTTCTGTGCGCCTTTGGCGTTTAGTCATGCCAGCCACACGACCACAGAATTGTTACCTTTACCTTACAACTTTTATCCCATACTTTAGGCATTGTTCTATAAAATACATTTTCCTCTATAAAATATTCTTGTGATTGCCAGTATGAATTTGGAATTCTCTCATCTTTTAATAGAGCAAAACAATACCATCCTAGTGATATTGTCTTTTAGATTTTTCTGCTATTAGCTGCTTTTCCCTTGAACTGGGCTGGTCTCTTTTTCATCTCAAATATCTAAAAGGAATATTTCCTTTTTAGTATTGTTTTTAAAAGCTTTTGACTTTTATTCTTTCCTTTTAATTTTGTATATCTCTTGTGGGATTGAACTATCACATAAGGCAGGGAAAAAGACTAAATCCTCTAGATACTATGCCTTTATACTACAATGTCAGTACTGAAATTATTTTAATTTTTGCTCTTTGTTTTCATTGCCAGAAAGGCAGCAGTGTTTATGAAAGTCTCATTTCTCTCAACAGTGCCGTTAAAGCGTGGATGTCAAATCAACTGTTCCCTATAAATTAGGTGATGGCAACAGAAATTAACAAGCTGTTACCACAAAACAGGAAATGGAAGTAAAGTGCCAGGAGGCTTTTGGGAGAAGAGTTGAGGCTTCCAGCTTTCCATCGCATTGGCTCAGCCATTTACTATGAGGATCTTAAGCTATTTTTAGAAGTAGAGCTTCCATGAAATTTCAGTGAAAATATGATGGCTTGTGATTAAATTTTATTCTGCTTGTTATTCAACAATCACATGGAATTCTGAGCGAGTTTATTTTAAAACGATGATGATGATGATATCATCCTTATGCAGATGACATCTAAACTTAATCCACTTTAATAGTGTATGTTTTAAATTGGTACCTGAATTTAGTAAGACTGTTTAATGTGTGTGTGGGGTGTCAGGGGTGAAATTCACTTACCTTCGCTACTGGTTCGCAAATGTGAGTGCGCGCAACACCTCCACACATGCACAGAGGGTCAAAAACAGACATGTTGACATCCAGGTGAAGAAGGAGAGTGCAAAAGTTGGCTTGAAACTCAACATTAAGAAAATTAAGATCATGGCATCCGGCCCTGTTAATTCCTGGTAAATAGATGGGAAACAAATGGAGGAAGTAACAGATTTTATTTTCCTGGGCTCCAAGATCACCGCAGATGGGGACTGCAGCCAAGAAATTAAGACGCTTGCTCCTGGGGAGGAAAGCTATGGCAAATCTAGACAGTGTACTAAAAAGCAGAGACATCACCCTGTCAACAAAAGTGCGTATAGTCAAGGCTATGGTTTTCCCAGTTGCAATGTATGGCTGTGAAAGTTGGACCATAAGAAAGACTGAACGCCAAAGAATTGAGGCCTTTGAATTATAATGCTGGAGAAGATCAAACCAGTCAGTCTTAGAGGAGATCAACCCTGACTGCTCTTTAGAAGGCCAAATCCTGAAGATAAACTCAAATACTTTGGCCACCTAATGAGAAGAAGGACTCACTGGAGAAGAGCCTAGTTCTGAGAAAGATTGAAGGAAAAACAAGAAGGGGACGACAGAGAACAAGGTGGTTGGATGGAGTCACTGAAGCAATAGGCGTGAGCTTGAATGGACTCCGGGGGATGGTAGAGGACAAGAAGGCCTGGAGGAAAGTTGTCCATGGGATTGCAATGAGTTGAACACGATTTTGCAACTAAGAACAACAAAAATAGAGGTAAAACCTGTGTTTTGTCTTCAGAAAAACAGATCTTAATAAATCTAGATCAATAACTGATAAATAGAATTCCATGGGAAGAGAAGCTCTAAGAAAAGTAGCTTAAGATGGATGGGAAGGAATTCTTTTGGTATTTCCAGATAATACAAAATTGGATTAGATAGCTTATACCCAAGAAATGAACATTTTGGTAAGTAGAGGAAAATTAAGGACCAATACTGTAACTGAACAGGTTTAGTGAAGATCTCAAAACAAAACAAAAATATCCAGGGTCTTCTATTCTTCACTATTTTCATTAAAGATTTGAATGATGAACTGAAGGGAATGATTATGAAGTTTGCAAATTATAAAAATGGGGTTGGATATATTGTATGCTTTAGAAGTAAAAACGACTCTAAGTGATCACAATGTACTGGAGGAATGGATTGAAAAGAAAATAATGAAGTTTAACAAAGACAAGTGCAAAATTCTTTACCTAGGGGACAAAAATAAGATGTACAAAGAATAGGATCA
This sequence comes from Ahaetulla prasina, assembly GCF_028640845.1. Classification (NCBI taxonomy): domain Eukaryota; kingdom Metazoa; phylum Chordata; class Lepidosauria; order Squamata; family Colubridae; genus Ahaetulla; species Ahaetulla prasina. The sequence continues at coordinate 74,674,888 of NC_080540.1, read as the reverse complement.
GGGATCACCTGGCTCAGTAATAACACTTGCAGAAAATGAAAGTCTTTGGCTTAATCCTTGATTAGAAATTGTAAATGAGCCAGTAATATGATGTGGCTGTTTAAAGAAAGCAAATGAAACGGGCATCCAATCACAGGAAGTAACAATTTCATTATTTTTTGCTTGGGTCAGGACCCCCACAATTTAAGTCCACACTTAAAACGGAAATCACACTTTAAAAGGAGTCTGAGAAATTGGACCCAGTTCAGAAAATGACAATGAGGACACTTAGAAGACTACATACTAAAACCTGCAGAACGAAATTGGATGAACATGATATGTTAGCCTTGAGAAAAAATTGCTGAGAGGGAATAGAATAGCACCCTTGAAATATCTGAAAAGATGCCCCATAGGAGAAGGTCAGGACCCCTTCTGTCTTGTGCCAGAGAGCAGAACAGGAAATAACAGATTTTAATTATAGGACTGTAGATTCTTTTTCAACACTAGACAAAAACTTCCTAATGATAAGGGCAGTTTGACAGGGGAACCAGTCACTCAGACAAGTGGTGGGACTTTCTTTGGATGTGTTCAAGAGGAAGTTAGAGAACCTGGGATGCTTTGATTTGGATTCTTGTATTTTTTTGCTGTTTTGTTTTTATATAGTTTTATTAATTTATAACATGACATACAAAAAGAATACAAAAGCAAATATTAGGGAAATTAGGAAAGGAAAAAGAGAAGGGGATAGTCGGGGAAGATATTGACTTCCGACTCCTTTGGTGCAGTAAAATAAGGCATTAATATCTACCCTCAACTTTTTACTTTTTCATAATAATAGAGACTAGCCATTTCTATAATAACAAATCTATCTACCGTATATACTCGAATATAAGCCGATCCGAGTATAAGCCGAGGTCCCCAATTTTACCCCAAAAACTGGGGTAAACTGGGGACTCGAGTATAAGCCGAGGGTGGGAAATGAGGCACCTACCGGTTGGGGAAAGCCTCCCTCCCTCAGCTGAGAAGGCTGGCGGCTCCCCCGCCCCGCCCTCTCACTGCACCGGCAGGGCTTCCGTCCGGTAAAATGTGAAAAAAAAAAAAAAAAAACTCGAGTATAAGCCGTATATACTCGAGTATAAGCGAGGCTTAAAAAAACTCGAGTATAAGCCGTATAGACCCGAGTATAAGCCGAGGGGACGTTTTTCAGCACAAAAAACGTGCTGAAAAACTCGGCTTATACTCGAGTATATACGGTAATTGGTAAAACCCAAAATAAAAGTTTCATTTTTTTCCACCTCAAGCACAAAGCCCAGAAGTGGTTTCCAAGGAGAAATAAAAGTATTTGTATTTTTTTCTTTGATCAAAGCAGTCAATTTAGCCGTCTCTGCTAACTCTATCAGTTTTAGGAGCCATTCATCCATTGTGGGAACTGAGGTGACCTTCCATTTGTGTGTGTAGGGTAGTCTCGCTGCCATCAACATATATAACATCAGAGTTTTTATTATTTCCCCCCAAGTCTTCCATTAAACCCCAAAGAAAAGTCTCTGGTTTTCTTTCTATATTCACTTTTAAGAATTTTCTGTATTAAGATATGAATCCTACTCCAATATTTTTTTGCTTTATCACATGTCCACTGTAGATGATAAAAAGTCCCTTCTTTATATTTACATTTCCAACATTTATGTGACGTACTTTTATACATTCTTGACAATTTATTGGATTTGGGTTCTTGTACTAAGTAGAATGTTGGGCTCAGAAATCTCTGTGACCCTCCCCAACTCTATGATTCTATCATATATTGTAGTTTACAAAACAAGTATACATACAATGTTGGCCTTTGCTTACTTGGAAATAAGGAACCTGCCTGGATTAATCCATTGACCTAAAACCTGATTTGCTTAATTGTTGCTTACTGGAAATCCCCCAACTTCCCCAAGCTGTCAAGCAGGAATAATACATGTAGTTTAGCACTAAATATGAAACTTGCAACACTGTACAAAGCTATAGGACTATAGCTGTTGTTTGGCTCTGTTCTTTGGCTGGCATAATGAGGTCATCCCTATGACTACCTTGATTGATATTAGGAATGCTTGTCAGCACATTTCTTTACACCCTCTCCTTTTAATAATAATAATAATTGTGCAGCCCTTGGTACTCATACAAAGGAACCCAAAGGGGCAATCCAAAAAGTCTTTTAGCAGCCAGAAGACTTGGACCTCCCTGGAATCTTCTCTTTTGGCTGGACACAATAGTCTTCGAAGGGCAACAAAGGGCATTCTTTAGGACAGAAAAACTATCACAGACATGTATTAATTGATTATACACCACTCTAAGGGACCACACAGATAGATTTTGTCCATGATGATCCATCCTGAACCTGGTCCTTCACATCTTTCAGGAGTGCCCCTATGCCACTGCAGCTGGGTCCATTCACCTGGCTACTGGTGACCTCACCTCTTTTTCCTTCCAGCTGAAGATAAAACCAGCAGGAAACAATTCCTGTCAAATTCAATTCAAATTCAGTCAAATTCGACTGTCTCCCTTTTTCAGGGGTGAAATCCAGCAGGTTCTGACAGATTCTGGAGAAACCGGTAGCGGAAATTTTGAGTAGTTCTGAGAACTAGCAAATACCACTTCTGGCTGGCCCCAGAGTGGAGTGGAAGTGGACATCTTGCAATATACTTCCACCAGGAATGGGGAGGGAATGGGGATTTTGCAGTATCCTTCCCCTGGAGTGAGATGGGAATGGAGATTTTGCTGTATCGTTGTCCTGCCACACCCACCAAGCCACACCAAGCCCACCAAGCCATGCCCACAGAACTGGTAGTAAAAAAAATTGGATTTCACCACTGCCTTTTTTCCTTTTTATTCCATGTACCCCCCACCCCACCCCAAACCAACAAATACAAAGTACACCCCACCTAACCCCAAACCAACAAATGCTCAGTCTTACATATTGGAAAAAAGAACCCAAACACTAAGTACATACTCGATGGACATTACCTTACAGATAACTCCCATCTCGTTAAAGACCTTGGAGTTTTCATGTCAAATGATCTAAGTGCCAAAGCCCACTGCAACTACATAGCAAAAAAAGCTCTAAGAGTTGTAAACCTAATCTTACGTAGCTTCTTTTCCAAAAACACTACACTACTAACAAGAGCATATAAAACATTTGCTAGAACAATTCTAGAATACAGCTTGCCTGTTTGGAACCCTCACCACATCTCTGACATCAATACAATTGGACGTGTCCAGAAATATTTTACAAGAAGAGTTCTCCATTCCTCTGAAAACAACAAAATACCTTATCCCACCAGACTTGAAATCCTAGACTTAGAAAACTAGGAACTCAAATTTAACTCATAGAATCATCTATTGTAATGTCCTTCCTGTTAAAGACTACTTCAGCTTTAATTGCAATAATACAAGAGCAACCAATAGATTTAAACTTAATGTCAACCGCTTTAATCTAGATTGCAAAAAATATGACTTCTGTAACAGAATCATCAGTGCTTGGAATACTTTACCTGACTCTTCCTATAATCCTAAAAGCTTTAACCAAAAACTTTCTACTATTGACCTCACCCCATTCCTAAGAGGACCATAAGGGGCGTGCATAAGCACACAAACGTGCCTAACGTTCCTGTCCTATTGTTTTTCTTTTCTTCTTCCTATATACATATATATATATGCTTATACCTCCTAATATTTACTCATATATATGTTTATATACTATATAATCTTTTTGTATGATGTTTTGACAAAATAAATAAATAAATAAATAAATAAATAAATAAATAAATAAATAAATAAATAAATAAATAAATAAATAAATAAATAGGCAAGGATCAACCCTAAACCCCCTAACTGGTAAATAGACCGGAGGCCGTAAGTGGAATTCCTCCAGCAGGGAGGACTTGAACTTTGGGGTCCAGCGGAGGAGAAAGTAGGCAGAACGTGGGCCGAATTCCAGAGGGTTGATCCAGACACGGCCGCTGGCCGGCGGGTGGGTCTTGAGCTCCGAGCTAGCCTGCCCGCTTCCCCTTGCCCATCCGCCGCGGACAACTCAGAGGCGGGCAGCTGCCGGGAAGTCTTGAGTTTGGAGACAAGATCGCGCTTCCCTCCGGCCTTTTCCTTCTCGGCTCTCGGGCTCCGGCAGTCTCCGGCGCTAGAAGCTGGGTGGAGCCCTCGCGTGCAGAACTTCGGGGGAAATGCGCGGCGGTGGCGGCGTCCAGCTGAAGAGCAAGGCGCGCTTGAGGGCGGGCGAGCGAGCCGGCTTCTGGAGCTTCCCCTAGGCAGCTGGACGCGCGGCCTCAGAAAGGCTGCGGGACTCGGGACAAAAGCCCCACGGAGTTTGAAAGAACTTTTGGCGGGGCAGCGAGGGCTGCCCAGCCCGGCAAGTGAGGGGCTATGCAGCTCGTGGGAGCCCTTTTCGCCGGCCTGGGAATGTGGTGGTGGCTCAGCTGGGACCTCGTCGCCGTCTGCAAGGCTGCCAAGGGCCGCGTGCCTCGCCTCCGCCTCTCCTATAAAGGTAAAGGGAGACGCCTTTGCAGTTCTTTCTAAATTCCTTCTAAACCCTTTTCTGATTTTTTATTTTTTTGCCTTCGGTTAAGCCTCGGCGATAGGGACGCTGATGATCCCATTTCGCAGATGGGGAACTGAGGCTGAGCAAGCGAACCTGGAGGGATCCAGAGGCCGTCGACGGCCACTTGCTTCCCAATTCCACGATTGCCTTCGCCTCTCTTTAATCTGCGTTTCTGCACGTGTTGTTTGGGTGAATCCCTTTATAGTTTTAGCTCTACAATCTTTTGGGATCTTTTTTTGATCTAATCTTTGGTCTTTCACTTTTTGCGGTGCGTTGATTAAATCTGGAGGACAGCGAGTGTGTGCACGAACGAGATAGTTGTAGAGACTAGCAGCATTAGAGCAGCCAGGCTACCTCATTCTGCACTTGCTAGATTCATTACAGGTCCCTAAATCTCAAAGGGGATCTTTGGACTGAGATCCGCATTCTTTAAAGAGGTAGGGATTATTAAAATCCTTTGAACTGATTTAAATGGTGACTCATTTTCTCCTGGGCAGGTCTATATCGCGGTTAGGGGTAAGTGAAGAACAGCGAGATAGATAAGAAAAAAAAAAAGTCGAAGAATGGCAGGCAGGAGATTTTGGCTTCAGCACTGTGCACGTGTGTGGAGTATGTTCCAAATCAAGAATGCAAAAGTTATGAGTTTATATAATGTGTATGGGATGGTTTTTGCATGTGGGGGGAGTGTTGAATTGCATGCAATTGAGAGATACCAGAATTTGCACTGTAGATTTCTGCAAGGATGTTTTCTAGTAATATACATACAATATAATCAACCCAAAAAAAAGCATGTCAAACAAGCATACAAATCAGTTAACATTACCAACTGATCCAAAAGCAAAATCATCTGCCGGTGCCATGCCTTGATTCCCTTGACAGCAACTTGATGCATCAAAATCAACAAATGTGCTTTATTTTATCAGCATGCAGGCAAGAAAACTAAGCACTTTACATGTTAGATTTTTGTAAAAGTTGTCAGCCCTGTGTGTAAATACTGATAGATTTCATTTGTCTTTCCTGAAATTTTACCACTAGAGGGTGAAGGGGAAAAAACCAACCCTCTCTGGGAGTTTTGCTAATTTTCTTTCTGATTGGGCGATATAACAAGCACTCATAAAGTTTTCTTTCACATGGTTCTATGTACAATGCCTGTATTTATGAAGCCCCACCTAAGGACAGTTCATATTTAATAGGGTCTCTATGCACCATCTCAAGAACATACTAGCTATTGTAGCTATGTGGCTGAGTGGCATTTGCCTGGAAAAAGCAGGTTTACAGGAATCACCAACCCAGCAAAGTCTTTAGCCCCAGGATGTGCTTTTTGTCATAAATTGCTGAACAGGGCCTCTGGTGGCTCAACAGACTAATGCAGTCTGTTATTAACAGCAGCTGCTTGCAATTACTGCAAGTTCAAGTCCCACCAGGCCCAAGGTTGACTCAGCCTTCCATCCTTTATAAGGTAGGTAAAATGAGGACCCAGATTGTTGGGGGCAATAAGTTGACTTTGTATATAATATACAAATGGATGAAGACTATTGTCTGACATAGTGTAAGCCGCCCTGAGTCTTCGGAGAAGGGCGGGATATAAATGCAAATAAAAAAACAACAACAACTTTCACTGAAGTTACCTACAGTTTCCGGTTTTATTTTCCTACTTGCTTCACACGTTATATTCTTCACACGTTATACACACGTTATATATATATACTTCACACGTTATATTCTGCAATGTGTTGTGCTGTGATTTTATTGTTTTTTCTGATTTGCAGAGGAATTTTTATTGCTTTTCAATTGTCTAAAACAGTGGGTTTCAATCTTTCCTTCACCACGAAACCTTTTAAGTACCTTTTGTGGTCATGGACTATGGCCACGGACCTCCAAGACTTAACTCAAGTTTCAGATCATAACATTTCTTCAAGCTTTCATGGACCCCCTTTGATGACATGGACCCCTCCACCCCCGGGTCCGTAGACCACAGGTTGAGAACCACGGGTTGAATACATTCTCCCTTTATTATTTAAGTTATAATTTAAAAAATAATTATTACTTGTACCACCACCAAATTATATGATGCTTCTTCATGGAAGTTATTGTCTTGTTAGCAGACTGATGAGTCTGTGCTGATGAGAGAATACTGAAGACAACTTGTGAGAGGTTAAACCGGTGGCTCTGCTTTTACCGCTAAGTGATATTGTATGTGAGGGGGGTCCTTGGTGCTCTCTGAGCTTGGACATTGTTTTGCAGATGTTCGTTAGCACTGTTAGTTTGGGTAATGAAATGTCTGCAAGAGAACAATTAAGCTCAGAGAGCGCCCTTATTTCAACCCTGAACTACAAATATTCTCCTTTATTGGTATCATTTATAATAACAATGATGACTAACTTTTTTAACATTGCGTGCCAGGAGTGGGGTGGGGTGGGTGGGTGTCACGCGTGTGCATGCCCACACCCATAATTCTATGCACCCTGCCCCCATGCATGCATGCGCAACCCCCCCTTCCCCCCTCCTGGCAAGCGATGGCCCATTTTTCTTTCTCACCTGGCTCCAGGGCCTCTCTAGGAGTCTGGAGAGGGCGAAAATGGCCTTTCCCACTCCCCCCCCGGAGGTCCTTCTGGTCCCACCGGAAATTGTCAGATGGGCTGTTTTCGGTCTCTGGAGGATCTCCGGGGTGGTGGGGAAGGCCCTCCCCAGACTCCTAGAGAGGCCCTGGAGCCAGGTGAGAGAGAAAAACAGGTCTTCTCCACTCAGGCCCTCTGGAGGCAGGAAACAGCCTGTTTTCCTACTTCTGGTGGGCCCAGAAGACCCGAAAATCAGCTGGTGCGCCGGAGTTGAGCTTGCGTGCCCACTGATATGGCTGTGTGTGCCACCTGTGGCACGCATGCCATAGGTTCGCCATCACGAATCTATAACAAACCTACTGACTTTCTCAGAGATCAGGCAGTCTTGCATGATCTGAACAACTCCAGGATTGAACTTGGGACCTTCTATATATGACGTTGCTGGGCTATCTTCCTCCCAGCCTTCTGTCTTGACCTGGATTCCCTGGAGAGTAACAAGGATCATAGGGGTCCTTGAGTGGCTCAGGCTGTAAGATAGCCTGTTATTAAAACACAGCTGCCTGCAATTACTGCAGGTTCTAGTCCCACCAGGCCCAAGGTTGACTCAGCCTTCCATCCTTTATAAGGTAGGTAAAATGAGGACCCAGATTGTTGGGGGGGCAATAAGTTGACTTTGTAAATATACAAATAGAATGAGACTATTGCCTTACACACTGTAAGCCGCCCTGAGTCTTCGGAGAAGGGCGGGATATAAATGTAAATAAAAATAAATAAAAATAAATAAAACAAGGATCATAAAACAAGGATCATAAAACAGGTGGCCTTTTTCCAAGGCTGCATTTCTTTGGGCCAGAATGGAAGCAGAACGATGGTATCTGGAGAGGTAATATGAGTGAGAACAAGGGGAAGAATGCTTCAGGTGTCTTCGATGCTTGTAAAGTTACCTGAACTCTCAGTGATGGATCAGATGGACTGGATTACTTGCAGTTATCATTATAAATGATGAGTCTGGGCCTAAGTGTCAGAACAATTGAGAGACAATCTGAGAGGTTAGGTGGAATTTGCATACTTTGAATGTCTACTGTGAAAATTTGTATATTGCTTGTCTGCAGGATAAGGAAACACTATTGGAATGTTGTATATTTAATCATTCACTTGCCAGGTCCTGAAATATTGTTTCTTGCCAAATGCCTAGGGCAGCCCTACAATCAGTAGGACAGTGATCAGTTGGTAGAACTTGCTGTCTTTATTGTCATGGACATTTTTTTGCTCCCTACCATTGGGGATGCTTTTTGATTTCCTAAATTTATTATTCGAGATGCCATCTACTTCTTAAGCTAGCTCTGAACCCCATAATTCTTGATCTAAGGTTGGGCTTAGTCAAGAGGCTAATCAGTGAATTGTTGCAGTTCTCAATGGCTCACTGGCTCTTCTAGAATAGCAAAATACCCTTCTTTTGTGAAGATATCCTTCAGAGTCAATGTTTTGTTCAAATATGAGCACTAGAGAAAGCTGTCAGTGACCAGTAAAGCCTCAGTTGTAATAGTTTGGTAAAATGTTGTTCAAAGCATTGGAGGTGAAGGCATAATTATTATGTTAGTCCTTTTGTCAGTATTGGACTTAAAGGCTGAATAGGGCGCTCTGGTGCTCTGTGATATTACAGAAGATTCCAACGATAAAGAGAAAAACAGGAATTTCAATTAACTGGAACACATGTCACTCGATGTAAGTATTATGTCTAATAAATTTGAACATTCCTTGAGACATCCTGGTTTGATGCAATTTAGGGATGGGGTGGGATGTTCTGAAGGCTCCACAGACCATTTTGAAGATCTGAGGGTTACAAAGGGAATGGAGCCACAACTTACATAAGCGTAGTTGTTTAAGCAGAATTGTTTGGATTGTTCCTTCTTTGTGGTATGTTTAGGATTTACAGTTTGTTAGTTTTCTTCTGTTTTGCATCACAAAATGGAAATAAACTCTGCATTCCATTTTGAACAGTGATGATCAGATTGCCACAAAAAGGGCACTTGAGGGCCGCATGAAGGAGATGTGGGGATTTTATAATCTTTGAAACTTATCCTTGTTGTGGAATATGAAGGTTGGTGGCAGTAAGAAATCCAAGAAGCCACCCACTAGTGACCACAACCTTGCATTATAGTGAAAAGCAGAGGTTGCTCTTTTGATGGTTTGTTCCCACAAAAGCCAGTAGTAAAATTCACATGTGCTTCTCAGAGGAATAGTTATTGGCACTTCTACCCTTATGAGTCATTTTAAGGTTGACACACACATTGTACTGAGGTATTGTTGAAGTAGCTGTGTCTGCATCTATTTAGTTCACTTTCCAAACAAATGTTCTCGTCTTTCCTCTAAGATGCTGCTCCATGCAAAAAGAAACATCGTGGCCAGCAAACAAAGATAGTCTAACGTCAAATAGGCTAAAGGAAATAAGGAAAATCTGCTTTTAGGAGCAACTGTGGGAGGGCAGGAAATGTAAAACAGAAGAGTTGGGTGGCTTAGACCAGGGGTGTCCAAACTTGGTCCCTTTAAGACTTGTGGACTTCAACTCCCAGAGTTCCTCAGCCAGCTTTGCTGGCTGAGGGACTCTGGGAGTTGAAGTCCACAAGTCTTAAAGGGACCAAGTTTGGACACCCCTGGCTTAGACTGAATAGCTATGGAGATCTTTTTCCCAAAGGCAGACCTGGTCCTTCTGGCTAAGATCCATGCTGATGAGATGTTGTAGGCTATGATCTGGGAATCTTGAATCTGAGAAGGGGTATATTTATATGAGGGTCTAAGTGAAATTATTCTAGGAGGAACGCCGTAGGCTATCCATGTGCCTCATCTGAGAAGGGAGGAAAATGTTAGAACTGCCTTAAAATAATAATGCAACCAGCCACTTGTCACTGTCAATATGTAGTATTTTAGTTTTTTGGGAATCTTATACTGGGTAGCATAGTAAAAAGTTCTGCAATCAGAGAACTATATAAATCCAAACATATGGATATAGCTAGGAAATGTGTTTGAGAAAGGCTCTTTGTTCTGCACTTTTGAAAAAAAAACTTATAAAGAACTTTTCTCCCAGTTATTTATAGATTGCATTCGCAAGACATGGTAAACTAGGACAGTGTTTTATTGGAACTAGTTACTTTACTCAGGAGGAAAGCTATTTACCCTCTTCCTACTTATAGTGCCTATGGCCACTGCAAAGGGTTCATAGGTTCTGCAAGAGAGAGAATTAATTTTGAGAATCAGAGTAAAATAGGGACAGAAGGTTTTATTTCATCGCACCTTACCCAGGGTGATCTCAACCACAGTCAATTCTCTTATTTTATCGTATCAGGAGAAAAAACCTACATGGTTCCTATCTCAAAAAGATATCTAGTATGCTATCTAGTATGCTATCTATAAGGGGCGTGCATAAGCGCACAAACGTGCCTACCGTTCCTGTCCTATTGTTTTTCTTTTCTTCTTCCTATATATATATTGATGCTTATACCTCCTAATATTTACTCATATATATGTTTATATACTATATAATCCTTTTTATATGATGTTGTGACAAAATAAATAGATAAAAATAAAATAAATATTTAGGTTAGTTAATGGGTCCTTTACTTCTCTGGTACCAAATCACTTAGGTATATGTCCAGATTTGTGCTAAACTTGATGAGGCCTTAAGTACCCATATGAATAGTGACAGAAACAATAACCAGAGCTATTACTGAAAGCAAAACTGGAAATTATTCCAGTGATAATCAAGGCCCTTGGAACAGACTCTAAAAATGTGAATGAGTAGCTCAATTTAACAATGGGTATGGAATTCTAGGGAGAGGCTTCCTGATCTATTATAGCAAATACTCAACAATTGTCTCATGTTTAAGGTGCCATGAACTGCCTGATGGGACCTTAAACAAAAAAAAAATAATGGATCAGTAGGAATTCCAATGAAAGAACTTTCTACAGCAAATCACAGAGCTCACAAGTATCCAATATTGACTTGTAGTCTGCATTAGGTGATTTTTTTTAAAAAAAACACACCCTTATTTTCCTTTTTTCCTTTTATTAAGATTAGGATTAGATAATGTCTGTGCCTCCTAATTGATCTTGAAATGGGAAGCAGAGAAGAGGCAGTTGTAGGACACTCATCTTCCCATTGCCACTCTTCTGCTTTATGGCCACAGCTTAGTGCACCTTTCAGGAAAAAAAAAAGGTAGCACATATATAGTTTCAATTACCATAAGCAAGCACAGCACACATGTGCATGCATGTAAACAGATGCATGCACACATACATATGTATATAAGCCACTTCATTGTAAAGGGATGTCTTTGGCAAACTGTTTTTGGACTGTTAATAGTATAGTATGTCTGTGTTTTTTTAAAAAAATCCCTGTGTAAGCCATCTTGTATTACTTCTTGCTTTTTCACCACCTGCTAAGTGGCCCTTTAATTTTTGGAAATGCCTGTCCCAGAGCTGTACCTCTCATTCGGTGCCATAAACAGTCAGAAAATCCCAGCAATTGCCAGTCAATCAAAGCTCTGCTTTCAGGAGTGAGGAGGGGGGGGGCGAGGGAGGGAAGGAGATCCCTGAGCCTTGAGTGCAATTTGAGCTAAATTCTGAATCTCTCCAGCACCATGTGATGGATTAGGTGGGCCTAGGACAACTCAACTCTGAAATAATTATTGGAGAGAACAGGGGTTTGGAGATAGAACTATGTTGGCTGCTGTTGATCATGCCTAATGCCCAGAAGGCGTCCTTCCCTCTTTTACTTTTCAAAGAAACAGGGCCAAACATCCTTTTTCTCCATTCATATGTTGAAATGTCTTGCTTACTTCTCATCCACACTATTTCCTTTCTTAGGTTGTTTATTTTAAAACAGCTCCTGCTTCACTGACCCAATCACACACAATAGACCAGACAGGGAAGGCTTGGGTCTGGGAAAAAATATAACAAATGCTGAATTTGCATGTGTATGCCTTTCTTACAATTAGGCCCCCTAATAAAGGAGAATATTTGTAGCTCAGGGTTGAAATGAGGGGTCCTTGCTGCTCTCTGAACTTGTTTTCTTGTAGATGTTTCATTACCAAAACTAGGAAACATCAGCAGTGCTAGTAAGGAGTGCCGTTTGTTCTCAGTTTATATTCTCATGGCTTGCCCTGTCAGTGTTGGTGAGAGTGGTCTTAAGAGTTTTTTTGGTTGAGTTGTTTACTGTTGGCTTCTTTGACAGTTTCTTGATTGGGGTATTGCTTACTTGATTGTTGGTCTGAAGTTAATCTTGAAGTTAATCTAACTCCAAGACCAAGTCCGAAGATGCCAGAGAATTTCTAGGAACCTGGCAGTCTGACAAATTAGCCATCAATAGACACATTGACATTAACAACATCTATAGACTATGCAAAAGAGACAATCAACCAGCCAAAAAGAGAACAAAAATACACAAGCACTTCTCCATTAGCAATCAGCAGATCAGCATAGATTAATTCCAAGATTATCAGACCAACAATCAAGTAAACAATACCCCAATCAAGTAAATTGCCAAAGAAGCCAACAGTAAACAGCCCAACCAAATAATTTCTAAGAGCACCCCTACTGACAGGGCAAGCCATTAGAATATAAACTGAGAGCAAACAGCACTCCTTTCTAACACAGATGATGTTACCTAGTTAGGGTAACGTCTGCAAGAAAGCAAGCAAGCTCAGAGAGCACTAAGCCTCCTAATCTAAGTATACAGCTCTGCATATCTAAATGTCTTCTTTTTCAATTCTGTGGCTTAAAAACTTTTTTTAAAAAAAGCTACCATTTGAGCTTATTCTGGTGTAGAACAAGTGGATTAGAGGTGGGTTTTTATTTATTTATTTATTTATTTGTCACAACAATATACATAAGCATCACACAAAATGGTTATATAGTATATAAACATATATATGAGGAAATATGAGGAAGTATAAGCATATATGTATAAGAATGAAAAACAATAGGACAGGATTGGTAGGTAGGCACGTTTGTGCTCTTATGCACGCCCCTTATAGTCCTCTTAGGAATGGGGTGAGGTCGATAGTAGAAAGTTTTTGGTTAAAGCTTTTGGGGTTATGAGAAGAGACCACAGAGTCAGGTAATGCATTCCAAGCACAGATAATTCTGTTACAGAAGTCATATTTTCTGCAATCTAGATTGAAGCGGTTAACATTAAGTTTAAATCTATTGGTTGCTCTTGTATTATTGCAATTAAAGCTGAAGTAGTCTTTAACAGGAAGGACATTACAATAGATGATTCTATGAGTTAAACTTAGGTCTTGACAAAGGCGACGGAGTTCTAAGTTTTCTAAACCAGTAAAAATTCTGACTGGCCCCGTCCCCATCTATTCTCTGCCTCCCAAGTCCCAGCTGATTGGGAGGAAATGGGGATTTTGCAATAACCTTCCCCTGGAATGGGGAGGGAATGGAGATTTTACAGTATCCTTTTCTTGCCACGCCCACCAAGCCACACCCACAGAACTGGTAGTAAAAAATTTTTGAAATCCACCCTGAAATGGATGAATCTGTTGGACACCTATAGATTAAAAAATAAATATAGAAATGTACAGGTGTCATTTGAGGAAGTGACTCTTTTCCAATATGGGATTCTCTATCCTTATCTAAAATATATATATAACTGTAGAACAACATTGTGGGAGGAGAACCAGGTACCAAAACTCAGGAACATGAGAATCACACTGTCAAGATAACCTGGGCGACGGCAACGGGGCTGCAAGTTTCTGGATGATGCCTACATGGCAGCAGAAATAAAGAAATGCTGTTTGCTATGCATCTTTTGCAACACAAATCTGGTAAGCCAGTTGTGAAACCGTGGCTCTTCCCTTGGGCGCTGAGACTGAATGTTGAGGGGTTGATGGAATGGATGCGGTTTATATCCTTAGCATAAAATTGAGACCAGAAGTTTTTCTTTTAGGATTACTGGATAAGGAGTTGGGGGAAAAAAAGACTTGGAGCTTTATTACTATATATGTTAACTGCACCAAGAATTGAATATGCACGGAAATGGAGAGAGACATCAATCCCCACAACTGAGCACTGGATGGAAAAAGTGTCAGAACTAACAGAGATGGCAAAATTGATGTTTCAATCAGAGGAAAAAATATATCCAGTTTTATTTCTACCTGGAAATCATTTCTGGATTTTGCGCTTGAGACAGAATTTTTTTTTGGAAATTTTGACTTTGGGGTTTTCCTGATTAATCTAGTTTCTTATGAAAGTGGCTAGTATTTGTTAGACTGATGCAATAAAAAGTTGAGGGTATAATTCTAGTTTGCATTTACATTTGCATTTTACTGCACTGAAAAAAAATTGGAAGTCAGTGCCTTTTTTTCTTGTCCTATTTTATTCCTCATTTTTTTCTTTCTCTTTTTCTTCCTTTCCCACTTTCCTATTACTTTTATTTTCATTTGTATTTTACATTCTTAATAATAAAAAGGGAATGGATGTGGTTTGTTCGGTGAGCTACACAGTATAATGCGATTTTTAGGAGCCTCAGTCCACTTTCTTTTTAATGGATCAATACAAGTGGTTTGTTTTTGTTTTTATTGTAGAGTCCCTTGAGTAGATAGGCAGCCATATAAAATAAATTTACTAAACAAACAAATATACAAACAACTCTAAGATCACATTCCTAACTTCATTTGAGGCCTATCTAAAAGCAACCTCAGAATAAGAGAAGTGGCAGAAAATAAGAACGTGGCTTTAGAGGTCACTGAATGGTTGATTTGGATTGGATGGGGTAGACCAAGAGGGTAACATGTTCCATGAGTGAGAAATGAAGATGTACTAAGTTAGACAAAGCAGTTGCCAGGAAAGATCAGGCTGGCACAATCCCATCCCCAGTTCTACATAATGTTTTGCTTTGTCTTTTACTCTGTTGTCATTTTCTTGACTTCCTGGTTTAAATTAGTCGAAGGCCCTAATGGGCAGAAACGTAATTTATAAATATAAATATTTTAAATGTATAAATAAAGCCTGCATGTTGTTTTCCATTGCCTAGGATCTGCTACATTTCCTTTAGTCTATGTAGTCATATGTGAGAAAGTAAGGTTATGCATGGTCTTTCTGTTACAAAGTATTTTTGTCTGCATTGTATTCCCTCTAATATTGTAAAGACAATGACATCATGGCTTGGAATGCCTGTGTGTATCCTGTGAGCACAGTTTGTCAGTGCATTGCCTGGGCCTCACAGTCGGTGAGATGCAACAATGTATTGGCCTGCAAGGTCATGTCTAGATCAGAGATTCTACTGGACTTCAGTTGTACTTGAGGTATACTAATCAAAATGTGCCAAAAATTATAAGGTAATTCCTTACGATTAGAAAGGAATTCTGCATGTGAAACTTGCTTATTAAAAAGTGTTATGGAAAACCTCAATTAATCAAAGCCACAAGAGATGGTGTTGGTCAATCTGTCAAATCACATGGGATGGTGTTGGTCAAAGTGTTAGTTGATGGCTATGGCATCCTTTATAGCAGGGTTCACCAACCTTTCGGATCTCAGGGACCACCAAATTCATAATTTTAAATCCCACGGACCACTAATATGATTTTTTTAAAAGATAAATAGTATTTAGTGCAATATAAAAAATGAAAATAATTTTTCTGCGAACTACCAAAATTTTCTTGCGGACCAGCAGTTGGTGACCACTGCTTTATAGGATCCAGCATGCTTTGGTTGACTTGTCCTGAGTCATCTTGATGAGGCTAGTAGGAGACATCACCCATTAGTTTTGTGTTGAGATACCATACTGATAATACTCTGCCTTTTTATCCTGGGCTGAGCCTGAGATGGTGTGGAAGTCTTGAATGGGTGCTTTGGAAGCTGCTCAGATTGCAAACTCTTCCATTGGAAGAAACATTTCATTTTTATCTTTATGTATTAATTTGGATTAGAATAAAAATCAAATAATTTTAAGACAGTTTAGCATTTTAACATTTTCTACTGTTAAACTGTCAGAAAGAGTATTTATATTGTTTCATTAAATAATAAATACATTGCTACATTTAATTGTTATTAAAAAAAATAAAACAAGATTTCTGTATAATAAAAATAAATAATTTTAACTGAAAAGTTTAGAACTTTTAAGAGAAGCCAAAGCCTGGATGTCTCAGCAAGTCTTCTGTCTACTTGTACTCCATAAAAGTTTCAAGTTGAAACTAACATCAGTCTTCTTTTCAGAATGCCATTATTTTGGGGATTATTGTACACTTCCACAATTTAAGTCGGCTTCTCTTTAATGAAAGAATGAGATTGATTTTCAATAAAAAGCATAAAGTATTCTGGGAACATATAAAGTGAGCTCAGTGTATTTTATAGATATATTAAGTTTAGTAATACTTAACAGAAAAATATATGGTAGAATAGGAAAGTCAGTTCCTATTTTGTTGCATGTTTGTTGCATGTTGCAGTAAATCATCTAAATAATAGTTGAATTGTTTATGGCATTACCACCAGATATGGTAGAACATCCCAGTTGTTAACAATTACACAACTTTTTAACAATTGTCACTGGGATAATTTATCAGCAGAACGTTTGTAGTTACTTTCTTATAGTGTATTATTCACAGTGAATCTGATGCTGGTCTTCCATTAATGCTGTCATTGTTGCTTGTCAATTATATAATTTAAGTATTGTCTGTCTCTTTTTGATTATGTAATCTTTAACTAGCTTGGTCTCTGAATCACATTTCAATACCAACTTACATAAAAATCCAGCAAGTGTTCTGCATTTTGTATGACAAGCATTTCAAATTCAGTCAAACATTCTGAGCATGTTCACCTTGTTTTTTCAATTCCTTCTGTACTAGACTGCTCATTTAAAATACTTGAAGCACTTTTGACCAGGAAAGAATCTCGAGCGATTTTATTTTTGCAGGCTGTCAAGATTTTTTTGACCAATGATCAAACTTTTCAGCATCGATCGCTTCATGAAAATATATATTTATTTTTTATTCTTTTAAAAAATATTTATCCTATAAAGTCTGCATTTTATTAAATAACTAAAGTCATAAATCAAAAAGAATTATTAAAAAATATATTTACCCTATGCATTTAATAAGCTGCTTTTAACAGAGTTCATACTTACGATCATCCAAAGTTATTTCTGCAAATCCTGTTCCTTTCTTAGTTTGAATCGAAGTTTAAATCTGAAGTTTAATTCTTGTTTGTTTATTTAACCAGATGAAATTACACATTTTGTCTTTACCACTCATTCAGCATCTTTTCATCAATGTTTATTAAAATCATTTGGAACAGGAAACTAACTCTTGGAAGAATGTTCGTTTCTGTTAACATTCTCCTTAGCCAAAATGTGTTCAACTTTTTTTCATCTAAGAATGTCCATTACACTCTTTCAGATTTACAAATTATACTAGAGTATATATTATTTTCTAGCTAAGTCAATTCCTAATTATTTTATTGATTTAATAGTAATATTAAACCCTGATGTTTATCTTAGGAATTGTTATTCCTCTTTGGAGAATTTCCATGCAATCAACCGTGTCTTATTGTTGTTTATCCAAGATCCTATACAGTATTATTGTATATATTCTATTATTAATTCTAAAGACTCCCTTGGATGAGTAACAATAACTACAACTTGATCAGTGTACACTTTGAACTTATATACTTATCTTGCCATTTTAACTCTAAAAAATAACTATCCTATTGAATCTTTTCTGCTAATGGTTCAATAAAATTAAAGAGGGAGAATTGGGCAACCTTGTCTTGTCCTTTATATCAGTGGTCTCCAACCTTGGCAACTGTAAGACTTGTGGACTTCAACTCCCAGAATTCCTCAGCCAGCAAAGCCACAAGTCTTAAAGTTGCTAAGGTTGGAGACCTCTGCTTTTTATGATGTAGCATGGTTTAGATATTCTTCGCTGTTTCATGATAAGACTGAATTCCTGGTAGAAAATCTGAGCAAGAATTCATCTTCTTCACAACTGGAAGCATAAAAGACCATTCTAAACTATCAAAACTTCTCATCCTGAACTCACAGCTTTTGCCTGAGAAGTAGGTGAAGACTACAGTCAGGTGAGCCATCATCCATCTGTGTCTCTGCAGCTGTGACATCCGTACCTGGAAGAGAGAGTTGTTGTCCCAGTAACTTACGGTGGTGTTCTGTCATCACCCCCTATTTGGATTCTGCAGTGTGCTTTGCATGCAGCTGCCTTTGAAAACGGTTCAGAAACTATAATTATTACAAGGTATGGTAGCCCAGATATTAGCAAATTAGAACCACTATAGTCATGGAACATGTTAAGTTCGGGAAGTAACGAGGCTGGAGACCAGGGTAGTGACAACAGCTCTTTAATATATGGTGAACCCAGCGACTAAGCTGGGGAAAAACCTCTCCTTATATACAGTTCTACTGGCGGCTTCGTCCAATCAGCAACGTGCTGATTTCCCGCCCAAATATTTAAAGGTACATACATGAATACATAACACTCCTCCCCTCCCAGAAAACACTTTGCTTCTATTTACATATTATTTACATGTTATTTTTCGACGTAGTCACGCAAATAACCTGGGCGTCTCCTAATTCTTTCAGACCTGCGCGGTTCAGTCCTGGGTGGTGTTTTGAGCTGGTCGGAGGGGCTTTTTTCTCCTCCCAGCTCTTTCTCTAGGCCATCGGGCCCTGGATTACTTGCAGACTCTTTTTCTTGGCCATCCGGCCTTGGATTACTTTTGTACTTTTCCCTGCCGTTTCCCTCGGGAACCTGATGGCGTCGCTGGACCTCCGGGACCTCAGCTAAGTCTTGCGCCTCCCCCGGGTCATGGTCAGCTGTGGGTTCAAATAAGGAGTGGTCATGATCTGTTTCATTTGGCTCGGGTTGTTCAGTTATTCGTTTCCTTATCTGATCTATGTGGCGCCTCCATACTCGGTTGTCTTGTAACTCGACCAAGTATGATTTTGGACCGGTTGCTTTTATGATTTGCCCTGCGAGCCAACTTGGGCCATCCCCATAGTTGCGGGCCCACACTCGGTCGCCTATGCCCAATTCCCTTGTTTTGTCTATTTCCCCCTTGTAACCCTCTGGTATGTAATGGGGATTCAAACGGTCAAGTGGGCACCGGAGTTTCCGTCCCATCAATAATTCGGCTGGGCTTCTGCCGGTAGCAGTGCTTGGGGTTCTATGCTGAACGGCCAGAAAGAAATCTATCTTTGTTTGCCAGTCACCTGGCTTGAGCCTGGACAATGCCTCCTTAGCGCTCCGGACGGAACGCTCTGCAAGGCCATTCGACGCAGGGTGGAAAGGTGCAGAGAGGGCATGTCGGATGCCCTCCTCTGCCAAGTATTCTTCGAACTGGGCTGCCGTGAATTGCGGGCCGTTGTCGGACACCAGAGTGTCAGGCAACCCGTGGGTTGCGAATAGGTGGCGCAGGGCTGCGATTACTGCCTCGGCCGTAGTGGATTTCATGATTATGATCTCCAACCATTTAGAGAATGAGTCGACAACCACTAGGAAAGTTTGGCCATGGAAAGGGCCAGCAAAGTCAATGTGGATTCTTGACCAGGGCCCTTGGGGTTTTTCCCATTCCCTGACTGGGGCCGTTGGGGGTAGAGGTCTGGACTCTTGGCAAGCTTGGCACTTCCCTACCCTCTCAGCAATCTCTGAGTCCATGAGGGGCCACCACACATAGCTTCTTGCTAGACCCTTCATCCTTACGATCCCTGGGTGACCCTCGTGGAGGAGGTCCAGTACCTTTCCCCTTAATTTATCCGGAATTACCACACGATCGCCCCATAACAGGCACCCCCCTTGAGCCGAGAGCTCATCACGTTTTTTAACAAATTCCTTAAAACGTTCGCCCGGCGCAGCGGGCCACCCTCTTTGTACCCAACCGAGTACAGTCCTCAACATAATGTCCCGGTATGATGCCCGAGCCACTTCCTTAGATGTGACTGGGCCAGAGTCCAAAGAGTCAATAAGCAGGATGGGCGTCCCCGGAGTGGGGTCTTCGATCGCCCCTGGTAGTGGGCATCTGCTTAACGCGTCCGCATGCCCCACTTCTTTTCCTGGTCGATGCTGTAGCTTGTAAGAATAAGCGGCTAAGAAAATAGTCCATCGAGTCAAACGTGGCGAAAGTGCCACAGGCGTTGGGCGGTCGCCAGCCAGTATTCCTAACAGCGGTCTGTGGTCAGTCACAATTTCAAAATCTCGCCCAAAAACATATTCGTGGAATTTTTTTACCCCTGACACAATTGCTAGCGCTTCCTTATCTAATTGGCTATAGTTCCTCTCTGGGGAGGACATTGTTCTAGAGTAGAAGGCTATAGGGGCTTCTGTACCGTTTGGAAGTCTGTGGCTGAGTACAGCCCCCACCCCGTAAGGGGAGGCATCGCAAACCAGCACTAGGGGCAATGAGTTATGATATTGGATGAGCAGGCTATCGCTCGAGAGCAGGTTTTTTACTGCTTCGAAAGCCCTGTTCTCCGACTTTCCCCAAGACCAAACAGTATTTTTCCCTAAAAGCTTATGCAGTGGTTCGGCGACGGTCGCTTTGTTTTTTTAAAAAACCGCGTAAAAATTCACTAGCCCAAGGAATGCCTGTAGCTCTGCTTTGTTTTTGGGCGCTGGAGCCTTTCTGATTGCCTTGACCTTGCTCTCAGTGGGGTGAATCCCTTTCTTGTCTATACGGTAGCCCAAGAATTCGACGGACTCTACCCCTATCTGGCATTTGTTCACTTTAACCTTCAGTCCGGCTGACCGGAAAATGCCCAGAACTTTTCTTAACCGCTCCCCCAATTCCTCTACGTTTTCTGCTGATATTAAGACATCATCGAAGTAGGGAACTACCCCTGGGAGCCCTTGTAACAGTCGTTCCATTAAGTTTTGGAACAGTCCCGGTGCCACACTCACCCCAAATTGTAATCTGGTGCACTTGAATGCACCCCTGTGGGTTACAATCGTTTGGGCTTCAGCTGTGTTGGCGTCTACGGGCAGTTGTTGGTAGGCTTGGGCCAAGTCTAACTTTGCAAAGACTTGCCCTTGCCCCAAAGAGTGCAGTAGGTGTTGCACCACGGGAACGGGGTAAGCGCTTTTCTGTAAGGCTTTGTTTAGCGTCGCCTTGTAGTCAGCGCATATTCTAATGGACCCATCTGGTTTTATTGGGGTGACGATTGGCGTCTCCCACTTTGCGTGGTCGACTGGCACCAAAATCCCCTGATTTATGAGCTTATCCAGCTCCTTGTCAATTTTCGGTTTCAGGGCAAAAGGGACTCTCCTTGCCTTTAACCTAATGGGGGCTACCTGGGGGTCTAAGTTGAAGGAAATAGGGGTCCCCTTGTACTTGCCCAGGCAGTCCTTGAAGACATCTTCGAACTCGTTCAAGAGAATGTCTTTCAGGTTACAGTCACTTCTGTAGATGCCAGTCACTCCCATGCCCAGGGCACGAAACCAGTCTAGTCCCAACAGACTGGGCAGGGTCCCTTCGACGATCGTGATGGGCAGGGTCTTCTTGTGTGGTCCGTACTCGACTCGGACGGAGGTGGTCCCTCGAACAGGAATGCGATTCCCTTGGTAGTCGTGGACTCGTAGCCGTTGTGCTTGCAGGTGGCGCTTCGCGACTGACGGCAGTGACTTCGCCAAAGTGTCCCAGGACATGATGGTGATCGCTGATCCCGTGTCTACTTCGAGCCGGCACCGTACTCCTTCTATTTTGGGTTTGGTGAAGATCTTCTTCTCCACTCGGGTTGAGGCGCGGCCTATAACCACAGTCGTTTGGTTTGAATCCGCGCCTTTTTTGTTTGAGCCAATCGCGGGTCGCCTTGCCGATCCCGCGCTCTGATTGGCCGATTTGAATTTTCGGCGGGAAGGTTGGGCCGCTCGACAAACTTGAGCTAGGTGCCCTTTCTTTCCGCACCGCCGACATGTTGCGTCCTTAAACTTGCAGCGTTGGCGCTGGTGTTGACCTCCGCAGCTTCCGCATTCGTCTCGGTCCTCTTTGTCGCGTTTCTCGGTTCGGCAGACCCCTTCCTCATCTTCCCCGTCGGATTCGGTCTGAACCTCCTCCTGGTGCACTGGAGTTGGCTTTGTGTTCGCCTTTGGTGGGAGAGGCTTTTGCAGTGTCTCCGCCGCTTGGGTGGACATTTCATGTGCTCTGGCTTCGTCCAGAGCGTTGGCCAGCGTTAGGTTGCTCTTTGCTAGCAGCCGTCGCCTCAAACGGATGTCTCTGACCCCTCGGATGAGTTGCTTGAGGAGCACCTCGTCTAGGTCGCGGTATCCGCAGTCCTTGGACGCTTTCCTTAGGGCGGCCATGTAGTCACCTATGGATTCGCCCTCCATCTGTCTTCGCTCTCCGAATTCAAACCGCCGCACGTATTTGGACGGCGTTGGTGCGAAATGGTTTTTTAGTAAGGTCTGCAGAGTTGGCCACGATACCGATTGTATCGGCGTTGGCTCTGCCAGGGCTTCCGCGATATTAATGACCTCCGGACCACAGTGGCTTAAGAAATAAGCCCTTTTGCGGTTATCTGGAACTCCTTGCAGTTCGTTGGCTTCTAGAAAGCTTTCGAAACGGGTCATATACGTTCCCCATTTCTCTTTAGCCGGGTCAAACGGTGCGGGCGGAGTGTAACTGGCCATCTCCGCTTTTCTGCCTGTGTTTGCTGGGTTCGGTTCTTTTGTGCTTCAGCTCGGTTCTGGTTCTCCTTAGCCTCGAGATCCCACCTTCGTCGCCAATGTTAAGTTCGGGAAGTAACGAGGCTGGAGACCAGGGTAGTGACAACAGCTCTTTAATATATGGTGAACCCAGCGACTAAGCTGGGGAAAAACCTCTCCTTATATACAGTTCTACTGGCGGCTTCGTCCAATCAGCAACGTGCTGATTTCCCGCCCAAATATTTAAAGGTACATACATGAATACATAACAGAACACCTCTTCTGAATTGCTGCATTGGTTACCAATAAGTCTTCAGGTGCAATTCAGGGGTTGGTTTTGATCTTTAACGCTAACTATGGCTTGGAACTCAGGGACTTCCATGGTCTCCTTCTCCATTCAGAAATGGTCCATCAAATTCATCCAGTACTGATTTACTATCAATATCATCTAAAGTTGCCACAGGTGAGAGAGGGTAAAGAGATGGGGTACATAAACAGTGTTTTTCAATTGCAGCTCCCATGTTACAGAACAACTTCCTCATTGATATTAGGATGGCACCCTCATTGTTGGTCTTCCAGAAACTATTAAATAGGAAGTTGCTTCAGAATGAATGAATGGTCATCAGTGGCCTACTACTGCAATATGAAAGCAAGAACATTCTGATTTTATGGTTTGTCTTATGTTTTTGTGGTTTTCATTTGTAAGGTACCTTGAGTTGTTTTCTGAGTCCAGTGGTGCACAAACACAATAAATAAATAAATACTTGTCAAAAGACTGCCGCTTGGAATGTATACTATGAGTACTATAAGTGGCAAAGGGAATGAATTAACCAATGCAGTGAGAGAAAGAAAAAACAGGTATTTGTGTGTGTGTGAAAAACTAAGAGAAAGGGGAAGGAAGCAATATTGTAAATCTGAATGGAGTTGGTCTGACCTATAGATCAGAGTTACACTGTAGGAAGTAAAGGTGTAGATATAGTTATGAAGAAAAGGACTAAAATGTATATCAGTGAGTATACATTGATGATATCTAAGTTTTGGCAAGTGCCTATGCAAGTAGGAATTAATACAATAGATTAAGGGTAATTCATGTTCTATTACAGTTAACGGTAGTAAACAGATAAGTAATAATTTGCATTGGAAAACTGGGAACAAAATGTCCTATTTCAGATTGATCATGTGCATACATACCAACTTGATTTGCAAATAGTTTACTACTAAGTACCAAACAATCACAGACAGGCAGAGAGCCAGCATCTGTGCTTCAGAAATTTATATAGGAAAGCAAGGTTTTGCTTAAGAGTTGGGTGGTTGGAGAGTTCAGTGTAAAGTCAAAACAGAGCACAGATTCAGAAAGGAAAATGCACTTTGGAACAGTTCAAAATGGAGTCACCAAGGTTAGTTAGCCAGTTCAGAATGCAAAGCAGGAATGATGGATCCCAGGTTGACATGGTTGTTCCCAACAAGAGCTGACCACTGGCAACTGCTATAATACAGCCCAGCTGCAGATATATCTCAGTTATGGGTACTCATAACTTTGCTTCTTGAGGAGCTGAGCTTAATGACCACATGATTCACTTAGCAAGCATGGGTAAAAATGATCATAAAATTAGATCTGGCCATTTGATCACTCACATTATAATCACACTGACTTACGATATTGTGGTCGTAAGTCTAGAATGACTTTTTACTATTTACTTAAGAAACTTAAGTTTTTATAGTGGCTTTATAGTGTTTGGATTTCCAAGCACATAGAAACATAGCTCTAGCAGCTGCCTGTAGTATCTTACCTGTTCCTGCAGTTGTGGACTTGCTCTCTGCAGCTACCTTGTGATCCTGAGAAAGCAGGTGGTGTTGGAAATCGGTGCTGCTTGTACTTGCATGCCTTCTGAAACAGGATCAAAATAGTTGCACAACTGTAGTTTTTATCATTTCATCTGCAATAAGTTTTCTAAGGTAGGCTAGGTTGACAAGCAGCAGATCATTGAAAAAGTATCAGGTTGGTTTGAACCTTCAGTTCTGAGGTCCAGTTCCAACCCTTTCATCATTCTCAGACAGGCACCCTGGTATGAATACTGAGGAGAAATGGTTACGTACTAGGCTGCATACGGTCTACCACATATTGCCTACATTCTCAAGGGAGAGATTGCCTAAGGTATGAGATCTAGGAGAAATGAATGGTGAAAAAGAGACTGATTTTTAAAACATATTGTTGTAGGAAAAAAAGAGTTGTTTGAAACAGAGTCTTCCAGTTTTGGCTTTTCTAATACAAAGATGTTATATATAGTAGTCTTTGCCAGACATGGAATTTTTAAAACAGGAGGTGTTAAAAATGGCATTTTTAAAAAAATCCCATGCATAGTATTTATTGATGTTTACATATTTGATTGAAAGGCAAAAAGAAAACAAGAGCAATGATGAAAATTCTATCCAAACGCCAAATCTTCTTCAAAGTTTTATTTTGATTCTTCCAAATTTAAGAGTGCTCTTCTGACAATACCACAGTGCTTTGTGGAGACCTGGCTTTATCAGTAGTGGCACATGATTGAAGTTAGCTGCTGAAGAAGCAAAATAGATGCAGGACTTCCATGAAACTTATTTTCAGTAAAATCTTCAGCTGCCATGTGCAAGTGCTGCTGCTAAACACATGGTTGTGATTTGTCCCACAGACGACCAAGACCATCTTAGATAGGAACTGCTGCCATATTCTCAGCATGAACATAATGGATGAAAATGTTCATATTTAAGACATTTGTCTGTGGGTCTTTCTGATGGTGGTAGTAGAGAATTCAAGCTTTTAAACAATTTTTAAGAAATGGATTTTTTTTAATTATTCCAGAAATTTTTTTTACAGAATGTTACGTTGTCCCAGAAAACTGGTTCTGCCCAGTGTGCAATGCCGAAGAAAACCACACTCTGAGGTAGAGATTTGCAAAAGGTTTATTCTGCACAAAAGAAAGGACACAGGGAGTCACTCCCACTGTCCTGTGTAAAGGCTACTGCTTCAACAGTACACTTTTTATAGGTACTTCTCCATAAGCCCCCCTTAAACCAACCCCTTTTAGGTCGTCCTATGATCTTATCAATGTTTATTAATATTGCTTAGCTTGCATCCGCACTGTCAAGTAGCAATCAGCATATTTGCCTCTAGTTTCCAGTAACAATTGGCAATTGTGCCATAATTAATCCCCTCCCCCACCAAATTCCTCTTTTCCCAAGCTGTTGCCTTTGACATATTTGCAAATCTTATATATATAGTATTTCAGCAGAATCATCTATTCCTTGCACTTGTGACCCTCAGATGCCCTATTCACGCAGTTGCCTTGCTCCGTGACTACATTTTGGATTTCATCAGAGCAAGCATTTTCTGAGGATTTCACTAAGCTGTTTCCATTACTTCTTACGCTCCAGCAAATGATTGAAAAATGTCTGCAAATAATTTCCTAAAGAGACTAGATTTTATGGGGAGGGTTTTTTTTTGACCTTTCCTTCAAAGTCAGAGGAACAGGACTGTAACTTAGCCCATGAGTAGGACTCAGGGCTAAGTTACACTTAACAACAACAACAACAACAACAACAGCAACAACAGCAAGTTAACTTAAGAGGACACAGTGGCTCAGGGGCTAGGACGTTGAGTTTGTCGATTGAAAGGTTGGCAGCTCAGCGGTTCGAATCCCTAGTGCTGCCGTGTAACGGGGTGAACTCCCGTTACTTGTCCCAGCTTCTGCCAACCTAGCAGTTTCGAAAGCACGTAAAAAATGCAAGTAGAAAAAATAGGGACCACCTTGTGGGAAGGTAACAGCCTTCCGTGCGCCTTTGGCATTGAGTCATGCCGGCCACATGACCACGGAGACGTCTTCGGACAGTGCTGGCTCTTCGGCTTTGAAACGGACATGAGCACCGCCCCCTAGAGTCGGCAACGACTAGCACGTATGTGCGAGGGGAACCTTTACCTTTACCTTTGCCTTAGGACTCAGGAGATCTTAGATTTAGTTCCAGGCAATTCTAGGTAGACTTGGGGGAAAAATCCTTTTGTGTGAAATCATGGAAAGCAGTTAATCAATGGTATTGATCAAAATCAGTGGATGTCAAGCTGCACCTAATCCACTTTTGCCCTTACAAGTATAACGATAGCTGCAAAATGTATTTTTTATGTTTTCCTCAATGAAAAAAAAGAAAAGAAAAATGATCTCCAAGGGAGGGAATACATTGATTTCAGAGGAGAGCTTGGTTTACCAATCCCATGAGTTTCCATTCTCAGACTATATGGGGCCGTTGTTTGGCAATCTCCCATATGTGCTGCCAGCAGCAGATATATCAATTTATAGCCTTGGTTTTAAATGAAAAGGAACTGTTGAAGCAAAGCCAGGTTTTCATCTTTTCCCAAAGTAGCATGGTGACACAATAATATGGAGGGGATAGTTTGCATGAGGTCTTGTCAAAAGCCAAGCTGAGATTTTACAGAAGGCATTCATCATAATCATCATAAGCAAGGGCCAGATGAAGCTGCTCTTTGCTTAATGGCTGACTCTTGGTGAATAGATTTGTGTTTGGAAGGGTTTGTTTGTATATCTGCTTCTCTTTGTGAGAAAAAGCTGTCAGCACAGAATCCAGGGTTTCCTTGCTTGCTGGTAAATTGGGTGACAAAAAAGGAGGCCACTATTTTGACAACAGTAAATGTGAGGGGAAAAATAGTTGAAAGCCTAGACTTTAGAAGCAAAGGAAACCTTGATCTCTGCTGAAGAAAAGAAAGTTGTTGGATTTTGCTTTCTTCAATCAATACTTGAATGAAACCTGTGGACATATTTGAAGATACTTTAATGTCCACAAGCTGATTAGGTAGAAAACTGATCCGACTTGTATAGATGACAACTGCTCTTTTACCTTTTTTAAAATCTCAGGAAGGTTATGGTTTTCCACCATGGACAAAGATATGAAGAGCATATGTCTCAAACTACGTCCTTGCATAGCCTATTTTCTTCTGGCAAACATGGAGCTGAAGTACCTAGAATGTATCATTCATGCTCAAGGCAATAGTCTGAATATATCTGGGGAATTTGAAGGTATCTTTCTTTTACTGAGAGCATATGCACCAAGACAAATTCCTTGTGTGTCCAATCACACTTGGCCAATTAAAATTCTATTCTATTCTATTCTATTCTATTCTATTCTATTCTATTCTATTCTGAATTAGAAAATTATTTGCAAAGAAAAAAAAATTAAAATTCTGGACAGTGAGGGGAGGAGTGAGAGTGCTCAGGGACTGGGAAATGTTGGATGCAAAGTTTTTTGTTTTATGAGATCATATGGAAGTCTAGGATAAATAAAAATGTTGTTGAATTATAATTCTGCCCTCAGTCAGTAGAGAGGACCAGTGGGTAAAAGGAAAGTTACCGGTACTTAATATAGGCTGTCAATTCTCCAAGTGAAATTTAAAAAAAAATTAAGGTCAGCAACAATAGTTGAACGTGTCCTGCAAGAGCAGATACCAGCACTGGTTAAAATTCATTCGGTCTGTCTGTCTGTCTGTCTGTCTGTCTGTCTGTCTGTCTGTCTGTCTCCATCCATCCATCCATCCATCCATCCATCCATCCATCCATCCATCCATCCATCTATCCATCCATCTCCTACCACCTTTATTATTATTATTTTATTATTTATTTGATTTTTATACCGCCCTTCTCCCGAAGGACTCAGGGCAGTGTACAGGCAAAATAAAACATGTAATACAATGTACAATTTAAAATACGATTAAGAAACTTATTTTATAGTTAGCCTAAGAAGTTAAAATATATAATAGACTAAAACCCCATTTAAAATTATTAATAAAAAATTTAAAATTAATAAAATTCAAGCCAGCCCTGCGCGAATGAACAGATGTGTCTTCAGTTCGCGACGAAAGGTCCGAAGGTCAGGAATTTGGCGTAAACCCGGGGGAAGCTCGTTCCAGAGTGTGGGAGCCCCCACCGAGAAGGACCTTCCCCTGGGGGCCGCCAGCCGACATTGTTTGGCGGACGGCACCCTGAGAAGTCCCTCTCTGTGAGAGCGTACGGGTCGATGGGAGGCATGTGGTAACAGCAGGCGGTCCCGTAAGTACCCAGGCCCTAAGCCATGGAGCGCTTTAAAGGTCGTAACCAAAACCTTAAAGTGCACTCGAAAGGCCACAGGTAGCCAGTGCAGCCTGCGCAGGA
Source organism: Ahaetulla prasina (assembly GCF_028640845.1). Taxonomy (NCBI): domain Eukaryota; kingdom Metazoa; phylum Chordata; class Lepidosauria; order Squamata; family Colubridae; genus Ahaetulla; species Ahaetulla prasina. Next base: position 74,645,925 of record NC_080540.1, on the reverse strand, counting down.
GCGGTGTTACATGGGAGCTACGCCTAGCTCCCTCAATCACCCGCGCAGCTGCATTCTGGACTAACTGAAGCCTCCGAGTGCACCTCAAGGGGAGCCCCATGTAGAGAGCATTGCAATAATCCAAGCGAGAGGTAACGAGCGCATGAGTGACTGTGCACAAGGCATCCCAATCAAGGAAGGGGCGCAACTGCCGAACCAGGCGAACCTGGTGGAAGGCCCTCCTGGAGACGGCCGTCAAATGATCTTCAAACAACAGCCGTTCATCCAGGAGGACACCTAAGTTGCGCACCCTATCCTTTGGGGCCAGTAACTTGCCTCCAACAGTCAGCTGCGGCTGCAGCTGACTGAATCGGGATGCCGGCATCCACAGCCACTCCGTCTTGGAGGGATTAAGCTTGAGCCTGTTTCTCCTCATCCAGACCCGTACGGCTTCCAAACAACGGGGCAGCACTTCAACAGCTTCATTGGGGTGGCCCGGGGTGGAAAAGTACAGCTGGGTGTCATCAGCGTACTGCTGGTATCTCACCCCGAAGCCACTGATGATCTCACCCAACGGCTTCATGTAGATGTTGAACAGAAGGGGCGAGAGAATCGACCCCTGCGGCACCCCACAAGTGAGGCACCTCGCGGTCGACCTCTGCCCCCCTGTCAACACCGTCTGCGACTGGTCGGAGAGATAGGAGGAGAACCACCGGTACACGGTGCCTCCCACTCCCAATCCCCCCAACCGGCGCAGCAAGATACCATGGTCGATGGTATCAAAAGCCGCTGAGAGGTCTAATAGGACCAGGGCAGAGGAATAACTCCTATCCCTGGCCCTCCAGAGATCATCCACCAATGCGACCAAAGCTGTCTCCGTGCTGTCTCCGGGTCGGAAGCCGGACTGGAACGGGTCTAGATAGATAGCTTCATCCAGGTATTGGGGTAGCTGTCGCGCCACAGCACTCTCTACAACCTTCGCAACAAAGCGAAGGTTGGAGACTGGACGATAATTGCCCAAAATAGCTGGGTCCAGGGAGGGCTTCTTGAGGAGGGGTCTCACCACCGCCTCTTTCAAGGCGGCAGGGAAAACCCCTTCCAACAAAGAAGCGTTGATAATCCTCTGGAGCCAGCCTCGTGTCACCTCCTGAGTGGCCAGTACCAGCCAGGAAGGACATGGGTCCAGTAAACATGTCGTGGCGTGAAGCCTCCCCAACAACCTGTCCATGTCCTCGGGAGCCACAGGGTCAAACTCATCCCAAATAGACTCGACAAGACGTGCCTCCTCTCCCTCGCTTGGATCATCCCAATTTCGGTCCAGACCGTCCCGGAGCTGAGCGATTTTATCGTATAGATAACCACTAAACTCCTCGGCTCGTCCCTGCAAAGAGTCATCCCGCACCTCCTGATGAAGGAGGGAGCGGGCCACCCGAAACCCTCCCTACCTTGGGCCCTCGGCTAATGAAATGCTCGGAAACCTGGAGGGCACATCTCAACAAGGGGAAACCCCCCCCCCTCTAGGCCCAACCAGGTCTCCGTAATGCCCATAAGGTCCGCGGACTCCCCCTGAATAAGATCGCAAATCAGGGGAGCTTTGTTAGCCACGGACCGGGCATTACATAACATCAGCCGAAGGTCCAAGCTCTGAGGATCATGGCTGCCCGAGGAACGGGTAGGGAATGGGGGGCCGGAGCACGTGATCGTTTTCAAACATCGAACACGTGCTCCCAACTCTCGATACGGCCCCCCCCTCCACCATATCTGCCTCTCCCACTTACCGTACAGATCGAACCACCCTCTAATCCTGGAACAGAGCCCTCCCCCCCTGCCTTCAGACCAGATGGAATAATGTCGCGAACCAGCACAGGGGCTGGATCCCTCCCCGACGGGTTTTCACCCCCACCCGTCAAATCCCTCCCCCCCTTAAAAAACCCTTATTTAAAAAACTATTTAAAAAACCCCACAGATTCTTCTTTGCCGCATACCACCTCTCTGGGTCCCAAGACCCTTCATTAAGGTAGGCCCTCGATAAAGCAGAGGGCCACTCCTGCGAGGCGGGGGAACCTCGCAGCCGTAAGAGGTCAAGCGCCGAGTAACTCATAAAAAATCAGATCACAGCAGAAAAAGGGTATCCCAGGCCGGCAAAATCTCTACAGATGTAATAAAACCAACCCCACTGTCCATATAAGATGTATTCAAACTGGGGTCGAACTGTCCGAAGTCCGCTGATGAAATTAGCGGACCGGTACACCGTTGCCAGGCAGTCACCGTAAGGAACGGCCATATTCGGAGTTAACTACATCAGACAGTTAACAATTATGTCTGCAATGCCGCTGATGACGAATATAGCGGCAGATATCGTTAACTTAACATCAGCCATAATCTAGGCCATTAAAGCCTAGCGTGGTAAAAGGCCATCGATGCCATTCCCATTAGGATGATAATCCCGCTGATGTCCTTCGCGGTAAGGTGAGTACCGTAAGCCAAAAAACCGTCCAAGCCACCAATGTCCAACCGATGTCAGGGCCGATGTCCAAGCCGATGTCTAGGCTCATGACGAAACCGATGTCCAGGCTCATGACCAGGCCGATGGTATTAAGTCCAGCGGAGAAATTCCAGCCGCCGATGGTACTTGCGGCAAAACGGCAATCCGGGAGGCCAGAAGGCCGGGAACCAACAGGCCGGCAGGCCAGCAGGGCCGGCAAGGCCGGCCATCCATCTCCGGGGGGCGCCGAACCGCACCCCCCCCCAAAATGAGCGCCGCTGTCCGTCTCCTGCAAGTCGGCAAGCCCAGAGGCCCGCAAGTCAACAATCCGGCCATCCGGCAGTCCCGAGGGCCAGCTGGCCGCCGAATCTTCAGGGAGCGCCGTTCCGCACCCCCCCAAGATGGCCGCCGCCGCCCGCCGCCGCCCGCTGCCTAGTCATACCTCCAGCCTCGTTCTCGGCGGCCAAGAATCCAATGAGGTTAAAAACCTCTCCATCGGCCGCCGGAGAGCTTAAGTAAGAGGCGGAGGGCTTTCGGCAGCTCGGTGGTCGGCTCCACGCGGTTTCCCGGCCCTGGAAACCCGACCCGCTGTCACTGAGGAGCTCAAGACGCTGCCATATCGGGCATGCGCAGAAGAGATGGACACCTATCACACAATGTATCAATTTCTCATTGGTTTCAGTGTTTCCTTCTACCTTACTGGTTAACATCACATACAAAGCACTTTGTTGCTTACATGATTTTTAAAAATGCTGATTGGTCACTACTTCATCCTAGAATACCCTGATATATGACTAATTTATTATCTTGGTTTCTTTGTACTGTATGTACTGTAAAAGTCTTTGTACTAAGCCTTTTGGAGATAATAGAGAAAGACTTTTATTTTTCATATAGAACATGGTATCCCAAAAATAGGCAGAGCTGAATTAAAACAAGGCAACTCCTGACACAACCACAAAAAGCGTCTGCAGCCTTTAGAGGAGATCCTATTGCTATTTTGGATTGGGGATTATGGGGGATGTGCAAAGATGTTTTCTTGGTAGAGAATATTGGCATGCTGTTCAAAACTTGTATTTTTATGTTGACTTTCCTAGCCACAAATTTATTTATTTATTTATTTATTTATTTATTTATTTATTTATTTATTTATTTATTTATTTATTGTTCACATTTATATACCGCCCTATCTCCCTAGGGACTCAGGGCGGTTCACAGGCACTTAAAAATACACATAAATACAAACTAAAATAACAAGTAAAAAACTTATTCCATAGCCTAATTGTTAAAACCATATAAATAATAAAACCCATTTAAAACCATAAAATTTAAAATCTAATCCAGTCCCGCGCAGATAAATAAGTGTGTTTTAAGCTCACGATGGAAGGTTCGGAGGTCCGGAAGTTGACGAAGTCCTGGAGGGAGTTCGTTCCAGAGGGTGGGAGCCCCCACAGAGAAGGCCCTTCCCCTGGGTGTCGCCAGACGGCACTGCCTAGCTGACGGCACCCTGAGGAGTCCCTCTCTGTGAGAGCGCACGGGTTGGTGAGAGGTGTTTGGTAGCAGTAGGCGGTCCCGTAGATAGCCCGGCCCTATGCCCGGCCCAAATGTTGCCAACCACTTTGGAATTTACAACAATGAGATATACTGTAATAATAATAATATCAATTAGTAGTAAGGGGATTTTTCAGTCTTTTAAAATGCTTGAATGCCTTTTAAAAGACATTAAAGGAATAAAATTGTACAAGATCGTCAAATCAAGCGAGATGCTTAGGCAAGAATGCTGAGATTTTGCAGTGCTGCGAGATTGTTTTGAAAGTAATTCTTAATTTTGAGTTCTGCAGATACTTCTCAGGGTGCTTAGCTGCTGGACACTTCACTAAATGATGTCGCTTGAGATCTTACAAGAAGGAACTGTCTTATCTAGAATCCATATAGGAGTATTACATGAAGGAATACAGGAACGTTAATGAAGAACAGTAAAAATTAAAGGTGCTGTGAAAAATAAAAGCATGAAAATGGTTCTTATAGAGAAAAGCTCCTACTGGAGAAGTGAAAGGAATTTGCAGTAACTTGAGTATAGAAGAAAATTTATGACACAAATAATATTTCAAGAAGCACCCAAGGACCACAACTCTGGTGAATAATTGAACTGAAGTTTGATTGTGAATTACTTTTTTCAGTAAAGCTGAAGAATCCATTAAGGAAAGCATAGTATAGTTTATAATACACCATAATGTTGCAAAATCCTTCATTCTTTTGCCTCAGGAGAGTCAGGAGAATGCATTTTGGTGAAGTCTGATGGGGGCTGGGCATAATCCCCGAACAGTCACAGCCAGAATCAACCCCATAGCCATTCTTCTCTTGCTTGTGCCATTAATTTCTTTTGATATGGCCATAATGCTTACACAGGGAAAAATCATGCTGGATTAATACAAATATAAAAGCTCTCCGGGGTCTTTTATATTTTTGCTGGTGGAAGTTTTCTGAAACAACAAAAGGCTGAGAGCTTAAGCCCAATGCTATTCTGAGGAAGGAAAATATTACTTTTGTTTAATTACAGCAGCAGAGATAGCTCCTCTTGAGGTGACCATTTGTGCCACTTCTATTGCTGAGAAGCTTTCCGCAGGAATAGGTAAAAGGACTTTGTATGTTCAGAAAGAAGAGGCCCCCAATCTTTTGGGCACCAGGGACCAGTTCCGTGGAGATTTTTTTGTGGACCGGAGGGGGCATGCTTTTATGTGCTGCCTGCATCCCACACTGTTGTGACCCATGCCCAAGTAGGTAGTAGGAAACTCAGTCAGTGAAAAAACAAACTTTATTCGAACAGCTGAGAATTACTACATTCCCAGCATAGTTCAACTAAATTAAAGCAAATTCCTCCTAACACAAATTCCTCAGTCCTATCAAAAACCTTGGTCCAATTAGGCAAACTGCCAAAGGCCTATCTTGGCAAACATTCAGAAGTCACTGATACGAAGAATAAATGCAAGAAGATGAAGTTACCAACGTTGTTTTCCGGCAAAACCCAAACGCTGTTGCTGGTCTGTTTTGGGAGGGGCCAATCATCTCTTGGCCCTACTCCTGAGTCATTCTCTTTGCTTGAGCTGCTCTTGCCTTCTGGCAGCTCTTCTCATGCCTGCATTAGGAACAGGCTCCTCCTATTCCTCTGCCTCACTACTATCAGTCTCTGGATGCTCTGGAGTCCGTACCTCACTCCTCGATGGCCCTGGCCCAACCTCAACCTCTGACGCAGAGCCCTCATCCAGGCCTTCCCCAGCCTCCAGGACTGGCCTATGCTCTTCCTCAGCCTCATCGCTGTCCGACTCTGTTGCCAGCTCCACAGGCTGCTGGCGGACCACAACATACATTTGGGGCTTTGCTTGTTTGTGTGGCCCAGTTGCTGGCATGCCACGGCCCGGTGCCTGTCCACAAACCGGGTGTTGGGGACCCCTATCTTATTAAATAGTGATGGTCCTCCCTGAGGATGAAAACATGAGGCATGCAAGAAATGTCCCTTTGTTGCAACACCAGCTGGGCAGTTTTCTGACTAATTTGAGTTGCTCCGATAGGTTTGGATTTCTAAGCAAGCAAAGCCAGTTTTCTTGGTGCTGGATTAATGCCAGTTCCCCACAGCTTCTTTCCTGCCTTCTAGTGTTATCCTTGCCAATACTGTTTCATATGAAAGATGGCGCAATCTGTGAATAAACCTCTCAGGTAATGCTCTGTGACATGCTTGATATACAACCCCATTCTTTTCTTCTATCCCCATCATAATCTTGTGGGAATTGGGGAGGGGTGGGGCTTTGAAATTTATATTTTAAATCAAGTTCCATCCCCGCTTCACAATCTTAACCCTGAGATTACATTCCCCTTCACTTTCAGCTGTGTTGCTTCCTCTTTTTTCTCTTCTGGAGAGCCCTGGAAGAATTATTTTTTTGAACAAAAGATGATAAACGCCAGCAGGGCAGGTCACTTTCCAAATGAAGCCTTTGCTTGTGGATTGCAGGAAGAACTGTGTCAGAATTCTGAGAAGATAGCACTGGTAGTTAAAGATGGTGGAAATTATGATAAACAGCATTATAAGGTGCCATAGAAAAAACAATACAGGTGCTTCCAAAATAGGTTTTCATATGGCATTGCAGTGTTTCCTTCATTTACATGTAAAGGGACGTACATAGACTTTCATTGTCTAACTCTTGTCTTCCTAATTCTCATTCACTTCAGTTTCTTTTTCATTATATAGAACAGTGTCTCTCAACCTCAGCAGCTTCAAGATGTGTGGACTTCAACTCCCAGGATTCCCCAGCCAGCATATTGGCTAGGGGATGCTGGGATTTGAAGTCCACACATCTTGAAGCTGCTGAGGTTGAGAGACACTGCTATAGAATTTTTTTTTAAAAAATAATTGAACAATAGCACAAATTCCATACATATGGATGCTATTTTTCAATCTTGGTGTATTATTTTGAAGCAAAAAGAATTTCATTTCAGCTGAACTGAAAGTTCCACTGGGAATTGTTTTGGTAATTTTGTGAGAAAGAGGAAGGGGACAAATTCAAAATCCCATCATCTTTGTTTGTTTATATCCTCCCTTTATTATTTTTAATTCAAGGTGACAAACATATTCAGGCATCTGGCATAAAAACCTTGTGCATAACAGAAACTAAGCATAACAGGATTTTGTCCTGACCCAGTGACTGCTATCAGCAATTGCTGTGGCACAGAATATAGCCACTTCTCTAGAAACGTTGGAATAGTGATCATTTAGTCCAGGGGTGTCAAAATCGATTGCATTGAGGGCTGCATCAGGGCTGTGTTTGACCTTGGGTGGCCATGGTGAGCGTGGACAGGGTGGGTGGGGCCAGCTTGACATCACTCATGTCGGGGCACCTGTGGTGGCCCGGGTGGGCCTAGGGGGATCCTCCTGCACCCCTCGGTCAGCGAAAACAGACCCTGGGAGGGACGTATGCATCCCTCTCAAGCTCTGTTCTTACTGGCAGAGGCACTAAGGGCCAGTCCTTTGCTATTTCCAGGGCGTCCCTATGGGCCAGATCTAAGCACCCTGCTGGCCGAATCCAACCTGTGGGCCTTGAGTTTGACACCCCTGATTTAGTTGGAAATGCAAAGTTGGTTGTTGGGGTGCAATATTCCAGAGTGGTGCAATATTCAATGGAAATTATTTGCAATTGTCAGGAACCATATATTTGGGGCAATTAAAAATTCAAGTACAACTGCTTTAGTCTCAGCAACCGTGTATGTACATAAATGCTCTTGGGGAGAATTATTGAATCACTCCATAATATCACTAAGGGCAGAGTGTTTAGACACACTGGTATGCACGTTCCACAATTTGGAGTAGAAACAGGTTCATTCTAGCAAAGGTGAGAAAATGATGGAATTGGTGGCTCTTCAGTTTTACTTTTGTATTGTGTTGTTTTATTACCACTATAAGCCGCCTTGAAAATATTTTCCATTAAATGAGAATGAATATATAGAGACTATTTTAAAAAAGTACAAACCATCTTTTAAAAAAAATGAATTGGTGCAGTTACATTCAAACCAGATACTGACCTATTGGAACTTTTCTTTTGAAGCTTCATCCTTGTGCAGCTCTATTTTATAATAGTTCTGGATGGTTATGTTCAGGGAGTTGGTTGCAAATGGAATAAAAAATTAAGGAATGGAAAACTGTTTTTCATGTTATATCCTTCATGTGTGTTTGTGGGTGTTCTGTGGGAATCCATGGGAATGCAGAGGAAGGGCAAAGGTCTATGAGACAGCTGCAAGACCCTTATGCTGGGCCACTGCTCTTTAATAACATTTCGTTCACTGGGGTGCATAAGGAAGGAGACAGTGCATAAGGAAGGAGGTGCCATCTGCCCAGGAGGAGAAATGAGGCTTGGCCAGGCGGGTGGCAGTTGGTGGCCAGTAGTTTCCCTGGGAATGCCTGGAACTAGCTAAGAGAGAAAGTGTCTGAATTTCTATTCTTGGCAGTGGGAACTATAACTTTCACAGTGGGAAATACTATATGTTGCTGACTGGGTGAATTTGGAGTTAATTCCATATTAGAAGATGTGCCCAAGAGAACATGGTTTGCACTCTTGATGCAGCGGAAATCATAATTTCCCTAATGTCCCTGCTTAATTCCCTGTCAATGGTTGGAGAACTCTTTCTCCTTTCTTTCTTTCTTTCTTTCTTTCTTTCTTTCTTTCTTTCTTTCTTTCTTTCTTTCTTTCTTTCTTTCTTTCTTTCTTCTTTTTTCCTTTCCCTCCCTCCCTCCCTCTTCCTTCTTTCTTTCCTCTCCCTTCCTCTCTCTCTCTCTCTCACACACACACACATACACATAAGGATAATTTGGGGATATCAGTGGTATTGAGTAGGTATCAGTGGTGAAATCTGAACCGATTTGCCATTGGTTTGCTGGTCGCACATGCGCAGTGCACACCAAATGTGTGCATGCGCATTGTGCACCATATGCACACTGTGCACATGTGCACATTACGCAAAAAAAAGAGGCTTGGGAAGGTAAGTAGAGGCTTGGGAAGGTAAGTAGCGAGGAGGGGGATCAGCTGTGCTGCATGATTTAGATTCACTAGAATCTAAATTCCGTGGCACAGCTGATTGTCGGAAATACCAGTTCGGAGGAACCAGTAGCTTTTTTTTTAATACCGGTTCGCCTCAACCGGTAGTTTTTATCACTACCAGTTTGCCTGAACCGGTGCGGACTGGTAGCATTTCACCACTGGTATGTATATGTTGCATTAGAACATATAAAAGTTAAAGCAGTTTATTCAAAAGCTACCCTGAGCTGATTTATAGATGAGTAGCTATGCAAATACTATAATTAAATAAATAAATGAAGAAATATTTGCTTTAAAATTTTTTTAATATCCTTTAATAAAACTGCCACTCTCTCTTGTAAGGTTGATCGGTAGTAATTTTATTTCATCTGCTCATCTTTGCGAAATTCAAGAGGGCACCTGGTTTCCCCACTTTTTACCTAACAGACATATTATGTAGCCTCTCTATTCAATTTGAAAAAGCAAATTGCCTCTCAAATATAACAGTACAAATAAAATATTTGATACATAAATTTTATCAGAAAAAAATTGATTGACTGACGAGTGTTATGCAAAAGCAATTCTGGGTGGCTATAAAATTTAAAAACCATATAACCAGTGAATTAAAAACAATAACTGAAGACAAGACAAATGTACTATGGCAACCAAGGATACCGATTCATCTGGGCTTAACTAACTTCCTGAGCCCCATGCCAATAGCCATGGCCGATAGAGTTGGGGATAAGCTAATGTTGGGTATGAGGGACTCCCAGAGTTTGGGGTCCCAATGGGGATGCCCCATACTGGATGTGGCTAGTGGACTAAGAAAGATTTTATCACCATTCCACTCATGTATTTGTTCCTAGTTTTATTAAATCTTTATTTTAATGTTTTAATATTTTTCCATTCTTGTTTTCATTATGTTCTAAGCCATGCAGAGTCACTTAAATGGTGAAATGGGCAGCATATAAATTTAATAAAGAATAATTCCCAGGAGGGAGGGTGTACATTCCAGAAGAGCAAAAGATAATACAGTTAATTTTTAGTTGCTTGTGTGGGAGAAAGAGAGTGAAGATAGCTCCTCCCAAATATTTCCTAGAGTATATGTTTATGGTGAAAGTAGTCTGTTGTAGTTTGGCAAGATTTTTGCCTGTAGGTGAGGAACAATAAAGGAAACTGCTTAGAAGAATCTCAATGTGTCTCTCTTGGGTTTTGGTGCCTGACAGATCATAATTGAAATGAGCATCAGAGGGTGTTTGATGCTTCACTGGCATTGCCACCAGTCTGGTGTGTTTTCTCCATAGAGACAACATTGGCAAAGGACCCAGCTGAGTTTCTAACTGAGATGAGCCAGGAAGAGGGATTTTTGGGGGGGAAGGAAAATGGCACAAATTGTAACCTCCTGTTTGTGGAACTCTCTTCCTAGAGAGGCTCTCCTCTCCTCTCCTCTCCTCTGATGAAATTTGTATAAGCATTTTAGTCATTTTTCTTGCTTTTAAAAAAAGTTATTCCTTTTGGATTTTTATTGTATTGCCTTGTCCAATAAAATATTTTATTTGTGGCCTACTCCTGAGAGCTGTGACAGGAAGGCAACTATAGGTATCTTTTATGTACACTGAGAACGTATGCACCAAGACAAATTCCTTGTGTGTCCAATCACACTTGGCCAATAAAGAATTCTATTCTATTCCGTTCCATTAAGTGAATTGCTTTCTGGGGACTCTACTGCCAATATACTTCCGCTCTGCTTTTATATTCATAAATAAGTCGAACATTGCAAAACAGACATTTGCAGGGTTTTTTCCCTATAGAAATAATCAGAAATCCTTGTTTTGCCATTGCATGCGGTAGGTAGCAGGGGCTAAGGAGAAGTAGTTTTCCTTCCAGGTATTGGTAGGAATCCTGAGTATTCTTTTGTTTTTTGTGTTCACTGCAGTCCTGCATGTTAATAAAATAATAATAATAAATAAGTGCAGCTCTTGTCACTACAATCCTACAGTTCTGCCCAGTCCTGCAATAAATTAAGAAAGTTTATCTACTTCTCAGGTTGTGTTGCAGAAATCTTGGTACATGATTGAAAGGAAATAACTCCCCATGAGTTTAGTGTTGGCACATTTTAAAACAAGGAAGAGGGCATTTGTGTATTTCAAAGCAGTTGTACCCATATACTGGTTTTCTTCTTGCATGTCAATACAGGCTTCAAAAATTATTTATAGCTGGGAATTGTTTTAGCTTTTTCTTGTCCTTCTCAAATCTGTTGTTTACACCCTCTTTCTCATCCCTCCAAGCTCTCCCTTGTGTTGATAGGATGCATTTTGTGATCCCAGCGGGGTTAGTAATTATTTTCCGTGTCTGCGCTCTCATAGGATCAAGTGATTTTGGCCCTGTCTGAGCCCAACCAGTTTCTCTAGAGAAATAATTACCCAGCCCAATGCAAATAAGCAAAGCCTCAACTGGAAATAAATGACACAGCTAAAGAAAACAACACTGGGATATGGGCTGGGGAGGGGGCATCGGGCTTTTAAAACAAACTCCTTTGAAAGCAGAGAGAAGAAACTCAAGGGGAGGATTTGCAAAGAGATTAAGAAGGCTGCATGAGAGAAGCTGATGACAGAAGAATTGAAGAGTGCATTCAGCATGTTGCATACAACCTGCTAGTCTTGGGTTCAAACCACTGATAATTTATTTACCCACACAGAACTCAGAATTGGGCTGTTTTCATATCTCTGGAGTGCAGGCCATTTTCATTTAGATTTACTATCTCCTGCACACCTTTTTTTCTAACCTAACCTGATGGCACTTGAGGGAGTTTGATGGGATCTGAGAATGTTCGGCTAGTCTTCAACTTACGACCACTATTTCTTTCTGAAAGAAACAATGATAGTCTAGGCAAAAATTTTTGGACATAATATAGAATTAGATAATTGGCAAAAACTGTGGGAAAGAAACTAGAATAGAATAGAATAGAATAGAATAGAATAGAATAGAATAGAATAGAATAGAATAGAATAGAATTTTTATTGGCCAAGTGTGATTGGACACACAAGGAATTTGTCTTGGTGCATATGCTCTCAGTGTACATAAAAGAAAAGATACGTTCATCAAGGTAAATTTACGATGGCAACTACCTATGAAGAAAACCTGTGTTATGTATTCTTGTATGTACCTTTAAATATTTGGGCGGGAAATCAGCACGTTGCTGATTGGACGAAGCCGCCAGTAGAACTGTATAAAAGGAGAGGTTTTTCCCCCAGCCTGTTGCTGGGTTCACCCTATATTAAAGAGCTGTTGTCACTACCCTGGTCTCCAGCCTCGTTACTTCCCGAACTTAACACTGGCGACGAAGGTGGGATCTCAAGGCTAAGGAGAACCAGAACCGAGCTGAAGCACGATAGACCCGAACCCAGCAAACACAGGGCAGAAAAGCGGAGATGGCCAGTTACACTCCGCCCGCACCGTTTGACCCGGCTAAAGAGAAATGGGGAACGTATATGACCCGTTTCGAAAGCTTTCTAGAAGCCAACGAACTGCAAGGAGTTCCAGATAACCGCAAAGGGGCTTATTTCTTAAGCCACTGTGGTCCGGAGGTCATTGATATCGCGGAAGCCCTGGCAGAGCCAACGCCGTTACAATCGGTGTCGTGGCCAACTCTACAGACTTTACTAAAAACCACTGCACCAACGCCGTCCAAATACGTGCGGCGGTTTGAATTGGAGAGCGAAGGCAGATGGAGGCGAATCCATCGGTGACTACATGGCCGCCCTAAGGAAAGCGTCCAAGGACTGCGGATACCGCGACCTAGACGAGGTGCTCCTCGAGCAACTCATCCGAGGGGTCAGAGACATCCGTTTGCGGCGGCGGCTGCTAGCAAAGAGCAACCTAACGCTGGCCAACGCTCTGGACGAAGCCAGAGCACATGAAATGTCCACCCAAGCGGCGGAGACACTGCAAAAGCCTGTCCCACCAAAGGCGAGCGAAGCCAACTCCAGTGCACCAGGAGGAGGTTCAGACCGAATCCGACGGTGAAGATGAGGAAGGGGTCTGCCGAACCGAGAAACGCGACAAAGGGGACCGAGACGAATGCGGAAGCTGCGGTGGTCAACACCAGCGCCAACGCTGCAAGTTTAAGGACGCGACATGTCGGCGGTGCGGGAAGAAAGGGCACCTAGCTCAAGTTTGTCGAGCGGCCCAACCTTCCCGCCGAAAATTCAAATCGGCCAATCAGAGCGCGGAATCGGCAAGGCGACCCGCGATTGGCTCAAACAAAAAAGGCGCGGATTCAAACCAAACGACTGTGGTCATAGGCCGCGCCTCGACCCGAGTGGAGAAGAAGATCTTCACCAAACCAAAAATAGAGGGAGTACGGTGCCGGCTCGAAGTAGACACGGGATCAGCGATCACCATCATGTCCTGGGACACTTTGGCGAAGTCACTGCCGTCAGTCGCGAAGCGCCACCTGCAAGCACAACGGCTACGAGTCCACGACTACCAAGGGAATCGCATCCCTGTTCGAGGGACCACCTCCGTCCGAGTCGAGTACGGACCACACAAGAAGACCCTGCCCATCACGATCGTCGAAGGGACCCTGCCCAGTCTGTTGGGACTAGACTGGTTTCGTGCCCTGGGCATGGGAGTGACTGGCATCTACAGAAGTGACTGTAACCTGAAAGACATTCTCTTTAACGAGTTCGAAGATGTCTTCAAGGACTGCCTGGGCAAGTACAAGGGGACCCCTATTTCCTTCAACTTAGACCCCCAGGTAGCTCCCATTAGGCTTAAGGCGAGGAGAGTCCCTTTTGCCCTAAAACCAAAAATTGACAAGGAGCTAGATAAGCTCATAAATCAGGGGATTTTGGTGCCAGTCGATCACGCAAAGTGGGAGACGCCAATCGTCACCCCAATAAAACCAGACGGGTCAATTAGAATTTGCGCTGACTACAAGGCGACGCTTAACAAAGCCTTACAGAAAAGCGCTTACCCGGTTCCCGTGGTGCAACACTTGCTGCACTCTTTGGGGCGAGGGCAAGTCTTTGCAAAGTTAGACTTGGCCCAAGCCTACCAACAACTGCCCGTAGACGCCCGCACAGCCGAAGCCCAAACGATTGTAACGCACAGGGGGGCCTTCAAGTGCACCCGATTGCAATTTGGGGTGAGTGTGGCACCAGGGCTGTTCCAAAACCTAATGGAACGACTTCTGCAAGGGCTCCCAGGGGTAGTTCCCTACTTCGATGATGTCCTGATTTCAGGGGAAAACGTAGAGGAATTGGGGGAGCGTTTGAGAAAGGTTCTGGGCATTTTCCGGACAGCCGGATTAAAAGTCAAGGTAAACAAATGCCAGATAGGGGTCGAATCCGTCGAATTCTTGGGCTACCGGATAGACAAGAAAGGAATTCACCCCACTGAGAGCAAGGTCAAGGCAATTAGAAAGGCTCCAGCGCCCAAAAACAAAGCAGAGCTACAGGCATTCCTGGGGCTAGTGAATTTTTACGCGGTCTTTTTGAAAAACAAAGCGACCGTTGCTGAACCGCTGCATAGGCTTTTAGGAAAAAATACTGTTTGGTCTTGGGGAAAGTCGGAAAATAGGGCTTTCGAAGCAGTAAAAAACCTGCTCTCAAGTGACAGCCTGCTCATCCAATATCATAACTCATTGCCCCTAGTGCTGGTTTGCGATGCCTCCCCTTACGGGGTGGGGGCTGTACTCAGCCATAGACTTCCAAACGGCACAGAAGCCCCTATAGCTTTTTACTCTAGAACGATGTCCTCCCCAGAGAGGAACTACAGCCAATTAGATAAAGAAGCACTAGCCATTGTGTCAGGGGTGAAAAAATTCCACGAATATGTTTTTGGGCGGGATTTTGAAATCGTGACTGACCACAGACCGCTACTAGGGATACTGGCTGGCGACCGCCCAACGCCTGTGGCACTTTCGCCACGCTTGACCCGATGGACTATTTTCTTAGCCGCTTATTCGTACAAGCTGCAGCATCGACCAGGAAAAGAAGTGGGGCATGCAGACGCGTTAAGCAGATGCCCACTACCAGGGGCAATCGAAGACCCCACTCCGGAGACGCCCATCCTGCTTATTGACTCTTTGGACTCTGGCCCAGTCACATCTAAGGAAGTGGCTCGGGCATCATACCGGGACATTATGTTAAGGACTGTACTCGGTTGGGTACAAAGAGGGTGGCCCGCTGCGCCGGGCTTAACGCTTTAAGGAATTTGTTAAAAACGGGATGAGCTCTCGGCTCAAGGGGTGCCTGTTATGGGGTGATCGTGTGGTAATCCCGATAAACTAAGGGAAAGGTACTGGACCTCCTCCACGAGGGCCACCCAGGGATCGTCCGGATGAAGGGGCTAGCGAGAAGCTATGTGTGGTGGCCACTCATGGACTCAGAGATTGCTGAGAGGGTGGGGAAATGCCAGGCTTGCCAAGAGTCCAGACCCCTACCCCCAACGGCCCCAGTCAGGGAATGGGAAAAACCCCAAGGGCCCTGGTCAAGAATCCACATTGATTTTGCTGGCCCTTTCCATGGCCAAACTTTCCTAGTGGTTGTCGACGCATTCTCTAAATGGTTGGAGATCATACTCATGAAATCCACTACGGCCGAGGCAGTAATCGCAGCCCTGCGCCACTTATTCGCAACCCACGGGTTGCCTGATACTCTAGTGTCCGACAACAGGCCGCAATTCACGGCAGCCCAGTTCGAAGAATACTTGGCAGAGGAGGGCATCCGACATGCCCTCTCTGCGCCTTTCCACCCTGCGTCGAATGGCCTTGCAGAGCGTTCCGTCCGGAGCGCTAAGGAGGCATTGTCCAGGCTCAAGCCAGGTGACTGGCAAACAAAGATAGACTTCTTTCTGGCCGTTCAGCACAGAACCCCAAGCACTGCTACAGGCAGAAGCCCAGCCGAATTATTGATGGGACGGAAACTCCGGTGCCCACTTGACCGCTTGAGTCCCCATTACACACCAGAGGGTTACAAGGGGGAAATAGACAAAACAAGGGAATTGGGCATAGGCGACCGAGTGTGGGCCCGCAACTATGGGGACGGCCCAAGTTGGCTCGCAGGGCAAATAATAAAAGCAACCGGCCCAAAGTCATACTTGGTCGAATTACAAGACAACCGAGTATGGAGGCGCCACATAGATCAGATAAGGAGACGAATAACTGAACAAACTAAGCCACAGGAAACAAATTATGACCCCTCCTTATTTGAACCCACAGCTGACCATGACCCGGGGGAGGCGCAAGACTTAGCTGAGGTCCCGGAGGTCCAGCAACGCCATCAGGTTCCCGAGGGAAACGACAGGGAAAATTACAAAAGTAATCCAGGGCCGGATGGCCAAGAAAAAGAATCTGCAAATAATCCAGGGCCCGATGGCCTAGAGACAGAGCTGGGAGGAGAAAACAGACCCTCCGAACAGCTCAAAACACCACCCAGGACTGAACCGCGCAGGTCTGAAAGAACTAGGAGACGCCCAGGTTATTTGTGTGACTACGTCGAAAAATAACATGTAAATAAAATGCAAATAGAGGCAAAGTGTTTTCTGGGAGGGGAGGAGTGTTATGTATTCTTGTATGTACCTTTAAATATTTGGGCCGGAAATCAGCACGTTGCTGATTGGACGAAGCCGCCAGTAGAACTGTATAAAAGGAGAGGTTTTTCCCCCAGCCTGTTGCTGGGTTCACCCTATATTAAAGAGCTGTTGTCACTACCCTGGTCTCCAGCCTCGTTACTTCCCGAACTTAACAACCTGTATAAAATGTTTTATAGGT
Source organism: Ahaetulla prasina (assembly GCF_028640845.1). Classification (NCBI taxonomy): domain Eukaryota; kingdom Metazoa; phylum Chordata; class Lepidosauria; order Squamata; family Colubridae; genus Ahaetulla; species Ahaetulla prasina. The sequence continues at coordinate 74,629,127 of NC_080540.1, read as the reverse complement.
GGCACGTTCCACCGGCGAGGCTAGCAAAAATGTTTAAAAATATGTCCACCTAGTTGGAAATGGAATCAAGTACCAGGCACATACTACTATATGTGGTGACTGTGTCCAAAAGCAAAAAAATTCTGGACCAAAGTATCATGTGGTTAGAAAAAAACATTAAGGCAACATATAGATTTTAAACCAGAAGTATTTCTATTAGGCATAATACCAGAAAAATAGGACAAAGAGAATGTATATTTGATATTACATGTTTTAACAGCAACAAGAATTGTATTTCCACAATATTGGAAAAACGAGGAAACATCAAGAGAAGAAGACATAATTTAAAAAAATTAGACTGTGCAGAAATGGATAGTTTAACACTGAAGATTAAAGAAAAAGAAGACTAAGAATACTTCAGAATTTGGGACTTGTTGCCGCATTTTGGGACCTTTCTTGCGACATGGGGATGATGCAATGGTTGTAAGTGTGAAAAACGATCATGTCACTTTTTTCAGTGCCATTGTAAATTTGAATAGTCACTAAACCAGTGGTTGTAACTCGAGGAACACCTATAGTAGGGGTCTAAATAGTGTGATTATATTTGCTTTTTTAAACCCAAACAAAAGTCCTAGTTTATATGTCACCCAAGGAATGAGGAGATGCATAAAATGACATCTTTTTCTGCCTCTTCCGATTTTTGGTAAAAGGAAATCCCTCCTCCATAGGTGATGGTAACACCAGCAAGGGCAGGTTAGTCACCACTTGTTTGGTAGAATTAACCAATAGACATAGTAACATAGTCATTATCTCCTGACAGTCATTTGGCTGTTCAACCACGACTCCCAACATTCCTCACGTTATCCCATCTAGTGGTTGCTGGTGTGAGTTGAGGTTCAGTGACATTGGAGAATCACAGATTCCTCCATTCCTCCTGTTGTAATCCTCACATTCTGATTAGAGCCGTGGTGGTACAGTAATTAGAATGCAGTATCGCAGGGCTAACTGCTCACTCCAGGGGTTCGATTCTGAGCAGCTCAAAGTTGACTCAGCCTTCTAACCTTCCGACGTCAGTAAAATGAGGACCCAGATTGTCGGGAGCAATAGGCTGACTCTGTAAACACCATAGAGAGGGCTGTAAAAGCACTGTGAAGCAGTATATAAGTCTAAGTGCTATTGCAGTTACATTATCTTCTATTGTGTAGACTGTAGACAGATGAGCAGATTCCCTCTGCTATTGACCATTTTTTGGTTTTGCTTTTGTCAGTTGTGGTTGGCTTTTAAGAGAAGGGGAGCATTGAAGAGGTTACCAGTTCTCATTACTGAGAACTGGAACCCAATTACTATCTTGGTTAAGTGATTGGTTAATTATGTTCCATATAAGTGGATTCTGATCTTTGCAAGTATAGCTACATTATGACATTTGAGCAGTTGCTGTACCAAATGCTAGATTGCAGTTAATGTCTTGACTGCTTGTTCCTTTATGGTTGATGGTTGATTCTAAAGAGTCTAAAAGAAGTTCTCCACCAATTTGATATCTTTATTGCCAATTACAATGCTGGTTGTTGTATCTTTGCTCATGATTTTGGTTTTCTTTCTTTTTTTAAAATTTTATTTTTATTACGATTTTCTTTTTTCATAACAATTGTACATATTCAATAGAACCGTGACATTATTGTATATTTTGGATCTATCTTCCATATAATTTCTATATACATTATATACATCTAATCATCAATAGCTTTATATATATTTTGTTTTCTATTTCTATTGATTATCTATGTGTACCAATTTTCCCAGACTGCATAGTATTCTGAATCTTCTTTTTCTTGTAATTCTATGGTAAGCCTATCCACTCCTGCGCAATCATATACTTTTTGGATAATCAGACTCTCTGGTGGTATGTTACTGAGTTTCCAATATTGCGTGAACGCAATCCTTGCCGCTGTTAGAATATGCAAAATCAAATATCTTGTTTTTTTATCAAGTTTTATCTGAAGCATTCCCAAGAGAAATGTTTCTGGGTTCAGTTCAGTTTGGCATTTTGTTATATTCTGTAACCATCCCTGTATCTTAACCCAGTACTTTTTCGCTTTAGGGCATATCCACCAGACATGAAAGAAGGTATCTTGATGATGATTACATTTCCAGCACTTTGGACTTAGATTCGGGTACATTTTGGCCAACCTAGCTGGCGCTAGGTGCCAGCAGTAAAGCATTTTATATTGATTTTCTTTGTAAGCAGTAGATTTGGTTAATTTTAAATTTTTATTCCAGATTATTTCCCAATTATCTAAATCTATACTGTGCCCTATATTCTTTGCCCATGCAATCATTGATTCTTTCCCCATCTCTTCCATTCTATCAAACTCTAATAGGTAATTGTATAACTTAGATATTAATTTTCCTTCCGGGCCTATCAATAATTTTTGGTTTTCTTTCTATTTAATTTTAGTTCTATTTTTTTCTGAGGTACTTGACTTTCATTACTAGAGTTTGCAGATCCATTTCATTTTTGGTTAGAAGTATCATCAACATTTTGCAGATTATTAGTGTTTCTTCCTCCAATGTAAAACAATACCCTTCCAATCCAGTTTCCCTAGAGCCACTCTGTTTCATCTTGCTTTGTCCATACTGTTGCTTCCTGATCTGTATATACGTTTCTCATGAGGAGAAGAAGATGTTCTTGGATTCCCATTTTCTAAGCACATTCCACAGCTTGATGTGATTGACTCAATCAAAGGTCTTTCTATAATCAATCACGTACATAGTGACTTCCGTTTGGCCATTCTTTGGCTTTCTCAGTTATCAATGTACATCAGCAATAATGTTTTTTGTTCCTTGGCATTTTTTTGACCATCTGGCAACTCTTTTTCCACGTAAAATTCTAATCTGCGTTGGATGATTCTAAGCATTATTTTGCCAGCATGGGAATTAAGGATAATGTATGATACTTTGCACACTCTGTTAAGTCTCCTTTTTTTGGTATTGGAAGGTAGGCTGATATCTTCCAATTTGTTAGCCCCTATATCATTTTCCAGGTTTGCGGTCTTAGCTTGGTTTGAATCTTGACTGATTCTTTTTCTGTTGCTTGCTATACCTCAGTGGATATTCCATCGGTTCCTGTGTTGTCCAACTTGGTAACGATTGCAGTGCTGATCTAAATTAATCTTCTAGTATTATCTCAGTTAAGTAGGGAGTATTTAAATTTGCACTGAGACCACAAGGTGGTTGAAAAATGAATCAATCAAATGATTTTAATCTCTGAAGTATAAAACAGATGTTGCACTCACCTGATCCCTTTATAAAAGCTCTCCAGCCAAATAATTTCATCATTCTTTGATAGTCTTGATGGTGCAGAGAGCAGACCAGTGTAAGAGCTATCCAAATGAATGTATGGCACACACATTCCTCTTTCAAATTTTGTTATACTGCCCCCAGAGGTGATTGACTCCTTTTGCCTAACAGGAGGACTGACCCTAGCGCCGAATATAATATTTGTGTGAAATATTTTGCTGTTTTGTCATGTGACATAGATACCTTTACCTTTCCTGAGTTTTTCTTCAGTGAATAGTGAGGATACTTTGGGAGTTTGATATCCCAGTTTGAAGAGAGGCTTCCTCAAACTAACCTGCTGCCTTTTTTTTTTTTGGCTGTTTTAATAATGTACTGTCCCCTTAATATCCTAATTCTGATTTGACATCTGTGGAGCGGAGGGGGCTGTGTGTGGTCTTAGGGGATTTGGCAGTGAAGTATGACATATCATTCCTTTTATTGGAAGACTGTCAAAACCATTCCAGATGTGTGGTGAAGAAAGACTGTTTTCCACCAAGAGGCAACATAGTTGAGGAATTAATGGAGTGGGCTCCACATAAAGGCACGTTAGTGGGAAAAATTCCAATGTTTCTGAGGGATGGGAAGAGGCAGAATGACTTATTATTGCCTTCTATCCTAGTCTGAATAATTATGTCCAGCCAAAATGCAACCAGGTGGAAAGGAAGCCAAATGGAAGAGCAGCAGTAGGACAGTTGCTGTAATGTTGGGCTCTGACATGCAACCCACAAAGATCAGAACAGGAGGTTTCTGTCCCTGCCTGGCCTCAAATGGATGATATCTTCCATTACACCTAAACTTAGTTGGAAGCATCACTTGACTGTGAGAGAGCAGGTTGTCCACAGATGGTGCTTCAGGTGCACAATCTCTTCTACCCTGTGCTTTGATCCTTGCAAACCTACATCTAAGAATGTATATGATGCCCAATGCAAAATACCCAATAGACATGAAAAGTCAGTGTTCCCATTTACTTCTTTTTAGGAATGAATTTTAAGTGCCTTGAGCATTGTGTGACCTGCTATCATCATGAGCGATGCAGTTTCCCAACAGAAGTGTTGAGTCTCAAGTAGAGATCTGCATTCTGCAAAGTTTAGGTATAAATCTTACCCCGGGGTGGGTTCTACTTACCTCCGCTACCGGTTCTCAAAGGGAATGCGCGCGCACCTGCTTTGCATGCATAGAAGCTTCTGTGCATGCGCAGATCATTCATGATGATGTCCGGGTGGGTGGGCAGAGCCTCCTGCTGCCGTTACCGGTTCGCAAAAAACGGACTGAACCAGGAGCAACCCACCCACTGATCTTACCCCAGCACTTTGAAGAGCTTTTGTGATGTCAGATATGCAAATTATTCCACTGCAATGATTAGCAGAACAGGAAGTGAAAAGGGTTTCTTTTCATCCATCTGCATCTCCTACTTTTTATGCCTGAAATAAATAATCAGTGTGACTCTGACAATAGTCTCACAGGTCTGGAAATTATTTATGGTATCTGTAGCTTTACTTGCCCATCAAACCAGGGGTGGGTTCTACTTACCGGTTCGCAATGGGACCGTGTGTGCGTGCAATCACTTCACTTGCACACACACTTCTGCACATGCGCAGATTGTTCATGATGATATCCAGCTGGGTGGGTGGAGCCTCCCGCTGCTGTTACTACTGGTTCACAAGAACCGGACTGAATAGGGAGCAATCCACCACAGCATCAAACCCCTTGTTTATAAGAACCTATTTTGTGGATCTTGACCCGTGGCTGCCTTTTTTATCATACAGTTTTGGAGACCACTTTGCACACTTGGGATCCTTTCTGCATTTTATATTCCTTCCGTCTTCCTAGCATTGTGCCCTTCATAAACAGGAGAAATAGAAAAAAATGCCTGTGAGAGATGGGAGCCTTCACCATTAACTCCTATGTATCTGATAGCTGAAAATGCAATGATCTAGTAATGACAGTCAAGGAGCATTGTGGAAAAAAAATGGGGCTAAGGTGGAATATAAAGAAGACCACATCAATGGCAACAGGTAGAATAACCAACCATAGAATTGACAAGGAAGCTAAAGTAGTGGGTAGTTTCTGCTTTTTAGGATCAGTCATGAACAGTAAAGAAATCAGCAGTCAGACTAGCATTTAGTAAGTCAGCCATGAATGCCTTGGAAAAGATATCCAAATAATATGATGTGTTTATCATATCATTTGTACCATTTACCATATGTGGGTACAAAGATCAGAATAAAGTAAGCCATGGCCTTCCCTATGGAAGCAAAAGTAGAAGAAGCAGAACAGGATGAATATTCACACTTTTGAACTTTGACATTGGAGAAGTCTCCTCTTGAGAACACAGTGGACAACCAAAAAGCAAGCAAACAAATGGATCATTGAGCAAATGAGCCCAGAGTTTTCCCTCAAGACACAAACAACCAAATTTAAATTATCCTACTTCAGACACATTATGTAAAAATTTAGCTCTCTAGAAAAGTCTCTAATGTTGACCGACGTGGAAGGAAAGAGAAGATGACAACTAGTTATAAGATGGATGATTTGATTACAATGACAGTGAGTGCACTAAAGAATGAGGCTAAGGGCAGAAGATAGCTATAGAACCTGGTTGCCAAAAGTTAACACTGGCTTGATGGCCAGTCAGTCATATATAATAGGACAGTGAGGCAATCTTGGTGTTGTACTTTAAGAGAACAAAACATACAAAATGATGTCATGGTGAAGAAGGCAAGTCAGAAATATCCAGCTCTCAATAATGGGGCAGCAGCAAATATTTTAACTTTAAAATTGAATCATTAAATCCATTTGTATTTCCCTTAATTTTCCTGTTTCCTCTCCACGCACTCCCAAATTGTGGTGTTGGATTGATTTTTAAAAATTGTTTTATTTCTTAAATTTATTGGCCACCCATCTTAATACAGGGTAACTTGGAGGTAATCTTGAAGGGCTTTGGGACTGCAGATTGCCCATCCTATGGAGAGATCCAGAGCAGGCTTCTTCTGGAATAAGCTTTAAACTGGGCTGCAGTAGTTGAGTCTTTTTTTCAGGGTAGCAAGAAGGTGCACCAAATGATTAAATGCTGAGCCAAGATGATGGGGGTGAAATGAAGTCTGCCAGAGCCGAATCTGGTATGTGGGGAGCAGGCTGAGGTCAGGATTGATTGTTTATCTCCTTCCAACTTATAATTGCTCAACAACTTCTTCCACATGTCATCCTATTTGCTTCCCTCCCCCCTCCTTCCCTCCTTCTGCTGTGATTTATGCAAAAAACCTGTAGGAAAGTGGAAGATGTTGCTGGGAATTTTGGATTTAGAGAGGCAAAACGAGGTGGAGAAACAAAGCTACTGAAACAAAGGCATTGCAAGGAAGGCACAATTTAGCAAGAACAGATTAATGAAATAAAATTGTGTCTGAGAATTTGGCTGGAGGCGCAGAGAGCCTGGCAATGAATTTCAATAATTCCCGAGTCAGACCTGAGCAATCCTGTTAGGTATTGCGAAATATTCCGTAGTCAGATTCTTACAGCCAGTGCTGATTTAAAAGGTCAGAGATATATGGTCTGGTTTATCCTCCTGGGGAGTAAGGGTCATAAATACACAATTATACTTCGTAGAATAGTTCCAGCCCAGCCAGAGAAACAGCTGATGAATGCCTAGGAAGCCAACTGGAATGCTGGTCTCCAAGGATGCTTTCTGTATTGGCATGCCTGTTAACAGCTGGGAACTATTCAGCATGACAAGCACCTGACTCCAAGCTCACCATCTTCAGGGGCAAAAACAGATAGATTTTCTGCATGTGCCAAACAATCCCTTTGGGGATTTCTCTTCCTCAGGCTTGTATTTTCTCATTACTATACAACAGAACAATTACGTTGTGCAATTGATACTAGCCATCTGACTTGACAGAGGCCTCTTCTCACAAAGACTGTTTCCATCTTTTTTTTAAAAAAAAAAAAACCTTTATCATACAGTATTCCAGCATTACAAAAGAGGAAATGTTAATACAGTGAATTCCACAGTGATGACATTCAGGAATATGTGTGATGTTTATATATTGTAATATCACATCCTCCTGACCTTAGTCATATTTAACAAGAGAAAGCTCAAATAAATTTCAATCTGCAAATATTTTTCTGTAACAAGTAGACTATCGAGAAGAAAAATAAACACAGATGGTATTCTTTTGCAGGTATTGTATCTCCTCCTACGTTGAAGAACAACAGGCAACATGCTTCATCAATTTGGTGGGCTACATCTCATGATGAGCATTTTTTATTTATCACCATGTCAGCTGCTTTGACCATTAGGCACATTGAAACTTCTCATTACCCTAAAGCAGGGATCTCCAACCTTGGCAACTTTAAGACTTATGGACTTCAACTCCCAGAATTCCTCAGCCAGCTTTGCTGGCTGAGGGATTCTGGGAGTTGAAGTCCATAAGTCTTAAAGTTGCCAAGGTTGGAGACCCCTGCCCTAAAGCATCATGGCCTTGCTCAATGAGGGTGAGGAACACAGCTGAAGAGCATCTGCCGGGCTTCAGCTTTTTATAAAGGTTTTTGAAGGGTCCTTGGTGCTCTCTGAGCTTGGTTGTTAGGTTGCAGACATTTCATTGCCCAAACTAGGTAATTTCATCTAATGATTACTAGTGATTGTTAGTGATGAAATCATTTCATCGGTAATGATTTTGTCTAGTTTGGAGTATGAAAATTGGCAAGCAAACAACAAAACTCAGGAAGCATCAAGGACTCATTTCAACTCTGAACTACAAATACTCTCCTTCATTGGTAAAAAGGGTTTTAGTCAATATTTCTAGTTTCTCTTTTTATAAAAACCCTGTGTGCTCTTCTTTCATCTTTCTCCCCACATTTCTTTTCCTGACTTTTCCCCACAGTGTTCCAAGACCTCAAATCTACTCCAGCTTTCAGCAGCCACAGATAAGACTCATTTTGCAACTGTCAGGGAGTTATCCTTGTCACACAATTGACTGCTTTATAGAGCATTCATCCTTTAGCCTTTTTATCAGCCTTAAAAGAATCCTTCTGTCTTCACTCCCAGATAATGGCAACTCCTCCCAGCCTTTCAGATGGAAGACCCAGCTTTCATAGCAAGAAAAATTTATTGGGAAGCTGTCAGAGAATAAAAAAAAGATGGCCCCTCCTAAGCATTGGTGTTAATTTTCCAGGTTTAAACCCCATTCTTTTTACCAGCCATATTGCTGCTGAGACAAGGTGGATGTAACAAATACTATCTTTCTAGCCACCCCCTTCCTCTTCCTAACCAAAGTAGAAATCTGAACCAAGATTGCTTATACTGTATCCAATTTCCATGACATGAAGCCAATTGCTTCTTGACAAATTCAGTATATATATCAAGAGCGGAAACTTTTGTAGTAATTGATTTAGAGAAATCCTCCTTTATAATTCCTCTCCCCTCACGCCCCACCCCCCCACTTCTGTCCCTGAAACTTGTGAAGTTTGTGAAATTGAAAAAGATTAATTTTGGCATTTGTCATCTCACAGTACTTTCTTAGGTCTTACTCAGATGATATTAGAACTCCAGTTCCAGGCCCTACACCCTCCCTGAAACTAGAATTCTTGGAGTTCTGTTACAACTAAATTGGAGTTTTCTTACAACCAAGCAAAGAGAACACCACAGTTCTTGGAGTTTATGCCAAGTATGAAAATTCTCAGATTTTGTGCTTCTCAGTTTCAGAAGTGTGTGCTTTTTTAAACTAAAAAAGTTGTTTAATGAGTAAGAATAACACATTACAATATTATATTGCTTTTTTAAAAATACATTTTTTAAAAAAATGGGATTTAGCAAATTTTCTGAGGTACTAGTTGAATCTATTACTGTTGTCTGGCATGCACTGATTTTTATAAGAAATATATTTGTCATTTGACTTGCACTAGAAAATTAACAATACAGTCTCTCTTCATTTTATAACACAAAAAAATAGCAAAATAAATGCATGTGTGTATATCTTTCTATGCAAAACAGGACCACAAGAAAAGGTTATAATTGGATTGTTTCTATTTAGCATTCCAGTCTCCAGCCCTGCCCTTCTCTATTTCAGTTCTTTTCCCACCTACTTTTTATTCTTTCCAACCCAAAAGAATGTTGGAAAAATTATGTAAAGGGGCTCAGGACTGCTGCCCATCTGTGGGTCAACATGGTAATGTTTAAAAAAAACATCAATTAAGCAGAATAGGATTAAATTTGATGTAGGTGGAGAAGCCAATAAAAGATTAAGCTTGAAAAATCATCCATATCTGGCAACATGGCTATGGAATAAAAAACCCAGAAAGAAAATTCCCTAATGAATCCTTACACAGAGCCAACTGCAGTCAGATTGATTGATTAATTATGTGCCATAAAATCATTTTCAACTGCTAGCAACTACCTATATAGATTTTTTTCCATGATGACTCTATCCTTACTCTATTCTTTCAAGTCTCCCAATGGTGCATTCACCATTGCCACTATAGCGGAGTCCATTCATCTTGCTCTTACGGTATTATCTGGAAGAGGAATAAGGGGACTAAAATAGTGGACAGAACTGCAGATTGAAGCCCGATCCCTTGCTACATACTAGAGGTGGGATTCAGCAGGTTCTGACCAGTTCTGGAGAACCGGTAGCGGAAATTTTGAGTAGTTCGGAGAACCGGTAGTAAAAATTCTGACTGGCCCCGCCCCCATCTATTCTCTGCCTCCCAAGTCCCAGCTGATTGGGAGACAATGGGGATTTTGCAGTAACCTTCCCCTGGAGTGGGGAGGGAATAGAGATTTTGCAGTATCCTTCCCCTGCCATGCCCACCAAGCCATGGCCACAGAACCAGTAGTAAAAAAAATTGAAACCCACCACTGCTACATACGTATGATTGATGTTCATACATTGGGTGAGGCTTTGATGGCTCCCATTTCGGTCCACTTGGCTCCCTTTTTGCAGATGGTTCTGTGGAGCAGAGCAGAGAGGGCAGAAGTTCTCGAATGTGACTGATTGCTCCATTCTAAGACCCCTCCCTCCCCTTTCCTGGTCTTGTGATCTTGAGGAAATTTCCCCTTTAGTGGTCCCCCCCTTGCCTATTTTGTAGTTTTACAACCTTTGAGTTTTGGGGTTTTGAGAGGGCTTCATAAAGATTCCTACTCACCTGAACTAGACAAAAATAGAGGGAACAATAGAAGTTTGCAGTTTAATAAAGTTTTAAAGTTGCTCATCCTGAGAAAATCACAATCACAATTGAAAGCAAAGAAAAGTAGAGAGATCCCGGAGTAAACTGAATATATATATATTTAAAGATATACATTCTTAGGTTGAGTAACATTTTGGAGTACAACTAAGCATTTCTGCCAAAATCTTCGTGAAAAAGAGGAGTTTTGTAAAGGCATTAGGGAAAACAAGGCACTGATATGCCACAAGGAAGAGGGGTGCAATTTTTTCTCCAAAGCACTGGAAGGCAGGACAAAAAGCAATGGATGGAAATTTAGCAAGGTGAGGACCAACCTAGAACGTAGGAGAAATTTCCTAACAATTAAAACAGTTAATCAGCAGAATGACTTGCCTCCAGAAGCCATGGATGCTCCAACACTGGAGATTTTTAAGAACAGATTGGACAACAATTTGTCTGAAATGGTATAGGGTTTTCTGCTTGAGCAGAAGGTTGGACTAAAGACTTCCAAGATCCCTTCCAATTCTGTAATTTGGTTGTCACTTCATATCACCTTTTGCATTCAGTATGAATTCAGTAAACTAGTTCTTATGATTTGATTATGAGCCTGTTATTCAACTGCAATTGGCTATAGTCATATAGCACACCAAGCGATAACTATGCTTTACAAACTACAGTAGGTGGGCTTACAAAACACACTAAGCTAAAATCAAGTAAAACACATTATGCCTTTGTCTGATCTGCAGACCTGCTAATTAGTCAGTAGGTTGCTTGACATGTTGTGCAAACTCACAGCAAACCCTCTTCTCAGTGATTTAATATATAAATCACTGAGCTGTGTAAAGAAAGAAAATTGGGGGGAATTATACTATGATTCAATTGACCTTGATAAGTGGTAGGGATCCTATAGAGTAACTTTTTGTGTCTATCTAAATATTAAGCAACTGATCCATATCCTATATTTGCAAAAACACACGAGAAAATTCTGTTGGAAAGAGTGAGACTTTAATTGCAGCAAATTCTCAACCACTTGCTATAACTCACTTGTTGCTACTCCCATTTGTTAAATTGTGCCAAGCAATGACTTATCCAAGCTATGTGGTACAGAGAACATCTTCTATTTCAACTTATTTGTCCTAACTTTTTTGTTCTGTCGTTTTATTCCTGTCTCTTAGATCTCCTGGCCACTAACCGCTCAGTCCTGTTTCTTGGTCACCGGGGAAGTTTAGACTTTCGCTCGCTGTACCTAGATGAATACCGTGATCGCCTATTCATTGGAGGAAAGGACACTCTTTACTCGCTTCGGCTAGACCAAACTAACATGGATGTTAAGGAGGTAATGCTCTTAAGATGAATTGTTTACAGTCAGGTATTTGTAATAGTACTGATTATTTATGTAGGAAAAATTAAAATGGCTCCTCATAGACCTTTTTCATGGTGGCTTCTGAAAGGAGAGCAATTTATTGAATCTCATAGAACATAACATGAGAGAAGCCAGAGACTATGGCTTATTTATGACCATCAAATGGCCTCAGTACTCAGCTGAGATTGGAACTAAAATTTCACCATTCATGCTATAATTTAGGAATGTATTTATCATCAGCTTTTATTAGTGATTAGCATCTAACTGACCTTGTCTGGACTCCAAGCTAAGCAGGCTCAAGCCTGGGTAGTAGCAATAGCACTTAAGACTTATATACTGCTTTACAGTGCTTTACAGCCCTCTCTGAGCAGTTTACAGAGTCAGCCTATTGCCCCCACAACCCAGGTCCTCATTTTATTGACCTCAGAAGGATGGAAGGCTGAATCAACCATGAGTCAGTGAGACTCGAACTACCAAACTGCAGTCAGCCGGCAGTCAGCAGAAGTAGTCTGCAGTACTGCATTCTAACCACTGCACCACCACAGTTTTAGTACCTGGTGAATGGAAAGCTACGACTGAAATCTAGACTGGGAAGGCTCCTCTGTTCTTATCCCAGAAGATGACAAGTTATTTCCCTACTGTTGCCAAGAAAACTACGTGGACACGTCTGTGAGATCATTAGGGATCAAGCTCAGCAAAGTCAAAGGAGACTTCAGTTTGAATAGTCTTGTAAGAATCTGACTAGTTGGAGACCTACTGTGGCGAAAAAGATGACCTTTTGGCAGTGGGGATAAATAGGACTAAGGTAGAAGAGAAGAAGACTTCAAATCCTAGGTTTTAGGCAGAAGGACTGGATGCCTGCCCTTTTCCACTGCAAGAGTGGCAGTCCACAGCTTGCAGATTACCGGTTCAGCCCACCGTGGGTACTCCAGCTGCTTCTCCATGACTACAGTAGCAAATAGGGAGAGAAATCATTGGATTCCCTGCTCTGTAAAAAAATTGGAAGTGAATTTGAAAACAGCCATCTTTCTGATTAATGGTTTGCAAATGGTTTGATTTGCTTTTATACTTGTGTTTATTAATCTTAGTTATTTATTTCCCTCTTGCTGGTCAGTTTAAATATTATTGGGAAAACTTGGCATAAAATGTATACTTAATATTAGTCTTCCACATGGTAATAGTCAAGTGGCTCTACAAACACATTAAGTTATGTTTGTTTTTATATTAAAGAAATGTTTAACAAGATAAAAACAATATAAATTTTAGAAAAGAAATAATGAATAGATAAGAAAGAAAATAGGAAAAAGAATACAGAAAAGAATGAAAAAGCAAAGATTACAAAAAATGGTTCCCAGTCTTCTTAGCAGTTATTATAGATGCTTTTATATTTTGTCCTCTCTCTCTAAATTTATATCATAATTTCCTGCTTAACAAAGTCTACCCTTTCTAATCAAAAGTTAATTTTCCTCTTCTTTTGCAAAAAGTCCATAAGGGGTTTCCAATCACTAAATATAATTATTTGTCTTTCCCTAATCAAGCAGGTCAATTTTGTCTTCCATTTTAATTCTGTTATTTTTAGCAACCATTCCTCCATTGTGGATATTTCAGAGTCTTGTATATTGACTTTTATTTGTCTCTGTGTGTGGTTTTAAATGTACTCATTGAATGTTGCTCTAGCATGACCAAGCACTTTTCAGTAGTTTTAGATCAGGATATTAAATCATCCCTAGAGGAGATTTTCTTCCATAGAAGTCGAAACTTGAGATGGACAGAAGGAGCTCTGCAAAGTCAGACCTAAGTTCTGGTAGAGTTAAGAGCAGAGTGAATTTTATTAATAGAAGCCAGAAATGTGACACCAGATTGGATAGATGGATGAGGGTTTTGCAAAACATACAATCCTAAAGAGATTATATTGCAATTAAAATAATTGAAAGCATGGGAAGCTGAGACACAATCAGGTTTTGAGTAATTTATAGAAGTTTACAAAAGGATTTCTGCTATACATGTTAAATGAGTAAATCAACTGCTAGGTCAACCTTAGTATAAATTGAGATAGGAAATGAGATCTGACAGGTTAGGAGTTTTTAGTACAAGTACTATGCAAACTTCTTAATGGTAATTGTTCTCTTTCTTTGTTCATTAATTCTGCGAGATAGGCTATTAACACTTTCATAAGTCTATAAAGAAAAAAATCAAGACTATCTAGAGGGAATCTGGCCAATGAGAAATTAAATCCAGAATTTTTTGCTCTCTTGGTCCGGCCAACATTGTTTTCTCTAAATCATGCATGTTGAAGAGAATTGCGTGATCCCATTTGTGCAAGGATGTATATTCAATGGAAGCTATTGGCAAATACATAAGGCTTCAACTTCAAGGTAAATTATGGACTGTGTCCCATTTGCTCTTTGTGGGATCACTGCAAATGCACAGAACTAATATGGCTGGAACATATGTTTAAATATATTCTATGACTAATGTAACAGGTTTAGTCAAGATAGGGTTTCCCATTGAAGCTTGTCTTCTTTGTATCATTGGTCGCTGCCTGACCCACATGAATCATAACAAACTTTTCCTCCAGTCCATGTAAAAATGTAATATAAAGTTACTCTACCTAAATCGGGTCTCAGTGAATTAGTCAGTAAAAGAAAAATGATTTCATTAATCTGAAGAATATAATAGCTGCAGTGACAACAGAAGAAACCTAGTTATATCTATATGTACTGAACCTAGACTGAAGAGATTTATGTGTATGGATGTTTGGGAGAAGAGGGAATCCAATAGATAACTGCATTCTGAGTGTACAGCTATATATGTCTTGGAATTAGTTCTGCTTTCTTTAATCTGGTTCCATCCGGTGGTGGGCTGCTACTGGTTCGTCCCAGATTGGGTGAACCGGTAGTGGCAGCAGCGGGAGGCTCCGCCCACCTGCCTGGACGTCTCTGTGCATGAGCAGAAACTTCTGCGCATGCACAGAAAGGTCGCACACATACATGAGCGTCTGTACGCCCACGTGCAAACGAGTAGCAACCGAAATTGAAACCCACTACTGGTTCCATCGAGATGTTTTTTGGTTTTAATTTTTATAATCACTAGCCAGTATCACCATTAGCCATGCTAGATGGAAGGTTATAGAGGTTGGTCTATTGCAGGGGTGTCAAACTCACGTCTTCATGGTGGTGTCACGTGACATATCGGGACTTTTTCCCACTTTGCTAAATTGGGTGTGGACATAGCCAATGTGTGACGCATTTGACTTTGACAGCCCTGGTCTACTGTATAGAGGAAGGACTTTGACAGCCCTGCTCTACTGTATAGAGGAAGTCTTCATTAACAGCTTTGAAAAAAGTAGGAATCCAGCATGTAGGGAATAAAGATTCATAACCTATAGTTGCATTTGATCAGCTACTATTTTGACTTTCCGGTAAATGGCCCCCAGCCAGGGATGTTTGTCTTCTCTTCAGTTTATATATATAAAGAAAGGACATCTAAAACGACTTAGGTTTTGAAGCAGGAAGGATCACCAATAAGATCAGGGGTATTTCTGAACTGGTTTTATAGAGTTATCTGTTGAAAAATGTTCATTTTTCCCTTTAGATCAATTCCATCATGATCTTATGAGGCATCCTGGTTTATTCTGCTCAAATGTTGCATTAGTTATGATTACTTGATATTTACTTCATTAATGTTGATAGCTTCAGTTTTTGGTACTTCAGTTTTAAAATATGGCAGCTGAAAGCCAAAATTATGGTTTTCATTTCAGCTAGCCTTCAGGCTTTTATATTGCTTACCCTACTGACCTACAGGAGTTCATCCCTGTAAGTATTTTATTAATAAATGACATTGAGTCAAACTCATACGATATATTATATGGGACAAGTGCAAATTTATTCTTCTTAATTATATAGCTTCTTGGCTTCTTATGGCCATTTTGAAAGGAAGATTTTGACCACCACGGCACTTGGATGAAATCTTAGCCAGTTTTAAACTGTTAAGGTTTTTAGAAATAGCAATTTGTCATTTATGCATACCTAAGTTCCTGAGGGTGTGAGACCACACAAAAGAGAAATTAAAAGTCAACATTTACTCCTCTACACTTCTTTTTAAAAACGAATGTTTCTCTACAATTCTCTGCCAGCTCATCCGCCAGTAAAACAAACTTTATAAATCAGGTCTTGGCTTGCATAAACAAATAGGGATAAAAGTGCCAAATTGTGAGGTCAGGTTAGGGTTAATCAGAAGTCCCTTATTTAAGATTTTATCTTAATTCTCTCTTGTGTCATGAAACTACAGCTCAATAACATAATTACTATGTTTTTGTTTCAGATAAAACAATCCCAGAGACTCCTTAATATTTGAAATATTGAGATAGCCTCTTAAGTTCATTTTCTCAGAGTAGATAGATGAATAGATTAATTCCAAACAGCATAATAAAATTTAGTTCTATTAACATTGAACTGTGCTATCCTGCTCTCCCTCTCCCTCCCTCCCTCCCGACTCCCCCCCACACACACATGTGTTAGGAGTCTTTACTAAGACTTCAAGCCCAAATTAATATTCCCCAGCAATTCCCTTCACCAACACCAGCATACCCCCAATGAGTTCAACAGGCTACTCAAGAGAAGCCAGCACCAGTTCACAGCGCAAAAGCAAGGCAAATCCACTAGGCAAAAGGCAAGACCAAAGTTCCAGAGGCATGATCCGAAGTTCAAGGTACAGAATCCAGTCTGAGAGTCAAGACAAGAATCACAAAGGCTAAGAACACACAGCGAGGAAACGGACATGTTGTTCCCAGCATTGTTACAATCCACTTGCTGAACTAAATAGCTGCTTCCCGTCACCCCATCAAGAGGGGCAAGGCTGCCACCTCGCAAGTAGCCTGGCTGACTTTTGTTGTACCTGCCTCCTCTCAGTCCTATGTGTTCTTGGATTGGGAGGAGGAGGCAATTCTTCCTGATATCCATTGACCAGCTACAGCTGTGTGCCTTCTGTATCCGAAGCCTCTGGGCTTCCCAGCTGCAAATGTGCCTCTCCTATCCCTAGCTCAGCCGGTTGCTCATTCAGTTGCTCCACTGTGCTTGGCCCCTCTGCTCCTGGCTCATAGCCTCTGGCAGCCTCCAGATGTTCCTCCACATCTCCCCCAACATCTCTGGATCCTGCTGTTCCTTGTCTGAACTAACATCTGGGGAAGCGTCAGAGGAAGTCATCACACGAACTTTCTTTTTTTTTTCATGTCTTCTAGTTTCATTCTCTAGTTTTCACTTTTGATGATCCTAACATTTCTTATGAATGATCTAATTTCTGGTCCATTTTCTTAGCCTTGTATTCTTTCCATTGCCTTGCTTCACCTTCATCATCCTCGAGAAGCCCTTAATGTTGCTTCTGAGCCTTACCATGCACAACCCCCTCAACTTGCAAGCCATAGCCAGTGCATATAAAGCCAACCTGCTTTCCTTTGTTTTATTTATTTATTTATTGATCACATTTGTATACCGCCCTATCTCCCGAAGGACTCAGGGCGGTTCACAGGCAAATAAAAACATATAAATACAGTTTAAAATGACAATTAAAAAACTTATTCTAAAAAGGCCGAATTGTTAAAACAAGATAAATAATAAAACCCATTTAAAACCAATAAATTTAAAATCTAGTCCAGTCCTGCGCAGATGAATAAGTGTGTTTTAAGCTCGCGACGGAAGGTTCGGAGGTCCAGAAGTTGACGAAGTCCTGGGGGTAGTTCGTTCCAGAAGGTGGGAGCCCCCACAGAGAAGGCCCTTCCCCTGGGCGTCGCCAGACGACATTGCCTCGCTGACGGCACCCTGAGGAGTCCCTCTCTGTGAGAGCGCACGGGTCGGTGAGAGGTATTCGGTAGCAGTAGGCGGTCCTGTAAGTAATCCAGCCCTATGCCATGGAGCGCTTTAAAGGTGGTTACCAAAACCTTGAAGCGCACCCGGAAGGCCACAGGTAGCCAGTGCAGTTTTGTCTGCACCAATTGAAAATCACAACCACTTTCAGGAATCTGTTACTGCTGGTTGAGCGAGTGTGAAATGTGAACCGGGAGGCAGGAAGCATGGTCGATGATGGGCAGTCAATCTGCCAATTAAAAAAAGAAAACACCTTAAGGAGGAACATGCTTGCTTGAGTATTCCACCGACAATAGAAGCATGAGAGAGTTTTAAAAGCTGATTTTCTGCTTTTGGAAAGAATCTAGATTTTTTTGGCTCCTTGTAACCTACCTGTATGATTTTGCAGCTGTGGTATGAGATAGATGGGACCATGTCCAGTAGAAAATTGGGGTGGGAAATCTTGGTATGATAGGACTTGAGTATTTTCCTCTCTGGTGGATATGTGTTATTGTCTTTTCCTTTCGCTGATTATTTTCTTCTTTATTTCTCTTTTTGTTTAGAGCTTGTTTTGCTAAGCTTTTTTTTGACAGTCACTACATGTGATTTATAATGCTTGATTATTCTGTATTTAACTTTATTCTGAGTTATTCTTTCTTCCCTTCTGCTGTTTTGTTTAAATCCTGTCATCACTTCAGTGTTGTTGTACCTCATGAGTTCCATTCTTATTTTTGCTTGGTTCAACCATTTATCAATTGTCCACTTGTCTTTATGAATTTATTTGAACTACTCATTTTAATGACTGAGATGGTTTTTCCCCTTGCCTCATCTCTTTATTTGCTCGTCTTCTGTTTTTGACTGCATTTGGCATTTATTACATAACATAAATAAAACACTCTTTGGTTTATACTTATTTTAGAGTTAAGATTATTGCTTAATTTGCTCCTCCTTCTGCAGAGAGAAACTATTTTTTCTATGTTTACTGCTTTATAATGCCTTGGTAAGGCCACACTTGGAATACTGCGTTCAGTTTTGGTTGCCACAATGTAAAAAAGATGTTGAGACTCTAGAAAGAGTGCATAGAAGAGCAACAAAGATGATTAGGGGACTGGAGGCTAAAACATATGAAGAACGGTTGCAGGAACTCGGTATCCCTAGTTTAATGAAAAGAAGGACTAGGGGAGACATGATAGCAGTGTTCCAATATCTCAGGGGTTGCCACAAAGAAGAGGGAGTCGGGCTGTTCTCCAAAGCACCTGAGGGTAGAACAAGAAGCAATGGGTGGAAACTAATCAAGGAGAGAAGCAACTTAGAACTAAGGAGAAATTTCCTGACAGTTAGAACAATTAATCAGTGGAACAACTTGCCTCCAGAAGTTCTAAGTGCTCCAACACTGGAAATTTTTAAGAAGATGTTGGATAACCATTTGTCTGAAGTGGTGTAGGATTTCCTGCCTGGGCAGGGGGTTGGACTAGAAGACCTCCAAGGTCCCTTCCAACTTCTTGTTGTTATTGTTGTTGTTATGTCAGTTCAGAGTGGAGAGTGCTTTGTTGAATCCAAGAGTACTCAGTCCAAAGAGCTGCTCCATCTGCTTGCTTGGCTGCTTGTGGTCATTTGCCTTAACACTGACAGAGATCTGTTGGGTTGGAGGGAGATAAATAAATTCAATAATATTATCTCTGGGAGAGTTTTATTCCTGGTAACTGGAACCAACCTTACAGAAATTTTTGATGTTTCCAAAATATTGCGTAGAAAGTAGATCCTGAAACTTGGGATTTACTGAACTGAAACTACCCTTCTGACTCAGAAGATTCCCCAGTCCCTAAGACATGTTCTTCAATTGATTTGAACTCAAGTTTGTCTTCTTTTACAGATTTACTGGCCACCTCTTCCTGGGCAGAAAGAGGAATGCTTCCGGAAAGGAAAGGACTTAGCGGTAGGTCATCTCATTGCTTGTAAAATGCTTAGGCTAAATTTAATCTCCACTCTGTGATATATTTGAAATGCATTTGTCTGAAAATGTCTGCAATCACCTTGAACTCATTGGATTTTCTTTTTCAAAAGTTTCATTCAGTCCTTCTACCCAAATGATTCATCCATGGTTGAACATCACTTCCTGTCCTAACTTAAGGAAATTGCATTCTGTGAGGAAGGAGGAGATTAGGAATCTATTTCCACACTTACCCACAGCGCAAACATGACCTGGTATCTGCTGTGTCTTATGGCATTTTCCATCTGATGGTAGTTGGGTCTCAAACTGCCAACCTTCTGGTCCACAAGCCCAGAATTTGAATCGCTAGGCCACCACACCCCTTGTGTATAAATAATATGAAATAAACTTTTACTGCTTTGAGCTCAACTCCTATTCCTGGTTATTTTTGCCTGACTCTCATAGAGCTATTATTGAATAGTCTTTATGATTTGGTGGCCATTATTTTTCCAAGATGATCTAATGTTAACTTCTCTTTTGAGTTTTTGTGAACTTATGCTTGTGTCATCAGAGGTAGTATCTAATGCTTTTGTCTTTTCTTGGCTTCCCAGTGGATTGCTTTGTATTATACGTTCAAAATAGCATAGCTCCATCATTAGTGTTTCTGGGGAGTTGTCTAATCTTACTTATCTAATATTGAATGATATGTTCTTTTTGTGGGCTAGGGTATTCTCAGCACCACAGTTTAAAGGCATTAGTACAATGTCATCAGAATGAGCTGCCATCTTGATTCTAAGTTTATTCTTTGGGTACCATACTCTATATACCTTTGAAGTTTGGGATTCTTATTACTGAAATCCCATCTTCCTTGCAGATAGGGGAAGCAAGAACTGATTAGGTATTGATTGTAGAGCACATTCTCAGGAGCCATCAAGCTGTCTACTGGATTGCATTTTGATGTTAGATTCACTATAGATCTTATTACTATGCAGTGCCTATTCTTTGCTTCTACATCATGCAAGCAATAATCTGAGGCAAGGGGAGGGGAGAAATGTGGGGCCTATAAGGGCCCTGGGATCTTTTGTTGACAGTCTATCTCACTGTAATGGTTCCCAAGAGTTAGTTTCACTCCCTTCAGCCTTATGGTATTTATTTTGCAGTTTGCAAAAAAAGCTGCAGGCTTTGAGGAGAGTTTTAAAATGCTCATTCTTTGCTTGAACAAACACAAAATGAAAAAATCCATTCTTTTAGCTACAATATTATTAAAAAGTATTCTTTTCCCAGCATTTATGCTTTTAATAGGATACATGAGAACTTGACCAATGTTATGCAGAAGGAATAGATCAATAGAAGCAATGATTACACATAGAATACACCAGCTATTAAAGACCTACTAATGTAATTGAGTTAAAAAGCCTTGTCTTCACTATCCTCCTTGTTGGTTAAAAGCATTGTTAGAATAATAAAAGTGGAAAATATATCCAGTTCTCCAGTACATTTTTAGACTGTGGCTTAGAGGTCCGATAACTCTTTCCAGCAGCTTGTTGCCAGACACATTCTAGGTTTAGCTTATAGTCTTTCCACTTATATAAAACGAAGGCTTAGGTAATACACACCAAGAGTCATTAAGGAATGTTGGATTTTTAGTTTTTCAAGGAACTCTTATTTTTACGTATCCATATTTATGTCCAATGCTATTCAGTGGATAGCAATAGCACTTAGACTTATATACTGCTTCATAGTGTTTTCACAGCCCTCTCTACAGAATCAGCCCCAACAATCTGGGTCCTCATTTTACTGACCTCGGAAGGCTGGAAGGCTGGAAGGCTCAGTCAACCTTGAGCCTGGTGAGATTTGAACTGTCGAACTGCAGCTAGCAGTCAGCTGAAGTAGCCTGCAGTGCTGTGCCACCTCGGCTCTTATAGCTCGGATGGAGCTGAAGAACTGAGTGTTGGTACTGAATTTGATAACAGTGCAAAAATAACTTGGCTTCTTGCCTCTCTTGGGATAGCAGAAGGAATGGAACAATTCTCTTGCTGCAGCTCTTGCTTTGATCCGTCCCCTGTAGGAGGTGAGACACAGCTTATCTGAGCAGAGGCATTTTGATGCCAGATATTGTGAGGAGGGGAAAGACCACAATTAATCTGCATTTGTAATTCCAAGCTATTCTGCCTTTGGTTTTATTAGAATTTAATACTGTCTGATTTTACATTTCAGTTGCCTTTTAACAATCATATAAATTATCCATCATAATTTGGTTGTATGACCACAGACAAATATTATGTAAACAACTCTATAGGAAATGCCGATTTGTTTTCTAAACAATTATTCAAGGCCATTATTTTAAATTTCTCCCTTTTTACTTAGGCACTGTTGCTCAGCTATTTGGACTTTCAGTTCATCAATAGGTGAATGTGCTTGTAGGCACTTTGAATGTTTTCTCTGTCTTAAGATTTGTGAAACAACCAGGTGTCTATTGGATAAAGAGGAAAGAAGATGAAATAAGATGGATAAGGAAAACAAATACAATTCTTATTTTAAGGTGCTTCTGTTTTCCCCATTGAATTCTAGTGCCATCTATGCTGAAGAAAAGAAGTTTCTTCTGAAGTATGTTTAAAAGGCTGAGAGTTAAAAGAGTTTTCTAAACACCACAAATCAGCAAAATGGAAACAGGTTAATCATAGCCGACAGATTCATTAGAACTCTCCACGTCATAGAAAAATAACAGTAGTACTAGAAGGAAGGGGGAGAAGGAAGGAGGAAGGAGAAAAGAAGAAGGAAGCTAATTCATGGGGAGAGAGTTGGATGCAGGAAAATAATTAGTTCAGGCCAGTCAACCTGGTGCCTTCCAGATGTTTTGAGTTATAACTCACATAATCCCTTGCTGTTAGATATGGTGGTGTATATATTTGCAGATATCTTTATTATAGTTTTACAATATCTATATTGTAATCTCGTTTGTAGCCTAGTCTGAGGAATAGGGAGCTCTTTGAAGCTGGGAATTTGAACCTTGAATTTCTGGATTCCTAACTCTTAATGGGAAATGAAAAAGACAGCCAGTGTGTTTAATAGTTGGGACTAGCACCAAGGAGATCCAGGTTATGTCCATCCTTAGCCATGAAACCCTGTTGGTTTGGGTTGTGGCAGTCATTCTTTGTCATTGGACTCCTTGACGCTCTCTGTTTTCTTGCAGAGATTTCATTAACAGCTAGATAACATCATCAATGCTAGCAAGAAAATAACCAAGCTCAGAGAGCATCAAGGACTCCATAGCTCAACCCTGAGCTACAAATATTCTCTTCTATTGGTACCATTTTCTGTCAATCCAATGATTCTCCAAGGATGGCTACTATTAGGATAAATTGAAAGGGAATCCCAGTGTAAGCAGCCTTGAGCTCTTGCCAAAAAGATGGGGTATAAATCCAATGAATAATTGCATTGTTTTTTTTATTTTTCTATGTCTAGGATTTTCAAGTGTTATAAATTTAAAAATATAGCAAAATAATCTGACAAAAACATCATTCTGTAAGAAATTAATTTCAAATTTCAGTGCATGCATAAATACATTCATAAATTTAGCATATTAGACCTGCAAATTTGTGTTCCTAAGGTATTGAAAAAAGTAAAATAAAAACCTGATATGACAAAATTTAAAATGCTTTAAAATATGCCTTTTCCTCATTTTTGTCATCCAGACCAAGAAAATTTAATACAAAATATTTTTAAAAGTGCCTTCTTTTTCTGCTATTACATATGTGATAAAAAAGTTATGCCTGTTTATTGTTCCTTGAAAGAATAATATTTTTGGATTAAAAGGCATTAACCTGATATGAAACACAAATCTCTGGTTGAGATCTATCCTCTGTTTATTCTGGTAAGGTCCTCAAAGGGAAAAGTTGAAAGCTGAAAATATGGAATTGATTATCAAGCTATGAAAAAATTCAAATAAGTGATTCTTCTTTGGAAACTGAAGAAGAGTAACAAGGCAGAAAATAATCACTGAAGGGCAGGCTGGCTTTTTAATTATATTCTGAAAATGAGATAATGTTTCTTTTTGAACACACATTTTATTCTGAGAAACATGGGAATGACTGTCGCTCCACCTTCTTCAGCCTCATGCCCGACCAGATGTCTTTAGGAGTACAATTCCCAGAATTCCGAGTCAGCAGGGCCAGGAATTATGCCTTTTGGGAATTATGGGAGTTGCTCATGTGCCTGGAACATACCGAACTGGGGAATGCTTCCTGTTTCTGGGCTGCTTTTCCTCAATTTTCCTCAATCTCTTGAAGCAGGAAAAATACACGAAGGCAATTAGCAGCACCAGCAATGTCATTATTGGCTCAAAGATTAACAAAGGAATAATTGATGGCATTATAATATGAATTACAACATGGGTGTCCAGCTTTTTGGCTTGCCCGGGCTGCATTATGTGAAGGGGAATTGTCTTTGGGCCTCATATAAAGTATATAGTGGAGTTAATGTATATAAATATTGCTAAAAATCACATAATAATATTAAAAGTTTACAATCTTGTGGGACTGCATTACTAGCAGTCCAGGCTGCATGCAAGCCACGTGTTGGACATGCCTGAATTACAAGAAGGGTCCCTGTCCAAATAAATATCATGGAGATGAATTAGATCCTATTTGGGTGGATATATAGAATTCTTCCCCAGCTAGAGGCTGGAGTGTTTGAGAGGCAGGATGGTAGGAGGGCATATTCAAAAAGTAAGATTTCATTGATTTATATTTAATTAAAATTAAGGTAGCTTTTGACTTACAACCTATTCATTTAGTGACCATTTGAAGTGACTTAGAACCAGTCCTCCAACTTACAATCATCACAGCATATGTCTAGTTTAATGAAATACCCAGCGACTTTTTTTTTGTTTTGTTTTGTTAAAGTGGTGTGTTCAAAATAGAAATTATGTGGCATGCTGATTTGATGATGTGATACAGAGGGAAAGACGAGTGTAAGAAAGGGAGGGTAAGGCCTTGGGTTTCTACAGCAGTATACATGTAGTTTGTTATGTGTGATGGCCATTGGAATCTGGTGGTGCCTCCAAGAGACTCCATGGCTTCTTTCTGCTTATCTGCCAATGACTTCTGCTCCGGAAAAGTCAACAATTAATCCAGGTCAGACTTGCGAGTGGTCGTTTGTCATTCTGCTATATAACTAAACTTCCTTTTTAAATGACTGGTTTGGCTATATGAAGGTTATGCGTCTCCTTCATTTCCTGTCATTGTCTCCCTACCAGCAATACTTTTTCCCCATAACATCTTAACTGGAATTGGCAGGCAAAACTGAATCTAAGGCCCTTGCTCTGATTCTAATATCCTTTTTTTCCCTTTGGGTAGAAAAAGCAAAATGGATTAAGAAGTTATGAGGAGGTTCAGAGAGAGGGAGGGAGAGAGGGAGAGAGATAGATAGATTACTATTACGTGCCTCACTGTTCTATGCAGTCTCCACCAAGCTAGTACAGTCTGCATACGTTGGTTTACAATTCCCCTAATCCAGTGGTGGGATTCAAATAATTTAACAACCGGTTCTCTGCCCTAATAATTTCTTCCAACAACCAGTTCACCAAACTGCTCAGAAAGTTAACAACCAGTTCTTCTGAAGTGGTGTGAACTGGCTGAATCCTACCACTGCCCTAATCACCATCCAGCACAGTTGCCAGTCCTTTGGCTTGAACTGTTGTTGTTTAACACAACTACAGGACACCATGTTGAGGAAGGCCAATCTAGGTTGAAGCGTTATAGACCAATTGCTTATAAGTCAATCATTTTCTTATTAGGGGCATTAGCCAATTCATTTCAAATTACCCTAAATTTCCATAACACTCTTAGAGCAGAGAAAAAAGCCCAAGATGGCTTTTTGGATTGCTGGACCCTGGAGATGAATGTTTTATGTCAATTCCCATTATGTCTATTCACAGGCCCCAATTTGTTATATATTGCCTTATGTCTATAGGACCAAGTGGGCTCAGTCAGTGTCAACTGTCCATGCTTCACTGGTATTCTGTTCTGCATGGAGGATTCTGATCTATAATCTCCCATAATCTTGGTTCCTGGAACCCAGCCTGTAGGGATGGCTGTCACACAATCCAGGTTCTCTTCATTCCTAAAACAGAAGAAATCTTTTTCATCAACTTATAGCTCTGAAAGTGTATTTTTGAAGTTGTGTACTACAACTGTTAAATTGTGAGCATGAAGTTCAGACACTCAGATTCCCATTTTTCTCATGAAACTCTGTACAAATTTATTTCTATAGCATAGCTTGCCTTACATGCAGGAAACAAAGCAAACAATTAAGTCATACGTATTCTTTTTTCCCCTTTAATCAGTGAGTCTCCTAACTTTATTGTCTTTGGAAACAGCTTTTCCTAAATCAAGTCCTTTTTATTTGGAAGACTGCTACCTTTTGAGAATATCTGCCAACAATTTTATTATAACTGTTGGAGTTTAAAGTAGCATTTGATTACTGTAACTCAACTTCCTAGCAATTACAATCAGGGATAGACAATACTTTTAAACTGGAGGCACATTTGAGATTTTGAGAAGAGAGCAAGTACCTTCACCAAATGACTCCCTTGGCAGGTTCATGGGAAATATGCCCAAAAGTGAATGGGAGAATCTGTTTTAAGAAGTGCTGGATTCAGACATAAGGCAAGCAAGCTACAACTTAGGACCTCCCAACATGTTTGATGTTTGTTTTCTTTTTGCTTTTAGAAATTACCGTATATACTCGAGTATAAGCCGAGTTTTTCAGCACGTTTTTTGTGCTGAAAAACGTCCTAAACTTATACTGGTCTATCTGACTTATACTCAGTTTTTTTTTAAGCCTCGGCATACTCGAGTATATCGGCTTATACTCGAGTTGTTTTTTTTGTTTGTTTTCACATTTTACGGACGGCGGGAAGCCCTGCGGTGCAGTGAGAGGGCGGGCGGGAGCCGCCAGCCTTCTCAGCTGAGGGAGGGAGGGTTTCCCCAACCGGTAGGTGCCTCATTTCCCACCCTCGGCTTATACTCGAGTCCCCAGTTTACCCCAGTTTTTGGGGTAAAATTGGGGACCTCGGCTTATACTCGGATCGGCTTATATTCGAGTATATACGGTACATTTAAGTATTGTTTCTAAGGCATGTTATAATTTATGAGATATATTAAGCCAGACAAATGATAAATATGTTAGCAGTAAATGCATTTATTTGAAAATAAATTGTATTTTTCACATTAAATACCTTGTTATTAAACAAAATAATTAAAAGAAGTGTGTACACACATATACACACACACACACACACACACTCACTCACTCACTCACTCACTCATACACACACTGTTTTTTTTGCGGTGACCCAAAGTCCTGTTTCAATATGCCCCTTTGTGAGGCCTTTTAGTTTAATTTTTTAAGAAGCGGCCTCCAAACTTTATATAGCTTAATGCCTCACCAGGTCTAAACCTGGCACTGATTTCAAGGGATACAGATGCTGAAACCTGAAAGCAATTCTTGAGTCTATCAATCCAGGAATATGGATATAAATGTCCAGAATTTGAAAGAATCAAATAGATTCTCCTTTCAGGTAGATTTTTTTAAAAAAGGAAGGGACAGCTCTATTCTCTCTTTGCCTTTTGCCCTTTGAGCATGGGAGCATCACTTCTTGGGGTCAAATCCAGGAAGGTAGAATTTCAATCCAGGAACTGCATTGGAGATATAAGGAAAATAGCTGTCTAGGGAACAATCAAACTAGATGTGGGATTAGTACCATATATCTGGGTGTTTTGCTGATAGAGAATTAGCTGAGATCCCATTAGAAACCCTTGATGTTTCCTTCTCCACCCCGCTCTTTATCTTTTGTTTTCTAGAATTATTTTAGAAAGACTTCAGTTCTGTCTTTCTGAAAGGATTCTAACATCTCTCTGATTGATTAAGCTACAGAAAAGGAAGAAAGCAAGAAAAGCAGTTGCTTTTCATCTGTTCTCAGGGAAATGTAACAGCATTTACCCAATCCCCCCCCCGAGCGACGTATGGAAGGGGACTGTATGGAGTTTTCTCATCCAAACCAACCTACCATATCCAGCCACATGCAGGTTTATGTGTGTCCCGTTACATCCCATGTTGTCATCTTTGAGGACCCCATATCATCCCTACATATGAATCTGATGTTAGAGACTGGCACTGTGTTTTGCCTTGTGTTGGCTTCCTATTTAATTTTACTTTAAAATAAAAAATCTTTAACATATACAGATAGGGGAGGTTATGTGGTGGGCACCAAATGATGGAGGCTGAAGCATTCTTTGTGTCCATATGAACATTTCTGAGAACAGGGAAATTGGAATCTGTCTGTCTGTCTGTCTTTTCCTCCCTTCCTCCATTGGACATGCTTGTGAACTATGGCAGGATAGACTTCATTTTCTGGATAAGGTTCTGTCAAGATGCCCATTTGAATTTCTAAATGAAAATGCTATTTTTAGACCCATTGTGGTACTTTCTTCCTGTTTTCTGCTGATTTAGCAGCAGTGTTACATTGCATGTACTTAGGCTAATACAGGATATCACTGCACAAGGCAATATGACAACCTCATTTCCTGACCTGTGAATGATAATACAATGGTTTCAGTCACATCAGTTGTCCAGGCAGCCTGAGGCAAGGAAAGATTGGCACTGATTCAGTTGAAGTGACGAGAACATGGGAGGAGGACTGTAATGTATCTAACAACCTACAGATATAAACAGAAATTTGCTATCCATTTTGGAAGTTACAAGAAAAGTCTGCTGTCTGATCAAAAGCACTACACTGATAGTTGGTGATATGATCTCAACGAGAAGAAAGATTTTTATGACCCTGGAGAATGACATGGGAAAATTTGAAATATGAGAAGGGATTCGTTCTCTGTACTTCAGTATAGATATTGGATCTAAAATAACATTAGTCTTTGGCAAGTGGAAAACGGTATTTGGCTCATTATGCTCGACATATCACTTTACTGTTTTGATTATTTATTCTTTATTAAGCTGCTCATTCCCAAAGGCTCTTCATTGCTAACAATCAAAACCATCATAAAACAAGAAAACTCCCCTGAAAGTAATAAATGAACTAATGGTTTTATAGTTGTATAGAAGGAGAAGAAAACATACTAAGCCATGTGTTGACCAGGTGACCTAACCATTGCAACATGCCTTCCTCCTGGGATAGATTGAATGATTAGCTTGCAGGTGCTTTCCTCTATCTCTATGGGGAAGGTGTTTCAAAGCATGGAGAATGGGTGAAAAAAACTAGCCAAAGTCAGCGTTGAGAAACCAAAGCTACAGACCATGGGTCTCAATATCTCTGTATCTCTTCGTGGTACTTTATCCCTTGAATCAGAAATCCACCCTCCTTCTAATTGTGTCATCCTTTGCTCAACACACTCTCAAGCTGTGACCATCCAGGCGAAGTTATTTCATAGAAACATAAAACATGGAAAGCATTGCAAATACCAGTTGTTTTTTCTTTTCCAGACGGAATGTGCAAACTATATCCGAGTTCTTTATCCTTTAAACCGGACTCATCTCTTAGCTTGCGGGACTGGAGCTTTTCATCCCGTCTGTGCTATCATCTATGTGGGACACAGGGGAGAGGTAAGGAGACAACGTGCACCTGAGGCATACCGTATAAGTACTATAGTGAAGGATTGAGACCCTTTTCTATTAAGAGCAATTGCAACCAAAAATACCTCTCCTAGGGTGGCAGGTGGTGACTTCTGTTTGTTTGTAAAATGTTTCTTTAACTCAGTCTTTTTTTTTTAACTGGGAGAAGCCAATTTGGTTTAGTAGCTAAGATGCTGGACTAGAAACCTTCTACAGACTCTGAACTCTAGGCCTCCCTTATTTATTGAACTTGGTTGGGTGACTTTGGATCAGTCATTCTCTCTCAGTCCAACTCATCTCACAGAAAGATTGGAAAATGGAAAATAGGAGAAGCAGGATGAGTTGCAAAAAATGAAGGTAGGATATAAACCAAATAAAGGAGATGAAGGAAGATTTGTTGGTGAGGCAAGAGTTCCCAAGCCCACCCTTCTCATGTGGAAAATGGTACTCTTTTATTTTATTCATTCTTATATTTATAGCATATGCACACACACACATACATACTATAGAAATAAAGGTGGGCTCCCTGGGGGAAGGGGGCTTCCTCATTGATCCTTACAAGATTGAGAAGCAGTGACTGCCCCATGGTGTCCCAGTTGAGTGAGACCTGAACCCATGCCCTTCCATTCCAATGTTTCCAACCATTACGTCCCATCTGGTTTCCTCCATCAGCTCCCTTGTACTTTCCTTTCCTTTCCTTTCCTTACCATTTCCAAGGCAGCTGCAAAAAGAAAAAATCAATGGCTGCCTATTGGTTTCAGACAATGGGGTAGTATTATGGCTGGCCTTAATAGTGGTGAAAAGAAATAACTCAACTTCTGGACTAAAATGTATTTACTTTCCTTAATCATTGTTAAGAATAATTACAATTATCCTGGTTTTCCTGACTCATTAAGTTGTAGCTACACAAACATATAAATGAATCTAACAATATTAGAGAGAAAGAATGCTGGCGTGAGAGGAAGCAAGGATCATTGTTATAAAATACTAAGTTATAATGTACTGTCATATTCAAAGCAATTCAGTGTATTAAATACAGTAAACTACAGTTTTGCAAATAAAATAAAAAAATACCTCTTTTGGATCAGACAGAGATTTAATCAAACCAGCATCTTGTTACATTAGCTGACAGATATCTCTTGAAACCATAGAGAAGACTGGACAAGATTTTGATTGTTTTAACAGAGCTTTTCTTGTATATGTACTAGTCTACTCACTTAATGCAGAAAGATTAAACCGTGATATTTCCATTTCCAAGAAGGAATTAATGCAGACTACAGCAACTAGGTTTGCGATTCTTTGTGTTAAATGTCTTATCTTGTATTAAATTCGGAAAGGTTGATTTATGTGCTTATGCTTCTCAGATAGGAAAAAAAACCTTGATTTCTCAGTTCAGTTCAGTGCACTTAGCCTGCTTGTTGTTGCAACTAAACATAACTGCCATTGTGGAATTTGTCCAGCCTTCTCAGCATTCTAAGAAGTGAATGTAGGATATATTAAGCTGTCAAGCGGATCAGTGCATTGCTCCATTCATATCTAACTCCTACTTATATTGCTTTCTTCCTCTGCCTGTTTTCCTGTCTGCTCTCTTTTTTAAAAAAACAAACCAAACTAAACCCCATTTATATTCCATCTGAAACATGTTCATTCACTCCTAGATGTACTTACATGGAGAGAACAGAAATAAAGTTAGATGGGGACAGATTAAAAGAAGAAGAAGAAGAAGGAGTTCTTGTTGCTCTCTGAGCTTGATTGTTTTCCTGCAGATGTTTCATAACCTAACCTAGGCAACCTAACAACCTATAAAAAGCAGTGGAATTGCAACTGTATAATGATCTACATTAATATTAAGCCATTTGTATTGTGTTCGGGGGACACACAAATACAGGCATATATAGGATACAGTTGTGCTCATAAGTTTACATACCCTGGCAGAATTAATGTTTTTCTGGCCATTTCTCAGAGAATATGAATGATAACACAAAAACCTTTCTGTCACTCATGGTTAGTGTTTGGCTGAAGCCATTTATTATCAATCAACTGTTTACTCCTTTGCAATCATAATGACAACAGAAACTACCCAAATGATCCTGATCAAAAGTTTACATACCCTGGTGATTGTGGCCTGATAACATGCACACAGGTTGACACAAAGGGATGTGAATGGCTAATAAAAGTACCCCATCCTCACCTGTGATCTGTTTGCATGTAATAGTGCGTGTGTATAAAAGGTCAATGAGTTTCTGGCCTCCTGATAGACCCTTGCATCCTTCATCCAGTGCTGCACTGACGTTTCTGGATTCTGAGTCATGGGGAAAGCAAAAGACCAAAGGATCTGTGGGAAAAGGCAGCTGAACTGTATAAAACAGGAAAGGGATATAAAAAGATATCCAAGAAATTGAGAATGCCAATCAGCGGTGTTCAAACTCTAATCAAGAAATGGAAAATGAAGGGTTCTGTTGAAACCAAGCCACGGTCAAGTAGACCAACTATACTTGGCCAGGAAAATTGTTTGGGTTGCAAAGAAAAACCCACAAAGAACTTCAAGTGAAATACAGGACTCTCTGAAAACGTGGTGTGGCTGTTGCAAGATGCTCAATAAGGAGGCACTTGAAGAAAAATGGGCTGCATGGTCGAGTCGCCAGAAGAAAGCCATTACACAAATGTCACAAAGTATCCAGCTTACAATACGCCAAACAGCACAGAGACAAGCTCAAATCTTCTGGCACAAAGTCATTTGGAGTGATGAGACCAAAATTGAGCTTTTCGGCCCCAACCATAAACGCTAATTTGGAGAGGAGTCAACAAGGCCTATGATGAAAAGAACACCATTCATACTGTGAAACACGGAGGTGGATCGCTGATGTTTTGGGGATGTGTGAGCTACAAAGGCACAGGACACTTGGTCAGAATTGATGGCACGATGAATGCACTATGTTATCAAAAGATACTGGAGGACAATTTGCATTCATCAGCCCAGAAGCTGTGCATGGGATGTACTTGGACATTCCAAAATGACAATGATCCTAAACACAAGGCCAAGTCAACCTGTCATTGGCTACAGCAGAATAAAGTGAAGGTTCTGGAGTGGCCATCTCAGTTGCCTGACCTCAATATCATTGAGCCACTGTGGGGAGATATCAAATGTGCAGTTCATGCAAGACAGCCCAAGAATTTACAGAACCTGGAGGCTTTTTGCCAGGAAGAATGGGCAGCTTTACCATCTGAGAAGATAAAGAGCCTCATCCACACATACCACAAAAGTCTTCAAGCTGTCATTGATGTTAAAGGGGGCAATACACCGTATTAAGAACTGGGGTATGTAAACTTTTGATCAGGGTCATTTGGGTAGTTTCTGTTGTCATTATGATTGCAAAGGAGTTAACACAATTGATTGATAATAAAATGGCTTCAGCCAAACACTAACCATGAGTGACAGAAAGGTTTTCGTGTTATCATTCATATTCTCTGAGAAATGGCCAGAAAACCATAAATTCTGCCAGAGTATGTAAACTTACGAGCACAAGTATATCTGGGATATGAGCTACAAGTACTGTAGCTTCCAAGGATGGATTTCTTTGGAACTGTGAGATCTATTATGGAGGCTGCTAAATCTCCCTGCCTCCCCTGTGGTTTCTCACATTTTTAAAGACATCTTTTAATTAGGAAATAACTGTGCTATGAAATGAAACAACAGTCTCCAGTCTTGTCTTGGTTTTCAAAAATGCCTTTGGATCCCAAATAGGCCCCATAATCTTTTTCTAAAAACAAAAATGGTGGATGGCTGCCATCTGGACCTTTGGCCTATAACACGCCTGCTCAGGAACGAGGTAAAATTAGTAGAAATCATCTGCTGAGAGAGAGAGAGAGAGCCTACATATCCATCTGATATTTTGGTACTTTGTAACTGATTATGTTCCCCAACTAGTCATTTTGTGTTTTGGTAATGCTATCTTTAGGAACTTTTGGGAAATGTGTAAATAGATCAAAAAGTTGAGATGACAAGCAGACTTGACTGTCTTGATTTTTTTTCCACTGCCTTGTGAATCCCCTTGTACCTCTTGTCATTTTGCATAAGTACCTACAAATATCCAGGTCTGGAAGCAGCATTGTAGAAAATAAGAATCTACTCTCTGTAATTTGCACGTATTAATCACATTGTTCAAAATTTTTGCAACCAGAAGGACCAAATCATTCAGTTTGTTTGATACCTATATCCATTATTAGCTCAATTTCTTAGATGGCTTTGGGGGCTACTTCTTAAAAAATGTATGGTTGTCTTTGTGTCTCTCTGTGTGTGTACACACATATGCAACACCCTTCTGTAAATACATAGATTATAAAACATTTGGTGTAATAAGGTATTAATAAAATTTGGCATTCTCTCAAACTTGGTTAAAACTCCAGTCTAGCTCTGTAAAGGATTAATACAAATGAAGTCCAAACTAACCAAGAGTTAAAACCAATTAGCAGCCATTTGACCCACTGGCCTCTCATGAAAAATACCCGATCAACAACCAGATATAAAATCTGTGTGTGGCATTTCTTGTCCTTTCCTCATTAATCAAGCTGGCCTAAGCAGCAAGGTCACCCAACTTCACCTCATAACCCTTCTTGGCTCTGGCAATTTCAGAAGCTTTTATGACCAAGCCTGTGGGAGAAAGAGTCCTTTCAGCACAGCTGTTTATCATGAGTCCCTGGGATGATCACTTGGACTTCTCATTTCATGCAACGCCCTCCCCAAATGTTCAGACTGACATCACCCTGGTTTACCATGCAAAGCAGAAACACAATCTGAGCCCTGTGTTCTGCCTCAAGTGTGGGTGTGCGGAAAGTCTGAATGAAGGTCCCACAATTAGGTGATTTGAAGAGATCGCTTTGTCCAGCCAAGGAGATGACTCCAGAGAAACACTCAAAAATTGCAGAAATAATATCAGCATTGCAGTTTTCAAAAGACGCAGTTTCATTATGCTGAGGGGTATTTCTTGAAACTAAACTGGATAGTGAAGACTGTCCTGCACCAAAAACATTTTACCAAATAGTTAACTGTGGCAAGGACGTTTAATGCCTTTCTAGGATTGGCTGTGGCCTTTTTCTCCCTATATTGCAAGCTTGATCATTATTTATTTTGTCACTGACGAATAACAGTTACAGACACTACTAAAATCAAACGTCAGCTTGTTTGAACAGATGAGTCAGCATTTTTGTGGCTCCATGCTGGTTTATCTGAAACTGACACCTTTTTTTGGCAACTCTGAGGCTTGTAGCTTGCGTTGTTGTTTCTTCTCTCTTCCTCCCTCCTTCCCTCCCTCTGCCTCTCTCTCTCTCTCTCCCCCTCCCTCCTGCCCTCCATTTCTCTCTCTCTCTCTCTCTCCCTCTCTCTCTTTACTGAGTCTCTGAGTTCTTAAACCCAACTCAGTTTCTCCTTAACCTCTACTGTGACCTTTAATTCATAAAGATGTAAACATTCAAGATCTATTGGCATTGAGAAATCCGTAGGGTTAATAATGGGATGAACTTCAGTCTTAGTGACTTGATTTTTGCTTAGATTGAGAACAAAAAACTGCCGTTACTTCCTCTTGATGAATCTGTGCTATCATGACAAGGGTTTCCTTACACATCCTATGATCTGAGAGCCTTTTAGGGTTCTCTTCATTCTTATCACGTAAACATTTCCACGTTTCCTTTCACTCTATTAGTTTGATGTGGGCACCTAATTTTTCTCCCTCATTTCTCTTCCCAGCACATGTTCAGCATGGATCCAGCCAGTATAGAAAGTGGCAGGGGAAGATGTCCACATGAGCCTAATCGGGCGTTTGCAAGTACATTTTTTGGTAGGTGCCAAAGTAAATTAATCTGAATCTTGTATTCTAATAGCTGTACATGGATATTTATTATTTTATTATTTTATGTTATATTATTTTTTTCTGCTACTTAGTTTACTGTTTAAGACATTCAGCAAATAAGTGCTGGAAATTATTGAAGAAATGCATTAGCTCAGGTGGACTTCTCAGGAATTGATCTTATAGGCTTCTTTGCCTATAAGTTCTTCAAGTGGATTCAGAAAAATCTAGAAAAAAATCTGTCCAACCATTCTTCAGGTTGTTTTTTTTTTTAAATTTGAATTTATATCCCGCCCTTCTCCAAAGACTCAGGGCGGCTTACACTATGTTAAGCAATAGTCTTCATCCATTTGTATATTATATACAAAGTCAACTTATTGCCCCCAACAATCTGGGTCCTCATTTTACCTACCTTATAAAGGATGGAAGGCTGAGTCGACCTTGGGCCTGGTGGGACTTGAACTTGCAGTAATTGCAAGCAGCTGTATTAATAACAGACAGACTTAGTCTGTTGAGCCACCAGAGGCCCTTTGTTGCTGGTCACTCTGCTCAGGAATCAATAACTTAGGTTATTTGTCTGTAAGCATGTATTAGAAAGCCTTCTCTCTCACCATTTGTTACTCTGGGTGGCATACGAAATGAAAAAACAACAACAATAATGAACAAAATTAAAAAGCTCAACGAAACCAAAAACATAATAAACTATTGAGGCTGTATTTCTCCAAGGCCTTTCTTGAATTCCTATGTAAAATCTGCCGGGCAATTGCTAAATTTATGATTCTATAATAGAGATGGGTTCTTTTGTGTTTTCTTAACTACCATTATAAATGGACAAGTTCTGAGAGCTTAGAAGAGAGTGCAACATCCAGATAGCAGGAGCTACAGCCAGCAGTATTGTGGGTTGGGCAAGAAAACAGTTGCTTCCATTTTGTTGAAATGGAAGACTGCTACTTCTTCTGCTCTCGATTTCCTAATTTATATTTAAATCAGGTTTTAATGCTCAGTGGAATAAGTGGGAAGAACCAGGATAAGGACAAGGATTGTTTAACCCAGTGTTTCTCAACCGTGGCAACTTTAAGACTAAGGAATTCTGGGAGCCGAAATTGACACATTTTAAGATTGATTGAGAAACACTGGGTTGACTTTTTAAAGACTATTATGTTGATGAGTTTTCCCTATGGATGTGAGGCCTGCTCCTTCTCAATATAGTCAACTCATTTAGAATTTTAAATTGTTTTTGTCAGATTTTAGTAATAATTTGTGTCTGGAACTCTGCACTTTGCTATGGCCCAAGGGCTAATCAATAAAGTAAACTGTAACTGTATTTAGAACTTCAGTGTGATTTGGAGTACATGTAATTTAAAAAAAGAAAAAGAAAAGACAGCTACAAAACCCCATTCATTCTCTCCAGGGACAACTGCTCCCCTCTGCACTTCAATTATTTTCTTTCCTCATTTCACATAAAAATCGTGCTACACATTTCAGTGCTGCCTTTGGTGATGAATTGTTCATGGTAAGAAAAATGATGGGAAAAGTAACAGGAACAGATGGAAGGATTAAAAATGGTAGATGAAATCATCTGGACTTCCCTCCCCATCAGATCCCATGGGCTGTTGCATAATAAATGGCTGATCTAGAAAACCCTGAGAATTGATAGAGCAGACTTGTCAAGAATGGTGTCAGGCCTGGAAGCCATTTTTGCCTTGGATCTTCAGGCCTGCCACATTTAGTGCTGTGGGAAACTGGGAGGGGGGAATTGTATGGAGCATGGGTGATATATAGTCATAATAACATTCCTTTCTCTGAGAGTCAAGGACATCTTACCCTGCACCTGGAGGGATGTGACTGGGAGGCATCTCCAGTTGGGATAGTGCATTGATTGGGCCATGTTATGGACATATCGGTGCTGGGCAGGGACTTGGACTGTTCTTTGGGTGGGGAAAACCTGGAAGCTTTCAGATTCGGGTTTTCCCAGCTGTGCCAATATGACATCTCTAATAAAATGGAACTTTGTGGAACTTGGAGCCTCGGAGTCTTCTTTCGTTGGTGGTGTTGCTTGGAACCCTGACAAAAGACAGCCAAGGAATCTCCTGTTTAGATCTGATCTCTGTCATAAATGTAATTGATGGCTTTAGACAAGCTATCCATTCTCACCTTGAAGCATCTGTGAATGTTCTCAAGCAATCAGAATACTCATGAAGTTCTTTAAATATAATGGGATGCATCTCTATGTGCTGGTGCCTTTATTATTAAAGATGTTAAAAAACACAAAATTTGTGTACAAACAGCTACTGTTTTTAATTGAACTTATTCCCTAGGTGGAGACTTGTATACGGGGCTAACAGCCGATTTCTTGGGCAGGGACTCTGTGATCTTCAGGACCATGGGACATCGCTCTTCTCTACGTACAGAGATGGACCAGAGATTGCTTAATGGTAGGGAAAGATTACGACTCTTCATCAAGTGAAAAGGCACATAGTGAACATGTAAATATGCAGTCTTCGAGAAGTTGGGATTGCTTCATTTTAGGCAAACAATGAAATAGGTGTGTGTTCCATGAATTTTGTGCAATGGGTCATGACAAGGGTTTAAAGGGGATTAAACAAAGCTCATGTAAAGCTCAGAGACAGTCAGAAGAAAAGTGACTGACAGAAACCCATATAATATACACAGCAATCAATGAAAAAGGGAGTATTGTCCACGAAAATAAGAATGGGGAAAAAGGGTGAAATGGAGGTCATGATCACTCTAAATTTGTACATGGGAAAGGAGGAGGAGATGGGGAAGTGTTTATATAACTAACCCTGTATAGTTTTAATAAGAAGAGTACTTATCTGTTATCTCTCTTGGCAATAACATTCATTAGCTGTTCCAAGACAGAATCTGCCAAGATTTTAAACTTTTAGGACCAGCACCAAGCTACAAACTGCTTCTGGGGACCCTTTTTCTTAAATCTGTCCAATTATTCTTTTTTTTTTTCCTCAGCTCCCAAATTTGTTGCTGCTTATATGATCCCAGAGAATGATGATCGGGACAATGACAAAGTCTACTTCTTCTTCACGGAGAAGGCAGCAGAGTCAGACAGCAAAGGGCATGCCATTTTCAGCCGGGTGGGCAGAATCTGTGTGGTGAGTTTCTCAGGTCATTTCCGGGCATAATGATGGCCCCTTAGAGACGGTATTGATCTAAAAATTGGTGTGGGGGGGGGGGGAGGAGAGAGCTTGCAGCTCTGGATATCATACTTTAAAATCTATAGGTCCTGGGACAGCTTACCCCCTGTGAAGTGGTTGCTTGCTGCTCTTATGGGCCTTTGGGATTTAATTTAGGAGAAGCAGTTGAATTATTGTATGGTGCTTGGAGATAAAGGCCATATGATGTGTCTTTATTTTATTTTTATTGCTGCGCTGTTGTTTTAGTGCTACATTGTAGTGTGTTTTGAGGATGTTATTGCAAGCTGACTAGAGATCTAGAAGGAGACAGTATATAAATTAATGTAATAAATAAATCATAAATATAAATTAAATGACTCAGTTGACATCTTTACGCACAACTGAAATGGATCATTTGGTCTTTGACTAGTGCCTAATTATATTTCAGGGGTGAGTTTAAAGAGATTTATTAATAGATACAAGGCCACTTTATAGCACAAGGGCATGCCATTTTGTGATTTATGGCATTGCTGGTTATTATGAAAAACTGTTAAGCAATAATAGCCTTCAGTCTGTTTGATTACTTGTTTTCTGTGAATCAAATGAGAATATGAGAAATGAGAATATCTGAATGTGTACATTCATTTTATTGATTTTTTTTTAAAAAAAGATATGTTTAAAGATGATTCCTCTCCTGATATCAGTGGCAGAAATGGATTCGTTTGGGGCTTAAATGGCATTGCGTACTTTTATGCAGAAACAGCAGAGGCTAGCCCAAAACCTGCACCCACAGTGTATAGATTTCTACACCAGAAGGGATAAATGTTTCAGCTTCTTTTTTGCTTTATAAGACACTGTGTGAATTCTCAGCTTCCCTATTAAAAAATAAACCCAAGAATTGATCATTTGGATTTACAGAGAAGAAATACTCAAACCAAATTAGACTCCAGAGGAATGGCCTCTGGAGATTGGAACAAAAATTTTTCCAGGGAAAGGATTGGCATGTGTGATCTGCAGCCAAGGATCCAAATGAAAATCAAGTAGTTACCTTTGAAGCCCTAAGCTCTGTTGGTAAACAAAAATTGCCTCTAGGACTTGGCAATGTTACTACATATGTACTGAACATGAAAACTTTTTAAAAGCTTTCTCTCTGATCACGGAGGTCTTGTCTGCTTTAAATTAAACAAAGTTGTCCAGCCCAGCTCAGAAAACCTGGAGAGGCTAAATAAATTTGCTAAAGAATTTAGGGAAGATGCTATCACTATGTATGAGTTCTGGTGAATGGTGTAGGTGATCAAGTAGGAATTTATGGACTATCGTAGCCTAAGTATTCAGAGTCACCCGGCACTAAGATAGATGGCATATCAATTTAATAAATTACCGATAGTTTTCTTCAATTTATAGTATGTTCACTGGCTTTCAGTAACCACACACCTAAAAATAGAACCATCCAAAATATTTTTTTTAAAAAAGGATTTAAAATGTTTTGAAACAGGAGGGGAGAAAATGTTGACAAATGTATCTGAAACTTAGGTGAGCCTACTTGATTCTGGTTTATCTTGAACTAAATCCTGATTTATATGTACTGAAGTTAAACCTGCTGTCCCCTTGCCTCTGCTTCCTAAAGAAGAGCAGCGAGTGACGAAATGGAGGAGGGTCTGTTTGGAACAAGTTGCTGGCCTTAAGTTCTCCTATCAAGATCTCCTCTTTGGTAGGGCCTGGCTCTTGTAGGCTGTATAAATCTTGCCTGACACAATTGTTTCTTTTCCAGCCAAGTTATGAACATGGACTTTTTCTTTCTGGAGATTCTCTTTCTTGTGATTCCCCCCTGCCCAAAGTGACTGGGAGGAGACTGGTGTTGCTGTATGGGGGGAAGGAATAATAAAGCTTTTGAATTCAGTTGTTCTTCCAAATGGAAGAGCCCCAATATTTTTGTTCAAGCCATTTTCACTTCCTCCCTTCTTTCTTCAACTGTTTTTTTTACACTTCTCCTGTGAGCAATTCCTTCTAGCCAAAGGTTCCACAAAGCCATTTTGATGCCAGCTTCAGTTCTGCTTCCTGGATCTCTTTACATCATGCATGCCCGAAGTGTAATGTAATGAAAAACTTACTCTGCAAGGAAACAGGCTAATTGTAGAAACAGGAAAGGTGCTGATTGTAGAAGTTCCTCTTCATTGAACTTCTATGGTATTGTAATTGGTTGTGTCATTTGAGTAACATGAGAGCCAGTTTGGTGTAATAGTTAAGACATCGGGCTAGACACTTGGAGTTCTGGTCCTACCTTAGGTAGAGAGGCAGATGGCTGATCTTGGGCCAGTCTCATTGTCTCAGCCCTGGAAGTAGGCAATGCCAAACCGCTTCAAAAATCTTGCCTGGAAGACAGAAGGGACTGGGTCCAGGCAGTCAACAGGAGTCAAAACTGATTTGAACGCACAACATAAATAAATTGGAGTGATAGGTCATTAACAAAACTCTTTTAATATTCCCCTTTGTATTTTATGACATCTGTCTCATGTAGAAAGCCATAAAAGTAACTGAGAAAAATGGATCTGTTGCAAATACATTCCTTTAATTTTTTCGTTCTTACTGACCAAGAACCTTTTCTTGTTGGAGCGCTGTTGAGCTTACTTTTTAATAGGGATATATAGTGTTTCCAACTTAAAGCCAAAACGATGCTTTGGAGCTCGTGTGGGTGTATATGTCATACTTGATGTAACTCCTTAATCCAAACATGTCTTTGCTGGAATTACTGACTGGTTGTGGAAAGCAAATGTGTGATTCCAGGAAAAAGCACAGTTGTTTGAAGGAATTGCAGATAAGTGCTATATGAAGGGTATACAACTTGCCTGCAGAAGTTGTGAATGCTCCAACACTGGAAATTTTTAAGAAGATGTTGGATAACCATCTGGCTGAGATGGTGTAGGGTTTCCTGCCTGGGCAGGGGGTTGGACTAGAAGGCCTCCAAGGTCCCTTCCAATTCTGTTGTTATATTATATTATATTATAAGGGCTCCCTCCACTATCTGAAACACCTTATTATATTTGGATCTGAAGCCTATCTGAGCTGTACTTTTTAATCCCACTCTTAATGGCATTCCCCATCATTGAAAGCAGAGGGCTAAGCGGATGCATCACAAATAAAATCCTGCACCCTTTTTTGAGACCAGAAGCCCCCCTCTTCTCTCCCAGCCAATGCCCGCTTTAACAATTTTATGTAACTTTCATAATTGCCAAGCTTCTCCAATAAAATGGAGAAAAGTTTCCATAGGTTCCTGGAGGAATTGGGATTGGATCTCTACCCAACTAAAAATGTTTTGAATTATCTTGACTCAGTTCTCTTCATAAGGTTTTCAGGTAGCAGAATGGTTTTTCTTTTAAAAATGAATATCTAAAAAGGTTCTTTTCAGCTGCAGCCCCTTGCTAAATCTGTCTTGCTTATTTGTTTGGAATCAGCAGAACATTTTTACATGCCAATGTTCATGAAATTTTAGTATATATTAATTTTAAGTATCTTAAGATTTTATGTATATGTAAAACATGTACACATGTACAACACTGAACTTACTTAAAGTTTACTCATTTAAAAAAATGTAAAGGGATAATCAATTGCCTTATACATTGTAAGCCGCCCTGAGTCTTCGGAGAAGGGCGGGGTATAAATGTAAAAAAAAAAAAAAAAAATTAAGCCAATTTACAAGTTTAAG
Organism: Ahaetulla prasina; assembly: GCF_028640845.1. NCBI lineage: Eukaryota > Metazoa > Chordata > Lepidosauria > Squamata > Colubridae > Ahaetulla > Ahaetulla prasina. Next base: position 74,587,196 of record NC_080540.1, on the reverse strand, counting down.
AAATTCAAATATCTATTGAAGTTAAACCATTATAAAATATATACAGAATAAAAATAATAAGGCAGTAACAAGAAAAAGCAGCAACAGAAGGTTAAAATTACAGCAGAACTATTATTAAAAGGCAGGCAGAATAAAAATGTTTTTACTTGGCACAAAAAAAATAGTAAAGATGGTGCCAGGTGTACTTTTCTGGGGAAAGCATTTCAAAGTTGGATGCTGCAACTGAAAAGGTAAGATTATATGCTCTAGCTTGGCCTACTCTGCCCACAATCTGGAGTTCATTCCTGACAGGCTCGAGTTGACTCAGCCTTTCCATCCTCCCAAGGTTGGTAAAATGAGGACCCAGATTGTTGAGGGCAATAAACCACTTAGAGAGGGCTGTAAAAGCACTAAATGTTATTGCTAGGTGCTATTGGCAACATACCTGAAACAGATCCTTTGCTGCTGAGATGTCATTGATCATGACCAAATTATCCATTTAAAACAAACAAGTATATCAATCTGGTTTTTCCCAGATTAAGTTCAGCATTTAACCAATCTGGCAGCTTTCAAAAAGCTCAGCAATGTCAGATCTGGATTAATACTTGAGTGAGAGGCCACCAGGAAAATCTAAATCGTAGGGTAGATTAGGAAGCAAAACTGTTTCGTGCCTTGAAAATGCCTATAAAAATAATAAAGATGTGATAAAAAAATCTGAAAAAAAAATAAGCACGGGGAAATATTCTGTGTACTCACGGTAAAACACAAATAGTCTGATAAAAAGTAGTTACCTGTATCTGAATCTCGCTCATCAAGAGTAGATTTTAATGCACAGAAACTGACCTTCTAGCCATTTTGGTGGAGCTAAGTTAGCTTAGTGCAGACAGACTGTGAGGAACACACTTTCCCTTAATAATTCTCCCATTTTTTAGTACCTGCTGCCCAAGATGCTTCTAATGACTAATGATAGGGCCCACATTGGATGGTTTACACAAGGAAGGCAGTGCTTTATTGACTTTAAAATTGTGAGTAGGTGATGCAGTTCAGTGGTGAAATATCTGGTAAATCTAGAAAGCACATTTCAGTCCAATTCTGGCATCTCCATTTTGCAGACAGCAGCTAGTGTGGCTTGCCTGGTAGAGACCTGAGAGAATCATTTGCCCAGATTTATTTTTATTGGCTTTGAAAGAGCCAGTGGTTTGACTCCATATCAGATAGCTTCACCTTTTCTTAGCCAAGCTATGGAACTAGTTAACCAGGTCATTTCTGGCTCAAGTGAGAACTCTGAGTTGATTTGCTTGATGCTCTTGTTTTGTTTCTTTGGCTGTCCATGGTATGCTTGGGAATTTTCTTCAATGCTGAAGTTCAGAAGTATAATTATTTTTTCTGTCCAGCTTCTTCATAGTCCAACTTTCACTTTCATGGAGTGTCACAAGAAAGACCTCAGCATCTGAATCTCTTTTCCAAGCCCTTCATCTAGTGCCAGTCTGTGACATATTTTTTGACTGCTGGTTCCTTTACAGTTGTGTACAATCATTGATTTTCAACGCCTGTGACCACAGATATATTTTCTTACTTGTTAAGAGAGGATCCCTCTTCAAAATAGGTATCCAGCAAACATCATATGTATACTTGAAATGTCAAAGAGCATCTCCACTAAGTGGGGGAGTGGAGGGTCTTACATCCCCGCCTACTATTCCATCCTTGGTTGAAATTGTTCCAGTACTTTTGGTTGAGCACTTTGTAAAATACATTCATCTCTTTAGCCGCCCACTCCCCTTCATTCTTGGGATTCATCCGTTCTTACGCTCACTGCTACAGCATTAACATTTTGATGAATGAATATCACTGTTCCATCTCACCACATCTCAGAGCTATGGATGCTCCATGGCAACAGTGAAGGCCAAAAATGCTGGATGGAGCTGTCTATGCGTGTGTAAAGAGACTGAAATCCAGAAAGTTAAGCTTGTTCATGTCTAGGGTTCCTTTCTCTTGTGCTCCAACTGGGCAGCTCATTTGAGACTCAATTTTGGTACCGTATTTTTTGGAGTATAAGACTCACCTTTTTCCCCCCTAAAAGGAGGTGAAAATTTAGGCACATCTTATACACCGGATGTAGCCCCGCCCACCCACTGGCCCCCACTCTTTCGCCTCTGCCTCCCAGCAATTTATCTCCTTGCAGCAAGCAGCAAGAAGAAACAGCCCATTTCAGCTTCAGCACAGCCTAATTAGCAGAAGTTACAGGGGCCTCTATTGCTTGCTGCAAGGAGGTAAATTGCTGGACGTAGATTTTTTTTCTTCCTTATGCTAATCAAGCTATGCTGAAAACAAAAATGAAAGTAAAGCAGGTTGTTTGCTGTTTGCTGCAACGAGGCAAAATCGTTGGGAGGCAGATTTATTTTTCTTGTTTTCCTCACCAAAAAAATAGGTGGAGCATCTTATACTCTGAAAAATACGGTAATTTATTGCCATTGTTTTTTACCATACTGGGATATATTAATACGTTGCTATCCTCATCTTTAAGACTCAGCTCCCTAGACTCTGTGGAGTGGGTGTGGTACATAAGGCACTTTGGGGTGTGCAGTCTGTCATATTACAGCATGATAAAATGTATTTGGATTATTCACAGCATATTTTAGGAGAGCCTATTTTTTAATGTTTATATTCAACTAAAACGGAGAACAGTCTACTGTCTCTTAAATCAAGGAAAGAGAGCCAGATGAGCCAATATGCTGCACAACAGGCAGCAAAGAATTTTCTCTAATTTATCATTTGATGCTTGGCCTGAACCTGGGTGTGTTTCACACATGTTCTTATTTTGGGGGATGCTTCAGACATATTCCTGTTCTTCTGTACCAAATGTTTGCCAGTATATTCTTTTTTCTCTCTTAATGTTTTATAGCCAGAGGAATAGAGCAAATACAGACAGTCCTCAATTTACAACAGTTCGTTTAGTGACTGTTCAAAGTTACAATGGCAACATCGCCATATCAGGTGATCAAAATGTTGGCAATCGATTCATCTTTGTGACAGTTGCAGTGTCCCGGGTCACGGGATCACCTTTTGTGTCCTTCTGACAAGCAAAGTCAATGGGGAAGCCAGATTCACTCCACAGCTTAACAACTTCAGTGATTCATTTAAAAACTGTGGCAAGAAAGATTGTAAAATGGGGCAAAACTCACTTAACAAATGTCTCGCTTAACAACAGAAATTTTGGGGTCAATTGTGGTCATAAGTGGAGGACAACCTGTACCAAAAATAAATAAATGAAAAACCCTGAACAGGGAAACATAGATGCTTATTCAAAATCGACATATATTAGGAAATGACCTCTTTGAGACACTTTTCCAGAGAATCTTTGTAGTGTAGGAATTTAGCACCCACCCCCCTCCTAGAAGAATGAAATATTCTAGGAAATATTTTAAAAAGCAGAATATTATACCTTCCTGGATGAGAAATGGAGAAACATATTTTAAAGACAAAGGAGCTCCCTGCAACTTCCTGACTCCCCCCCACCTTTGTCAATGGGCCATTAAAAGCCTCAGCTAAGCTCACTCATTCTCCCCACCTTTGTCAATGGGCAATTAAGGCTTCAACCAAGCTCACTCAATCCCCCCATGATTTGCAACACAATACAACTGAAACTCACCACATGGCAAGGCTCAAGCAAGCTTGAGAGACAGCCAGCAAGGCTAGCTAAGACCCCCACCCCCTGGGAGTCTGACAACCAATCAGGATACTCTTCCTGTGCCCCAGAAAGGTCAAAGCTCAGAAAAATCATAAAACCAGGGAGCACACAGGATCTCAGGCCCTTTTCTGTTCAGGAACTCAAGCCATGTGATCCTGACCACCATTAAACCATCTTTCCAAGCAGCCTCCATGTTTCCAGTGTCTTTGTCCCCACTTGGAACTGAACCCAGATGGATATTTCTTCCAACAGTAGATCATGGGGTTCAAACTTGATCATGTCATGTCATGTATCATGACGTACCGTGACATTTTTTGCCTTTGCGGAGCTGGGGTGGGCGTGGCCTGTTCATGATGCATCCATCCCATGGGCCACCAGTTTGACAGACCTGTTACAGATGGCCTGTTATAGATGGACAGTAGTCAACCATCTTTTCCCTCTTAATTGTATGTGTGTGTCTATGTAAGAGAGAGATATATAGAAAAGAAAGGGAGAAAAGGAAAACTACATTAAATGAGGGAGGGTATCAAATAGAAAATCATCCAATCCATTCTAAATATTTGCCTTTGAGGCAGAGTGCCTGCATTCTAAAAACACATCTGGAAACATCTATAGCTAACAGTTCAAAGGCTTGCCATATTTGTGAAGCAGAAGTCGAAGCTTGGCCTCTGCAAAGCTAAGAGCCAGCCTAATGGGCAAGACACTATTCAGTTTCTATCACTGCTGTTGAAAAATTGAAAAAAAAACCCTGTTTCTGTCTAAAGAGCTGTTAAGGAGAAGTATTTGTCAGCTGGAAATTATCCTTGTGGCGCCTGCCTGCAATAATTCAAACTCCCTGCAACAAGTCATAAAGTCAGTGTACTACAATGGACTAGAGAAATGGAGATGGCAGATTTCCATGCAAATAGACTAATTCCGCTGGCTGTGAATTCCTTGTTCTTGTCCTAATCCTGCAAATAAACAATAAAACCTAGAGATGAAGCAATTACTTGCTGGGTTAACCAGCCTTTCTACAAAGAGGGATTTTGTGTTTAAGAGGCATCCAGGATGGGGATATAATTTGATTTGCAGAGTTGGCAGCAGGGGCACAGATAAATCAAGGGCAGGGAAGTGGGGGGGAAGTACTCTGCTTAGTTAAGACAATCTATGGCCTTGTCTTTTCGCCTCTTTGGCAGTCAAAACACACACACATACACACACACACACACGCACGCATACATGCACACCTCGCACACACACACAAACTCACTGACGGTCGAGTTAAACTGCTGCAGTCGCTTGAGAGTATTAATCCACAATAATCCCAGAGAGGATTTCTGGATCTTGTAAGGATTGCTTTTGTGAAGGAAAAGGAACAATTGTCATAGAACAATACCTGAAACGTAGTGCTGGTAATTGTGGGAAGATAGTTGGAGTCTACTTTGGCTATTCTGCCCCTATGGCAGAGAAAAACAAATGTGTATTAGTTGTGGATTATATTGAATGTTTGGGAGGGAGAATGAAAACCACATTGAGCAGGGCAGTGATGAAAAGTAGGTAGGGTCACATTACATGGGTAGGCTGAACAAGGATTTTCTGTGTCTTTCCTAGGGTTCTGGGGATGCTGGTGTATTTTGCTTTGCATTTTCTAGTTGCAAAGAATAATTTTAGTATGTATACTGTTACTTCTTTTTGCTTCCTGTGGTGAAACGAGATTTATTTTAGTCAGAAGTCTAAAGTTTATTTGGAGGAGAAATAAATATAGTTTAAAATCTTGCCACCAATTTCCCAAAATGATAAAGTTGGTTGTTACTTTCAGTCTTATCAGTGTTTTTCTTGGAGTGTAACATTTTAAATGTGTGTGTGGGAAAGGATTATTCTGTTTCTCAAGGGAGCAGTTAATTATAAACAAAATAATTAATTGTAACATTGTGTAGAATTAGTACAAGTTACTTTTGTTTGGAAGTGCATTATCAAAACTCAGATCTTATGGATAGAATAGAACAGAACAGAACAGAACAGAATTTTTTATTGGCCAAGTGTGATTGGACCCACAAGGAATTTGTCTTGGTGCAAATGCTCTCAGTGTACATAAAAGAAAAGATACGTTCATCAAGACTCATAAGGTACAACACTTAATGACAGTCATAGGGTACAAATAAGCAATCAGGAAACAATCAATATAATGTAAATCGTAAGGATACAAGCAACAAAGTTACTGTCATACAGTCATAAGTGGAAGGAGATTTAGAGTTTACAATGTTAGATGAGCCATCAATGTCCCTTTTCTTTTAACATTATATATTATTCTCTTTCTTTTCTTTTTATTGCCCCCTTTTTCCTATCTAGTTTTAAAATTCCTCTCCATTCTTCTTAATGTCTGTCATTCCAAGTTTGTTTGTTTTTTCATTTATGACATACATTTCTGTACTGCCCAATTCCTAATCTCCATGAAGCTAAAACAAAATATAAAATCTCAAAATCAATGAAGTCAAACCACTTCTCCAAAGCCCACTCAGACAAAATAGTCTTGTCAGCCTGGTGAACTTCTGGAGGAAAAGGAAATCACCAAATCTGAGCCATGACACAGGATTGTTTCTGGACTAGCACCTCCTGATCTCTCCCAGAACTGTGTCAAGAGCTGGCCATAGGCTAAGGCCAAGTAGGGACTAATTAAAAGTATCAAAGGGGCCACCAACAGCTCCTCTCCTTCTTAATGAGGAAGTGGGGAGATGTGGGAGACCTGAGGGGACAGGGTGAAGAGATGCTGCCTAGGGAAAGCTCAAATACATGACAGCAGTTCCAAAAAGATTCCAGCCCCATTTTCACTCTGATACAGATGACCATGAGGGCACAGATAAACTCCCAAGTGCCCTCAAGAACTCTTAGGGAAAATGCTAACAACGAGGTGATTGCAAAGAAATATGATCCTTGCAATACCCCACCCCATCCTGTGAGAACTAATACTTCTATAGCCCCCACTATCCTGCCAGAACCGATGAAACTTCTTGGAGGAGAAGTGAAATGTCTTCTTCTTCTTCCTCAAGGAATTACAGTCCTATTGCCTTTTGGGGGAAAAAACAAAGCATCTTTAAGAGTACCCTTGAGTCATTTCTCTCAATGAATAAATAAACAAATGTAATGTTTTGGATTTGTTTGTTCAACTAGCTCCTTGGGATCTTGTTTCAGGATTTGTGTGGAGAAAGATCCTATTTTAAGTCATATTTATGCCGAAATACTAAAAATTTAAAAAGTTCAAAAACATTTATATGCCACTATGTCAGTGGCTTTCACTTCTGAACAATATTTATTTTTCTACTTCCAGAATGATGCTGGTGGACAACGAGTGCTGGTCAACAAATGGAGCACTTTCAACAAAGCCCGTCTTGTGTGTGCCGTTCCAGGACCAGATGGCATTGACACACACTTTGATGAACTGGGTGTGACTTATATTCCATAATCACAGTTGGTTGGTTTGTAGAGGATTAGGAATTTATATTTACAGTATGGGGAAAGTGGAACCAAAGGAATGACCAGGGACATTTAATGCTATACTAATCCTAAAACTAAACCAGTGGAGATTTGATCAGAGGTTGATCAAAAATCTCTGGGAGTTTAAAGTCAGTGATAAATGCTTGTGTTAGGAACTCATGATCTGAGATCCATGGCCTTATGGAGCCCCCAAAAATTGGTCTGCAACCTCCAAAGAAAAAATATAATTTTTGGTATAAGAGAAAGGGGAAATTATTAAATGCATGGATGAAGAATAATCATATTGATGATGTTTAATTATATAGAAATGAAATCAATTATAGTCTTATTCTGGCTCTGCCCAACTTTTGGACAGGGGCTTCTTCTCCAGCATAGCACCCACAGCAGGGGTGGTATTCACTTACCTTCGCTATTGGTTTGCAAATGTGAGCGCGCGTGCCTCCTCCACGCATGTACAGAGCCTTCTGTGCATGTGCAGATAGTCAAAATGGGATGTGATGACGTCCGGGCAGGTGGGTGGGCGGAGCCTCCCGTTGCCGGCGTGACCAGATCACACGATCAGGATAGAACCGGCTGAATTTCACCACTGACCCACAGACTAGCACAACTCTCACTTCCTGAAAAAGTTTGTGCTCCTATGCTAGGGTATGGTGCCATGCAATTTTCTTTTAGATATTGGGCAGTGGTAATGTGTTAGTAGCAGCGAAAGAAAATGGACAGCACAAATACCTTCTAGGCCAGGGATGGGGAACTATGGCCCTTTTATGACTTGTTAACTTCAACTCCCAGAATTCCTGAGCCAGCCAAGATATTAGAAAAAACACTTAGAACAATGTTTGTGTAGAGTTGAGTTTATTGACAGAACAATTACAGAACTCATTTGATCATCCATTTTTCAACAGAGGACGTCTTTCTTCTGAGGGCTAAAGATGGCAAGAATCCTGAAGTCTATGCACTATTTAGCACCATCAGGTGAGATGTTTCCGTCTGTGGCTTGTAGTTCTGTCTGTAGTTACTTTTAACAGTGAATCTTTTAAAAATGTCCATAACAATGAATTTATAATGTAGTTTGCTTTTTCTCCAATTCTTCTTCGTCAACTTCAGTAGGATTCATATAGTATGAATTATTTTTTTTACAAAAACTGTAACCTTCTAGCAGGGGTGAAATCCAGCAGGTTCTGACAGGTTCTGGAGAACCAATAGCGGAAATTTTGAGTAGTGCCACCTCTGGCTGGCCCCAGAGTGGGGTGGGAATGGAGATTTTGCAACATCCTTCCCCAGGAGTGGGGAGGGAATGGGAATTTTACAGTATCCTTCCCCTGCCACACCCACCAACCCAAACCACGCCCACCAAGCCATGCCCACAGAACCGGTAGTAAAAAAGTTTGGATTTCACCACTGCCTTCTAGGCATTTATTTACTTAAAAGCATTTTTTCTTTCTTTCTGAATTGCAGCCTCGAGAGATAGCAAGCAAATCTCAGTGACATTTAAATCTTGTGTTACAAACAATATTTGGGTAATTTTTTCTCATTACAGCAATGTCTTCCAAGGCTTCGCCATCTGTGTCTATCGTATGGCAGACATCTGGGAGGTTTTTAATGGACCATTTGCTCATAAAGATGGTCCTGATCATCAGTGGGCAGCTTATGAAGGCAAGGTGCCTTACCCAAGGCCAGGAGTTGTAAGTATAAGAATAAAGAAGATGATTTTCCTGAAAAAGAAAAGAAAAGAACAATGTATAGGAAGAGCAATTTGCCATAAAACAAAGAAATTTAAAAAATAACATGGAAAATAATGTTTTGTGTGATTATCTAAAGATGCCAGAACTATTCATGTCAGTGGAAATGACAAAAAAACAATTGCCTCAACTTCTGGAATAAATTTTGCAAGCATGGGAAGAATCAAGGAACATAATGAAATGGGGGAAAGAGTTGGCTTTGATTTCTGATAAATAGTATGAACAGAGCTATTTGCTAAAATAATTTCCTTTTTTCCTAGTGTCCCAGCAAAACCACCAACCAGCCAAGTCGTCAGTACTCCTCCACCAAAGACTACCCAGATGAGGTACTGCAATTTGCACGTGCTCATCCTCTGATGAGCAAATCTGTGTATCCACTACAACGGCGACCTGTGCTGGTGAAAACAAATCTGCAGTATCGCCTACGGCAGTTAGTGGTAGACCGTGTGGAAGCTGAGGATGGGCATTATGATGTCATGTTCATTGGCACAGGTACAGTGTTCATCATGTGATGTATTGGGGTTCAGCAGTACCTGAACATCTCTCTTCCAAACTGCATATACCAAAAATGGAGTTACCGTATATACTCGAGTATAAGCCGAGTTTTTCAGCACGTTTTTTGTGCTGAAAAACGTCCCCTCGGCTTATACTCGGGTCTATACGGCTTATACTCGAGTTTGTTTTTTTTTAAGCCCCTCGGCTTATACTCGAGTATATACGGCTTATACTCGAGTTTTGTTTTTTTTTCTTTTTTACCGGACGGCGCAAACTTGGCGGGCTTTTGCATTAGCGCGGGGAAGCCCTGCCGGTGCAGTGAGAGGGCGGGGCGGGGGAGCCGCCAGCCTTCTCAGCTGAGGGAGGGAGGGTTTCCCCAACCGGTAGGTGCCTCATTTCCCACCCTCGGCTTATACTCGAGTCCCCAGTTTACCCCAGTTTTTGGGGTAAAATTGGGGACCTCGGCTTATACTCGGATCGGCTTATATTCGAGTATATACGGTACTTGTCATTATGTGAGAGGGATCTTGGAATCCTAGTGGATAACCATCTAGATATGAGCCAGCAGTGTGCAGCAGCTGTTAAAAAAGCCAACACAGTTCTGGGCTGCATAAACAGAGGGATAGAATCAAGATCACGTGAAGTGCTAGTACCACTTTATAATGCCTTGGTAAGGCCACACTTGGAATATTGCATCCAGTTTTGGTCGCCACGATGTAAAAAAGATGTTGAGACTCTAGAAAGAGTGCAGAGAAGAGCAACAAAGATGATTAGGGGACTGGAGGATAAAACATATGAAGAACGGTTGCAGGAACTTGGTATGTCTAGTTTAACAAAAAGAAGGACTAGGGGAGACATGATAGCAGTGTTCCAATATCTCAGGGGCTGCCACAGAGAAGTGGGAGTTGGGCTATTCTCCAGAGCACCTGAGGGTAGAACAAGAAGCAATGGGTGGAAACTGATCAAGGAAAGAAGCAACTTAGAACTAAGGAGAAATTTCTTGACAGTTAGAACAATTAATAAGTGGAACGACTTGCCTTCAGAAGTTGTGAATGCTCCAACACTGGAAATTTTTAAGAAAATGTTGGATAACCATCTGACTGAGATGGTGTAGGGTTTCCTGCCTGGGCAGGGGGTTGGACTAGAAGGCCTCCAAGGTCCCTTCCAACTCTGATGTTATGTTATGTTATGTTATGTAGAAGAATTTGCGAGTTTGAAGATAATCTCCTGACTTTTCAAATCTTCAGACTACATCCTGACATTGAAAAGGGGTCTTGGGTAAAATGCTGATAAAGGGACAAGCCAAACTTCCCTATGCATTGAAACAAGGCCTATGCATCATGTTTAGCTGAATTCAGAATAGAAGTGAGCCATTTGGACCAATTTATGAAGCAGTTAGAACTACACTGGGACCACCATGATGCGCTGTGAATGATTTGGCATTTTTTGGCACTATAGGAAGTTTGCCGTATACCAGCAAAATAGAATATTTTCAGTTTTTACTTATTCAGGAGGATAGAAATGTGAAGGAGATGGATGGATTTGAGTGAGTCACACGTGTTTTCTTCAGGGAAAATACTTCTTCAGGGAATCTCCAATTACAGTGTTGTGTGGGAGGGATGTTCAAATTTGTCTCCCATTAAGGCTCCTTTCGTAGAAATTGTGTCCTTTTGCTTGTTGTATTTCAAAATGTAGGCCCCATTCAACGGTGAGAAAAACAATAGCTTGGCAAACTACAAGAAATGTTTTCCAAGTCAAGGTCGGAGAATGAGGGGGGGAAATGAACTGGTTAAATTATCATTTCATTTATTTTTTTAAGGTAGAAAGTTGAGATTGAAAAATAGTTACTTTTTAAATTCTCATTTCCCCAATAACTTTTAAATGTAAAAGATTCAGGGACAGAAAGATGATTCTTTTTGTCCCTGAATCATCCCTGAATCATCTTTATTCAGGGATGCAAAGGAAAGATCCAAAATCACTTATTAGTAGCATAGTGTATCTCGTAGTGTAAAACTAGGAGTCAGATTCTAGGCTGCTTGCTATTCAAGAGCAGCTTTTGAAAAAGTTCCCAATGAGTTTTGCCAGGATTTTAGGCGACTCCAGGGATGGCCTTGTTTCAATGCACTTTCTCTCCTTCCTCCCTTTTAGAGGCTGGCTCTATATTGAAGGTCATTGCCCTACAAAGAGGAAATTTTGCTGCTGTTGAAGAAGTTGTTTTGGAAGAGCTTCAAGTGTTTAAGGTGCAGTAAAAAAAAAAGCAGTATAGGTGTGAGCCTCATGTATATAGATCAGCAAAGGAGCAATCCTGGCTGGCTAATTATGATTATATTGCACATTGCTTGGCTTTCACTGTTTTCTTGCATAGTATTTACATGTGCTCCTCTGACAAAATCTTACTGTATCAATAGGCATGTGTGCGGTAATAGTCATACATGGGCCACTTTTGTGCCTGATTACTACTTAGTTATATAATTCCAAGTTTGTAAGGTGTTTTATGAAGACAGTCATCACCCTGAACACAAAAGATACCCCATTCCTTTTTAAAAAAATCTGTATCACTTAGAAGCCTGCCTTGGAAAGTGAAAAATTGTGTTTTATGAATCCAGATATGTATGTATGTATGTATGTATGTATGTGTACATACACTACATAAAGGAGCTATGATAAAGGTATCCACAATATGAATACTGCAGTAATTATTTAAGCCTGCTTTTAGGCTTGGTTTCCTATGTGGCTAATGAACTTTAAAGCGCTCCATGGCTTAGGGCCTGGGTACTTACGGGACCGCCTGCTGTTACCACATACCTCCCACCGACCCATACGCTCTCACAGAGAGGGACTTCTCAGGGTGCCGTCCGCCAAGCAATGTCGGCTGGCGGCCCCCAGGGGAAGGTCCTTCTCTGTGGGGGCTCCCACACTCTGGAACGAGCTTCCCCCGGGTTTATGCCAAATACCTGACCTTCGGACCTTTCGCCGCGAACTAAAGACATACCTTTTCATTCGCGCGGGGCTGGCTTAAATTTTATTGATTTTAAATTTTCTACTACTAATTTTTAAATGGGGTTTTAGTTTTTTATATATTTTAAAGTTTTAGGCCAATTATAATAAGTTTTTTAATTTGCATTTTAAATTGTATATTGTATTGTCTGTTTTTACTTTTGCCTGTACACCGCCCTGAGTCCTTCGGGAGAAGGGCGGTATAAAAATCAAATCAATCAATCAATCAATAAATAAATAAACTTTCATGGATAATGGGACCTTGCCCTGCTTTTTAGATAGCCCAAGATCTTTGCTTGCTGGAATTTGCCATTCTGTTTGATCCAGTTTTTCTCAGGATAAAAGAGAAAAAGACCATAGAAAGTATACTTATTTATACTTATAACCATTGAATAACCTGGGAAAGAGAATACCTCCATTAGCCCTAATTTTCAGATTTACTGAAAGTTTAATTTTCAAACAAGTGATTTGTCCAACTGCCATTTGTGTGCACACATTTGTTTTTGTGAAAAAATAGCTGGGACAATCATGACCGTCTGTGACTATTAAAAATACATAAATAACCAAAAGCCAACATGGGTTTGTCAAAAACAGATCATGCCAGACTAATCTTATCGCATTCTTTGACAAAATGACAAAATTAGTAGACCAGAGGAATGCTGTTGATATAATTTACTTGGACTTCAGTAAAGCATTTGATAAAGTAGACCATAACCTACTACTAGATAAAGTAGAAAAATGTGGGTTAGACAGCACCACCACCAGATGGATTCGTAACTGGCTGACCAACCGCACTCAACGTGTAGTCCTCAACGGAACTACATCCACATGGAGGGAAGTATGCAGTGGAGTACCCAAGGCTCTGTTTTAGGCCCAGTACTCTTCAACATCTTCATCAATGACTTGGACGAGGGGATAGATGAGGAACTCATCAAATTTGCAGATGACACCAAGCTGGCAGGAATAGCCAACACTCCAGAAGATAGGCTCAAGTTACAGAAAGATCTTGACAGACTTGAACATTGGGCGCTATCTAACAAAATGAAATTCAACAGTGAAAAAGTAAGGTTCTACATTTAGGCCAAAAACAAAATGCACCAGTACCGTATATGTGGTACCTTGCTCAATAGTAGTACCTGTGAGAGGGATCTTGGAGTCCTAGTGGATAACCATCTAGATATGAGCCAGCAGTGTGCAGCAGCTGTTAAAAAGCCAACACAGTTCTGGGCTGCATAAACAGAGGATAGAATCAAGATCACGTGAAGTGCTAGTACCACTTTATAATGCCTTGGTAAGGCCACACTTGGAATATTGCATCCAGTTTTGGTCACCACGATGTAAAAAAGATGTTGAGACTCTAGAAAGAGTGCAGAGAAGAGCAACAAAGATGATTAGGGGACTGGAGGATAAAACATATGAAGAACGATTGCAGGAACTGGGTATGTCTAGTTTAACAAAAAGAAGGACTAGGGGAGACATGATAGCAGTGTTCCAATATCTCAGGGGCTGCCACAGAGAAGTGGGAGTTGGGCTGTTCTCCAGAGCACCTGAGGGTAGAACAAGAAGCAATGGGTGGAAACTGATCAAGGAAAGAAGCAACTTAGAACTAAGGAGAAATTTCCTGACAGTTAGAACAATTAATCAGTGGAACGACTTGCCTGCAGAAGTTGTGAATGCTCCAACACTGGAAATTTTTAAGAAAATGTTGGATAACCATCTGACTGAGATGGTGTAGGGTTTCCTGCCTGGGCAGGGGGTTGGACTAGAAGGCCTCCAAGGTCCCTTCCAACTCTGATGTTATGTTAAATTAGAGTCATAGGATAGGGTTGGGAGTCATTTTGGTGACATACTTTAGCTGACTCGCCATGTCTTCATGTCCTCCAGGTACCAGTCCCCATCACTGAGATGGAAATTTCTGTGAAACGGGTAAGTAATAAATGAATTATAAAAATAAATCATCCACCTCTATCCATTTGTGTTTTTACTATAAAACACAAATTAATATTTAAGCTAGGCATGTCCATTCACTCTTTCAACAAATTGTAGTTTTCCAAAATATTTATCTTTTATTCTATTGGTTGAATTTCCTGCAGCATTGCTATAGATGAATTTTAAAAATCTTAAATGTTTACTAAAGGAAGTTGGGGAAAAAAAGTAATAATTCATTAACAAACAAGGTTCCTTCAGAATGTAATTTAGTGTTTGAATGGATTTGACATAGAGAACTTGCAGCTGGGACAAATGGTAAACACAAACTCAGGAACAGTTTGAACAAAAAATGCTATTCAAAAATGTAAAACCCAAAAATCACTTTATAAATGCCTGTAGAAAATTATGAAGGTTCAGAGCTTAATCAAGTCATACGGAACCATGACTTCCCAATTACCAATGTATTAGAGTTAAAATTAGATAATAATGTAACCTACACTTATTTTTGTCATTTAATCCTATATTAACCTTTAATGAAGCAGCAAAATAACATTTATTTCAGATTTTAATAATTTTTAAAGAAAATTATGCAATTATTAATGTTTGGCAATATACTGATAATTTAAGATAGGAATCTACAAAAGTATTAATATTAGTACATAAATCAGATAATTATGAATATATAAAACAGATCAGTATAATTGAAAATGAATCATCATCATCTGCAAATAAATTAGATATAGAAATCAAAAATATGTTTGAAAAATACAGTACATAGGCTGTCAATATGTATATGAACAGTTAGAAAAGAAAAAGAAAAAAGAAAAAGATATTTTGGAGAGTAATAAAGTCACCACTCAGCTTTTATATCTAAAACAAAAATATTATGAATACAATAATACAAATCAAGATAAAAAATTTTTGAAAAAACTCTGAAGGTCAAATTATTACCAGACTAAAATATTAATGATTAATTTATGATTTTTTGAAAAAAAAGTTATATACCTTCAGGTAATTCTATAGCAGATGAAATTAATGATAATCTAAATTACAAATGTTATAGTACTGAATGGCAATCACCAGGAACCATAAGGAATTTTAGGAACAATGCAAGGATATTTAAATACAAGAGTTCTTATTAATATGTAATTTAGTGCATTTAAGAAAAAAATCTTCCCGCATTCTGGTACAATTGCAAAATTATCCTTATTCTCAAACCAAACAACAAACCGCAAGATATCATTTTATATTGACCCATTTTTCTATTTTACACTGATTATAAACTATATTAATTATGACCCATCCCCCTCAATTATAAATAAAATTATATATCCAAACTAGTCTGAATTTAGTCACAGAACCATAGCCAGTCCTATTAGAAAATTAGTAAAAATTGTACTCGTCTGTAAAATCAAATTGCTCTCAATATGTTAATCAGATATATTGATTGTGTACAAAGATTATTTGTGAAAAGAAGTTTACAAAAATTTAAATTTGGAAATTTTTTTAGACATAATAGATCAAATTCATAAGCCCACAAAGACTTGGATAAAAATTAATAATTATGACTAAGAGGACAATTTCTTATTTTGAGGTTTAAAAAAGAATGTCTATTATCCCTTTACTATTTAATCTAAATACAGAAGCTATTGTAGCATTATGCATAAATAATAATTCACTGTGTGTGTGTGTGTGTGTGTGTGTGTGTGTGTACGTATGTGTGTGTAGAGAGAGAGAATTACGAAATTTTTGCAGGCAATTTGATAGCTACTCAAACACCGCACATTTGTTTCATATTAAAAGGGAGCTGCAAAAGTTTGCAAAAGTATCAGCTTTAACATTTTTCCACCTTAGATTCGCATGTGGAAAAAGATCAGAGAAAAAGTTATTGATAAACTAAATAGTATAACTAACAAAGAGTTTTAGAATCCTTCATACAGTATAAGTGATAAATATAGAATCAAGTAGCAAAAAAACTATTACAATTTTATTTTTCTCAGTTAAATCATGAATTGCTCAGCTTTTTATTTTATTTGAATAATTTATCATGTGAAAATTGCATTATTTACTTAATTATTTATAGGCCTCTAACCAGTAAGGTGGCTCATAATAAAATTTGGCCGGCAGTTTTACTTGAAAAACCACAAGGTAAACGCGCTAAGGAAACAGAATGGCAAACTGTCATTTTACAGGACCTAGGGGGATTATATTTTATAAACAATAATAAGTCATTTTCTGTCAACCCCGGGAGGTATGAGGAAATCATAATGTGATCTGTAATGGGACAATGTGGATACTAAATTAGTAAAGTGCCACTCCAAATGTTGATTGCTTAAACTAAAAATTTAAAAATAGGAACAAAAAACAGGTGCTTTATGGGAATACAATGGTAGTAAAAACAGCTTTTAATCACTATGTCTGAAGTCCAACAAAACACCTCCCAGATTTTAGATTATTGTAGACTGGTGGTTTTTTTTTGAAAGTTAGCTAGGATAAAACAAATGCAATAAAGATATTACGTTCTAATGAAACCTGGGAAAGTTCAGTTACCCTTTCCAAAAGAGTATCTGACTTCACAGCAAACATTTATACCCAAACAGGGAACCATCATAATATAATTTACCTTCCTCCAATCTAGCATTATCCAGCTCTGTTGAATTCAGTAGCCATAATCTCAGATAGACTGGGAATCCTGTTTGTAAATCATGGGTTGTGTACTCCAACATTTCAATGGGTGCTACAGTGGGGAAAACATGTCCCTGCTTTATAAACAGCGGACAACTTCCCAATTATTCTCCAATAGTCATTGATATGCAAATTAGAAATATGAAATCATTATTTAAATCACAAATTTCTATTTTAAATCTGATCTGTGAAAAATGTTAACTGTAGTTTGATACACCAGATATTAATTATCTCAAGGCATCTGTAATGTGGCTTCTTTCTGTATGTCTTGACTTCTAAGACCTCTGATGAGTAGATTTTCTTTGACATGAACGTGTATATATACGATCAGTTTCAATTCTGAATGGCTATAAATAATGTCATAACATATCCAGGAAACTGTGGGAATTCCAAAGCCATTTAATTTTATTGCTCTTCCAAATGCTGTAACTTAAGAAGGTTGATGACACAGCTGTGTATATTTTCACTCAGAGGACCAAATTCATAAAAAAAAGGAAGACGGCAATTTAGATCAGGCTGGAGGTGGGGGGAAGAGACTGAAGAGTCCTTCCCAGTGCCATTGTTCCCATGAAATTTGACACTTCTGCACTTGTTTCTACAACAAGATGGCAGGTGTGGCATTTGCCGTCTTACCTGTAAAAGATCAGCATAATTTTTACAGTAGTTTTCTCTCCAAGCTTGTTTCAATTTAGTTTCAGAACATTTCATTACCAGACTAGGTAACATCATCAGCAGGATTTTCTTGTCCTATTCTCCTTTAGCTTATAAATGTCTTGTGTGCCAGTTTGGTCAGTTGGTCGTGTGATTGGTTGTTCATTTGTAGCTATATTTAAATTTTGAGCAGCTGATTGGTTCTCTTGTTGATTGATCCTGTGTTCAATATATATCAGTGTTCTTGCCCCCTGATCAGTAGGATAGCTTAGAAAAAATAGGTCAGTCAGTATTTGCTCCATAACTTTGTCCTAAAGGAGCAAACATTTCCAGTTCTCCATTTCACAGCAAAAGGAAAACTGCCTCTCACTGTTTCCAATGTCCATGTTACTGTTATGGGAACTTAAGATAAAGCAAGGGATGGAACTGAAAAATAAAAATAAATTATCTAGATAGCCTAGACATTATTTGTTGTTTGAATTTAAAAACATATCTAGAACAAAAGCATATCACAAGTTTGTGACAGGGCATTTATTCCAGGACCTCTAAGAGTTTTGGGATGAGAAGGGGGTGAGAAAGGGAAATAAACACATAGTTGAGGATGTAGGAATTGACCCTCAGTGGTATGGGGGAAGGAATGAGTGAAGGCTCACTTGAGCCCACAAAATGAGCCAGGAAGGTTGCCTCTCCCCCCCACCCTCACAATTCCCACTCAGCAGCAGCACAATCCAGCACATGTATTCATGTGCTACACATGTGTTCCCATTTTACTGAACCAAAACACTGCTAGGAGTAAGGCAGCCTACTCTCCAGACAAGCCGGTCTGAAATTAGACAGGTTTGGAGTTGGCTTCAAGTAGGGTCAGCATCATCATATGGGGGTGCTTTTAGCAAGCTAAACTGCAGTTTTGTTTTCTGAAAATTGCAGAGGAAATTCTGATAGAGACAAAAGATGTCCCAGTAGAAGAGAATATCTGTAGCTCAGAGTTTATTTATTTATTTATTTTGTCACACAGTATATATAAGCATAAGCATGAAATAATTATACAATATATAAGTGTGTGTGTGTGTGCATATATATATATATATATATATATATATATATATATATATGCATGAGTATTTAATAACTATATTAATTTGATATAATGAAAGGAAACAATAGGACAGGAACGGTAGGCACGCTTGTGCTCTTATGCACGCCCCTTACAGACCTCTTAGGAAAGGGGCGAGGTCAATAGTAGACAGTTTTTGGTTGAAGCTTTGGGGATTTGGGGAAGAGTCAGATAGTGTATTCCAAGTATTAACAACTCTGTTATGGAAGTCATATTTTCTGCAATCAAGATTGGAGCGGTTAACATTAAGCTTAAATCTATTGTGTGCTCGTGTATTGTTGCGTGGAGTCCTGGGTACTCTCTGAGAATGGTTATTTACTTGCAGACATTTCATTACCCAACCAGGTAATACCATCAGTGTTATTGAGTGGGAGGTTTGCTCCCTGTTTTAAAAAAATGCCCACCAATTTCACTGTGTGCTTTATTCCTTTCATCAACATGAGGCTGCTACTAAAATACCAGCTCCAAGGTGATTTGGTGCTCCTCTGATTAACCCTGCTTTGGCTTGCTTTGACAGCAAATGCTTTACGTGGGCTCACGGGTCGGTGTTGCCCAAGTGAAACTGCATCAGTGTGAGACT
The DNA here is from genome assembly GCF_028640845.1 of Ahaetulla prasina. Taxonomy (NCBI): domain Eukaryota; kingdom Metazoa; phylum Chordata; class Lepidosauria; order Squamata; family Colubridae; genus Ahaetulla; species Ahaetulla prasina. Next base: position 74,567,868 of record NC_080540.1, on the reverse strand, counting down.
TACGGGACCGCCTGTGCAGAATGTTGCCTGGCACGGGACCCGTATTGTGCCTGGGATGGTCTCACTTGCACCAGATACCAGGAATCGGGCAAACGTCGCTTTCGCAGGCAAGACATCCAGAATGGGAACCCCATGCACCAGTGCTTGGATCAAAACCTAACAGGTGAAGAAACTTGGGAATATATGTTTAGAGCAGTGGGACGGAATGAGATGACTTTTGTGGAGGGGTACCTGCCATATTCTTGGTTTTTAAGAACACTGGAGAAGGTGAGCATGGCAGCATTAAGATCAGTTACAAATAGGTAAGAGGTCTGCTGCGTTATCACTAATAATAACCTTTGTGTATATGGAAACAGACATTTTCACAGGGACACGGGTCAAATTTTTGCTTTTGACAGCATCTATTTTATGAAAAGAGAAACAGAAAACCATAATCTTCACTGGAATATTGGGAGAGAGAGGAGACCTTGGAGTCTTTGGCATCTTGAATTAATCCTGCAAACATTCTGGGAATTTTGACTCAGTACTAGTGTTTTGGATGGGGGATAAATATCTCTCTATTCCAGGGGTCTCAAACCTTGGTCCCTTTAAGACTTGTGGACTTCAACTCCCAGAGTCCCTCAGCCAGCAAAGCTTAAAGGGAGGTTGGAAACCCCTGTTCTAGTCCAACCCTCTGCTTAGGCAGGAAACTCTATACCATTTCAGACAAATAATTCTTAAAAGCTTTCATTTTTGCGTTTTTGTAGTGGATGACTTTGACAGTATTGAGGAGAAGGTGGTGTATGGAACTGAGCACAACAGTACCTTCTTGGAGTGTATCCCCAAGTCACCCCAAGCTGCAGTGCAATGGTTTGTACGCAGATCTCCAGAGGAGCTAAGAGATGAGGTGAGGCACTCGTGCTTTTGTTTTCTTAATGGCGATTTTCTTGATATCTTCTCCCTCTAAGTATACACAAACACATGCTCTCTCATGTAAATATATGAGTCACCTTAGCACTTTATTGTTCCTGCTGCTTCTGTCATATAAGTACCACATAATTTTTTTGTCTTGGCTGTTTTCTTACAACAGATATTGGTTATGTAGAGTAGGGGTCTCCAACCTTGGTCGTTTAAGACTTGTGGACTTCAACTCCCAGAGTTCCTCAGCCAGCTTTGCTTGCTGAGGGACTTTGGGAGTTGAAGTCCACACATCTTAAAGGGACCAAGGTTGGAAACCCCTGATGTAGAGCATTGTGGGGGTCTGGGAGATCTTTATTTACTAAAATTCAATCTGCAATACAGCTGCAAAAGCTGTACCCCTTCTCATTCTGTTCCATGTCTGTGAATAAAATTGCCTTCTCTTCAGGCTGTAAGTACATATGGAGTTCTTGGTTACTGAAGATGAACCGATAAGAAAGGTCCCCTCAACCTCTTCCAGTCATAAGGCAGAGCTACTGGTGGATGTGATCTGCTTGTCAGGCCTGGAAACCATACTAGACTTTAGGTTTCCAGACGCTGCCACATTTTTCCCCTGAGGGGAAGAAGGGGGGCTGAGGGGTATGGTAACATTCTTCAGGCGGTCAAGGTCGGATGGTGTTCACATCTGCAGGAAGAGTGGCGAGAAGATATTCGAATGAACTGGGAGAACGTGGGACCATGTGACCATCAAAGGGGTCAGGGGGGTGGGACTCTTGGGGTTTGTATAACTGGGAAAAGAATCCGGAAGTTCAGTTTTGGAATTTCACTCATCGTGTGCCAGTTTCCTCATGCTAGTAAAGAACTCTTAAAGACAATGGCTTCTGAGTTTTCTTTATGCAGAAGAGGTTTTTCTGGAACCTTGACATTATTCCAAAACTCCTAATTTTCTTTTGCTAACGGTACCCTCTCCTCCGCTCAGAGGGGGCCTGTTAGGGGGGTGCTGGGCCCCAGCTTCCGCAACCTCCACAGCGGTGCAAAGACCCAGTGAAGATGGAAGGGCAGCAAGCTGAAAACGTAGAAGTAGCAGAGAAGCTTGAATCTGACAATTTAGTTGAAATCACCTACTTCCCGTCGGAAGATATGACTCCAAAACCCGAAGTGGTAGAGCCTGCTTGTCAGCTTGGATCACGGCCCAAAGACTCTGATTCATGGATAAGCTGTCGTTCGGGAGAAAACATTTCCCTGGGGCGGAATGGAGAGCCCCCTCCCTCTTCTCAACCTCACTGGAGGACAGTAAAACCCGGAGAATCGGGAGAGTCACTGGATTGGGACCTGAGAAACCCCCTGAAATCCCAGTCCCTATTAGACCTCCCTGAAACTTTTGAGCATTTGGAAGTGAGGCCTCGTATAAGCTCGGCTCACCCACCTCGAGAGCCTTTAGCTCAGCCTAAATTCACCTTCCCTCCCACCAGAGAGGGAGAAATTACTGAAGCTCAAAGCCATTCCGATGAACGCAGGAGGACCTCCCTTCCCTCCTTCAGATGGGAGGGAGTTCAGGCAGCACCAGGGACTTGGGGGGAATCGCAACTCCCCCCTCCAATTGACTTTTCCCGCCAACAGAGGCCTGCGCTGCCTCCAGCTGCTTCTATTCCTCCTGGCTGGGCATTTTATCCTGGACAAGGGCGGATCCAATACCAATGGCAACCAGCCAGTTCAGCACCTTTCTTTCCTGGGGGTCCCAGGCCGATATTTGCCCCGGCAGCTGAAGCATTTCAAGGACTTCCTTCTCAGCAGCCAGGGGAAATTCCACCCCCCTTCACAACTCAGCAACCATCTACAACAGCAATAGCCGTCCCCCAAATCCCTCTTCAACCACAAGCAGGCCAGCTAAACCCACCTGCACCCCCTCATCCAACCCCTCCCCCTTTCAAACCAACCTTTGATGGGAATCCACACCACCTGGCTTACTTTCTCAGCAGAATTGAGGCTTACGTTGAACAATATAGACATCAATACCCATCAGAAAGAAGCTATATCCTAGGAAAGAAAACAAAGAGTTGATAAAGAAGAGTGTCAATGGTCTACACTTCCCTTCTACCCCCCACTCCCCTCTCCAAGAGGTTTTTTAGGTTTGTCAGTGACCTCCTAGGCGAGAGTCGTGGCTTCTCTGTAGTATAGGCAGCCGCATAGCGACGGGTACATAAATCTTGGTTCCCTTCCAGAGTATCCCATCCTTTAAGGTGAGGTGTGGCAAGTTTTCTTTAAACCAAGCATTGTCAGTGAGTGCTGATTTTAATTCCGCTAGTAGTTTATTTGGTGGAACAATACGTACGGTGTTATGTAAATTACCAACAAGAAAACTGGTCAGATTTGTTACCATTTGCAGAAGTCGCATATAATAATGCTGTACACAGCAGCACGGGGTTAACCCCTTTTCAAGTAACCTCTGGCATGGACTTCGTTCCAATGCCTGAACTCCCTGTGCAACCCCTCACTTCCGTTTCCCTAACGGACTGGATGAATTCGTTGAAAAAAGGTTGGGAAAATACAAAAAAGGCGTTAGCTGTAACAGCTCGGAATTACAAAGCCCAAGCTGACAGACACTGTTCCCTTCAACCCCCTTTTCGCATTGGAGATAAAGTCTTTTTATCTACGAAATATCTGAGGTTGAGAATACCCAGCAGGAAATTCGGTCCAAAGTTTTTGGGTCCTTTCCCCATTGTAAAAATTATTAATCCCGTTACCGTCCAACTCAAGCTCCCTCGAATGTTGCGGAAAGTACACCCGGTATTCCATACCAGCTTATTAAAACCTGCTAGACAGTCTGGTCTGAGACCTCAACCTGCCGCTCCCTTACCACCCTTGATAATCCAAGGTGAAACCCACTATGAAATCAAGAAAATCCTTGACTCTAGACTATACAGAGGTCAATTACAATATTTAGTCCACTGGAAGGGATATCCATTATCTGAATCTACTTGGGTCAAAAGTTGGAAAGTAAATGCGGACAATTTGATTAAACAATTTCATGACACTTTCCCTGACAAATCTAAAAAACCTCTTGGAGAGGGGAGGGGGGGTAGAAGGGAAGTGTAGACCATTGACACTCTTCTTTATCAACTCTTTGTTTTCTTTCCTAGGATATAGCTTCTTTTCCAAGGGGGGACGCCTGTCAGGCCTGGAAACCATACTAGACTTTAGGTTTCCAGACGCTGCCACATTTTTCCCCTGAGGGGAAGAAGGGGGGCTGAGGGGTATGGTAACATTCTTCAGGCGGTCAAGGTCGGATGGTGTTCACATCTGCAGGAAGAGTGGCGAGAAGATATTCAAATGAACTGGGAGAATGTGGGACCATGTGACCATCAAAGGGGTCAGGGAGGTGGGACTCTTGGGGTTTGTATAACTGGGAAAAGAATCCGGAAGTTCAGTTTTGGAATTTCACTCATCGTGTGCCAGTTTCCTCATGCTAGTAAAGAACTCTTAAAGACAATGGCTTCTGAGTTTTCTTTATGCAGAAGAGGTTTTTCTGGAACCTTGACACTGCTCTCACTCCTCAATCTGATTTTTTAAAAAAATTCTTGGCTTTATCTGGGCTAGGGGAAAAAATGTGGTTTGTATCCGGACTTGAATAAAAGAAAATAGATTATCATGTAACTGAGCCTACTAAGTATAAAGCATTTTCCTCTCTTGATTTGTACCTTCTTTTCAAGGAGGCAATACAATAGCTTGGAATGTCTTCTGTCAATAAACTACTCATGGCCATCATTGCCAAGACAGTGGTCCAAAGAGAAGGAAGTACAGTTCTTATGGATCCTACTGAATGTAAGATGGATAGAGCTTAAATAACATGAAACAGCTGTTATGGGCCTTCAAGTCTTGGAAGTTATTTTTATAGCTGTTCCCCACACCCCATCACAATATGGGTATGTGAGTTGTTTAAGGCTTTACTAACTGACCCTGAACTCCTTAAGGAGGCATTCAGTGAGTTTGCTAAAACGGCTGAATTGATTACTGATGCAATCGCAGTCTATGGCAACCAGAGTGTTGATCTGCAGATGGCTGGGGTTCAGACATTGGCAAATTGACTATCAGTCAAGAATTACTTTGGCAGGCAAGCCCTCTGTGGGGAAGAAATTGTTTGGGAAGATTATTGTTGTGATGTTGGTGGAGAGTATACTAAGAAGAGGTACTTGCCATCTGCAGCTAAGAAGAAAAATGCTGTACACTTAAAAGATTGATTGCCTTTCAGGCTAGAAAGTAATATTCTAGCTTTTCTTCCTACTGGAAGAAACCAAGGAAATACCCTGTTTCCCCCAAAATAAGGCATCCTCTGATAATAATCCCAATCGGGCTTTTGAGTGCATAGCAATAAGGCCAAGTGCTTATTTCAGGGTTCAAAAAATATATGACAGGGAAACACGGTAGACATTGGGGACCTCAGGAGTATCAACACAAGTATCAACACAGCAGTTGACGTAAAGGAGAGAAGATGAGGAATGAAGAACTCTTAACTCAGAGCTCATTGTAAGAGTGTATGTCTGTTTGTTTGTGTGTCTGTGTATATGTATGTACGTATTGGGGTATTCTCAAAAAGTTTGGACCTCTGGGAATGGACCTACAGGGACAAGTCCTGGTCAAGGATCAATTGAGGAAGGGTAGGGGCGGGTTTCTTTTTCTGCCTATCTTGTGGCGATCAGAATGGCACTTCACAAGAAGTGCCATTCTCGGCTGACATGTTTTGATGTTCAGATCCACTGAATTCTAGTTCCATTAAACTCCTAATAAGGATACTTTATTATCCATTGCTTGACTATTCAAAAATAAATATTTTGTCCTAAATTCATAAGTGATCAAGGAAAGAGATGTCCTTCAAATGTTATTCTTTGAATTTTATGGTGCAGTTCTCAGCTAAGAATTACTTTGTGATAGATTTGGTGATAAAGGGTATATATTTTAGGACAGTGAAATACCTGAGAAAATACTTTGACAGAAAATACTTTCAGAATAATTGTTTAAAGTGTTATGCATATATTACTTTTTCATTGCAAATTCTTTACAAAAATAATACACAAAAATGTGGGTGAAAGATGAACTCATTAAATACATAAAATATTTAATAAAACAGACTGAACTATCCAGCAAGTTCTTATAATATTGAATCACAGGAAATGACATATTAACCCCCCACACACTATTAAATCCAAAATTCTATTTATTTTTCACTTGTACTCAAAGCATGGAAGATAAACGTACATTCTTTCTGTGCAAATGGTGGACCATCCTTAGGTGGTGGGGAATAATTTAGGAAGTATAGGCTCTCCAATTAATTAATTTTGAAGCAGGTCTCTGGGTAGTGGCACAGCCTCGCTTCTCCCTGCTATTGTTTCTTAAATCTTCAGGCCAGATTTCAGTGGTTTGGAATGCATATATATATTAGGGACTGGCGCTCACTAAAATTCTGTAACTTTCATTGTCGCTTCAGAGTGTGACAATTTGGGGGATATTTTCCCACAAATTATTTTGCCATAATCACAATATTTTTTTAAGAGACAGACCTGCATATCAAATTACAACATAGAAGCTGGAGTAAAAATTACAAAATTATTAATAAAGTTGCCTTTACAATATGTGTAAGTACTGTGGAAACCAGAGAAATATCATGCAAGCAAAATGAAGGACAGTCTGTAAATATTTAAAATAAAAAAGGCCAAGAATTATTTATTTATTTATTTATTTATTTATTCGTATTTGTATACCGCCCTATCTCCCGAAGGACTCAGGGCGGTTCACAGGCAAATAAAAGCATTTATGTACAGATTAATTATTCTATATAATGTAAATAACATGTTATTGGCTTTACCACTTCATTCTGAATTCTACTCCACACTATTTATAATGGCAATTAGCCTTCAAGGAGAGGGTTTTCTTCCTAATGTTATATGCATGTAGATCACCGTCGTAGCGGTGGCATTACGTGAGGTATCATGACTAAACTGGGTGTGGGCAGCATGTTATGCATCTGGCCCGTGGGCTGTGAGTTTGATAGCCCTCATGTAGATTATTTAGTAGATTATCCCACCTTTATCACTTTATAAGTTACTCAAGGCAGCAAAGATACCCAATGCTTCATTTTTCTCCTCTTTTTTCCCCTCAACAACATCCCAGTCAGATGGGTTGACTGAGAATGACTGGCCCAAAGTCAGCCAGCTGGCTTTCATGCCTAAAGTGGGACTAGAATCCATGGTCTCCTGGTTTGTAGGCCTTAAACACTACACTAGACTTTTGGTTCTTGGAATTGCTATTTCAGGGAGTGTGATGAGGAATTGTTGACTAAATTGAAAATAGGGAAGTCCACCCCCCTACTGTGTGAGGTCTTTTTCCTCTTTTCCCAGACAAGTCTAATTCCCAGGAAGTGAAGTGATAATACACAATGATTGGAGAGGAGGGTGTTTTGTTTTGTTTTTTGGAGCAATTGGGATATAGAAGGTGGGAACTGATAAGTAAACACAGCTGCTGAGTTCCATTCCAAAACTATTATTTGCTAATAAGGACAGGGCTGGTATCTCCTGAGGGTGCAGTGGTGTCAGACCTCCTCCCATGTCTCCCTTCAACTTTCTGAAGGACCACACAGATTAATGGAATGTGCTGTTCCTGGTGGGTTCCTTGTTCTTTGTATAAAACAATAAATACAAGTCAATTGTTAAAAAGAAGGGAAGAAATTAACAAGTTGTTCATCTATCTGCTGTTTTTATTTAGTTTCAGTATGAGGTGTTTTCCTTGATAAGGTGGGGCTTGTGTCAGGAAACTCAGCTGGAATAGATTCTTGCAGGTGAAAGATATTTTCAAGCCATTTTGAGATGGACAAAAGTGCTATAGCTGAACAATTGTTAGCATTTTAGGCAGGCTTTTGGTGTGGCATACCTGGCTTTAGGGATTGCTATCTCTCTAGAAAAATTCCTTCTAGGCCAGAGGTGTCAAACTCATGTTGTCGGGGCGGCGTCACATGATGTATCGGGACTTTTTTCCCCTTTGCTAAACCGGGCATGGGCGTGGCCAGTGCGTGATCATCTGGCCCGTGGGCCAGGAGTTTGACAACCCTGTTCTAGGCGCTACTGCTATCATTACCATACAACTATGAGTAAGTCATCTGAAGGATTCACAACCTAATGGCAGAGAAAGGATTGGATTGGAATTAGAATATTTTTATAGATGGGGACATTTCAAAACTAGAGAAAGGTTTTCATTTATTGAAAATTGCCAGCCGCCAAAGGAGTCTGGCAATTTGAGGGAAAGACAAGACTTCTGGGTCAGGATAAGGAGCATGTTTTGGGAAAAATGTAAAGCCTGACTGGATGTTTCAGAAGCTCTAATACAGAGGTAGAAAAGATAGTGGAAATGAAAGCTCTGATCTCAAGGGCAACCTTTTATATATCTATCAGATTGCCTGGATGTTCCAGTCTCTGGGCTCATTCTTTACCAGTATATTCAGTATTTAGCAAGGGTAATTCTACTTTCTTTCTTTTTTTTTAATCAATTATAAAAATCCCTGGATTCTGAGAGTCACATCAGTTACGTGAAATAAGCATTTACTTTTTTTTTTATTCCGCCTTGACTACTTATGGGGTGAAGCAAGATGCGTTTTGCATCGCTGAAATTTCTACACATACCCATACTGTTATCATAGTGTTTGTCATACATATACTGCTGCATCAGTTCAAGCATACGGTAATATATGTTAGAAAAGATGTGAATCATAGCATATTCGCAAATCTGTTTGGGTTTTTCCCCCCCTAAGAAAGACTGGGTCTACTTTTGTGGGAAAGTTTGCAGCCCAGCCATTGCCCACTTCTTGACATCCTGCTGTGTCTTGGTTAAATAAAGCTGAATTTCTAGAAAACTCTTTAGCTTCCTAATTTGATTTCTTTTTTTTCCCCCTGGCTCTTCCAGGTGAAAACAGATGAACGGATCATGAAGACAGAATACGGATTGTTGTTTCGGAAACTCTTTCGTCAGGATACTGGAACTTATTACTGCAGGTCTCAGGAGCAGGGCTTTACTCAGACTGTCACCAAAATCATTTTGGAAGTGGTTGAGAATGAGCAGCTGGAACAAATTTTCCAGAAGGAGCAGGAGGAGGAGCAGCCTCGGCCTCCGTGCCGAATCCCCAATCTCCGCCTGCTGCATGGACAACGACTGTGGTTCAAAGACATCATGCATCTGATCGGCTATGCCAATCTGCAGAAAGTGGAGGAGTACTGTGAGCGCGTGTGGTGCGGAGATCGGCCACTGTGGCATAAAGGCAAACTGCCAAAGAGCAAGAACCTGCTGGAGGGTGGCAAAAAGGGAAGAGGCAAGCAGTCTGGTGACCGAAACCGGGTGCCCAGGCAAGCGGTGGCTACTGAAGGGGACATGGAGGCAACTCTTGGCAAAAGCATCCCATGAATTAAAATCCACCCTTCTAAAACTCCCCTTGCCCTGATGAAGGCCCCCTAGCCCTTGCTGAACAACTGAGCCTATTGACACCCCTTCCTTCTATCAAAATGCTGGAGATTTAACAAATACCAAAGTATTGTTTTTGTGTCCCATATTGACAACCCTGGTGTGAGTTGTATCACACGGTATCAAGTCTAAGAAAGGGTGAAGGTGGCCTCACTCATGATTATGTGTGTTAAATGCTGCCATTCCTAAAGCCTCATGTTCAGTATGGCTGAGCTACATGACTCAGAAAAGGAGCCGGAAGGATTTAACCATGTGGCTGGGAGACTGTTATCAGCAACCAAGGAACAGCAGCACCCATTCCTCTTACAAGACTGAGAAGAAACAGTGAGGAGCTGAAAAGAATGGATATATATAACCCTTACTCTTCTGGAGGTGACAAGGATCAACCATAGATAACAAGGAACAGAGTCACCCCTTTGAAGGAACAGATGCTGCTTCCAGTGACTTATTCTCCCTATGCTACATGCTGGGTATGGGTGTGACCATTGAACTGGGCGTTTCATGGTACCTGGAGATGCAAAGCAGATCGTTAGGGCATTTCCAGCCTCATGCTTTTCCTCGTTCTGCCCGACAGGTCAAAAGCAATGTCAATTCTTTGGACATGATTACCGTATTTTGCAAAGTATAAGACGCACTTCCCACCCCCCACCCCAAAAGTGGCTGAAAATTTGGGTGCATTTTATACTGCAAATGTAGCTTTTTCGAAGCTTTTTTTCCAGCCCTAACGAGGTGCTAGCGAGTGAAGCGATCTTCCATGCTTGCTTTTCTCATTGCTTCTCTCTCCAAAGATCAGCTGTGCTTTAGAAGCTGTTTTTTTAATCCCCAAGTAGAGGATAAAAAGTGTGCGCGCGCACGCTCAAAACCAGCGAACTAATGTGCGGAAACTGACCAGACTAAAGACACTAGCCAGATGAATACCTGGTAGCCAGATTTCTTTTTTCCTGTTTTCCTCCCCAAAAACTAAGCTGCGTCTTATACTCCGGTGCGTCTTATACTCCAAAAAATATGGTACATATGAGTTTTTAAAAGGCCAGTTACGTTTACAATATGAATTGACCCTAATGTTCATTTATACCACATGTGTCCTTCTCATGCATTCTCTTTCAAATAACCAATGGTTGGAGGCGAAACTAAACCTGACAAAGAAACAAGCAAACAAATAAACAGAAACCTCAGGGGTAACATGGAAATAAATAAAACCAAATAAAAAATAATAATCTTATGCAGCTCCCATTACCTCCCTAGATTTTTCTCAGACTGAACAGAGATTTCAGTGGGGAAATGAATGGCAGAAAAACAGCTAAGCTTTTGTTTTCCTGAGCTCCCCGCCTCCCACTGTAATTGTCCCCAGCACTCCCACCCCCACCCCACCATTCCTCTGTCGAAAAACAGAGGAACCACTAGGCTAATCTTGGCCACATTACGTACTGTAGTTTGGTTTACCTAGTCCTGAGCTTCCTATATTTTGCTTGCCAATATCTTATCCTGTCCAGGAAAATCTGGCTTCTCTGCACCACTTCTGATTATTTCATTGCTGGCCATTTTTTCTTGGGCAGCGCTACCATCCACCACCGGAGGCCCGTATGAGCATTTGCCCTAAATAAGCCTTGCCTTTCATGGACTTGCATTAATTCCTTTGTTTTAAAGATTGACAGCTAAATGAAAACCAGCAGTTTGTTCAACAAATAAATTAAATCTTACATAGCAAGCTCTGACTTGGGGGTAATTTTACACCTGCTTCTTGACTTTCATCAGCGTAATGATAGTCAGGACAAGTTGGCCCTGGGATTGAAATGTCTCATTGAAACAGTTACCAGGTAGCACACTGATTTCTTCCTAGTATTACTAGTCCAGAGCAGGAGTTCTTAACTTTTTTTCTGTTGTTGTTAAATTACCCCTCATGAATATAATTTACCTCTGCAACCCAGTGGTGGGATTCAAATTTTTTTACTACTGGTTCTGTGGGCGTGACTTGGTGGGCGTGGCTTGGTGGGCGTGGCAGGGGACGGATACTGTAAAATCTCCATTCCCATCCCACTCCAGGGGAGGGTTACTGCAAAATCTCCATTTCCTCCCGATTAGCCAGAGAATAGATGGGGCAGGACCAGTCAGAGGTGGTATTTACCGGTTCTCCAAACTACTCAAAATTTCCGCTACCAGTTCTTAAGAACTTTTTTTTTTTTTGTTTACATTTATATCCCGCCCTTCTCCGAAGACTCAGGGCGGCTTACAGTGTATAAGGCAATAGTCTCATTCTATTTGTATATATTTTTTTTTACAAAGTCAACTTATTGCCCCCCCAACAATCTGGGTCCTCATTTTACCTACCTTATAAAGGATGGAAGGCTGAGTCAACTTTGGGCCGGGCTTGAACCTGCAGTAATTGCAGGCTCTGTGTTCTAATAACAGGCTTCTTTACCAGCCTGAGCTATCCCGGCCCTCGGTCAGAATCTGCTGACTAGCACCTCTGCTGCAACCCCTTTCATAGTTACTGTTAGCTGTCTATTTTTACCATCTGCATTGTTTATTATTCTGAACTGTATCATGTAATTTAATTGTCTTTAAAGCATTAAGACAAAGTCATTGGTAGTAGCTACCAAAATTCTATGTAGGCGTAATTGCCAACAGTTTTTCAAAAAATATACAATGCGTAGCACCAGCAGCAAACTGATGCCCCCTAGAAATATGGCATAGTCCCCTGATGGACCATGTTGAGAACAACTGATCTAGAGTACAGAAAACAATGCTCAAGTTGCTATAACTTAGTGAATTGGCTAAAAGGTATAAACTAGATGATCGATTTCTAAACAAACTGGCCAATACAGGTGACCTGTTCCAGAGCAAATGGACAGATACTGATGCAGATCATTGTTCTTTTGGGACTCCTTCCAGACTTATTGCAGATGGTGCTGTTTTCAAAATGGGCCTCCCATCCTCCAAGAAATGTGAATCGTGGCACTTATATGCATATCAAAGAGAGAAGGAATTACTGCAGGGGCACTGCACCCACCTTTCTATAAACGAAGTGAATATTTGAGTAATATTTTCCGTGTTTGCAAGTATGCAAAGACAGAATAATGGGAAGAAAAGAGGAATTCCTATAAAGCAGATCAGCAGGTGCAGCTGGGGCAACCTCTCAGGCTTCCACTCCAAATTCATCTTGAAACTCCTATCATCATCACCATTACCTTCATCCTGGCTTATTTTATGTCTAGGGGCCATCGGGTACATATGGACACAATGAGCTCATCCTCACGTCTTACTAACTAGAGGATGAAGATGCTAACAGTTGCCAACTGCTATTAGAAGATGTGTCCCCAATAACGGTTCTTTCATTTCATCCCCAGCCTGCTATGAGGAGAACCTATATGTGTCTTTATTCCAATTTAAATGTAAAGATTTCCTCTTGCTGTGGTCATGGACACTTCACTAACAATGCTGATTACATGATCAAGCTGGGACGGGCCACTTCGGGCTGGTGAAGACACACCCCTCTCATTTAGTCACTTGGCACTGCCCTTCTTGGCTGGCTTGGCCTGGCTTGTCCACTTGGCTTCCATAGGGACAGCTTCCTCAATGAGCAAGAGAGGGAGCGAAAGCAAGGGTGCCTGGAACAACTTTAATCAGACAAGGAGAGGCTAATTCGAATGGGACATGCGGAATGGATTTCTATTCTCTCCTAGTCTGCAAGATCTTTGCACCTCTGTCAGGTTGCCAGTGCTGAGTGCTGCTTTTCATATTACACTTCTTAAAAGTTTTTTCTTGCAAAGAGATAATGTGGGTTGAGGGGGAGAAGCAGTCTCAGAAAGACTTTTAAATATGCTTTTCAGCTTTGATAACAGCATGAGGGCCTTAATCTTCTGAAGGAGGTTTTTAATTGGCTCCCTCAACCATTCGTTATTGATATGCCTGGAATAATATATATATCCATATTAATTACATTTTACAAACTGACCAGGGCTTCGTCTGTTCATTGCTGTTCAGCAGGGGTGAAAACTGAACCAGTTTACTACCAGTTCGCTGGCTGTGTGCACCCTGCACCAGATGCGAGATGCACGCCGAATAGGTTGTAAAAAAATGCTTTTACAAGAAAAAAAAGGCTCTGACGATTGCTCGGCTCAGCTGTGATCGTCAGAGCCTTTTTTTTAGCATTTTACAAGCATTTTTGTACAATCTATTCGGCGCGTACGTCACATTTGGTGCATTTGGTATTCACAGCCAGCGAATAAGTTGTAAAAAATGCTTTTAAAAGTAAAAAAAAGGCTCTGACAATCGTGCTGCTCAGCTGTGATCGTTGGAGCCTTTTTTTTAACCTTTTAAAAGCATTTTTTAAAAGAAGCGGGCAAGTGGGCGATTGGGTGGGCAGGGATTTTTGCTACTGGTTCTCCAAACCACCTGCTGCCATTGCTACCGGATCGGCCAATCCGGTTTGAACTGGGAGCATTTCACTTCTGCTGTTCAGGCAATGGCTGCAGCAGAGAAGACAAGCTACAGCAGCAGTGCTGGGAAAGTGGCAGGAGAAGTGGGGTGTTTATTGCTAGAACTTATCAACAGCCCTGCTAGCATCTGCCCTTCATATACAGGTGGTCCTCGACTTACAACAGTTCAGTCAGTGACGGTTCAAAGTTACAACTGCACTGAGAAAAGTGACTTATGAGCTTTTTTCACAGTTACAACTATCATGGGATCAGAATTCAGACGCTTGGCAACTGGTTCATATTTATGACGATTGCAGTGTCCCAAGGTCATGTGATCCCATTTTTTGACCTGACAAGAAAGGCAATGGGGAAACCAGACTCACTTAACAACCGGTTACTAACTTATCAACTGCAATGATTCACTTAACAACTGAGGCAAGAAAGGTCATAAAATGGGGTAAAACTCATAATAAATGTCTCACTTAACAACAAAAAATTTGGGCTCAATTGTGGTCTTATGTTGAGGACTCTGTGTTAGAAAAAGAGCAAAGGAGAGTGGGAGAGCAAGGGAGACCTGGATTGTAACATTTGTCAAATGGGAAATGCTGATGCAGGATAGCTGTCCAGCCTCATAACAACTCTTTCAGGAAACAGTTTTATCTGGACATCTGCCCACTAATAGCTTTAAATCCCATGGGTTCCTTTGATTTGAGTGGCCCCTGGCACTGCAATTTCCAAGAATAGAAGATAAAAATAAATCGGGAGACTGTGTAGAGTTTCCAGTTTGTTTCCTCAAAGTTGCAGTGGGATAGATTCTAAAACAGAAGGTCCCAACTGATCCAGCCCATGAGATAGGTCATCTCACTGAGAGAAGAAAGGTTTAAGAAGTTGGCACTTCAAAGCATTGGCTTGAAAGAAACAAAAGTGGCTGCCAAGTAGAAACAGATTATTTCTTGACAATCACAATACTGTTTAGCAGAGAGATTTGATTCCATTTGTGGACTGATGGGCAGTTTTTGACAGATGGATCAAGCCATCTATCAAAACTCACTTCCTTCCCAAGCTTCAGCCGTATTCCACGTTAGGGAGAGTGATTTTTCCCATCAACAGGAATTCCACCCATTGCTTTCCTTAATCTGTCCCACATTAAAGCAATAAAAGTGCTACTTGCAATCCTTGTAGTTGATTGCCAGGGCAGCGCAATTCGTGCCTTTGTGCTGACTCAAGGACTTGAGAAAAGCAGAAGAAATAGCCCTATGTCAGGAATGATTTCATGAAATGGTTGCCATGGTGATTCTGGCTATTCCAATTTGCCCTCTACTTCCACCCACCATCTCCACAAGCCCCTCCTATCTACCCTGTTGCAGGTGGTTAACTATTTCCTAACAGATGGGCACGTTTTCAAAGGAAGCATTGGGCTGCAACCATCAGTCGTTGTTACTCCTGAGAATGCTTATAGAACCAACATATGGCTCACAGACATTCTTGGAAATAAAGATGACGCTATAGCTGTTCTTTATCCTATAATATGTCAGCATGAATATGTTTAATTAATGAAATGTAACAAAAGGACAGGCAGATCAGAGAGCCTGGCTGGCACTAAAGCAATAATCCACTGGTATGTTTCCAACCTTTACTCTATTTGTGTACACCAACTTGTGGATTCCTCTTTTGCCAAAGTTGTGACATGTTCCTTAAGCTCTAATATATAGCTCATTCAAAACTTCAATGATCAAGCAAGAGTTTTGTAAACTTTAGGTTCCACTGCTAACGTCTTGATTGACCATACTACTCGACATTGTCCCATTAAAAAAGAATGGATTAAATGGAATGAACATGATTTGGAGATTCATATGAAGGTATCTATTGGGTCTAGAAGCAGAATAGACTCCCATGGTAGGTGGGATGGGCACAATTCTTATCACCACATGTAACCAGGAAAAAAAAAAAAGAACAACAGAACTACTTCATAAAGTCAGTTCATCTGTTTTTTTCTCTGAATCCATTTATATCATTGCTCACCATCAACGGAGTATCTGTAATAAACAAATGATATATTAGATTCTCTTGGCACACAGAACGGTCCCTTTATGTCACACAACTAGGGCTTCTTTGAGGTTCATGGGCTTTGTGCCTAATGTTCTGTGCAAAACACCAGTTCAAGATATTTTCTGGTGTGATGATTGGGCAAACAGGGAAAGACTGGTTCGTGTTGCCCTCTCTTCCTTCTTCTTCCTAGTAGCTCCAGCATAGCGTCACCAAGCAGGCCATCCATTTCTGATCTTCTGTATGGCTACCCTTCCCTCCTAATAGTTGCTGCTAATGTCCTTGGCTTTTTTTCCCCTCTTACTTCTTTTGAATCACTTCTATCCAGAAGAATCATGCTTTCATCTATATCCAGAAAAAACCAACTTTGCCTCATTCTTTGTATGAGCGGAAATATCTGAAACATTTTTTTTAGTTTAGATGCCAATCTGAAAACATCTGTTAAATTCACAGAACAATTCATATGCATAACATTTGCATAACCAACCTATCTTCCAGTCTTTTTCCACACATCTCTCTCCTTTAAATCCTCCATCAGTGGAGGATTTCTGAATATATATATACACATACATGATGAGGTGAGCTGCAGCTCATGAAAGCTCTTAATAAATACTTTTATTTGGAAAAAGAGCTGTCAGACTCCTGATTTTTGATACCATAGACAAATATGGCTGTCTTGCAATGTCTATGCCTACGGAATTCTACTAAATATTTGCCAGAAAAGTGAAAATGCTTTGATCGAAATGAATCTTAAAAAGAATGAAGGAAGAAGGATAAGGAAGAATCGTTCGTCCTGGAAATAGACAAAAAGAAAGTAGTCAATTAATAATGAGTTCATCTTGTTCCAATCAAGCAATCTTGGATGTTTCATGAAATAGGAATAGGCTGAAAATGATACAAGTTATCATTCAACACTGTTGGAGGCCAACATGTTGGAAATGTCTAAAACAGATGAATACCTCTTATTGTAAGATAACACTGTCACTTTAAATCACTTTAAAGTGATTTAAAATTATATCACTTTATATAATTAGTCCCAGTAAATCATTCCCAACCCTTGTTGGTAAAGCAAAGTTAAGGATGGTCTTTTAAGTTACTCTTGTATTGAAAAGATCTTTCAGAATCTGGACCCATTTTTCCTGCTGAAGGTAAAGGTAAAGGTTCCCCTCACACATATGTGCTAGTCGTTCCTGACTCTAGGGGGCAGCGCTCATCTCTGTTTCAAAGCCATAGAGCCAGCGCTGTCTGAAGACGACTCCGTGGTCATGTGGCTGGCACCAAAGGTGATCCCTATTTTTCTATTTGCACTTTTTTTATGTGCTTTCGAACTGCTAGGTTGGCAGAAGCTGGGACAAGTAACAGGAGTTCACCCTGTTAGGCGGCACTAGGGATTTGAACCGCTGAACTGCCGACCTTTTAATTGACAAACTCAGCGTCTTAGCCACTGAGCCACCACGCTGCTGAAAAGACCCATTAAAATGGCAGGAGTGAAAGAGGAAAAGAGTCTGTTTATTTAGCCCAGGGACTAGCTCATTTTTGTGAATTGCAATTTTGCTCCATTGGAATATTTTATTTAAAATCAACACAGCTGCACTCGCTGTACAGTATACTGATTGAAAGAAATTAAATAGGTGACATGACAATGGTTTGATTTAAAACATGATTGCAGTAAAGAAGATATGGGGAAACAAGAGGAAACTTTAAGGTGGAGAGGCTGAGAAATATGAGAGAAAGCCCTGTCAATCGGGTTTTTGAGCACATGGCAATAAGGCCAAGCACTTATTTCAGGGTTCAAAAAAATATAAGTCAGGGTCTTATTTTCAGGGAAACATGGTAGGTCTTTCAAGGGAAAAAGGCAGTCGTGGGATTCAAGTAATTTAACAACCGGTTCTCTGCTCTAATGATTTCTTCTAACAACCAGTTTGCCAAACTGTTCAGAAAGTTAACAACCGGTTGTCCTGAAGTGGTGCGAACTGGCTGAATCCCACCACTGGAAAAGGGGTTTAACCGCTTTTCAGCTTCCTCTTAATAGAAGTTAATTCATCATGATGATAATAACAAAGATGAATTTTTGGCAGAGAGCTAGAAAAATGCAACAGGAAGTATGGATTAGTGGAGGAGGAGAAATGATTTATTTTGCCTTCATTTCTTATTGACTGAACCTGGGAGGTAGTTTTGCAGAACCTGGAAATCACTCATATTCACTTCTGGTTCTAAGCATTTCTCTTGACTAAAATTAAGACATTTGGGGGTTGTCTTCAAAAAGCTTTTGAAGGATGGGAAGGCATAAAAAGTGATAAGAGCAAGCAAGAGTCGGGGGGGGGGGGAAAGGTACAGTGAATATTCAACTCAATTCCGTTCAAACCTTTATTGCCAATGCACAACATGTGTACAATGAGATTGAATGAGCCTCCCTTAGTGCAGCCCCCCCAAACACAAAATACATCTCAATGACTCATAACTGAAAGAAGAAGAAAAAAACCTTAATCCAATAGATCATACTAACAGATATACAATCCTTTATGCATATATGTGCATAACATTACATTATATTATATTACACCAGTGTAGACATGTTGCACATTGTGCTGGTCCTGCAAGTCTATCATACTAAGTAGTTATGGTGTTAGGTTGCATTCAGAAGTCTGATAGCCCACAGATAGCAGCTATTTTTCAGTCTGTTCATTCAACTGGCTATGCTTCTATATCTCCTGCCCGATGGTAGGAGAGTAAAGAAGTGCTGACCAGGGAGTGAATCATCCCTAAGGATTTTCTTCACCCTAATAAGACATCGAATCTAGTGAGGTCAGGGGACAGCCCAAGATATTTTGTGCTGTTTTCATCACCCTTCGTAATTTCTTTCTATCCATAGCTCTCAAGCCAGCATACCATACCATACCATAACATAATATGTGAGGACACTTTTATTTTATTTATTTATTTATTTGTCACAACAGTATATATAAGCATAAGCATGAAAATAACTACATAATATATAAGCATATATATGAGCGTAAATATGTGATAACTATATTAATTGGATATAATGAAAGGAAACAATAGGACAGGAACAGTAGGCACATTTGTGCTCTTATGCACGCCCCTTATAGACCTCTTAGGAATGGGATGAGGTCAATCGTAGAGAGTTTTTGGTTAAATCTTTGGGGATTTTGAGAAGAGACCACAGAGTCAGGTAGTGTGTTCCAAGCACTAATAACTCTGTTACAGAAGTCATATTTTCTGCAATCAAGATTGAAACGGTTAACATTGAGTTTAAATCTATTGTTTGCTCTTGTATTGTTACGATTGAAGCTGAAGTAGTCTTCAACAGGAAGGACATTGCAATAGATGATTCTATGAGTTAAACACAGGTCCTGTCAAAGGCGGCGGAGTTCTAAGTTTTCTAAATTCAAGATTTCAAGTCTGGTGGTATAAGGTATTTTGTTGTATTCAGAGGAGTGGAGAACTCTTCTTGTAAAATATTTCTGGACACGTTCAATTGTATTGATGTCTGAAATGTGGTATGGGTTCCAGATAGGCGAGCTGTATTCAAGAATTGGTCTAGCAAATGTTTTATAAGCTCTGGTTAGCAGTGTAGTGTTTCTGGAGAAGAAGCTACGTAAGATTAGGTTTACAACTCTTAAAGCCTTTTTTGCGATGTAGTTGCAGTGGGCTTTGGCACTTAGATCATTTGATATGAAAACTCCAAGGTCTTTAACAGGGTGGGGGTCATCTGTAAGGTAATGTCCATCAAATTTGAATTTAGTATTTAGTATTTGTATTTAGTATTTAGATTCTTTTTTCCAATAAGACAGAACATTTGCTGGTTGAGATTTGGAGTCGCCAAGTTTTTGACCATTCTGACACAAAGTCAAGGTCTTTTTGAAGGGTAGCTATATTGTTGGTAGTGTTAAATATTTTGACATTGTCAGCGAAGGGAACACAATTACTTTTAATATGGTCACAGAGATCATTAATGTATAATATAAAGAGTGTTGGTCCAAGAACACTGCCTTGAGGAACGCCGCTATTGACAGGAACAGGATTTGATATGGCACTGCCTATTTTGACTACTTGTTGTCTGTTTGACAGGAACGCTGTTATCCAGTTGTGGAGGGGTCCGGAGATGCCGTAGGATTTTAGTTTTAGGAGAAGTTTGACATGTACCACTGAGTCAAAAGCTTTACAGAAGTCTATGTAAATTGCATCTATTGTTTTGCCTTGATCAAGATTTGTAGTCCATATGTTTTTGCAGTGAAGAAGTTGTAAGTTACATGATAGTTTTTTTCCTGAAACCAAATTGTTTATTAGAGAGTAGATTGATTGTTTCTAGGTGGAGGGTAATGGATTGGTTGATGATAGATTCCATAACTTTACAGGTGACACAGCATAGAGAGATAGGTCTGTAATTTTCAACTAAGCTGGGGTCTTGGGGTAGAAGGAGGTCATCAGTCGTTGTTCCACCTTGTTTTTCCATAAAATCCTGAGGAAATGGAGTCTCTGTTGAGCTTTCTTGACCACCTGGATCTACAGACATTCGTAGTTGTTCAGGCTGTTAATTGCCAACTTTTTCTAGTGTAGCTGCTATTCGACATCAAGTAATCAACTTGTACCTCTATCAGATAATCTCTGGGCTCTGAAATCATTGGAATCAGACTTTTATATGGCCTGTTATCCTGGACTGAAGAGAAAGTCATCAGTGGCTTTCTGTTGTGGCTATATTGTGTGTTATCAGGTAGCTTCCATAATTGGGCCTACTATTCACTTCTCTATATATTGCTAACCAGCAAAGGCTGCCAAGAGAATAGTATCCCCAGAATGGCTAGGGTAGAATGTGTGGCAGTTGTGAAATCTGAACTGGTTTACTACCAGTTCGCTGGTTGCGCATGTACACTGTGCGCGCATGTGTGTGCAGTGCATGCCAAAAGGAGGCATGGGGTAAGTAGAACAGCACATGGGGTGTGTGTGTGTGTGTGTTGATCAGCTGTGGCGCACGATCTTTTTTTTTATTTTAAAAACTTTTTTTTAACAACCTATTTGGCTGAATAGGTTGTAAAAAAGGCTTTTAAAAGTAAAAAAAAAGGCTTTGATGATCGTGTGGCTCAGCTGTGACCGTCAGAGCCTTTTTTAAACCTTTTTAACCATTTAAAAGTAAGCGGGGGATTGGGTGGGCAAGGGATTTTTGCTACCAGTTCACCAAACCACCCGCCATCATCGCTACCAGATCAGCCGATCTGGTCCAAACTGGGAGCATTTCACCCCTGATGTGTGGGGAAGATAAACCCCAGTGCCATTATGTCTACCTTAAGTCCCACTTGTTTTAAAGAGCAGGGGAAGCAATTCCTATTTTCAAAAAAAGGAAGGGTAAAGTATACATTTTTCAGACTTGGTTAGTGGAATATATTTACCCTAATGCTCAACAAGGCATTTTTGGACGTAAAACTTCTTTTGTAACTGCAGCAGCTATTGCCAAGCATATATTTCAGTAATTGATTTAATATTTGAATGACCTCAGCTCTAATCTGAATGGATCTCCAGAAGAGGATTTTTCATGCAGACTTTAGGAAGGAAAAAAAATACACTTCCTCCTCACCCCATCTCTGTTTGCTTAGACTTCTTTGGTCAGTTGTGTAGTGCAGAGTTCCTCATCCTGGAACTCTGTGTGAGGGTTGCAACTTCCAGAATTCCCCATGGCTGGAAATATTAGGAAGCCCAAGTTTTAGACCCTTGGAGAGTGTCAGGTTGCAGAAGGTGAGATCAGAGCATTTTGAGGCCCCTGGGAAGGCTCAGTCTTTTTGGCTCAGTCTCTATTAACAGTGATGGCTCATATCCGACATTCCCCAATATTACTGTCGTGTCCCACTCCTCCGCTGACGGCTGGGTCCGGGAAATCCGAATCAGGCGTGCCTCTGCAGCTCTGTCCAAAGTCCTAGCAAAGTCCTCAGAGCAGGCAGGAGACCAGTAAGTGACTTCAGCAAGATAAGTTTGACTTTTTGCCTGACTCAGAGACTGCCAGAAAGTAGCTCCTTTATATAGGCCATGGGGTGTGGCACCATGACTCAGCACTCATTAAGGCCTGCCCCTCCCTTCCCTCTGTAGCCTCCGCCTCTCCAATCTTCTGATGCGAGGGTCACACCAATCAGCTGTTCTTGGGAGTAAACCCTCCTCAGGCTCACCTGCTGTGGAGGAGGGGGAGGGGTCTAGCTGCTCCGTTTGCCTGGGCATGGAGTCAGGGCTGGGGCAGGGAGGTTCTCCTTCTGCAGTTTGTGTGGGCATGGAGCCAGGACTGGGACCGGAGGCATACATTCCTCAGTGTGCGGAGCAGGTAAGAAGGCCCGGCTGCTCTGAGGCGGGCAAGACACAACACTATCCTCACCGCAGGGCCCTTCCCCCGGGGCTGACGATCGGGATGCGGTCGGGCCGGGTTCTGCTCGTGGAAGGCCCGCACCAGGTCCGGGGCGTGGACGTCGGAGGCATTGACCCAGGTGAACTCGGTCCCGTACCCTTGCCACGCCACCAGGTATTGGAAGCGCCCCTTCAGCCAGCGGGAGTCGCGTATGCTGTGCACCTCGTACTCCTCCGCCCCGTCCTCGTCGACAGCGACGGGTGGCGCCGGGCGCCGGAGGGGAGACGGCGGGGCCTCAGGGACCAGCAAGGACCGATGGAAGACGGGATGGATCCGCATGGAACGCGGCAGGGTCAATCGGTAGGCCACCGGATTGATGACCGCCTCGACGGGGAACGGACCGATGAACCGGTGGTCCAGTTTCTTCGCCGGCCGGTCAGACGGAAGATGCTTTGTGGAGAGCCACACGCGGTCTCCGACCACCAGCGGGGGTGTTGCCCGTCGGGAACGATCGGCGACCCGCTTGTAGTCCTCCTTCGCCCGATTCAGCTGCCGACGCACCATCTGCTGGACCGCGTGCAACTCGGAGAGAAAGGACTGTGTCTCGGGAACCGGGGAGTCCGGGGGCGCCAGAGGGAAGAGCCGCGGATGGTACCCCAAGTTGGCCAGGAACGGGGTGGTCTGGGTGGAGGTGTGTTGGGAGTTGTTGAATGCGAACTCCGCCAGGGACAGGTAATCGGCCCAGTTGTCCTGCTGTTGGTTCACGAAGCACCGGAGGTACTGCTCCAGGACGCCAATGATCTTCTCCGTCCCGCCGTCGGTCTCCGGATGGTGCGCCGACGACAGGCACACCTGCACTTCCAATGCGGCCATCAGGCTCTTCCAAAAGCGGGCCGTGAACTGCACCCCACGGTCCGACACCACCCTGTCCGGCAGGCCGTGGAGGCGGAAGACGTGCTGCAAGAAGAGACGGGCCGTCTTGGTGGCGGTGGGCAGCCCGCGGCACGGGATGAAGTGTGCCATCTTGGTGAGCATGTCCACCACCACCAGCACCGTGGTGAACCCCGAGGACGGCGGCAGGTCCGTCAGGAAGTCCATGGAAATCGCCCCCCAGGGTCTGTCAGGAGTCGGCAAGGGCTGGAGGAGACCGGGAGGGGCCCCCGTGGCGGCCTTGGCTTGCCGGCACGGCACGCAGGACGTCACATAGGCATGGACATCATGCCGCACCCGGGGCCACCAGAAGGTCCGCGTTACCAGGTTGAGAGTCTTGAAAAACCCGAAATGGCCCGCGCAGGGTTGTCGTGGCACTGGGTCAGGACGAGGACCGGAGCGCCCGTGGCACATACAACCGCCCGGAACTTGAGTACGTCGTCTTCCAATGTCCACGGAGACGTGGGGCCCGCCTCCGCTCGCCGCTGCTGAGACCAGGCGTCTTGGCGCTGCGCCTCGCACCCGGGCCCGTAAGTCCACCGGTTCCCGGGCGGCGGCCAAGGCTTCCGCCGGCAGTACAGTCCGTGGAGGAAGAGGGTCTTGGGCGCTCAGGTACTCCGGCTTACGGGACAGGGCGTCCGCCCTCCGGTTGTGGCCACTGGGGATATAGGTGACGCGGAAGTTGAACCGGGCAAAGAACAGCGACCACCGGATCTGCCGCTGGTTCAACTTCCGAGCCGTGGTGAGATGTTCGAGGTTCCGATGGTCCGTTCGGACCTCCACCTGATGCCGGGCCCCCTCCAGGTGGTGCCGCCACGCCTCGAACGCGGCCTTGATAGCCAGCAACTCCTTTTCCCAGATGGTATAGTTGCGCTCGGAAGGGTTGAGCTTCCGCGAGTAGTACGCGCAGGGAAAAAGAGTGCCGCCATCCGCCGGGCCTGTAGCAGCACCGCTCCGAGGCGGCGTTGGGCGTCCGTCTCCACCACGAAAGGCCGGTGCGGGTCGGGATGTCACAGGATGGGCTCCGTGACGAAAGCCTTCCTGAGAGCCGTGAAGGCTTCCTCCTGCGGGGGACCCCACCGGAACGGGACCTTCTTCTGAAGGAGCTGGGTGAGCGGAGCCGTCAGCGTGGCGAAGCCCGGGATGAAGGTCCGATAGTAATTGGCGAAGCCCAGCAGCCGCTGGACATCCTTCACCCGACGCGGGGCTTCCCAGCTGCTCAGGGCCTCCACCTTGCGCGGGTCCATGGCGATCCCCTCGGGTGAGAGGATGTGCCCGAGGAACTCAATGGACGACCGGAGGAAAACACTTCTCCAGCTTGGCGAGCTGGTGCTCCGCAGGCGCTGCAGGACCAGGCGGAGGTGCTGGAGGTGACTTTCCCTGGACCGGGAGTAGACCAGGATGTCGTCCAGGTAGATCACCACGAACCGATCCAACATGTCCCGGAACACATCGTTCATAAAATGTTGGAAGACGGCGGGGGCGTTGGTCAGCCCGAACGGCATGACCGTGTACTCGTAGTGTCCGTACCGGGTGCCGAACGCCGTCTTCCACTCGTCCCCTTCACGCATCCGCACCAGGTTGTAGGCCCCCCGGAGGTCGAGCTTGGTAAAGATGGAGGCCTCCCGCAGCCGGTCCATCAGCTCCGGGATGAGCGGCAGGGGGTAGCGATTCCGCACCGTGATGGCGTTCAGCCGGCGGTAGTCGCAACACAGGCGCAAATCCCCCGTCTTCTTTTTTACGAAGAGGACCGGGGCCGACAGAGGGACTTGAAGGCGGATGAACCTCGGCCCAGATTTTTGCCCAGAAAGCCCCTGAGGGCGGCCACCTCGGGCTCGGACATGGAATACAGGCGCCCCGTGGGCAGCGGGGCGCCGGGTTGCAGGTCCACGGGGCAGTCGTAGGGCCGGTGCGGGGGTAAGCGGTCCGCCTCCTTTTCGCTGAAGACGTCAGCGAAGTCCTGCAGCTCCGGGGGCACGGCGACGGCCGGGGTGAAGACGTCCTGGCCGGCGCAGGTGTGGCGGATGTGGTCGACACACTGCAGGCTGGGAAGCGAGATGGCGTTCGCGACCAGGCCACCTGAGGGTCGTGCGTCCGCAGCCAGGCCAGTCCGAAGATCACTGGGAAGTGGAGGTCCGCCGTCACGTAGAAGCGAATCGCCTCCTCGTGGTCCGCGATGGCGAGGCGCAAGGGCTGCGTGGCGAAGGTAATGGGTCCGGCCACCAGCTCCCTCCGTCGATGGTCTCGGCGCTCATCGGAGGGTCTACGGAACCAAGGGACACCAAATGGTCCACGAAGGCCCGGTCCATAAAGTTCGTGGTGGCCCCGAATCTACCAGCGCGTGTGCGGGATCCCTTCCGCCGGTCACCCACCCACACCGGGTGTCCAAAATCAGGTGCCGAGGGGCCCGGGTCCACGCCGCCATGTCTGGCGGGGCTTGGTCCGTGCCCGCCTAGGGTTTCCCTGGGCCGGGCCTGCCCCGTTTCCCGACTGGCCAGGCCGGGATTCGGGGACGGGCGTACGTGCTCCGCCGCGCTTCCTGGGGCATGCGGCGGCGAAATGGCCGGGCTCCCCACAGTACAAGCACAGCCCCCCTTGGTGCCTCCGGCTCCGCTCCTGGGTCGTCAGGCGAGGCCTGGCCGCTCCTAACTCCATGGGCTCCTCGGCGGCAGCCACGAAGCGCGGGGTGGCCCGGGACGGGGTCGGCACGGGTCGAGGGAGGGCGACGGTCTTTGACGGTTGCGGGCGGCGACAGGACGGGCGTTGCTGGAGACGGGTGTCGAGGCGCAGGCAGAGGGGCACCAGGTCAACGAGGGTCCGCGGCGCCTCCACCCGAGCCAGCTCGTCCTGCAGCTCTTCCGAAAGGCCCCTCTTGAATGCGTCCGCTAGTGCCGTGTCGTTCCAGTCCGAATCATGGCACAGCAACCGGAATTCCGCGATGTACTCCCGGAGGGGGCGGGGCCCTTGTTGGATCTCTCCGAGGCGCCAGGCAGCCGTCTGGGCCCGCACAGGGTCTTCATACATCAGGCGTAGTTGCCCCCAGAACCCCTGGTAGTCCGCCAGCAAGGGGCTGTCCCTGAGCACCAAGGGCGTGGCCCACTGCGCAGCCTGGCCAGACAACAGGTTCATCACGAAGGCCACCCTGGCCCGGTCATCTGGAAAGTCCCCCGGCCGCATTGCCATGTAGGTCTGGCACTGGGCCATGAAGGCCGGGAACATCTCCATCCGTCCTGAGAACTTCTCCGGCACCGGTACCGGGCTGTGGCGCTGAGGAGGAGGAGGAGGAGGAGGTTGGACTGCTGGGGCATTCCAGCAGCCAGTTGAGCAGTCAGCTGGGCGACTTGCTGTTGCAGTTGCTGGTTGTCTGTTTGTAGCTGCTGCACAATCAGCGCCAGCTGTTGCAGATCCATCTTGTAGATGTGTGAGGAGTCAGGCAAGATGTCGTGTCCCACTCCTCCGCTGACGGCTGGGTCCGGAAATCCGAATCAGGCGTGCCTCTGCAGCTCTGTCCAAAGTCCTAGCAAAGTCCTCAGAGCAGGCAGGAGACCAGTAAGTGACTTCAGCAAGATAAGTTTGACTTTTTGCCTGACTCAGAGACTGCCAGAAAGTAGCTCCTTTATATAGGCCATGGGGTGTGGCACCATGACTCAGCACTCATTAAGGCCTGCCCTCCTTCCTCTGTAGCCTCCGCCTCTCCAATCTTCTGATGCGAGGGTCACACCAATCAGCTGTTCTTGGGAGTAAACCCTCCTCAGGCTCACCTGCTGTGGAGGAGGGGGAGGGGTCTAGCTGCTCCGTTTGCCTGGGCATGGAGTCAGGGCTGGGGCAGGGAGATTCTCCTTCTGCAGTTTGTGTGGGCATGGAGCCAGGACTGGGACCGGGAGGCATACATTCCTCAGTGTGCGGGAGCAGGTAAGAAGGCCCCGGCTGCTCTGAGGGCGGGCAAGACACAACAATTACTAACAATGAGTATAACGACTTAACACATATAGACTTCACAGAATATAATGTTGAAAAAGCTCTTAGCAACCTGAAACCATCTTTATCTATTGGGCCTGATGGACTATGTGCATACGTCTTAAAAAAACTTACAATTAATATAGCAGAACCCCTAAGCATAATCTTTGATAAAGCTTTCACGACTAGTTCCCTTCCCAAACTTTGGTCTCTAGCCACAGTCATCCCTATCTTCAAAAAAGGAGATCCCAGCCTGGTTGAAAATTACAGACCAATCTCTCTATGCCGCGTCACCTGCAAAGTAATGGAATCTATCATCAACCAATCCATTACCCTCCACCTAGAAACAAACAACCTACTCTCTAATAAACAATTTGGTTTCAGAAAAAAATTATCATGTAACTTACAACTTCTCCACTGCAAAAACAAATGGACTACTAATCTTGATCAAGGCAAAGCAATAGATGTAATCTCCATAGACTTCTGCAAAGCTTTTTTTTTTTTTTTTTTTTTTTTTTATTGAAAGAGTTTTAAAAAAAACAAAAACATTTTCCCCCTTTTTTCCCCCTCCCTCCCAAAAAAAAAAAACAAAACAAAACACCCCCTCCTCCCCACCCCGGCTTCCCGGGTCAATCACAAGGTAAAGTCCAATCCAAATAACCACATCCAAAGCTTTTCGTCTCCCAACCCCCTCCCCATTACATAAAATAACTTTCTAATTATTCAAAGGCAATCTGATATTTCTTAATCTGATATCTGTTTTGTAGATAATCAATCCATTTTTTCCATTCAATTAAATATCTTTCCTGCGTATTGTCTTTTAAAAACGCTGAGATTTTAGCCATCTCAGCCAAGTTAATAACTTTCAATATCCATTCTTCTATTGTAGGTATCTCTTCTTTCTTCCAGTATTGTCCAATCAACAGTCTTGCTGCTGTTATTAAGTTCAAAATCAGTTTAGTCTCAATCCCTGTACAATCCATTATAATTCCCAAAAGGAAAAATTGTGGCAGGAACTTTATCTTCTTCTTCAGTACATTTTGAATAATCCACCAAATTCTTATCCAAAAGACCTTAATTTTCTTGCAAGTCCACCAAATATGAAAATATGTAGCATCATCACAATCACACCTCCAACATTTCGCTTGGATATTAGGATACATACATGATAATTTTTTGGGATCTAAATGCCATCTATAAAACATCTTATAAAAATTTTCCCTTAAATTCTGTGCTTGTGTAAACTTAACATTTCTAACCCAAATTTTCTCCCATGTTTCCAACATTATTGGTTCCTGAATATTCTGTGCCCATTTTATCATACAATCCTTTACCAAATCCTTTTCGAATCTATTTCAAGCAACACATTATACAATCTCTTTATATGCTCCTGGGTCTGATTTCTAATTTGCTTTATTAAATTTTCCTCCTTTGCATTATACCAATTTTTGATCTTCTTTCCATCTAGCACTTATTTGCCCATATTGAAACCAAGTATAATTCCTCCTTCTTCATTTAATACCTGTAATGATTTTAATTGCAATCTACCTCCTTCAGCATACAAAAGTTCTTTATATGTAATCATTTCCTGTTTCTGTTCTATATTTATATTCTCTATTGCATGTCTAGGGCTCGCCCATATAGGAATCTTATAATCTAATTTATAGGAATATTTATTCCAGACCATAAAGAGCACTTCTCAACACATGATTCTTAAAAGCCCTATCCACTTTTTTCCATAAAATAAGTACGCATGCCATCCATATAACAAGTCATAACCTTCTATATTCAAAATTCTTTCCTCTGTTAAGTTAAACCAGTCACTTATTACTGAGAGGGTTACTGCTTCATAATATAGTTTAAAATTAGGCATTCTTAAACCACCTCTTTCCCGTGAATCCTGTATTATTTTCATTTTAACCCTCGCCTTTTTACCCTGCCATATAAATTTATTAATCCCACTCTGCCAATCTTCCAAATTTTTATCCTTTTTAATTATAGGTATCATCTGGAACAGAAACAAAAATCTAGGTAACACATTCATTTTAATAGCCGCAATCCTTCCCAATAGGGATAACTGCAATTTCTTCCAGCCATTCATATCATTCTGAACTTTTTGCCATAGCAAGTCATAATTATTCTTATAAAGTTTCTTGTTCGATGAGCTAATATAGACCCCTAAATATTTAACCTTTTTTACTACCTCAAATCCTGTCATTTCCTCTAGTTTTTGTTTCTGTTGTATAGACATATTTTTAATTATCACTTTTGTTTTATTCTGATTTATTTTAAATCCTGATACCTTTCCATATTTATCAATTACTTCCAACAAAAATCTACTTGAATTTATAGGATTCGTTAACGTAACCACTACATCATCTGCAAAAGCTCTAACTTTGTACTCATATTGTCTAATCTTAATTCCTCTATTTTCATTAATTCTCGTATTTTATCTAATAATGGTTCCAGAGTCAAAACAAACAATAATGGTGATAAGGGACATCCCTGTCTTGTTCCTTTCGCAATCTTAATAACTTCTGTCAAACTACCATTTACTATAATCTGTGCTGTTTGCTCTCCATAAATCGCTTTAATTATTCTAATAAAACAGTCTCCAAATTGCATTTTCTCTATTAATTTAAATAAAAAATCCCAATGCAATCGATCAAAGGCTTTCTGCATCCAAAAAATAAGTGCCGCTGAAGTATTCTTCTTTCCAAATATTCCAATATATTAATAATCTGTCTAACATTATTCCTCATCTGCCTCCCTTTTATAAAACCAGATTGATCAGTATGAATTCTTTGTTGTAAAACTAACATTAATCTATTTGCTATTATTTTTACAAAATCTTATAATCATTATTTAAAAGTGAAATCGGCCTATAGTTACCAGGTTTAGAGCAGTCTTGCTCCTCTTTGGTATCAGTGAAATAAAAGATGTTTTCCATGACGGGGTATTCCACTCCTAATTGTATCTGATTAAATAATTCTTTAAGTGGGCCTAATATTTCATCCTGTGTTTTTTATAATAAGTTGCTGTAAGACCATCTGTACCAGGGTTTTCCCATTTTAATTGTTTAATTGCCTCCACTATTTCTCCAGTAGCTATCGGCCGGTTCAGCTCCTCCTCTGTTCTAATGTTAGAATATTCACCTTATAATCTTTCAAATAATCATAAATGTCCCTATCAATATTTTGTCTTTTGCATATAGTGCAGTATAAAATTCTGAGAATGCCTTTTAATTTTATCCTGTTGATATGTCTCTTTACCTTTATATTCTATTTTTTGTATGACACGTGCTTTCTGTTTCTTCCTTAAATTATATGCCAACCATCTCCCAGGTTTATTTGCATTACAAAAGGTATTATGTTTAGCATATTGTATATTCGTTGCCACCTGGTCTGCCATTAACATATTAAATTGACTCTGTAATATTTTTATAGCCTCTTTAAGTTTATGATCTTGTGGGTTTTGAATTAATAACTGTTGCTTCCTTTGAATTTCTTCTTCCAAATATCTACGCTGCTTTTGTTTATTATTCCTTTGCCTGTTGTCCAAATAAAATCAATATCCTCTAATAAACGCTTTGCTCGCTTCCCACACAGTTCCTATAGGTGTCCCTTTGTACATATTAAAATCAAAAAATTCTTTTAACTGTTTCTTACAATAAGTTACATTATCCTCATATCTAAACAGATTTTCATTCAACCTCCATGTTCTACCACCTTTTTCCTTGTAATAATTCCATCCATACTGGGCTATGGTCAGTTAAACACCTCGAAATATCTTCGTTTTCTTCACCCTAGAAAGCAAGTCATTAGAAATTAAAATAAAATCAATGCGTGAAAAAGATTGATGCCTATCAGAAAAAAAAGTAAAATCTCTCTCATCTGGATTCCGTAACCTCCATATATCTCTAAACTCAAAGTCTTCCATCATTTCAAAAAAAGATTTTGGTAATTTTGCATGTATAGGTATCTTCTTGGAGGAAGTTCTCTTATCCCTTCTTGTATCAATTACTCCATTCCAGTCTCCTAATAAAATAAACGAACTATAATCCCAGAGGGTCAACCTCTCATGTAACATTTTGTAAAACTTTTCTTGTTGCTGATTAGGTGCATAAATACCTATCAACAAAGTCTTTTTTGCATCTATCACCAGTTCAATAGCAATAAATCTTCCTTGAATATCTGCCTCAATTAGCTTAGCTGGTATATCCTTCCTGATATATACAACAATTCCATGCTTCTTTTCCAAAGCTGATGCAACAAAATGGTTACCCAATTTTGAATTAATTAAATATTTTTGGTCTGATAATTTTATATGTGTCTCTTGCAAACAAATCACATCATTTTTAAATTGTTTCAAGTAGTGAAATATTTTCCTTCTTTTCTGAGCTGAATTCAAGCCATTAACATTCCATGACAAGATTCTATTTGCCATTACTGGCCTCCTGAAGCTTTGAAGCAGACAACGGAAGCTCCTCCTCCGGTATCTTCCGTCTAGCTCCTCCCACAGCTTCCATAATGGGATCCTGACTTTACTTTGAGACTGTTGCTCTTCTTTACGCTTAAGGGCTCCTCTTGTCACCCTTTGCTCTTGTGGTTCCTCTAATACTGGCAGCAATAAAGGCTCTTGGGTCACCACGCCTTCTTGAGTCTCTTGAAGTTTTCTATCACTTCTATTTCGACTTTCAAAACTGTAGAAAGAAAATCCTTTGCCTTTAAAACAGTGTCAATTCTATATCTCCTTCCTTGATAGAATAGTGTCAGTCCAACTGGCACCTCCCATCTGAATTGAATCTGATGTTTTTTAAGTTCTTGTGTAAAAAGCAAATTGCTTCCTGTCTCTTAACATCTTTGAAGGAATCTCTTCCACCACCTTCAACTCCTGTTCTCCAATTTTTAAAGTTGTCTGATATGAAACTTGCAGAATTTGATTTCTCATAGTCCTTTTCACAAAATAAACCACAATGTCCCGAGGAAGCTTTCTCTGTCTTGCAATCCAAGAATTAACTCTATATATTTTATCAATTTGGTAAGCTACCTCTTGGGGTCCGCTTCAATAAATTCAGCCAATGCTTCTGATATAATTTTTCTTAAGTCTTCTCACGCTCTTCTCGCATACCACAATTCTAAGAGCTCCTTCCATAAGTTTATATTGTAATATCACAACCTGATCTTCATTTTGATCCACTTTTTTCTGAACACCTTTCATTTCATCTTCTAAATACTTATTTGACTGAGAGATCTGTTGCATTTCCACTTCCAATCCTTCAATTTTTTACTCAGTCCTTGAACTGCCATAAGAATATCTTCTCTTATTTTTGCATTAAAATTCTCCATCATCTCTTTTGCCTATCTTCAGAAAGTTTTAATTGTTCTTTCAATATTTCCTCAAGACTTGGTTCAGATCCCTTCTTCCAGAAGGCTTTAAAGGTTTAGCTGCCATTCTGTCTTCAAAAGAATCAGGAATTCAAACTTAATAACTCTCCTTCCCTCCTTTCAGTATAAAAAACTCCGTTTGTAACAATCCACAAGTAACGCTGCTTCATCGTACTAAAAATTTTACTTTCACTTTTAGACGCCATTTTAAAAGTCAATTAATCAAAGACAAAGAAAGGTTTCAAATTTCAAAAGGAGTCGGTACTTGCCGTTGATTCTACATCAAAGTTCAACGCTTGTGAAATTCCGTCTGCTTGGAATATCAATCAATTTAATAAGTTCTCTAGAGCAGAAGCAACATTCCTCTCCTTTTCCCTGATAAAAACAGGGGCGTGCTGAAGTTGGAAGGAGTGGAATTCGGTGGGGTCATAAATCCAGGAAAATTCGCTCTTAAGAGCAAACCCCCTGTCAGACCTGCCACTCTTCCACAATTCTGATAATCTCTTTCACCCAGAGATTATGCTAAGCTCAGTGAACAGTGATTTATTTTCTGTTTCACTGACTTTTACAATCTTCTAACACGGAGTGCTCTGTTTGAGCACCCAGCAGGAGGGTGACGTCACTGGAGCCCCACTTCTGCAAAGCTTTTGACTCAGTAGTACATGATAAACTTCTCCTAAAACTAAAATCCTACGGCATTTCAGGACCTCTTCACAATTGGATAACAGGGTTCCTGTCAAACAGACAACAAGTGGTCAAAATTGACAATGCTCTATCAAATCCTGTTCCTGTCAAAAGTGGTATTCCCCAAGGCAGCATTCTTGGTCCAACGCTCTTCATACTAGACATAAATAATCTCTGTGACCTTATCTCAAGTTATTGTGTTCTCTTTGCCGACGATGTCAAACTATTTAACACCACCAACAATACTTCTACCCTTCAAAAAGACCTTGACTTCGTATCCGATTGGTCTAAAACTTGGCAACTCCAAATCTCAACTAGCAAATGCTCAGTCTTATATATTGGGAAAAAGAACCCTAACACTAAGTACAAGCTTGATGGACATTACCTTACAGATAACCCCCACCCTGTTAAAGACCTTGGAGCTTTCATATCAAATGATCTAAGTGCCAAAGCCCACTGCAACTACATAGCAAAAAAGGCTCTAAGAGTTGTAAACCTAATTTTAAGGTTTTGCAGCTTCTTTTCCAAAAACTCTACACTACTAACCAGAGCTTATAAAACATTTGCTAGACCTATTCTTGAATACAGCTCACCTGTCTGGAACCCATACCACATATCTGACATTAATACAATTGAACGTGACCAGAAATATTTTACAAGAAGAGTTCTCCGTTCCTCTGAAAACAACAAAATACCTTATACCACCAGACTTGAAATCCTGGGATTAGAAAACTTAGAACTCCGCCAACTCCAACAAGACCTGTGTTTAACACACAGAATCATCTATTGCAATGTCCTTCCTGTTAAAGACTACTTCAGCTTCAACGGCAATAATACAAGAGCAAACAATAGATTCAAACTTAATGTTAACCGCTTCAATCTTGATTGCAGAAAATATGACTTCTGTAACAGAGTTGTTAACGCTTGGAACACACTACCTGACTCTGTGGTCTCTTCTCAAAATCCCAAAAACTTCAACCAAAAACTGTCTACTATTGACCTCACCCCATTCCTAAGGGGACTATAAGGGGCGTGCATAAGAGCACAAACGTGCCTACTGTTCCTGTCCTATTGTTCCCTTTCATTATATCAAATTAATAATATAGTTGTTGTTTCCTTTCGTTATATCCAATTAATATAGTTATTACATACTCATACTTATATATATGTTTATATATTGTATAGTTGTTACATGCTTATGCTTATATATACTGTGTGACAAAAATAAATAAATAAATAAATAAATAAATAAATAAATAAAGAAAGAAAGAAAGAAAGAAAGAAAGAAAGAAAGAAAGAAAGAAAGAAAGAAAGAAAGACCAAACAGAAAGGCAAGGACAGAAACCAAATTGACTAATAGCTACTGTTCTCATCCCTGCATTTGTTGGGATAAAAGATATAAATTGACATCTTGTGTAGATTTGATACCTGATCTGTTCTCCACCCAGAGATGTCTCTCTGAAAAGATGGCCTTTCTGATCTTTGCCTTCTCTAGCGATAGCCCTTCAGCTAATGTGGACCAGAGAGTGACGAGAACAGAGAGATGACAGAAATGGGTGAACTTCTTTCTTGCATCTGCCAGACTATAATTACAGGAAGCTTTTTTTTTTAAAGTCCTATTAAAGTGCAAAAGGAGCATGATGTAGAGTAAAATAATAAGCAATGTATGAGTTGGGAATGGATTTCATGTTGTAGCTTATGAAATGTTCATGCAGTTCACCCTCATTCCCAGTGCAGTTCCTTTCAGACCTATTGGAATCCATCTTCCATAATGTTAATGCTGACTTGAAAGATGGGCAATGTAGTCCAATATCTCTCAAGACCACAATATTGGTCTTGGAGGAGAATGTAACTAGCTTCTGAACAAAATGGGTAGGATTTCATTTGCCCGGGTGTCTTGGCTCTTTTAGTTGCTCATTACAGCTCAGTGTTAAAGAATATCAAGCTAACCACCGTAAAATATAAAGACATAGATTTATGGCAACATTCGGTTTGGTGAAGTGTAGAAGAATCCATTTCATCAGATACCTGGAATGTTATCCTGAAGTGGCAGATTTATGTAGGCAGAGTTCACACACTGAGCTATGATTTATTAAATTGTAGCTTATTCAATTTATGCCTTAATATTATGGGTAAAATCTGTCACTTGTGAAGAATAACATTTTTTTACATTAATCCAGTTCCAACATAATAATTATTAATTATCATCACTGTCAAATGCATTTTTATACCAAGATGGCTCCGGTGGGGGAGTTTTAACTAATTTTATTCCCACCAGAAAACTGAGATTGATTGGTTGAACTCCAGTAGATGTTCAGTTTCAGGTCCAACTTCATAAACACTACACTATAGCTCAGCCCTCAGTATATTACAGAACACTCCAAATATACATATAGTACAGTTGCTCTCAAAATTGTTACAGAATAACAGTACAAGAAAACAATCAAGAATTTAAATTGAGTAATGAAAGCATCCAGGAATAGTAAAATCAACATCAGAAACCTAGGATTGAGAGGGGGGAAAAATTCTGATGTCATAGAAATCTCCTGAATACCAAATAAGCCAGTGAAACACACAGGGAAAAGCTGTTTTTCTGATGTCTGTTCTTTTATCTTCAGGAACAGGGAAGTGAGAGCATTGTAGATGGGCTTTTGAGATTAATAGTTGCACAAACTAGTGTGGGAAATGCTTCATCTGGCTAGCTAGAGAAGACATGTGTCCAGCCCACTATGGCCACATACTAGGAACTGGAGATTGGTCACTGATAGACATCCCCCTCCGACTTAAGTATTATAAATCAGTAGCAGCACATATACTGTGTTTCCCCCAAAATAAGACCAGGTCTTATATTAATTTCTGCTCCAAAAGACGCATTGTGGCTTATTTTCCAGTTAGGTCTTATTTTTGGGGGGGGAAATACAGTACTAAATGCCTTTGTCTGCTGATGATCTTAACTGGGGCTTATTTTGGGGGTGGGGCTTATATTACGAGCATTCCGAAAAATCATGCTAGGGCTTATTTTTCGGTTGGATCTTATTTTCGGGGAAATAGGGTACTTGGAATGCAAATGGTTCTGGTTTCAGTTCTTGGAACACCCCAGACAAAGCTGCAGAGGGTTGCTCTCTGATGTTCTAGAAAGCTGTTATCAGTCTGTGCCTGAACCGTTTTCTATTAATCACATATAATGGTGATTAAAATTTATTTATTTATTAAATTTATTTGCTGTCCATTTCCCCAGGAAGATGACTCTGGATAGCTTACAGATCATTAAAGGTTAATAGAAAAGCAGGTAAAAATTTAAAGCACTGCAGAAAGCAGGAACTGAGAAGGTTTTCATTAGAGACACCCAGATTGTGGGAGCTGTACTCCTTCATATATTACTGAGCCCCCAGGAACCTTCCTCTTGGCTGTTCTGGCTGGGACCACTAGGGCTTGTAGTTTGCCAAAATCTGGAGATGATAGATTCCTTGTGATATACTAAAAGATTCTTATTGTTTTTAGTTGCTAGTTGGCAGCACACATTAAAATGGAGCTAGCATTATGCAAACCACATAACCAGAAAAATCCATTAGAATCCTCACTGGGACTTTCCAATTTGGATTCAAAGCAAATATAATTAGTTCATCATTTGGTCTTAGTCCTGTTTCATACTTGAATGCATGCGTGTTTCTGTCACTCTCCCGATTAAACTTTTTCCAAGTATCATCCATCAATTTTTTCTAGTTTAGCGCTTTCCATAACTGTCTCTAAATTTCCACCCAAATTCCTAGTTGTTAGTGTTGGAAAGAACACAGTTCTGACACAGTTGGAGATATTAAGTTGAGAAAGGTTGCCGTCTGCAAAAACCAGGATCTGTATGTTGAATCAGCATCCTTGTTCATTTTCAGTAGTGTAAGTGATTAACTACCCACCCAACTTGTCCTTTGTGAAGTTTCAACCACTATCGCAAAACATACTAGAGTTAACTGTGAGGGATATGCTTTTGTTCACCACTGTTCAGTGCCCCTCATTATAAGCCCTCAGGCTTTAGCAGGATCAATTGACAGAATGAAGGCTAAGCCAAGGCAGATACATTGTGTAGCTGCATCTAACCGGTGAAGCCTACACCTCCTTCCTGTGTGATTTGTGCTGGCTGGGCTGGATCCTATTCCTGAAACTAGAGCAGATTAGAAGATAAGTCAAGAGGGAAAAAGCCTTATATAACAAAGCAGAAAAAGAGATATTGGTTTGGCCATAGTCACCAGTAGCTTTGATTGGAAAAGGCAGATGTGCTTTTGGAGGTGTAGGAATTTAGCACCCACCCCCCTCCTAGAAGAATGAAATATTCTAGGAAATATTTTAAAAAGCAGAATATTATACCTTCCTGGATGAGAAATGGAGAAACATATTTTAAAGACAAAGGAGCTCCCTGCAACTTCCTGACTCCCCCCCCCACCTTTGTCAATGGGCCATTAAAAGCCTCAGCTAAGCTCACTCATTCTCCCCACCTTTGTCAATGGGCAATTAAGGCTTCAACCAAGCTCACTCAATCCCCCCATGATTTGCAACACAATACAACTGAAACTCACCACATGGCATGGCTCAAGCAAGCTTGAGAGACAGCCAGCAGCATAGCTAAGACTCCCACCCCCTGGGAGTCTGACAACCAATCAGGATACTCTTCCTGTGCCCCAGAAAGGTCAAAGCTCAGAAAAGCATAAAGCCAGGGAGCACACAGGATCTCAGCCCTTTTCTGTTCAGGAACTCAAGCCATGTGATCCTGACCACCATTAAACCATCTTTCCAAGCAGCCTCCATGTTTCCAGTGTCTTTGTCCCCACTTGGAACTGAACCCAGATGGATATTTCTTCCAACAATTGGCGACCCAGATGGGACTCCAAGCTAACCTAACCAATGGACCTGGCCC
This sequence comes from Ahaetulla prasina, assembly GCF_028640845.1. Lineage (NCBI taxonomy): Eukaryota > Metazoa > Chordata > Lepidosauria > Squamata > Colubridae > Ahaetulla > Ahaetulla prasina. The sequence continues at coordinate 74,529,798 of NC_080540.1, read as the reverse complement.
AGGTAAGCCTCCCTTGCTAGCAGCAGACCCATTGAGTCTGTGGGTAAGTTTTCCTGGACCTTGGCCATTTGGAACTAGGTTTTAAAGGGGTTTTGAGTGTTGAGCTCAAAGACTGCTTGGAAAGAAGGTGAGTACCTCTAAATTTTAATTTTAAGCATGGAAAAGCATGGGAAATATGTGTATGCCTGCATGTGTGTGAATGAGAGAGCCCTGCTCCCAATCACAGCTGGATCTTGCATCCTCTGTGCATTTCCTAACCGCAGAAAGACCAAAAGTCTGGAGAGCATGGGGGTTTTGCCAGAGCACAGGACCTTCTGTTAGGGAAGGAAGAAGTGTGTGTGGGATTCCACCTGAGGAAACAGTCTGATTCCACCTCTTTGAGCAACCTCTAGCCGCACCTCTGCCTACTGCTAGCTCCACCGAGCCGTGACCGGTAGGATAGAGAAAGCAAGGGGGGGAAGCCAAACGTGGAACTTTGTGTTTATTAGGAACGGAAGCCGAGCGAGAGGAAAGTAAGTGTGAATGAAGCAATTAAGAGAGTAAAAAAGGAGAAAAGGAGAAAAAAAAAGGAAGCAGGAAATCTGCTTGGGGCCCTGGATGCCCGGAGGCTGCCAGTGTTGCCTGGTATGCTAAAAGGAAGCAGGAAGCAGTGTTGAAGAGGTGCTCGTACCTACTGGCAGGGCAGTAGGTCCTCTGGGATCACCTTTTTTGATCCAAAACGGAAGCTCCCTTAACAGGAAGGTGCTCATACTTCGACAGAAGGGAGTCGAAGTCCTTCCCAGAACCTTTTTTTTCCTGAAAACTGTAGGAGGGTCCACCCGGCTAAGCCAAAGTGAAAAATAAAACCTCACATCGGAGAGGGAAACATGGGAAGCAGTAGCTCGAGGGTGGCGGGAAATCCCCTGGAAGACCTGCTTGGGGCCTGGAGTGCCCGGAGGCTGCCAGTTTTACCTGGTATGCGGAAAAAGAAATTGAGGAAATTGTGTAATAAAGATGAGAATAGGAAACAAATTTGGCTAAATAAAGAAAAGGGAAATATATAAATAGGAATGTTTGGGTTTTTGTTTTTTTTTTGTTTGTTTGTCTCTTTCTCTGTCTTCTATGGAACCACGTGGTCTGTCTGTTAAGATTTGTGCCTTCCCTAATTTAACTGAGATTTATGGCGGGAATGATCAGTGTGTGTGTAAATCTCAGAATTTTGTTTTCCTCTCTTTGTCCTCCTTGTTTTTATGTGTGTATGTCTGTCTTTGTGGGCCCTTGAGGTAATTGTAACTGTAAAATGTATCTGATCTCTAGAGACAAGAATTTTAAATTGTTAGGGAAAAAGGAAAACAAAAGGTTGAAGCAATGAAAATGGGGAAGAGAGAGAGAAAAAAAAAAGGAAAGAGCCTTTTTCCTGTCTTTGTCCGGCCAACAAAATAGTAAAAAGGACTTTTCATCCTATTTCTGTTTTTTTTTCTCCTCTCTATCTTAAAGTAACAACTCAAGTTTATAAGGAAACATTTTAAGTTCACTTACAAGAGAAGTTTATGAGGAAATGTTTTAAGTTCACTTACAAGAGAAAAAAAAATTCAGTCTTGCATTTACTGTGTATTTAAATGATTTTACCTGTTCATCCTCTTCCTGAAGTATGTGAAGTTTTTTCTTTCTCATCAGTTGTGTCTCCATTTTGTTTAAACTGCATTACCTTTTAGTAACTGCAATATTGATGTGTTGTTTCTTTTCAAACTCTGCCTGCAAGATATCTACCCCCCCCCCTTTAATCCTGTTACAATGCCTTTCCTGAGAAGATTACCCACAAAAGTGGGGAGGAGATCCTGTTCTAATGTCTTTCAGCCCTGAAAAGATGACTCTGCAACTGTGGAAGCAGAGCACATGGTTCCAGATGCTGCCTCCAGAGGAGACCTTCCATTTGTTGGAGCCAGGAATTGAGTTTGAATCCAGCCCCCACTGAAAGTCATCACAGCAACCAGATTGGAGCAGACCTTTCCAAACCTGACTGACCAACAAGCATGCCACCCAAAAGATATGAAAGAAAGGACCCTGAGATGTATAAGTAAAGACTAAAAGACTCTTTTCAATTCCCAGAAGACAACTGGAAAGACTATGGGGAAGGGTGGAAAATTCATTGTAAGGTTTTCTGTCTTGTCTCATTTACATTGTAATCAGTCTAAAGTACTCATGTAAGGATTGTATTTGAGTGGCTACCACAGCAAGTTCTGAACACGTTAGATTTTTGTCTGGTGGGAGGGAAATATGTCCAAAATGTTTGTATTGCCTGTATTGTAAAAGTAGCTGCATACACAGGCACACACAGAGAGAAACACCATTCAGAATTAGTCTATTCCCTTCACTTACCTCCACACAATACTTTTAGGTTGATTTTTGCTCTGTGGCACTAAAAGCCCAAGGAGTCAGATCTCCCTGCTAATTCCATGGGGGAGGGGCATTCCCCTCAGGCAATTCCTCTCTTGAAGAGATAGCAGAAAAAGTGATATCCAAAACCCAAGCCCTGACTATGACTCACAAATGATGCTGCCCAGTTGCCCAGTAAAGCAAGATATGTTGCACTGGTGGTCTCATGAGTAGAAGTCCCAGGGCTCATTGTGTGTAATTTTTTTTTAAAAAGAAGAAAGGAAAAGCCTGGATTGCACACTGATTAACCTCAATTTGGACTGGAAAAAAAATCTTGGATAAAGTAAGAGCTAGGCAGGTTTAGTAACCAACCCTTGGAAATGGGCAGCCTGTAATTTAAAGGAAAACCATGGCTGTGAAAATTTTGGGATGTGTGCTTGCTTGACCTGACTGGAAGCTCTCAGAAAGTGATATCTAACAGCTGAAATTAATTGGCATAGAAAATTGGATACTGTAAAATTCTTACCAGAACTTTTCCCCTGGCTGCTAGACCTTCATGGTTGAAAGCTTTTGGGAGCCACTGAAGGAATCTTTTTTTCTGTTGTCTCTATCAATGGCTTCCTTTGCATCAGGAAAATTAAAAGCACCCACTGATTTGATCAATTTTAATTTTTGCCAAGAGCATGTTTCAAAACTCACGTTTTGAAAAAAAAAAAAAAGTAGGGATTGTAGGAATTTAGCACCCACCCCCCTCCTAGAAGAATGAAATATTCTAGGAAATATTTTAAAAAGCAGAATATTATACCTTCCTGGATGAGAAATGGAGAAACATATTTTAAAGACAAAGGAGCTCCCTGCAACTTCCTGACTCCCCCCCACCTTTGTCAATGGGCCATTAAAAGCCTCAGCTAAGCTCACTCATTCTCCCCACCTTTGTCAATGGGCAATTAAGGCTTCAACCAAGCTCACTCAATCCCCCCATGATTTGCAACACAATACAACTGAAACTCACCACATGGCATGGCTCAAGCAAGCTTGAGAGACAGCCAGCAAGGCTAGCTAAGACTCCCACCCCCTGGGAGTCTGACAACCAATCAGGATACTCTTCCTGTGCCCCAGAAAGGTCAAAGCTCAGAAAAAGCATAAAGCCAGGGAGCACACAGGATCTCAGCCCTTTTCTGTTCAGGAACTCAAGCCATGTGATCCTGACCACCATTAAACCATCTTTCCAAGCAGCCTCCATGTTTCCAGTGTCTTTGTCCCCACTTGGAACTGAACCCAGATGGATATTTCTTCCAACAGAGGAAAAGGCAGATGTGCTTTTGATCTTGTTTGTCTAGTGACCTCTCTGGTCTGATAAAAATCTTTTTCTTCCTTCTGCCAATCAAACCTCATACAGTAGGGAGAACCAACAGCCGTGCCAAGAAGAAGATTGTTACCAAGCAAAAATCTCTGTGGACTACATAGTTGATTTAGGATGTTTATAGATTCAGCACAGACATTAAACAAAACAAAACAAAACAGGGATGTTGGATAGCACAAGGAAGAATTCTTCTGTCTTTACCACATTATTCCATTTTGAATATGGAGATGCCAGGAACCACAGCAAAATAACCTACAGTTCTGGTTCCAAAATTGGGGAGGACACTAGTTGGTTCAAATCTGGGGACTGGGCAGAAGAGAGAGAATTAGTTAAAGAAAGGTAGCTTGGAAGGAAATTTTAGATCACCTCATGACAGAAATAAATAGGAGAGGTTATTTCCCTCTCACTGCTATCCTCTCCCTTTAAGATGTACATAGAAAATAAAGTCAGTTTTCTAGGAGAAAGTCTATGGGGATTCTCAGTCATCCATGTCATGGTGGTCCCAAAGGTGCTTTTTTCAAGAGGCAACTGGACTTTCTGCTTTTTCACTTCTCATCCAAGAAGCTTATTCAGCTCTCATTTAATACTTCTAGGAGAATATTAAAAGGGAAAAGACGAAAGTGTGAATGGCCTATAGGCAATCCATCTACACTGCAACAGAAGTGAGCAACTTCAGCATATCACTTGATTCACCATGCTTGTTGGGGTTCTTAGCAGTGGTGAAATTCAATTTTTTTTTACTACTGGTTCTATGGGCATGGTTTGGTGGGCGTGGTGTGGCTTGGTGGGTGTGGCTTGGTGGTGCGTGGCAGGGGAAAAATACTGCAAAATCTCCATTCCCTCCCCACGCCAGGGGAAAGGAAAGGGTATTGCAAAATCTCCATTCCCTCCCCACTCCAGGGGAAAGGGTATTGCAAAATCTCCATTCCAACCCTATTCTGGGGCCACCCAGATGTGGTATTTGTCAGTTCTCCAAACTACTCAAAATTTCCGCTACCGGTTCTCCAGAACCTTTCAGAACCTGATGGATTTCACCCCTGGTTCTTAGTTGTCCTTCAGCAACATCTGGAAGGTAAATTCCCCACACCTGTAAAAGTTCTTCATCCCTGTAAGTGTATTGAACTATTATTATTAAAAAGGTTTATGTTTATATATGGAATACACCACAAATGGGATTATCGAATTTGTACACCGTCTAGAGTCCCTTTGTGAGATAGATGGATGGAAAAGAAAGAAAAGAAAAGAAAGGAAGGAAGGAAGGAAAGAAGGAAGGAAGGAAGGAAGAAAGGAAGGAAGGAAGGAAAGAAAGAAAGAAAGAAAGAAAGAAAGAAAGAAAGAAAGAAAGAAAGAAAGAAAGAAAGAATTGTGTACAGACTAACCTTAGCATTTAAGGTGGAAACGTTTTAAAAGTTGCACATTTAAAAATAATAGGTTGTCAATACTTATGAAGTAGCTCTATGTATCTATTGGGAGATAAGAAAAGCACATTTAATGTTTCAGTTCCTCCACAAAAATATTCATAGCGTTTTGTTTTGTTTTTCCATCTATGGCAATCTGCTTAGATTAGACTGCCTTCATCTGATTTCCTTGGGAGATTTCTCAACTTGTTCTAGGTGCAGTTACCTCAGATGGATTATGTACAATGTACATAATTATGTACAGTGTTTTCTTTAATGAGATTAAATTAAAGATGGGTGGAAAAAGGTAATTGTTTTTCACAATACAAAAGGCCATTACTATGTGGTCTGAACTAATGCCCTCCATTTCCTTGAATTTAAGCTCAGCATTCACCTTAAAAAAGATAAGCCTGAGATCCTGATCACAGAGCTTCAATTCAAATGGAGCCTTTTGAGATTTGATGATTGCCAGATTATCTTTTGGATTTTTTTTAAAAAAATAACATATAATTTAATTTTGGACTTTGTTACCATTGGATGTGGTGCCGGCTATCTGCTTGGTTGGCTTCAAAAAAAGGGGTTGGACCAATTCTCTTAGCCTTAAGGACAGCGTGACTACCTCTCATGCCATCTGCTGGGAGACTAAAGTTTTCCTTGTGCAGTTGGTTGGCCACTGTGAGAACAGACTGCTGGATTAGATAGGTCAGGAGTCCAATCCAGCAGGGATACTGTTTATGTTCTTATCCCTGGCAGTTCACTTGAGAACCTCTTCTAGCAATTATTGTGCAGCTATGTAATGACATTGATACAACTGCAAAGAATTGAGGAACAATAAGCAACGGGGAAGGGGGAGCTAACATTTGAGGAAATATTGTTTTGGCCTCTGAGGGTTGCAGGAGGCATATCTTGAGGCCTCCTCTTGTTAACTATGCTATTCCCTCCAACAGAATCACAATTTAGGCCCTATCCATATCTTAGCCTTACACACTGTAAGCCGCCCTGAGTCTTCGGAGAAGGGCGGGATATAAATGTAAATAAATTTTTTTTAAAAAAATTAGCGTCATTGGACACGATAAATTTCAGTTTGTTTGGATGGCATTTAGGGACAATTAAGAGCCTTAAGATACCTATTTTGTTTAATAACCCCCTAACCTGCCAGCCTGTGCATAAATCATAATTAAAAATCAATTATAGCATAGAGAGTATAGAGTACAGACTCACGCTGAAACTTTTAATTTTAAAAGAAGCATGCTCACCAGTCGACACTCTCATCACCATGGCACCATGGAGAGAGCAAGTGATAAAACATCTGTCATGACATCACAATGCAGATCTCAGGAGTTATGTATTTGCAGCCAATCTGAGAACATAACACATGATCATAGGGCGAATTCTTCATCATGACATTATGATGCAGATCTGTCATTTTTTGGCAATGCAAAAATGCCAAATTAGTAGAAGATGCCTCTGATTTTAATTCATTCTTGGGATTTTGAAGGGACTGATTGCTTTTTTTTTAAGTCTCTTATCTCTTTGCCAAGTATCCATTTATGACAGCTAGCTGAATCTTTTCTCCTGGATCATGTTTATCCAAAATGTCACATCTCTTTTCCTAAAGATCATATCTGGTTCTTCCAGTATCACTGTTCTCTGGAAGGCAGCATGTAATTATCAACATCCTATGGATTCCTACTTTCTGACTTCCCTTTTAGTGCTCTTATTCATAATTAAAATAAAATATAAATATAAATATAAATTAAATATAAATTAATAAAAAGGGGGATTCTGACCTTCTTTTTACTGCTTTCATTTGTAATTAAACTTACAAATTCACCTCCGTGCTTATATTCACCAATTCTATATTCACCTAAGATCAGGTGGGAGAATTTGACTGAGATCTGTTACATCCTTTTTCTTTTTTTTCATAGTTCCATGGATAGGAAGACAACTTTTGCTGTTTTCATTTCATTTGTTAACTCATGCATTTTTTTACCATTTACTCCTCTTACATTCCAATCTATACCATGGTTGTCATTACATAGACCCATAGATAGTAATCTCTGTCACTGAAACCATATAAATCATATATCTGCAATAAAAACTGAGGTAGTATAAATATCCTTCCAAGAAACAGATGTCATGCCTCAAAGGCTCTTCTGAATAGTGCAATTCTCAAAGCTTCTCAAAACTCAGCAACATTAATACAATCGAACACGTCCAGAAATATTTTACTAGAAGAGTTCTTCGCTCCTCCGAAAACAACAAAATATCTTATGCCACCAGACTTGAAATCCTGGGATTAGAAAATTTAGAACTCCGCCGACTTCGACGTGACCTGTGATTAACACACAGAATCATCTACTGTAACGTCCTTCCTGTAAAAGACTACTTCAGCTTCAATTGCAATAATACAAGAGCAAACAATAGATTCAAACTTAATGTCAACCGCTTCAAACTTGATTGCAGAAAGTATGACTTCTGTAACAGAGTTGTTAATGCTTGGAACTCATTACCAGACTCTATAGTCTCTACTCAAAATCCCAAAATCCCCAAATCCCAAAATCTTCAAGAAAAAACTGTCCACTATTGACCTCACCCTAAAAGGACAATAAGGGGCGTGCGTAAGAGCACAAATGTGCCTACCATTCCTGTCCTATTGTTCCCTTTCGTTATAACAAATTAACATGGTTGTTGCATACTTTTGCTTATATATATATATTTCTTTTATAATGTGTTGATTTTCTTATGTTGATGTTTGTGCATACTGTTGTGACATAATGAAATAAAAAACAACAACAGTGTTCGGGGCTGGGTGGGAGACAGCTCCAAAGAGAGGGTGCTGTTACAGGAACACTCTCTCTCCCCAAATCTCTTTTGGAGAGGCCACACGCAGCATGCTCTCCTGAAGATGAGCACATCTAATAGATAGGATTGTTTTGAAGGAGATGGTCCTTTACATGCGAATGAAGGCAAATATAGGTGTCCCAGGATAATGTTGTAGGAGCCAGTCTGAATCGATCACTGGGACCAGAAATTTAGTCTTCTGCGCTTTTGGACTCGTGCTGGAGCTCATCCTCAAGGAATTTCTCAATCTCCAGGAGGTACCTTTTACATACCTAAAAGTTAAGCCTTGTAGAGGTTTGTAAGTCAATACCAGAACTTTGAATTGTACCAAAAGGCTGCTCAGCAGCCAACATAACTATGCCACTGCAGCATCTCCTTATTTAACTCTTTATTTCTCTTATACTTGGAAAAAAAACACCAAACACTCATAAAACAAATGATGTAATTTCTGATTATTGCTAAAAGATGGATATCTCTAGATTGCCTTTGGACTAAACCACACGGCAAAAGTAAAAGAAATGTCTATAAGCTGGACTCAGGGAAAGCTGCAAAGATGGCTCTGAGAAACAGCTGCCCTTTAGGAACAACGTTTCTCAACCTTAGCTACTTTAAGATGTGTGGATGTCAGGCCCCAAAGTTCCCCAGTTCAACATGCTTCAGCAGGCAAGACCCTTCCCCAGCTTTCCATATCTTGAGATCAGAAACATATGCCAGGAATATGCCACTCATCTGAGACTCTCATCAAATGGAACTGCTTGCATTGTATTGATTGCATCCTTTAACTCCAAGGCAACTAGGGCAGTGGAGATGGTGGAATTCCAGGTGAGCTGAAGGTAGCTTTCCACATGCTACTTTGATTTGGGCGTATCTGATTTAGTTGAGGATTCATCTCACACACAGTTATTTCCTGCAACAATCCGTTGGGATAACACAGAGTTTCAGGGCACAGTTTTGAAGAGAAAACAGAGCATTGCAGGCTCTGGTTCAGATTTCAGCCTCTCCCCCCTCCTTCTGTAACAGAGCAAAAATAAAACAATCAAGAATTTAAACCAGTCATGTCTGGTCTTCCCAAAGAGATGTGTGTGTGTCTGCTTCTAAATGTTTACAAATCACGCGATGGATTGAAACCTCTGGATACATGTATGTTCGTATAACTCAAACCCCGTTGTCACTTGTGTCAAAAGATTTCCACCAGTTTTGCAGCTGTTATTTGAACTTTTTTGTTTGTATTATTTATTTAAATGATTTACGAAGTCAGGCATCTCATAGCAGTGACTTTCAGCGCAAATGGCTTGAGGACAGCTAAGTCTTCAGAAGCTTACAAAAGGCTAAGGACCATCTGGATATCTGGGGCTATGGGGTTCTACAGGATAGATCCAGCCACAGAGAAGGCATGACTGGGAAGTCCAGCACAATGGCATTGGTTGATGGAAGGGACCCTGAGTACACCCCACCCTCCTTGCACCCAGAAGAACCATATTAACTTGTTGCCCCAAAGATAACACAAAACACCTCTACATGGAGATTCTAAGGCTGCTGAAAAGCAGCTTTGGATCTCTGTAATTCCCCAACAATATCCATGGTGGAGCTGGTTTCTTTCTGGCCCATCTGTACGCTTATTTGTATTTGCAGGGAAGTCAGGCTGGGGTTTTTATGAAATGTCAGATGTTCTGCTATGCTTTATCTCATCCCTGAGGTTCAGATGCTCTAGCACAGGGGTGTCAAACTCAAGGTCCCATGGGCTGCTTAGATCTGGCCCACGGGGCTGCCCTGGAAACAGCAAAGGACCAGCCCATGGTGCCTCTTCCAGTGACAATGGAGCTCAGGAGGGCCGCACGTAGAGCTCCATTGTCGCTGGCAGAGAGCTGCAGGAGGCCGTCATGCCAAAAATGGGCATCGAGCTGGCCATGGCCACCCTGGCCACACACATCCCAGTCCCCCCCTCCCCCCCGAGGTCAAACACAACCCTAATGCATCCCTCAATGAAATGGAGTTTGACACCCCTGCTCTAGCAGATTCTTCAAGGGAAAAGGTGGCTTGAGGGTTTTTCAGATCCCACCCAAAGGGAAAATTGTGAGGTGAATGTGACTAGAATGGCTCCCCTTTCTCTTTAGTGGAGACCAGTTGGCTACAATGGTTGGGCTTTTTTGTTGGTTGGGGGGAAGGAATTGTCTCTAAAATGGGAGTGGGTTCTGTAGAGTAGAATGGCAAGGATGTTGCTGTTGGAGAGGTTGTCGCAGTAATTTCCACTTTTTATTTTCATTATTTTAAGATCAATTTCTTGGAGAATTGTGATAAACCAAATTTAAACTGATTTGGTGAGTTTGGAGATTGAGAATCATGGTGAGGTAGAAATCTCCTCAGGGTCCTAGGGTTCTTTAAAAATTATCTTTTGACATAGGGAGAAGAGCCTTTTCCACTCTGATGGCCTCCCTTTGGAACATCCTCCCTCTCCTCCAAGGTGAAATGTGCATCTTCCCTTCTGGCCTTCCGAAAGGGCTTGAAGACAGCCCTGCCAATTGGCCCATGGCCCCAAGGGGGCATGGTGTCAGGGTTCCAAGTAACACCCCCAACAAAAGAAGACTCCGAGGCTTGAAGTTCCCCAAAGTTCCACTTTATTAGCGATGTCACATATTGGCACAGCTGTGAAAACCCGAATCTGAAAGTTTCCAGGTTTTCCCCACCCAAAAGAAATCTCAGGTCCCTGCCCAGCACCCACATGTCCATCACATGATCCAATCAGATACCATCCAAAACTGGAGATGCCTCATTGCAGCTACAGGGCAAGTTGGCCTTGACTCTTGGAGAAAAGAATGTTATTATGACTATCTATCACTCACACTCTATACAATCCTCCCTCCCATTTTCCCACAATCAAAAATGTGTCAGGCCTGAAGGCCCGACTGTAAAAGATGGCTTCTAGGTCTGACACATGGCATCTTAGTGATAGTTAATGGATTAGTCAGACTCTAACTCTTCCCCGTGCACAGTTTGCTCCCTTCCTTTCCATCATGATTAATTAAACTTTATATGAACTTTTCATTGCACAGTTCTTATTTATCACTTTTTTTTGTTTTTAATGTTTTATATGGTATTTTAATTGCATGACTGTAAGCTGCCTAGTCGCCTCGGCAAAATGGATAACATAGAAGTCTAATAATAAATAAATAGTATTTATAAAGTCCAACAAGTAGATGTTAACTTACACCTTTGTTGGAGAAACAAAGGAATATTCTAGATGTAATTTCCCATCTTCAGAAACTCGGCAGAACATTTAAAATTGGCATTTGCTGCCAAGATTGAACGTGTAAGTAATGCTTAAACACTAGGGGCTTGGCAGGAGAATGTAGTTAAACTCTTATAAGATGAAGATAAAATGGAAAATCCATGGTTGATTACTGGCTGTAATTACTTAGAACAGCCTGCAGCAACTTAATTGTAATGACCACAGTCCCCCTTCTTTCTGAATTTATTACCAGTTAATATCAGCCTCCTCCATCTGAGCTGCCTACAAAAAAAGGTCTCACCAGGAATTACTCCTGGGGGAAGTTAATGTAGCCAAGCAACTAAATAAAATTTCGTAGCTTTCTAGAATGGGCAGGTATGGTGAAACTGCTACCAAGAGGATAATATACACTTAATTAAATGGGGTTAAACTAATGTTTGATGGGAGAAGCATTATGTAAAACACTTGTCTGTGGATTTATTAAGAAAACCTGCTAATGTCTGTTTTAGCAAATGGAAACTACAGTCACAAAAATACAGGGTTAGAACAGTCATGAAGAAGATACAAGTCAGCACCATGGCAAACAAGCTAACCAAATTCCAGTGATAAAGAAACATTTTCAATTTAAGTCTTTTAAAAGTTTTCCCAAGGAAAAAGTAAGATGAGATATTTCCTAAAGGAACAATTTCTAATGGATATTGAGAAGTAATTGTGAAATCTTTGCCCCTTATTGAACAACATGGCACTAGGCCTCAGTTTAATCACAGTTTATTAAGTCACAATAGATTGGGTTCATACAACGTATTAAATCATAAATCATGATTTAAAAATTACACTGGTCAAGTTTCCACAATACACCAAGCTAGAGAAAATATGTCACATTAAATCTTAACACAGTATGTGAATCAGGCCATGCTTTCATGATGCTAACCTTGATGGAGTAACTTCAGCAAAGTGGACTTACTCATTGCCTAACTGACATAAGAGGCACATTTAGGATCCATATATATTTACTATAGGCCTCACTCATATGAGGTTCTATTCCAGACTACTTAATCACTTGATTTCTGATGCTTTTTTCTCCATGCTGTCTGGCATTAGTCTCCATAGCAAATTGAGATACAAAAGGAGATACATACTTTGGTGCAAAGTCTGCACCTTTCTTGATAGCGGAAAGTAGAAGTTAGTATTACATTTATCTTAGAAATCTTGCTGCCAATATATGACTAGGTTAAAGAAATGGGCTGAAACAAGTGTTAGGCATTTTCATAGATACACAGACTCTACTATAGCTAAAGTTCTCAATGGGATGCCTGCTTGATTTTGTCTTTTATTATTTTGGTTTTGTTAAAAATAGCTGTCATATTTTCCCTTTACATTGATTTAATATGACATTTCATTCAGATCAAACTAGAGGCAGGAGTAGTTTCAACAATGCAGTGTCATAGCCAGATGAAATCCTTTACAAGCTCCTTTTATTGTTATAATATGCCAAATTACTAAAGCTAAACCCTCAACTTGGAAATATTTAAATCCACCTAACTAGAGGACTGTCAGCCAGCTTCTATGAGGTTTGCCCAACATATGCTTAAAATGTGTGGTTTGTTATTCTCCTATTTGTTAAAGAAACACATCATCTAGTACAGGAATGAAAGGTGATAACCAGTCTTTTGAAGGATCCTTTATCGTATATGGAAGATATGGACAATTAAATTGATGTTAGAATTGATGAATGATCATAATTTTCCCCATGCTACATATTAGTGGCCCTTAATAAAACCCCCAGTTTAATGAATCACAACTGAGATAGTAGTATATTATGCATCAAAATATCTATTTTTTACAACTAGTAGTCTTCGTTTGATCAACACATGGAGACTTTCTTGAAATATTAAAAAAAAATTGCCTTTCTGTATAACTGCTAATAACATTTTAAGACCAAATAGCAGTGATATCGAAGCAGCTGATTTTAAAAGATTCCCGAGCACTGTTTTCACTGAGAAATAAATACAAGAAAAAGGTAGGGAAACTTGATTTCCAAAAAAATAAATACAATGAATGAGGACTGCTATTTTAAAAAATGCCCACCATGAGAAGGTGCTGGGACTAAGGTCCCTGCCAGCCAGAAACTCCTGTATCTTGCCTGGGGTCCATGGTTGACCTTCTATATTTACAGAGAACATGAAAAGACAGTTTGTTTTAATATAGTAAAATCAGGAGAGAGAAAAGCAAAAGCTTTAGTTATGAAAAGTGTTATGGATTGGCAAGAGCTAACCCCCATCAGAACAGTAGGATAGAAATGGGTTTGCACAGGGCAGCATTATACTGTTGAAACTCAGATCATCAATCATTGTGTCAGATCTGCCTTCTCTTTCCCTGCCATAATTTTTTGAATTAAGATACATCTCAATAGTATCATCTAACTATAGAAAAAAGTGCATGGTGGTGTGTTTGTGTATATAGTAAATTCCCTGCATAGTCTTCAAAGGAGATCAAATGGATAATTGAAGTCTTGTATTTTGCAGATAAGTTCCTAACCAGGTGAACTTTGATTTCTCAACACGCATTAAGTCTGATATGCTGTTCTTTAAACATTTTTTTTCACTGAAAAACAATGATGATCTCAACATCGGATTGCACTGGGTTACATACCAATGATGAATATGAGCCGAATATGGAAAAGCAAAGACATCAGCTTGGCAACCAAATGTAAGTTAGTCCTCGCTATTGTGTTCCCCATAGCTACATTTGGTTGTAAAAGTTGGAACTTAAAAAGCAAGACAGGAAGAAAATCAACTGTTTTGTATTGTGGTGCTGGAGAAGACTCCTGTGTTCCTTACAAGGGGAATCAACAAGCAAAGACTAGAGTGCACGACACCAAACATATCACTGGAAGGAAAAATCACAAAACTGCATCCCACTTATTTTGGCCAAGTCACACATGAGAATTCACTGGAAAAAGCAATTACATTTTGAAGAGATTGCGGTAAAAGAAAATCAGGCCGCCAAAAAACACAATGGTTGCACACCATCAAAGCTGACACCAGCCAGAGCATAGAAAAACTCAAAGAAGTAATGCAAGATCGGAAGATGTGGAGAGACCTGGCCCATAGAATCGCCAAGAGTCAAACATGACTGAACGGATAACATCACAGGGTTTGGGATATAATTTCCATTGTGCATATACTCAGATTTATCATGCTCGAAGTTGGTTTATGCTTCCTTAATTCAATTAATTGGGATTTCTAAAAGGAGGGATTGTTCTAGTTTTACAGTATATAATTGAGGACAAGTTTTAAGATCCCATTAATAATCATCCAAAGCATAGAATTTACATTTAATTTGAAATGAATTAACATGGTGCACAAAGTTACAGTATATGACTTATGGATGTGATACTGGATATCTATGATATGCCTGCCTTCATTTAACTAATTAGTTATTCTGTTCAGGTTTGTGTTGAAATTGTGTTTTTCCCCCCTGACTCTAGTTCAGGGGTGTCAAACCTGCAGCCTGCTGGCCAAATACATCATGCGCTGGCCACGCCCTCACCCAGTTTAGCGAAGGGGGAAAAGTTGTGATACATCATGTGATGACAATGTGTTGTCGCGAGTTTGACACCCCTGCTCTAGTTGGTCCCCTAATATTGTTTAAGAAAGTGATTTTTCTCACTTTGGTAGTGCCTGATATTTATGCAAGCGAGGGTTCTTTGTCTCCAACGCTGCAAATGCTATATTTGTGGCTAATGTTCCCACTATGAACACAACTGATAAATTAGTCCATGTGTCTTTTCAAGGACAACCCCCTCCCCGCCCGCTTCTTGTGCAAGTACAATACAATGCAATGTGTAATACTTGGATACATTTTAATTATACATAAAGTATTGTGCTATCTTCATTTATATGAGCCAACAATGAGACAATGCTCCTCATAAACAAGTATTGATCCCGTAAAGCAGGGGTCCCCAAACTTGGCAGCTTTAAGACTTGTGGACTTCAACTCCCAGAATTCTCCAGCCAGCATAGCTGCTGGGAGCATTCTGGGAGTTGAACTCCACAAGTCTTAAAGCTGCCAAGTTTGAAGACCTCTGCTGTAAAGACTTCCGTTAGGACTGGGCATTCTGCACATTGTCAGAGGCTAGATGAAGTTTCCACTGTCCAAGCACCAAAATGCAGCAAATACTAGTTACCCCTAACAATCTTGTGAACCTGGCTGGCCCCTTTAAATCATTCAATGAGACTCCTTGAGGCTGTTTTATGGTGGCCTCCACGCTGGTTTGTCCCACACTTCCCTGTATACGTTTCTTGTTAAGGGTTGATTGCATCTGGCTTTTCAGGCAATTCAAATACCTACCCCCGGGATCTTCCCTAAGCAGCTGCTTCTTTGAAAAGATTGGTTCAGCATAACTCTGGCAGCTGTTAGCCCCAAGTGAGGCTTCTGCTCGCTCAGAAAGAGAGATCACTGCAGGCTGCCAGTGCCAAGAAGCGATGGTTCAGGCTGGTTTTCCTCCCACGGGCTAAGCAACTGCTTATTTATTTCACAATAATGTGTGCAATTCTTGATACGCTGTCCAAATGGTAACAATTACACAAGTAATTACTTTACATGTGTGGAAAGATTCACTTAATGGCATTAGGAAGATGTAATGGATATCTGTAATAAAGATTGAGGGGAAATTGCTTATGACGCAATTACAATAGATCAATTGTACAATCGGTTCAGATTTACTGTCAGACTAGCTGATTCAATGGGAGATATGCAGACAGATTGCCCCTGCTTAAGCATTACCAAATGTTCAATTTCCTTCTTAGTTTAATGAGATACCATTATTTAGCCCTTTGTGTCAGAACAGGAATGCTGCTTATAGCTTAGAAGTAACAATCACACAGTGTAACAACAGGATAGAGAAGAGGAAACAGTTCTAGGTACACTACTCTAAGCTCCCCGGATAAATCCAAATATCCAAATATTTGGTGAAGTTAGGAATATTGGGGGTGGGGGGGAAACAGCTGAAGCAGAGTTCAGCTACACAGTACTCCCACAGTTGCTAGCCATTCAGAAGATTAGCACACTTACCTTTTCCTGCTCATGTTTCACAGCAATTGGTATTCAAAGGCAGACTCTTTCCTATTCATTATATAATATTGGACTAGGCGTAAGGAGATTTGAGTTCAAGTTGGCCCTTGATGATAAACCTCACTAACCTTTAGCCCCACCTATCTCCCTGGGTTATTTTTTATATGGTGAAAACCTGGATGAAGAAATGCTATGTATACCCCACTGAGCTTCTTAATGCCAGTGGAATATAAATCTGATTGCTACTACTATTATTTTTCCTAATAGGTATGAACGTAATGTACTTTTACAGTACCACCTAGCAGGCTTTTTCTAACTACAGTAATAGTGCTGAAGAAACTATTGGAAGGGTAATTTCAACAGGACAATAACCTGGACCTGCTGCCCAGATGACTGAGGGGGACTGTGTCTTGCGATGTTTTTGATTCTGCTGCTTTGAGGCTTTTCTGAGTTTTTATGGAAGACATTTCTGCTAGGAAGTTGAAGCTCTGAGTTCATGAAGCATCCCTCCCAAGGTTTTGCATACTGACTGCACTTCATACCCTGTATCTTTCTTATTTCCCTAATCTAATTTTAAAGCTATCCAAGTTGGTGGCCATCACTATCCTAGGGTACTGAATTCCAAAGTTTATTTACATGTGATTTGAAGCACATTCCTTTTACTGTATTGAATCATCATTCCATTGAGCTCCACTGGTTGATGCCAGATTTCAGTATTATGATGGGCAGAAGGAGAGAGAAAAACAGCTTATTTTAATTTTCCACAACATGGAGGGAATTGAGGCAGAACACTTGGCTTTTATTTAAGGAGTATTGTTTTTAACCTGTGGTGTTGGCTGGCCGTCACCTGCATACTTCTAATCTGACTGATTAATGAGGTACCATAAAGTCGGGGTTGAGTTTACATAGATTTCTCCATGACAATCTGTTTCTTACCAGGTCATTCTAGTCTTTCAACAGTGCATCCATCACCACTGTAACTGCTTCTACCTTGCTGCTGGTCATCCCTTCTTCTCTTTTCTTTCACTTTTGCCAGCATTAAAACCTTCTCTAGAGAGCTAGGTTTAAGCATAGTGTATCCAAAGTAAGATAATTTGAGCCTGGTCATTTGTGCCTCAAGCTCCATATTGTTTTGTTTGATATTCCATTTGTTTAATTGGCTAGCCTCCATATTCTCAGGAATTTTTTCCAATACCAAAATTCAATTCTTCTAATATGCTGCAAAATTAAAAAACAAACAAACACCAAACCGCTTTTTCTACAGAAGCTGAAAGAGACTGTCCTATGAATTAAGATTTGATTTCAAGGTTTTTATAGGTAACCACTCATTCTTTAAGACATACCCATCTCAAATCCACCTAATGTCAGGAGAGAGAAAAACAAAAGCCTATAAACTCATATAAAACAGCTTAAGAGATTGCATCTGGGTGAATTGGGTTTGACTTGGATCCATTGAACACAATGCTTATCAAACTGGAAAAAATGTCCTTTTCTGTTGTACAGGTGAAATACGCCCTGCATTTGTTGCCAGAAAAATCAGTTAAATGAACTAGAGCCCTACACCTGCTCACAATCAGAATAAAAAAATTTGGATAGATGTCAGTGGCTGGGGAGTTATTTTCTGGAGCATGAGGTTAGCTTCATTTGGGACTCATCTGACATTCTTTGATAAATGCTAGAATAACTGCTTCTTCACTGTTGAATTTCAAGAAAGCTTAATGGCATCTGGCATTGTCTCATCTTGAAAAAGCTATTTGGTCTAATAATTGGACAGGAAAACATCAAGAAATTTCATGCCTGTAGGGATGAAAAAAAATCCCTGAAAAAGGAATGGCAATCCACTGCAGTTTGGTTGCTAAGTAACCTACATTAATGTGTCTACCTAGTCTTTGGGAATTTAGTTCTCCTAAAAAACCCAAATGAACACCTTTCTGTTTTAAATTCATGGCTCTTATATGCATTTGGAATTTTTCTTATGAACCAAAGCATCTTTTTGACAAGAAATCTTGTTAAACTTGTTAACTTGTTAAACAGCAAAGGCATTAGAACAGTTAAGTGCTTGGATGCTTGACATAAATGTTGATGAGAGTGCCATCATGCGGTCTTTGATGATACTGCTATTGTGATTAACTGATGCTCTGTCTACTTCAATAGCTGGAAGAAACTAGTTATAGCAAATGCTGAAGCCTCCTTATAATTTAGAACCTTAAAAGTAATATTTAGCAGCTTTAACTGTACAGGTAGTCCTTGACTTACAATCATTTGTTTAGCAACTGCTCAAAAAGTGACTTACAACCTATCCTCGCACTTATGACCATAACAGAATCCCTGCGGTCAAATGATCAAAATTCAGGTGCTTGGCAATCAACATGTATTTACAAGGGTTACAGCATTCCAGGGCCATGTGATCATTATTTCTGACCTACACAACTGGCTTCCAACAAGCAAAGTCAGTGGGGGAAATTGAATTTGATTAACAACTACATGATTCAATTAAGAACCACGGTGATTCATTTAACCAGCATGGGAAACAAAAGTTATAAAATTGGGTCAAATTCATTTAACAACTATCTCCCTTAGTAATGGAAGTTTTGGTCCCAATTGTAGTTGTAAGTCGAAGACTACCTGTACATGGATGTTCATTGGCAACCAATGCAATGCAACTCTTCAAGCAGTGCTGTTACATGGGATGAAAGAGAAAGCACCTATAATTCCTTAAGTCATTGCATTCTCAACCAGTTGGAGACTGGGGTTTCTTCAAAAGCTTCCTTATGCAAAGCACATTGCAATGTGTAATTTAATTGAAAGGTGATCAAGGCACGAGTGATTGTGAATAGGCCTTTCTGATCCAGGAATCGGTAACCGGTATGCAATATGAAGTTGTGGAAAGGTCCTCGTAGCTATCATTGCTATCTGATCTTTGAGCAGAGTTGTGAATTCAAGGGAACCATTAGACCAGGGGTCTCCAACCTTGACAACTTTAAGATTTGTGGACTTCAACTCCCAGAGGTCCTTAGCCAGCTGTGCTGGTTGAGGACCTCTGGGAGTTGAAATCCACAAATCTTAAAGTTGTCAAGGTTGGAGACCCCTGCATTAGACTGTGAACAATTCCAAACAAGTTCAGAACCAACAATGAAATATACCTGGCAAAATCAAAAGCTACTCAGTGATGTTGGAGTCTGTTCTTCCCCATCTAAACACCAAAAGCCTCTTGGCTCTCAAACAGCACTCTGACCACATATCCTATTCTGCCCATGGTAAGGTTGTACAGCTGAGTTTCATTAGCTTACTGATAATACTTGACACTGTGTCCCTGAATAATTTTGTTCAGGGACTTCATGCAGCAACTAAACATTACGCTGAAAAAAAAATTCCAACCATTCTTCACCCACTGCTAGCAACTAGAACCAGTCTGGAAGGAGGAGGAAATCACTGAAAAATGCTGATTCTCATTCTTAATCCCTCAGAGAAAATCCAGAAATTTAGTAAGATTCATCATATCAAAGACAATCGAGAGATAAAAGAAGAGCCAAAGAATTAAATTCTGCATGAGCATGCATGCACACCGCTTGCACTAATGGAGCTGTGCGCACGCACTCGCCTGCTGTGTGTGCAAATGGAGCTGCATTCATGCATGCTCACCAGTTGGGGACCTCTGAACTAGAAAGAGTGATTAGTTTGAACTCACTACCATACCCAAGATGGTAACTCACCTGAAAAGGCTCCAGATAATCAATTTCCTGCCCGGGGTGTTGGTGTTTACCCATGCAATCTCATTTTCTTTACAACTGTGTCCATAAAGGATCTTGACAGCAGAGAGAATGCTTTATGTACAAAAAAGGAAAGATGTATTAATTTCCACAATGGAAGAATGGTTGGAGAAACTGATGGAACTAGCAGAGATGGCCAAATTAAATGCTTTAATCAAAGAAAAGAATACATCTAACTTTATCTCTATCTGGAAATCGCTTCTGGATTTTTGCTTGAGGCAGAAAAAAAAATAAAAAGTTGACTTTGGGATTTACTGATTAGGCAATGGTTTTGGGGTTTTGGGGTTTTTTTTTGTTATAGAAATGGCATTTATATACCGAGTATACAAAGTAAAAAAGTTGAGGTTGTAACTTTATTATGTTCGTTCTACTGCATTAAAAAGAGTTGGAGGGTAATGCTTTTTTCTTTTTTTCCTCTTCATCCTATACTTCTCTCTTTCCCCTTTCTAATTTTCCCACTACTTTCATTTTCATTTGTATTTTATACTCTAAAAGGTTTAATAAAATTATAATTATTGACTGAGATTCAAAATGGAAGAAGAAATGGTTAAAGAAACTACGATTACCCGGGCAAAAAAATTCAGCTATACCATAGAATTAGAGAATTGGGAAAAACTGTGGGGAAAAAATTATAAACTGACAATGTCGGTGGCATACAAAGAAAATTTATATAAAATGTTTTATCGCTGGCATTTGCTCCTAGCGAGAGTAGCAAAAATGTTCCCAAACAGACCAGCGGAATGCTGGAAATGTAAGCAGAAGCAAGGAACATACTACCACATCTGGTGGACGGGCCCAGAAGCAAAGAAATATTGGATAAATATAAGAAAGTGGCTAGAGGAAATTACCAAACAACAAATAGATCTAAAACAGGAGTTATTTTTATTAGGTATATTAATAGGAAATTATAATTAAAAATCCAATATATAATGTTACATATAATAACAGTGGCAAGAATTGTTTATGCGCAAAGTTGGAAGAATGAAAGTATACCTTCTGGTGGAATGGTGATAAGGAAAGTGCTAGAATGTGCTGAGATGGATAGGCTGACAATGGAAATAAAAGACAGAGGCGAAACTGATTATTATTTGATTTGGAATATATGGTACAACTGATTAGAGAATAGAAGCAAAGATTAAGGATGTTAAAGTAAGATAAGATGTGATAAAAATGCCATATATATATATATATATATATATATATAGGTCTTTGGTTGTTCGGGTTTTCTCCCGTGTAAAATTGGAAGTGTCTTGGCGACGTTTCGACGAAGTCTCATTCGTCATCTTCAGGCTTCAGCTTCGTGCTTCTGGGAGCAATGTGTGATCGCAGCTGTTTCTTCCTTTTAACTGCTAGTGGGGGTTTGAACTGATTGGGTGGGAGCTTGGCTGTGCTCTGATTGGATGGGGGTTTTTCTGTGCTCTGATTGGCTGGGGGTGTGTCCTGTGTTAGTGGGGGCTTGGTTGTGCTCAGTCTAATCTGTGCTGCAGGGGGATTTGAGCTGGTGAGCTGCACTGCTGCTGTTTGGCTTCGTGTTCGTGTTCGTGGTGACATTTTATGGGATGAGTTTGACCCTGTGGCTCCCGAGGACA
Source organism: Ahaetulla prasina (assembly GCF_028640845.1). NCBI lineage: Eukaryota > Metazoa > Chordata > Lepidosauria > Squamata > Colubridae > Ahaetulla > Ahaetulla prasina. The sequence goes on along the minus strand of NC_080540.1, from coordinate 74,508,178 downwards.
TGGACAGGTTGTTGGGTAGGTTGACTGCCACCACGTGTTTACTGGACCCATGCCCCTCCTGGTTGGTGCTGGCCACTCAGGAGGTGACACGAGGCTGGCTCCAGGCAATTACGAGCGCTTCCTTGGTGGAGGGAGTCTTCCCGGCTGCCTTGAAAGAGGCGGTGGTGAGACCCCTCCTCAAGAAGCCTTCCTGACCCGCTGTTTTAGGTAATTATCGTCGGTCTCCAACCTTCGCTGCGGCGAAGGTTGTAGAGAGTATGGTGGCATATCAGTTTCCTTACACCTGGATGAAACTGTCTATCTAGACCTGCTCCAGTCCGCTTCCGCCCGTTACAGCACTGAGACGGCTTTGGTCGCGTTGGTGGATGATCTCTGAGGGCCAGGATAGGGATGTTCCTCTGCCCTGGTCCTATTAGACCTCTCAGCGGCTTTCGATACCATCGATCATGGTATCCTGCTGCGCCGGTTGGGGGATTGGGAGTGGAGGCACCGCTTATCGGTGGTTCTCCTCCTATCTCTCCGATCGGTCGCAGACGGTGTTGACAGGGGCAGAGGTCGGCCCGAGGCGCCTCACTTGTGGGTGCCGCAGGGTCGATCCTCTCGCCTTCTGTTCAACATCTATATGAAGCCGCTGGGTGAGATCATCAGTGGCTTCGTGTGAGGTACCAGCTGTACGCTGATGACACCCAGCTGTACTTTTCCACACCGGGCCACCCCAACGGTTATCAAGTGTTGTCTCGGTGCTTGGAGGCCGACGGGTCTGGATGGGGAGAAACAGGCTCAAGCTCAATCCTCCAAGACAGAGTGGCTGTGGATGCCGGCATCTCGGTACAGTCAGCTGAGTCCGTGGCTGACTGTTGGGGCGAGTCATTGGCCCCGATGGAAGGGTGCGCAACTTGGGCGTCCTCCTGGATGAACGGCTGTCTTTGAAGATCATTTGACGGCCGCTCCAGGAGAGCTTTTACCAGGTTCGCCTGGTGCGCCAGTTGCGCCTTTCTAGACCGGGATGCCCTATGCACGGTCACCACGCCTCGTGACGCCTCGCCTGGATTACTGCAATGCTCTCTACATGGGGCTCCTTGAAGGGCATCCGAGGCTGCAGTTAGTTCAGAATGCGGCTGCGTGGGTTATAGAGGGAGCCCTCGTGGCTCCCGTGATGACACCAATCCTGCGCAGGCTGCACTGGCTACCTGTGGCCTTCCGGTGCGCTCAAGGTTTTGGTAACCACCTTCAAAGCGCCCATGGCATAGGGCCGGGTTATTTACGGGACCGCCTACTGCTACCAAATACCTCTCACCGCCCGTGCGCCTCACAGAGAGGGACTCTCAGGGTGCCGCCAGCTAGGCAGTGTCGCCTGGCGATGCCCAGGAAGGGCCTTCTGTGGGGCTCCCACCTCTGGAACGAACTCCCCCCAGGACTCCGTCAACTTCCGGACCTCCGAACCTTCCGTCGCGAGCTCAAGACACATTTATTCATCTGTGCAGGACTGGCTTAGATTTTAAATTTTAGGGGTTTTAAATTGGTTTTAATATTTATATTTCTATTTTTAATAATTGGGCATTAGAATAAGTTTTTTAATGATTATTTTAATTTGTATATAAATGTTTTATATGCCTGTGAACCGCCCTGAGTCCTTCGGGAGATAGGGCGGTATACAAATATGAATAATAAATAAATAAATATATACATATGAGGTATTCTGATACCGAAATGCTGTAAAGATGAAAATTGTGATATAAAATGAAGAAAATTGTTCAATACAAATCATTAAAAAAAGGTTTAATAAAATTGTATTTTATATATAAAAAAGCAATTGTACCCATAAAAGTTGGAGTCTGCTCAATAGCTCTCCAAAGTAACTGAACGGAACAATAGTTCTTGAGTAGTAAGAGCACTGCAGAACTTCATTTTTCAGTATTGGTAGAACCAACTCCTTCTTAAAAGCACTTTAACCCAAAGCTATTAAGGTTCTTCTCACTGATTTATATTTTGTGTATATTTTGCACTGTTTTCAACTTATCAGTTGCCTGAAGAACTTCGTTTAAACAACCACGATCACACTTATATTAACAAAAAGTGGAGCATTTTATAAAAGGCTAGCCCCACCTGGATCAATTCTCAAAACTAGATTTAAACATTGTAATTATTCTTTTCATTGACCCCGATGGAAAAAGTCAAGGCTGATTACTTCAAATTATACACCTATGGTTTTTTTTTTTATGAGTAGAGTGGCAGAATAGGTGGAAATAATGTATTTACTGTCTCCAGTTAGAAAGGAGTACTTGTGGAAATGATTCTTCCCAGCTTTATCACTCCTTTCTCCAGTACTTAGACAGCTGTGAATTGTAACTCAGAATTACAAATGATTGGTGGATTATACACTTAAAATTCCACACTTGAGAAAAGAAAAGAAATGAGAATAAAACCAAGCGGACCCTGGGGCATGACATTAGGAGAGTCCTATCCTCAAAATTACATAATGTTGCCTTAAAACAAATGCACATTATTAGCCTGTTGATTGTTAGTATTCTGTTCATTTCTTAAAACCCATGTGATGTGATGCTATGGTTTCTAAGGTTCCTAAAGAGAAAAGTAGTAGGTCTTACATACACTAACATTGTATCCAGTTGGCTTATGTTGATATGTATTTATGGATGTTTGGACACCAAAAAAGTCAGCCAATTTGATCCTCCTCACAGCATTTCTGACCTTTATTTACTCGCTTCTCTTCTTTTCATGCCAGTTTCAACTCTTCCCCAATATTGGCATGACAATGAGCTCTTGATCATTCCCAAACAGTTCGGTCTACTACAGGATGACAGCATCAAAGACAAGTTTCTTTCTCTCAGATGTGATGGTTAGAATGGAAAATAATAGCAGCTTCATGGATGATGATAATAATAATAATAATAATAATAATAATAATAATAATAATAATAATAATAATAATAATAATAATAATACAAACAACGTCACAACACAGTCGCTCAGATGGTCCACTGGAACTTGTGTCACAACTACCATCTGCCTGTAGCAAAGAACTTGTGGGATCCTAAGCCTGAAAAAGTGATTGAAAATGAGCATGCAAAACTACTGTGGGATTTCCGAATACAGACTGATAAAGTTTTGGAACACAATACCCCGGATATCATGATTGTGGAAAAGAAAAAAGTGTGGATAGTCGACATTGCTATACCTGGTGACAGCAGAATTGATGAGAAACAACTTGAAAAAGTCACCAGATATCAAGATTTGAGAATCGAATTGCAGAGACTCTGGCATAAACCAGTGCAGGTGGTTCCAGTGGTACTCGGCACACTGGGAGCTGTGCCTAAAGACCTAGGCAAGCACTTAAAAGCAATTGGCGCTGACAAGATCACCATTGGTCAGCTGCAGAAGGCCACCTTACTGGGATCTGCTCGCATAATTCGTCGATACATCACGCAGTCCTAAACACTTGGGAAGTGTTCGGCTAGTGATCTGTGATATGAAATCCAGCATAGTTACCTCGTTTGCTGTGTATACTGTCATTTTGTGTAAATAAAATAATAATAATAATAATAATAATAATAATAATAATAATAATAATAATAATAATAATGGTGATAATGATGATGATGATGATGTTTATTGTCATTGTACATGTATACACAGTATACCCATACAATGAAATTCACATAACACCCAGAGACCAGACCTAACTCGCATGGCAATCCCCAGCCACACTCCCACCCACCAAAAATTCCCCAACCCTAACAGACCAAGTAATGCTGTCCAACAGCTCACTGATGGTGGCCCTTTAGTTCATTATTGAGTGCAGTTATAGCTCTGGGATAAAAACTATTCAGAAGATGTATAGCTATGCTTCCTGCAGGCAAATATACAGTTAATGCTTGCAGACATAGTCCTTAGTGTATTTTACAACTAACTGTCTCCACTTTTGTTATTATTTTTTAAAAAAACATTCTTCGATGATGATCATAAAGTAAATGTATGTCTTACTTATTCTGTGGCCAGAAAGGCACCATGTTTGCCTGGGCTCCACTACCTAAGTGTTAAAGAAACACTGCTGGGTCGCCCATAATACTCAAACAAGTGAGCGTTCTATAGATGCTCTTCAGAACTGGAAGCTTAAGGATGTAGAGTCTGTAATGAACAGAGCACGGCACTATGCAACTGCCTAACTGAGGGGACCTGAGATATGGCTACAGATATTCTCTATTTTTATCCTGAATAGTGATGTTAAAATGTCATGCCAGCTGTCTTAATTATGCTTGGATTCATATTCAGCTTTTCCTCAACCTTCATACGTATGGATCCTTATCGAACCTGTTTACATCTTCCGCTAGTGCATTGTGAATGGGTTCAAAGAGATAGGTTTCTCTTACTGCATCAGAGCCATGTATGGATACCACTTTCCTGTGCAGCCACCATCCAGCTAAAACTCCTACCGCTAACTACATTACAGGTAACAGTAACTGAGTTGGAAGGGACCTTGGAGGTTATCTAGTCCAACCCCCTGCTCAGGCGACCTATACTAGGGATTCGAACCGCCAACCTGATCGACAAGCTCAGTGTCTTAATCACTGAGCCACCTAGCCAGGCTAAATAACATTAGAAAAATGTTATTCTGCCGTGGCTCAAAAGCACAAGAAATAGTGCACCAAAATCCACAGATCCAGACAGCTGGTGTAAGAATGATCATTATGTTTTTGTTTTCTGTTCTTCCTTCATCTGTTAAAAATGTTCTTCCAAAGACATCTGCCAGCCCCATATGCTCCCACAGGCAAAGAGAGTGATTGCTACCTTCTCCTACTTCCTCTTTAAAAACAATTCAGCAGCAAGAGAAGAATGTTGGCCATAAATAAGAGCAAAAATGTTCTTTGGTTGCCTGCGAACTCTGCTTTTTGAAGGCTTTGTCCAGAAGTTGATAAAGAGTGGGGAATGTTTGTGTGCATTTGTGCACAAATTCTATGAAATGGCTATAGTTTTAATGCTGTTTCATATACTAGCTGGAGACCCATTCCACCCAGCCCTTTGTCTTAATATCATCCACTGTAGAATATAACCTTTCCTACAATGACCCATCAATACTCAACTCTCCAGCCAGTCAAGTCATTCAAGACTGAGTTGTGTCATCAGGCCTGGAGATATCAGAAAACTGCTGAAATATTGATATTGTTCTGATGTAATTAACATCTGCTCCTCAATCATCTTTTCAATTCTTATTTTTGAGCTTTTTGCATTTTTGAAGTTTTTAATACTAATAATATTCATATTGATTTATATATATTGTTTTTAATTTTGTTATATGACACCGATACAGCAATTCCGACCACGCTTTGCTCACAGAAGCACGAAGCCGAAAGCACTAGCCTGAAGATGATGAGTGAGACCTCGTCAAAAAGTCGCCAAGATACTCTCAACCTTACATGGGAAAAGATCTGAATATGCCAAGACCTACATATATACTACATATATAAATCAGAGCACAGCCAACCCCACCATCCAATCAGAGCACAGCCAAACCCCCAACCAATCAGAACACACCTCCACCCAATCAGAACACAGCCAAGCTCCCAACCAATCAGTTCAAACCCCCACTAGCAGTTAAAAGGAAGAAACAGCTGCAATCACACATTGCTCCTAGAAGCACGAAACTGTAAACACCAGCCTCAAGATGACAAATGAGATTTCGTCGAAATGTCGCCAAGACACTTCCAATTTTACGCGGGAGAAACCCCGAATAACCAATATAATACATACAAACACCTGCGAAAACCTCAGAATAAATATATATATATATATATATATATATATATATATATATATATATATATATATATATATATATATTATATATATTATATATATATATATGTCTTTGGTTGTTCGGATATCTCCCGCATAAAATTGGAAGTGTCTTGGCGACGTTTCGACGAAGTCTCATTCATCATCTTCAGGCTTCAGCTTCGTGCTTCTGGGAGCAATGTGTGATTGCAGCTGTTTCTTCCTTTTTAACTGCTTTTTAACTGATTGGGTGGGAGCTTGGCTGTGCTCTGATTGGATGGGGTTTTTCTGTGCTCTGATTGGCTGGGGTGTGTCCTGTGTTGGTGGGGGCTTGGTTGTGCTCAGTCTAATCTGTGCTGCAGGGGGATTTGAGCTGGTGAGCTGCACTGCTATTGTTTGGCTTCGTGGTCGTGCTACATCTTCGTAGTGGGTGTCAGTCTGCTGCATGTATGGATTGGAGGGGTTTGAAATGGCTAATGTTGCAGCTGCAGTCTGGCTTCTGGTCCTTGGTCGTGCTTCCTGATCAGTGTGGGTTTGGGTATGCTTTCTGGGTGGATGTGTGGTGGTGACATCCTGTGTGGACCTCGTGAGTGTGGGTCTGGTGTCATTCCTCGTGTTAGGGACACGTTTGTCAATAAGGGCAGGTTTCCAAATGGCTGGTAGGCGGGAGGTATCATCTCGTTTGTTCATGCTGTGTGGGCGTATTTCTATCTCGATGGCTTCTCTGATTATTCTGTTGTTAAAGTGTTCAGTTTTGGCGATAGTTCTGGTCCTTTTAAAGTCAATATCGTGTCCTGTGACTTTAAAGTGTTGGACCAGGGAAGAAGTTGGTTCCTCTTTTTTGAATGAGTTCTTGTGTTCTTCAATGCGTGCACTTATTCTTCTGTTGGTTTGTCCAATGTATGTGGTGGGGCAGGCGGTGCATGGGATTTCATATACTCCTTGATTTTCTAACTCAATTTTGTCTTTGGGGTTTCTTAGGATGGTGGATATTTTTTGGTTTGTGCAGAATGCTGTCTTGATGTTATGTTTGTGGAGGATCTTGCTGATTCTGTCTGTGGTGCCTTTTATATATGGGAGGAGGGCTGTGCCATTTTCTTGCTCTCTGTCTTGGGTTTTAGTGGGGGGTTCTTTTTGGATTAGTTTGGTAATCTTATTTCTCTGGAATCCAAACACGGGAGAAAACCCGAACACGGGAGAAAAACCAAACACGGGAGAAAACCCGAACAACCAAAGACCTATATACAAACACCCGTGAAAACCTCAGAAAACAAATATATATATATATATATATATATATATATATAGGTCTTTGGTTATTCGGGTTTTCTCCCGCGTAAAATTGGAAGTGTCTTGGCGACGTTTCGACGAAGTCTCATTCGTCATCTTCAGGCTTCAGCTTCAGCTTCAGCTTCGTGCTTCTGGGAGCAATGTGTGATTGCAGCTGTTTCTTCCTTTTTAACTGCTAGTGGGGGTTTGAACTGATTGGGTGGGAGCTTGGCTGTGCTCTGATTGGATGTGGGGTTTTTTTGTGCTCTGATTGGCTGGGGGTGTGTCCTGTTTGGGTGGGGGCTTGGTTGTGCTCTGATTGGATGGTGGGGTTGGCTGTGCTCTGATTTATATATGTAGTATATATGTAGGTCTTGGCATATTCAGATCTTTTTCCATGTAAGGTTGAGAGTATCTTGGTGACTTTTTGACGAGGTCTCACTCATCATCTTCAGGCTAGTGCTTTCAGCTTCGTGCTTCTGTGAGCAAAGCGTGGTCGGAATTGCTGTATCGGTGTCATATAACAAAATTAAAAACAATATATATAAATCAATATGAATATTATTAGTATTAAAAACTTCAAAAATGCAAAAAGCCCCCACCCAAACAGGACACACCCCCAGCCAATCAGAGCACAAAAAAACCCCACATCCAATCAGAGCACAGCCAAGCTCCCACCCAATCAGTTCAAACCCCCACTAGCAGTTAAAGGAAGAAACAGCTGCAATCACATTGCTCAGAGCTGAAGCCTGAAGATGACGATGAGATTGCCGAACGTCGCCACACTTCAATTTACGCTGGAGAAAACCCGAACAACCAAAGACCTATATACAAACACCCGTGAAAACCTCAGAAAACATATATATATATATATATTTGTTTTCTGAGGTTTTCGCGGGTGTTTGTATGTAGGTCTTTGGTTATTCAGGTTTTCTCCCGCGTAAAATTGGAAGTGTCTTGGCGACGTTTCGACGAAGTCTCATTCGTCATCTTCAGGCTTCAGCTTCGTGCTTCTGGGAGCAATGTGTAATTGCAGCTGTTTCTTCCTTTTTAACTGCTAGTGGGGGTATATATATATTTGTTTTCTGAGGTTTTCGTGGGTGTTTGTATGTAGGTCTTTGGTTATTCGGGTTTTCTCCCGCGTAAAATTGGAAGTGTCTTGGCGACGTTTCGACGAAGTCTCATTCGTCATCTTCAGGCTTCAGCTTCGTGCTTCTGGGAGCAATGTGTAATTGCATCTGTTTCTTCCTTTTTAACTGCTAGTGGGGGTTTGAACTAATTGGGTGGGAGCTTGGCTGTGCTCTGATTGGATGGGGTTTTTCTGTGCTCTGATTGGCTGGGGTGTGTCCTGTGTTGGTGGGGGCTTGGTTGTGCTCAGTCTAATCTGTGCTGCAGGGGATTTGAGCTGGTGAGCTGCACTGCTGCTGTTTGGCTTTGTGGTGGTGCTACACCTTGGTAGTGGGTGTCTCTCTGCTGCATGTATGGAATGGTGGGGTTTGAAGTGGCTAATGTTGCAGCTGCGGTCTGGCTTCTGGTCCTTGGTCGTGCTTCCTGATCAGTGTGGGTTTGGGTGTGCTTTCTGGGTGGATGTGTGGTGGTGACATCCTGTGTGGACCTCGTGAGTGTGGGTCTGGTGTCATTCCTCGTGTTAGGGACACGTTTGTCAATAAGGGCAGGTTTCAAATGGCTGGTAGGCGGAGGTATCATCTCGTTTGTTCATGCTGTGTGGGCGTTTTCTATCTCGATGGCTTCTCTGATTATTCTGTTGTTAAAGTGTTCAGTTTTGGCGATAGTTCTGGTCTTTTAAAGTCAATATCGTGTCCTGTGACTTTAAAGTGTTGGACCAGGAAGAAGTTGGTTCCTCTTTTTGAATGAGTTCTTGTGTTCTTCAATGCGCACTTATTCTTCTGTTGGTTTGTCCAATGTATGTGGTGGGGCAGGCGGTGCATGGGATTTCATATACTCCTTGATTTTCTAACTCAATTTTGTCTTTGGGGTTTCTTAGGATGGTGGATATTTTTGGTTTGTGCAGAATGCTGTCTTGATGTTATGTTTGTGGAGGATCTTGCTGATTCTGTCTGTGGTGCCTTTATATATGGGAGGAGGGCTGTGCCATTTTCTTGCTCTCTGTCTTGGGTTTTAGTGGGGGTTCTTTTGGATTAGTTTGGTAATCTTATTTCTCTGGAATCCAAACACGGGAGAAAACCCAACACGGAGAAAAACTAAACACGGGAGAAAACCCAACAACAAAGACCTATATACAAACACCCGTGAAAACCTCAGAAAACAATATATATATATATATATATATATATATATAGGTCTTGGTTATTCGGGTTTTCTCCGTAAAATTGAAGTGTCTTGGCGACGCTTCGACAAGTCTCATTCATCTTCAGGCTTCAGCTTCAGGCTTCTGGGAGCAATGTGATTGCAGCTGTTTCTTCCTTTTAACTGCTAGTGGGGTTTGAACTGATTGGGTGGGAGCTTTGTGCTCTGATTGGATGTGGGGTTTTTGTGCTCTGATTGGCTGGGGTGTGTCCTGTTTGGGTGGGGGCTTGGTTGTGCTCTGATTGGATGGTGGGGTTGGCTGTGCCTGATTTATATATGTAGTATATATGTAGGTCTTGGCATATTCAGATCTTTTCCATGTAAGGTTGAGAGTATCTTGGTGACTTTTGACGAGGTCTCACTCATCATCTTCAGGCTAGTGCTTTCAGCTTCAGGCTTCTGTGAGCAAAGCGTGGTCGGAATTGCTGTATCGGTGTCATATAACAAAATTAAAAACAATATATATAAATCAATATGAATATTATTAGTATTAAAAACTTCAAAATGAAGCCCCACCCAAACAGGACACACCCCAGCCAATCAGAGCACAAAACCCCACATCCAATCAGAGCACAGCCAAGCTCCCACCCAATCAGTTCAAACCCCACTAGCAGTTAAAGGAAGAAACAGCTGCAATCACACATTGCTCCCAGAAGCTGAAGCCTGAAGATCGATTTGAGACTTATTTAAAACATTTGTGCAGCAGCCCATCTTCCACCTTTGGGCAGTTGCCAATAAAAGTTAAACCAACTGGTTTTGTTGGTAAAAATAATAGTCCGAAGATCAATAGACATTATTTGGCCAACAGAATTGTTCAAAAGGTGCGCTTGATAACCTTTACCAATTAATATCTGATTCTATAATAGTTTCTTTAACTTGGCAAACACATTTTTTTTGCATTTTATTGTGTCCCTTGAATATAATATTGCAGCTCATTCATAAATATAAAACATTTCTCAAAGAATGATTTTTCCAATAACTCCTTTGTATATTGTTTTCTGAGGTTTTCGTGGGTGTTTGTATGTAGGTCTTTGGTTATTCGGGTTTTCTCCGTAAAATTGGAAGTGTCTTGGCGACGTTTCGACGAAGTCTCATTCATCTTCAGGCTTCAGCTTCAGGCTTCAGCTTCAGGCTTCTGGGAGCAATGTGTAATTGCAGCTGTTTCTTCCTTTTAACTGCTAGTGGGGTTTGAACTGATTGGGTGGGAGCTTGGCTGTGCTCTGATTGGATGTGGGGTTTTTGTGCTCTGATTGGCTGGGGTGTGTCCTGTTTGGGTGGGGCTTGGTTGTGCTCTGATTGGATGGTGGGGTTGGCTGTGCTCTGATTTATATATGTAGTATATATGTAGGTCTTGGCATATTCAGATCTTTTCCATGTAAGGTTGAGAGTATCTTGGTGACTTTTGACGAGGTCTCACTCATCATCTTCAGGCTAGTGCTTTCAGCTTCAGGCTTCTGTGAGCAAAGCGTGGTCGGAATTGCTGTATCGGTGTCATATAACAAAATTAAAAACAATATATATAAATCAATATGAATATTATTAGTATTAAAACTTCAAAATGTAAAAGCCCCACCCAAACAGGACACACCCCAGCCAATCAGAGCACAAAACCCCACATCCAATCAGAGCACAGCCAAGCTCCCACCCAATCAGTTCAAACCCCACTAGCAGTTAAAGGAAGAAACAGCTGCAATCACATTGCTCCCAGAAGCTGAAGCCTGAAGATGAATGAGACTTGCCGAACGTCGCCACACTTCAATTTACGCTGGAGAAAACCCAACAACCAAAGACCTATATACAAACACCGAAACCTCAGAAAACATATATATATATATATATTTGTTTTCTGAGGTTTTCGTGGGTGTTTGTATGTAGGTCTTGGTTATTCGGTTTTCTCCGTAAAATTGAAGTGTCTTGGCGACGTTTCGACGAAGTCTCATTCGTCATCTTCAGGCTTCAGCTTCAGGCTTCTGGGAGCAATGTAATTGCAGCTGTTTCTTCCTTTTTAACTGCTAGTGGGGGTATATATATATTTGTTTTCTGAGGTTTTCGTGGGTGTTTGTATGTAGGTCTTTGGTTATTCGGGTTTTCTCCCGCGTAAAATTGGAAGTGTCTTGGCGACGTTTCGACGAAGTCTCATTCGTCATCTTCAGGCTTCAGCTTCGTGCTTCTGGGAGCAATGTGTAATTGCAGCTGTTTCTTCCTTTTTAACTGCTAGTGGGGGTTTGAACTAATTGGGTGGGAGCTTGGCTGTGCTCTGATTGGATGGGGTTTTTTGTGTGCTCTGATTGGCTGGGGGTGTGTCCTGTTTGGGTGGGGGCTTGGTTGTGCTCAGATTAATCTGAGTTGCTGGGGGATTTGAGCTGGTGAGTTGCATTGCTGTTGTTTGGCTTCGTGTTTGTGGTTGTGCTACATCTTCATAGTGGGTGTCTGTCTGCTGTATGTATGAATTGGAGGGGTTTGAAATGGCTAATGTTTCAGCTGCGGTCTGCCTTCTGGTCCTTGGTCGTGCTTCATGATCAGTGTGGGTTTGGGTCTGCTTTCTGGGTAGATGTGTGATGGTGACATCCTGTGTGGACCTTGTGAGTGTGGGTCTGGTGTCATTCCTCGTGTTAGGGACTCGTTTGTCAATAAGGGCGGGTTTCCAAATGGCTGGTAGGCGGGAGGTGTCATCTCGTTTGTTCATGCTGTGTGGGCGTTTTTCTATCTCAATGGCTTCTCTGATTATTCTGTTGTTAAAGTGTTCAGTTTTGGCGATAGTTCTGGTCTTTTTAAAGTCAATATCATGTCCTGTGACTTTAAAGTGTTGGACCAGGGAAGAAGTTGGTTCCACTTTTTTGAATGAGTTCTTGTGTTCTTCAATGCGTGCACTTATTCTTCTGTTGGTTTGTCCAATGTATGTGGTGGGGCAGGCGGTGCATGGGATTTCATATACTCCTTGATTTTCTAACTCAATTTTGTCTTTGGGGTTTCTTAGGATGGTGGATATTTTTCTGTTTGTGCAGAATGCTGTCTTGATGTTGTGTTTGTGGAGGATCTTGCTGATTCTGTCTGTGGTGCCTTTTATATATGGGAGGAGGGCTGTGCCGTTTTCTTGTTCTTAATCCAAAAAGAACCCCCCACTAAAATCCAAGACAGAGAACACCGGAGAAGACGCCTAGAGAGTACCTGGAGGTCCAGCCGTTCTGAAGCTGATCGGACACTAGTTAGGTCTTTTTTGAAAGCCTACCTAGTGGCACTGAGGGTTGTGAAATGTTCCTACGTTTCCACCCTCATTGCGTCGGCAGATAACCGCCCGGCTGCGCTGTTTCGGATGACCTGTTCCCTTCTACACCAGGGGGGACGGGATGACCCCTTGCAGGGATGTGCTGAGGAGTTTAGTGGTTATCTATACGACAAAATCGCTCAGCTTCGGGATAGTTGGACCAAGATTGTGATGATCCGGATGAGATGACTGAGACACGTCTTGTTGATGTTGTTTGGGATGAGTTTGATTCTGTGGCTCCCGAGGACATGGACAGGCTGCTGGGGAGGTTACATGCCACTACATGTTTACTGGACCCGTGTCCCTCTTGGCTGGTGCTGGCCACTCAGGAGGTGACACGAGGCTGGCTCCGGGGAATTATAAACGCTTCTTTGTTGGAGGGGGTCTTTCCCCGCCGCCTTGAAAGAGGTGGTGGTGAGACCCCTCCTTAAGAAGCCTTCCCTGGACCCAGCTATTTTAGGTAATTACCGTCCAGTCTCCAACCTTCGCTTTGTGGCGAAGGTTGTAGAGTGTGTGGTGGCATGGCAGCTTCCCCAGTACCTGGATGAAGCTGTCTATCTAGACCCATTCCAGTCCGGCTTCCGGTCCGGGTATAGCACGGAGACAGCTTTGGTCGCGTTGGTGGATGACCTCTGGAGGGCCAGGGATAGGGGTTGTTCCTATGCCCTGGTCCTGTTAGATCTTTCATCGGCTTTTGATACCATCGACCATGGTATCCTGCTGCGCCGGTTGGAGAGTTTGGGAGTGGGAGGCACCGTTTATCGGTGATTCTCTTCCTATCTCTCTGACCGGTCGCAGACAGTGTTGACAGGGGGGCAGAGATCGACCGCGAGGCGCCTTACTTGTGGGGTGCCTCAGGGGTCGATTCTCTCGCCTCCTGTTCAACATCTATATGAAGCCGCCAGCGAGGTCATCAGTGGCTTCGGGGTGAGTTATCAGCTGTACGCTGATGACACTCAGCTGTACTTTTCCACCCCGGGCCACCCCAACGAAGCTGTCGAAGTATTGTCCCGCTGCCTGGAGGCCGTACGGGTCTGGATGGGGAGAAACAGACTCAGACTCAATCCATCCAAGACTGAGTGGCTGTGGATGCCGGAACCCCAGTACAGTCAGCTGCAACCGCGGCTGTCTGTTGGGGGCCAGTCACTGGCCCCAACAGAGAGGGTATGCAACTTGGGCGTTCTCCTGGATGGACGGCTGTCGTTTGAAGATCATCTGGCGGCCGTCTCCAGGAGACCCTTTTACCAGGTTCGCCTGGTTCGCCAGTTATGCCCCTTTCTGGACCAGGATGCCTTATGCACGGTCACTCATGCCCTTGTCACTTCTCGTCTGGATTATTGCAATGCTCTCTACATAGGGCTACCCCTGAAGTGCACTCGGAGACTCCAGTTAGTCCAGAATGCAGCTGCGCGGGTGATTGAGGGAGCTCCATGTTGCTCCCGGGTAACACCACTCCTGCACAGTCTGCACTGGCTACCTGTGGTCTTTCGGGTGCGCTTCAAGGTTCTGGTTACCACCTTTAAAGCGCTCCATGGCTTAGGGCCCGGGTACTTACGGGACCGCCTGCTGTTACCTTATGCCTCCCACCGACCCGTACGATCTCACAGAGAAGGTCTTCTCAGGGTGCCGTCCGCCAAGCAATGCCGGCTGGCGGCCCCCAGGGGAAGGGCCTTCTCTGTTGGAGCACCTACTCTCTGGAACGAACTTCCCCCTGGTTTGCGCCAATTATCTGACCTTCGGACCTTTCGCCGGGAATTAAAAACTTATTTATTTATCCAAGCGGGACTGGCTTGATTTTTAAATTTCCAAATTTTAATTTTTTGTAATTTTATATGGGGTATTTTAGGTTGGGTCAATTGACGGTTTTAATTTGGCCATTATTGAATATGTATTTTAAATTGATATTTTAATTTTGTATATTTAATTGTTTTAACTTTGGCTGTACACCGCCCTGAGTCCTTCGGGAGAAGGGCGATATAAAAATTTAAATAAATAAATAAATAAATAAATAAATAATCCTGTATCTGATAGGCTTAAATCTTCTGGAGTATTGGCTATTTCTGCCAGCTTGGGATCATTTGCAAATATTCTGAATTTTAGTTAATTTTAACTGCAGATCACCATTCTTCCAGTCAAAACACCAAATGGTTACTGAAAATAGTTTCACTGAACTGCTTCTATCTAAGGCATGCGGTATATTAGGTGACATTCTTCAAATAGTTTCAAACATTCTCAATAGAACATGATATAAATTACTGAATAGCATTAATAATTAACAGATTTTTGAATACTTGACTATCTGATAGACAAGAAACCCATTAATGTGATACTATTTTGTTACTTATTGTGAAGATCAGGATCTCTAAGATCAAGATCTCTAAGCCAGGTTGTAATTATTGCAAAGCACAAGTCTCTGCCACTTTTTTTTTTAAATGTTGTTGTTTTTAAAGTAATAACAAAAAAGGAACAAAACACAAAAATACATACATTATAAAAACACAAAGCAAGTGTTTTAAAATATATGAAAAAATACAATAGAAAAAATAGAGTAAATATAATTACTACATACAGTATATAGGTATGTGTATATTGAAGATGCAATACAGTAACACGTGATATAAATAAAATGTGTAAAGATATGGATATAGATAGCTCTCAGTTTATAACCATTCATTAAATAATTGTTCAAAGTTACAACGGCACTGAAAAAACTGACATAACAATTGTTCACACTTACAACCATTGCAGCATCTCTATGGTCACGTGATCAGAATTTGGATGCTTGGCAACTGGCATGTATTTATGACAGTTGCAGTGTCCCAGGTCATGTGATCACCTTTTGTGACCTGATAAAGTCAGTGGGGAAGCCAGATTCATTTAACAATCATATTGCTAACTTAACAGATGCAGTGAACAACTGTGGCAAGAAAGGTCATAAAATGGGGTAAAGCTTATTTAACAACTGTCTTGCTTAGCAGTGGGAATTTTGGGCTCAAAATTGGTCATAGGTTGAGGACTACCTGTAGATGGCCGCCATTAAATCCCACCCTTTGGGAAAAGATATTTGCTCTAAAAATGAATATTAATTTGTATTCTGAAATATATCCTGAAATATATCAAATGTCTGGAAAATGTTTTCAGAAATATTTTTTAATTTTTTAATGGGCTTCTTCAATTCTGAAATATCTTTACATAAAATGTAATTACCAATTAATAAGGGAGGATTTGATTTTCAGAATCTGGAGCTGTAGTCCAATGTTAGCCTTTAAAGCTGGCCACCTCACAGGATTGTTGTTATGGAGAAAATATGAGGAAGATGTGTTGGATATGCTTGTCGCTTTGAGTTATCTATAAAAATAATAAATGCAAGAAATAAATAATAATAAAAAAATCAATCATGCCTATTGTCAAATATGAAATTCTGGATTGAAGACCTGAGTACATTTGCTACCTATGAGTGGTTTGCCTATTGTAGAGTTTGTGTGTGTATATGTGTATGTATATATTTATATATATACATACTTATACATACATGTGTATGTGTGTGTGTGTGTATAAGTGGCTCAGACGCTGAGCTTGTCAATTGAAAGGTCGGCAGTTCAATGGTTCAAATCCCTAGTGTCATGTAATGGGGTGAGCTCCTGTTACTTGTCCCAGCTTCTGCCAACCTAGCAGTTCAAAAGCACGTAAAAAATGCAAGTAGAAAAATAGGGACCACCTTTGGTGGGAAGGTAACACTGTTCCGTGCAGCTTTGGCATTTAGTCATGCCGGTCACATGACCAGAGAGACATCTTCGGACAGCGCTGGCTCTTCGGCTTTGAAATGGAGATGAACACCGCCCTCTAGAGTTGGGAATGACTAGCACATATGTGCGAATATGGAATTCATTTGGGATGAATATGGGACTCATTTACACAAGTACAAAGTGTAAAAAAGCATGATAGTCAAATAAATGTATTACACACACACATGCAAATATGTAGAAAGATGCACGTTTGTATTAGATAATTATATATAGACTTGAAATGGTCTTGTTCTAAGCAGTCTGTGTCACTTGAAACAGCATTTGTTTACATTAATCCAAAGTCTGAAGTAGCTCAACTTGGCTTGTGGCATGAAATCAAAAGTCTCGGCGAGCTGCATTACCATTAAAGAAACAAGAGTCCCAACTATCAGTTAATTACAGTTTGTGCTGCGAAAATAAAACATCACTGGAGTAAATCAGCATTTGCAGTATGAAACCATAGATCTCTCTGTGAGCCAAGCCAGATACCACCTGATACGAGCAAGTCTCATTTTAACAACAGAACCCCGCTCTGTCGCTTTCATACCACAAAATCTGCCGTGGTGTTTAAAAACTATTTTTAAGTATAGACCAGGGGTCTCCAACCCTTTAAGACTTGTGGACTTCAACTCCCAGAATCCCTCAGCCAGCAAAGCTGAGTCCCAGAGGAATTCTGGGAGTTGAAGTCCACAAGTCTTAAAGGGACCAAGGTTGGAGACCCCTGGTATAGACCATCGTTTGCCGTACAAAATACAGTTCGGGCTGCGACGAACAAACGACGCCCCAACAGAAAGCGCTCGACCCAGCAACCGCGCGCCCTCTTCTAACATTTACAATCTGCCGATCCCGCCCCTCTCCTTTTCCGCACCAATCGGGAGGCAGCGCTAGCGAGAGACTACTGCGGGGAAGCGCCGCCCCTTTGGTCTCGCGTTGCTGCGCGCGCAGCCCGATGCCGCCGTCCTCCTGCCATTGGCTCCTCCTCCTTTTGCCGTTGCTCCTCCTCCTCCTGGTCTCCCTAACCCACAACCCCCCGCCCCACACCCCGCCGTCCTGGCTGTTTCGGGTCACTCCTTCATCCTGGCTGGCCAGGGAGGCTGGCCTGTAAGCGCGGACCGGATGTGCCCGGGGAAACCGGGGGGTATGCTTGACCGGGCGCCCGGGACCCGTCATGGCGCTGAGGCCTGATTAGGGGGAAGATGAATAAGGGCTGGCTGGAGCTGGAGAGCGACCCCGGTGAGTGAAGGCGACCCTGCGAGCTCGAGGGGGAAGAGGAGGGGGGGGCTGGTCTTCGGAGGGAGGCGGAGGAGGAGCTTCCTTCCCGCTTCCCGGGGCAGGGCGGGGGGGGGGTGTCGTGCGGCGGGGCACCAACCGACAGGGTGTGGCTCTGCGTGCAGCAGCACCGTTACCGCCCTTCGGGCCCAGCGATCCCACTTCGGGAACCGCTGTGCCAAGGGGGGAACCGAGTGGGTGCCAGTCTCCCTGCCAACTTACGAGAAGGTTTGCCTATGATTTGCCTGGGGGTGGGGTGGGGGAGGAAGGACGGCGAGCTCTGTTGTTATTGTTTGGAAATTGTGGTTCCTGTCTTGAAGCTGTGCAATGGACTAAGGTGGGAAGGCTTGCTTCCCCAGACGATGATAACATATGCCCGTAATTCAGACAATAGACTAGACTAGAATAGGATTTTTTTATCGGCCAAGTGTGATTGGACACACAAGGAATTTGTCTTGGTGCATATGCTCTCAGTGTACATAAAAGAAAAGATCATCAAGAATTCTAAGGTACAACACTTAATGATAGTCATAGGGGACAAACTGCTTGAATCCAGCCACTCGGCTGATGTTTGTCCCCCTTCCAAAGGACATTGTGAATCACACTTAAGTGGACGGGCATTGTGTTTTCAAACCCGAATATAATTATTTTCTGTGGGTGCCTTGGTTTAGGCCCACCTGTCTCTTTTACCCAAATGGAGATGTGATAAGATAACCAGAGGCTTAGTGTTCAGTAGTGAAAATTGTTTCTTAAATGCATTTAAAGGTAAATAATATTTTCAAATAATTTTTTTAGAAACCGCACAGATATTTTTTATTTGAAAATGGTGATCGGGATCGTTAGTCAAGACTATTTTTGGAAATAAACACTATACATAGAAACAGCTCTATGTTAATGTTAAAAACAGTAATACCATAATGTGAATATATACCGCATTGGCAAAACTTAAATGTTTATTATATTTCTCCATTGTCTTACACAAAGCATCTTATTTTCTTTTCAATGTAAGAGTCATATAAGGCCCATTATCTGAGCTAGGCAGATTTGGATACTAATTTAGATACAGTACAGTTGAGTGACTTTATTCCATACCTATGCTAAATTGGCTCAGAAAGTAAGCTGTGGATTATGTGGCAGATTCCTTTTTTTACCCCCTGAGCCAACTCAATATTGACAATATAGGAATAGACAGCTCCGATGCCTCTGGTCATTCTCCTTTTCTACATCAGATTTGGCCAAGATGTTGTGGATGCAAATCATTCTTCAAGCTGTGAAAGACATGACATTAAATACTTAAAAAAATTAACATGAAATTATCTTGATTTGGTAATATTTTGATACCAGCTAGGCCTTCCTGAAACAATAACTCCTAGGCCACAACCAATATTTCACTTTCTGGAATTAAGGGATTTGTTAGTACTTATTCTAAATTGTGAAGATCTTTGAAGATCAAAAACTACAGGTAGTCCTCGATTTAGAACAGTTTGTTTATTGAATAGAATAGAACAGAATAGAATAGAATTCGTTATTGGCCAAGTGTGATTGGACACACAAGGAATTTGTCTTGGTGCATATGCTCTCAGTGTACATAAAAGAAAAGATATCTTGAATCATAAGGTACAACACTTGACTGTTCAAAGTTACAGGGGCACTGAAAAAGTGACTTGTGACCAGTTTTCACATGACTATTGCAGCATCTCTGTGGTCACGTGATCAGAATTTGAACACTTGGCAACTGGCATGTATTTATGATGGTTGTAGTGTCCATGGTCATCTGATCATATTTTGCAACTTTTGGATAAGCAAAGTCAATGTGGAACTCAGATTCATTTAACAACCATATTACTAACTTAACATCTGCATTGATTCACTTAACAACTGGGGCAAGAAAGGTCATACAGTGGGGCAAAACTCAGTTGTCTCACTTAGCAACATAAATTTTGGGCTTAATTGTCATAAATCAAGGACTACCTGTATACAACAGAATTAAGTTATAAAGAAGCCAGGAACTTGCCAAAGCAGTGTTCAGATAATTGCCAAAGCAATGTTCAGATAATCATAATGGCATACAATAAAATGTAAAAAGCATTAATCAATATAATTTTCTTAGAAATGACTGATTTCCAGTCATTTTGAAAATGTCCCTGCATGCTTCTATGCAAAGTGCTATAAATAGTATAACAATAATAAAGCTTCAGGTTTGGAAGATATGTACATATATTTGATCTGATAAGATTCCTTATACATATTCTAATCAAGCTCCCATCCCATCATACCTGCTGGCAATGAGGCAGAGCATCAGTTTTTATGGGAAACTGTTACTATTTTCTTGACTCTAGAGCAGTGATGGCGAACCTTTTAAGCACCAAGTGCCCAAACTGCGTGTGTGCGCGCATGCCCAAACTAAAAGATATGTCTGCAAAGTGTGTGCATGCATGGACATGTGCGAACATACGCATGCACAGGTATGCGCACATGCGCAGCAGAGACCCAAAGACCAGCTGGCCAGTGGGAGGTGGGGCATCCCAACACCGGCAGTGTGGCAAGAGGTAAGATCTTTTTCTTTCATGAGCTTCTGTTTCATCATTTGCAGGGAAACAGAAGCTCATGAAAAAAACGCCATGGAGATCTGACCTGGGTTGATGGTGCGTGTACCAGCAGAGAGCGCTCTGTGTGCCACCTCTGGCACGTGTGCCATAGATTCTCCATCACAGCTCTATAGTATACATCAGTGATAGTTAACCTTTTCGGCACTGAGTGTCGAAACTGAAGTGCGCGTGCCAGAGCACCAGAACCCGGAAGAGAGCAGCTGGCCGGTGAGTATATGCGCAGTGGCCTGCTGCTCTTCCAGGTTCCGTTGCATGCATTCGCACAGGCCAGCTGCTCTCTTCCAGGTTCTGGTGCGTACATGTGCACCTGCCAGCTGGTCTTCACATAAAAAGCAGCTGGCATGCGCACACCGGAACCCGGAAGAGAGCAGCTGGCTCTATGTGCCACATCTGGCATGTGTGCCATAGGTTCGCTATCACAGGTATACATCATCCTTTGCCCTTTTCCCTCTATGTTTAGGCTGTTTTTGAGATCAGGACTCACCACATCACCTGACATGACCTAAAAGCAGCCAAGTGGTTGTGTTAACTTTATTAATGTAGCCTGACTTAGGTGATACAAGAGTTGCATCTGTCATGATACAAAATGTGTTTCCCCGAAAATAGGACATGTCCTGAAAGTCCCCCCCCCAACACACATACAGGTCCCTCACCCATCCCAAGGCAGCCACATCTCTGTGAACTCCTACACTCCCCACCCCATTTACCACCTGCGGCACTAACCATAAACGTCAAGCACCTGCTCCTGTGCCATGGGGGCAGCCCGCCCTCTGTTGCCCTGACATTGTGTCTGCATAGCCCGCGCTATCGAGCACCCGCCACAGCAGCCACAGCACAAACATCATTGCCTCAGGGCTTCCTTGGCAGGGCCGCCACCAGCGACAGAGAGGCTTCCTTGCGTGGCAGGCAGTTGTGGAGGCCTGGCACGTCCTGCAGCTGGGCATAGGTTTTGGCAGGGATGGCTGAGATGCTAGAGGTGTTGCTGCTGCCACCACCACCGCCTGCGGAGGCCCATCAGCCAAGCTCAGCCTTGTGCGAGGAGCATTCAACATAGCTGGGCTGGCCAAGCTGTGCCTGTCAGGGTTTCCCTTGGTGCGGCTGCCCGGCATCTCACGATCGGAGTGAAGAGGAGCAGGGGGGAAGGAGAGGTCTCCGACAACCATCACCATAGAGTGGGAAGCACACTCCCAGAGCGGCTGCTGCCCTGGCTGGGGTTTGGAAGCCGCAGAGGCAGAGTTTGGGGGAGAGAAAGAAAGACTTCTGCTGCTTTCCTTACATGCTGTCAAAAGCAGAAGCAACAGAAGTCTTTCTTTCTCTCCCCTAAACTCTGCCTCTGTGGCTTCCAAACCCCAGCCAGGGTAGCGGCCGCTTCCCACTCTATGGTGACAGTTGGAGCTGGACCCTGCAGGAAGAGCTGGCCCAGGCCGTGGCTTCCGCGTGGGTCCTGGTGGTGGGCACTGGTGGCATTGGCTAAGAGCTCAAGGACCTGGTGCTCACCGGCTTTGCCCACATCAACGTGTTGAGGCCTGGGAGGCACATGAGTGGGTGGGTGGGGACAGGCACTCGTGCGGCTTGGTGCCTTTGGGCCACTCCGTTCTACACACACACACACACACACACACACACACACACACACCATGGAAGGGGAGAGGCTTGATGGTGGCGTGCACAGGGAACCTCTCTTTGCTGAACTCCCGGCTGTGAGTGCGCAGGCCGCCCGGGGCCTCCTGCACCTCCAAAATAATAAGACCCCCCGATAATAAGGCCAAGCCCTTATTTTGGGGTTCAAAAGAAAATAAGACCCTGTCTTATTTTTGGGGAAACATGGTAGCAGCTCACAAAAGAAATTCAGTATTTGTTTAACAGTAATTGTAGCCCAGCCCATTCTTTATGAACTCTGAGAGAATAACAAAAAGATAAAAAGAAAGGAGCAATAACAGAATAAATACAAATTATTAATATATCAGTGAAGTATTGTGTCAGAACATCTCATACATTACCTTATGATAAGGATGGCCAATACATTTTATAAATAAATATAAATAAATTAAGCTATTCTACAGGCCAAATGCCCACTGAAATAGCACTTCTTGGCTAGTTTTGGAAATTCTAATAGGATAGATACTGTGGAGAATATGCTATTTGTTGAAGTCTCTCATTTAAAAGGCTTGTTTTTAACCTTCATCCCAGGTACCTCACAAGAAAGTTGGGCTTGCATTACCTGCTTTTTAGGACCAGGTGATAAAATGGGGGGTGGGTGGGTAGCATTTTGTCAGTAATTGAAATATTTCTTCAGTTGGTTTTATCCCAGATAGTTATTTATCAAGCTGGCCTTGATTATGCAGTGGGAAATGAATCAGGGCTTATTTAAATGTTTTTATGAAGATGTTCTGTAGAATTTATAATCTTGATTTTGCATTGGTGCTTGCAGTAGATTGATTAGAGTGAATTATATGTCCAGAACTATTTGTGTAACTAGTATTTTCCAATAATAACCTAATCTCCTCTCCTCTGTTTTTCCCCCATTCCCTTCCCTCCTCCCCCTTTACAGGGCTCTTCACACTCTTAGTGGAGGATTTTGGTGAGTATAATCATATGGTAGTATATCAATCAGTTCTTGTTATTTTTTCTTTGTATACTGACTCAAGGTTTATGTTCATATAGGTGTTAAGGGAGTGCAAGTTGAAGAAATTTATGATCTACAGAGCAAATGCCAAGGGTAAGATTTTGGCTGTTATACTGACTAGAAAAAAGTTAAGTATCCTTCTCAAGTAATGAGACAGTCCAAAATGTATGAAGATGTTGTTGGAATGTATTGGAAATTGTTCCATTTCTGTCAAATAAATGTCAGAAATCTTCTGGAAATAGGCTGGAATATGATGTCTTAACAACATAGCAGAACTGATTGCAAAAAAGGGACACCATAAAGATGTAATAACTGTTTTAGAACTTTTCTTATAATGGTGGAATGGAATCACACTTATTTTGCATTCAGATTTCAGTTTTAAGCTTAAATTGTTTTAATCCTGTTACTTAAGACAGATCTAGAAATGTTCCAATTTTTTGTGCTTCAGTGTAAGATAGCACTTCAATTATAAATAATTTGACAGTGATTCATTTAAACAGTTTTTATTAAAAGATTTTACAAACATTTTTAAACACTACAAAAACATAAAAGAAGTAGGAAAATAAAGAAATTCTGAAAGCAAAAAAGTTAAAATGAAAGATAACAAAAAGGAACGAAAAAGAAAGATTTCTAAAGAAGCAACTCGCCATCATCTTTGCAGCAGATACAAATATAGCAGTTACCATCTTTAACTTTCCCATGTTGCATGTCATGATTCCCTTTTTTCTATGGACAGACCTTTTTAATCAGTAAATCCCAAACCCATCAGTTCATTTTCATATTTTTCAGCAAAGACTCCATGAAGAGTTTCCAGACTTTTATGAAAATAGTTTTAGTTCCCTCCTTAATCAAAGAAATTGGTGTAACCATTTCTACATCTCATATATATATATTTACATATATAAAATTGTCAGTGAGCCTTTTCTAGTTTATTATTTGTAAGTCCTAATAAGAAAAGTTCCAGTGTCACTTGAAAGTTCATCGTATCACCATATGTATTCAGTATCCTTTCACTTTTTTATTATAAGTCCACCATGCATGATAAAATATTCCAATATGTTTTACACTTTTCCAAAGTAATTAGAAGTACCTTTATACATCTTATATAATTTATCTGGTGTTACATTCCAACAGTACATCATTTAAAAAAAAGCTTTCTTTCAAATTGTAAGACAGTGTAAATTTCCAACTTTTGAACCACATTCTCTATCATTGATCCATTTGAATATGAATGTGTCCGCGAATATGTGCCTGTCGAACTATTTGGTATCTTTCCATTACCCAAAATAGAGTTCATTTCTTGCAAAAATGATAAAGGCATATCTTCAAAATATTTATAATAGGACTCTGATATTCGATCTGGACTAGGAGTTCTATCTTTATTCATCTTTATAGCATCACACATTTCCTTTATTGTTATTTGTTCATTCATCATTTGTGTCTGTGTATCTGTGATATTGGTAGATTTTGTTTCTTTATTCATCTGTCAGTGAAATTTCTCCCTTTTGGAATGTGGTTGCCCCCGAGATCCATGTGGCTCCTCCACAATGGCATTTTGGAACAGCCCTAGCTGTTCTCTTAAGTGTTGGGCTAAGGTAGTTGGAGGCCCTGTTGGATATGTCTGTATGTGTGAGTGTTGATCAAATTAATCAACAATATTTCCCCCCTTTTTTTCTGTTTCATTTCTTATTTTGTCTTTGTTTTATAGTCAGTCAACTAGAGTCAGTCTGGAGTTAGGTGGTGCCTAAATTGAATAAAAGAAAACAAGCTAAAATATTTTTTATCTATATAAAATATTTTATAAAGCTTACCTCTTTGTGTTCAGAGAAGTTGCAGTTCAGTTATCTAAATGTATTAGTTTGCCTACCCCAGAAATTTCTCAGACAAATGTCTGACTAGAGAATTCTTGAATATTGAATACATTTGCGAATAGACAGTTATCTTTCAAAAATGATGGATTACATATTGCAAAATTGTTCTTTTCAGACCTGTCTATGGATTTATCTTCCTTTTCAAATGGATTGAAGAACGTCGGTCCCGACGGAAAGTTTCTACTTTGGTAGATGAGACATCGGTGATTGATGATGACATTGTCAACAACATGTTCTTTGCTCACCAGGTAAACTGATCTGAAGAAAGAAATTTTGCTAGACGGCTTGTTTTATGCTCTTAAGTGTCCTAATCTCTGAAATTGGAAGACTTTATAACAGGGGAATTGAATTTGAAGATGTTATCCATATAATGCATAATATGCATTCTGTTTTATATATAATATTTTAATGCTTTGTTGGGTTTACTTTTATTACCATATCTACTCAGAGAAAATTTGTTGATAGAATACTATATAAATTAATAAATTTATTAATTTGGAGGCTTTGAACTATTTACTTGTTTTGTGGCTTAACAGAATGCAGCACTAACTATTGTTTTTATTTTTGGTACTCATTCTGCTGCTTCTTGCTGGAACATCCTTGTAAGGTCAGCAATCATAATGTGTAGACTATTTAGCCATGACAAAATCACATTGCCCGAAGTGCATCACGAGAAGGCCAGTCTATACACAAGAGAGCAAGAATGCACAAATGGTTTTTGTTTAGATAGGCTATTCTGCCGGATTGCCATAATTCCATATTTCATCTAAATGTTCTTTTGCTTTGTAGCTGATTCCCAATTCTTGTGCCACACATGCACTGTTAAGTGTACTCCTGAATTGTAACAGTGTGGATTTGGGGCCAACGCTGAGCCGAATGAAAGAATTCACCAGAGGTTTTAGTCCAGAGGTAGGAAGGGAGAAAAAGTTAAGTGCTTGGGTGTGTGTGTGTGTGTGTGTGTGCGTGTCTGTTGCTTATTGGGTGGTAATTCTGCATCTTACAGCACATTAAAAGGGCACCAAATTAGCTGGCTTTAAGTAATCCTTTTTGTAGACTTCACTTTGTCAGTATTGCTCTTGAAAAAGAAGAGTTTGGTGTGTTAAAATTCAGAATTCTAAAATGACGCTGCTAACTTGCTTGGAGAAATACAAATAATATTGGAGTAAGTGATATTGCAGAGAATTGGTTCAATTTCTGTAAATAAAAATTACACTGAATTGTTTTAAAATTACCTTTGCTTAATCCTGAGACAGCAGTCCTCATGGCCACATGATATGACACAAATTAATTTGAAGGCTTTTGTTCCTTGTCTGTAAAATAGAGTAAGACAATTGGTATAGAGCATCTATTTAAGTCTACTAAAAATAAGGCTATCTGTGATCTTACAGAGTTTCCCATTATTTTATTTTTTCTTCCAACCTCCCAGAGCAAAGGCTATGCCATTGGGAATGCCCCAGAACTGGCCAAGGCCCATAACAGCCATGCTAGGTAAGTGGGATGAGGGTAGAATATGTGTTTGCTACAATACAGACTAGACTACGTCTACATAGATTCTTTTTTTTTTTAAATCAGACCAGAACCCCGACATTTACCAGAAAAACAGAATGGAATTAGCGCTGTACGGACCATGGAGGCTTTTCATTTTGTCAGCTATGTTCCCATTAAAGGGCGGCTCTTTGAATTGGATGGCCTAAAAGTTTACCCCATTGATCATGGTAAGGAACCTTGTTGTCTTGGTTTAGCTTACAAGGAGCGCTGTGTCTCTCGTTTTGTTCTGGAATCAAATTGGGGTCATCTACAAGGAGTATAATAAAGTTATACCAAGATCTTTGCCATTTGAATTTTAAAAATAGAGTGTGAGGCAGTTGGTTTGAGTCCAAAATAGGCTAATTTGATCCTTAGAAATATTTTGTAGTTAATATCAGTGCTGCTTGAAGCTTGCAATACTTTTGAAGTTGCTAAAATTGTCCATTCTGCATTCAGACATTTTGAATTTGAGGTGTTTTGTTTTGAAACATTTTGTCCATAACTGAAATATAGCAATATCCCAATTAATGAACATACTGATTTGGGAAAATAGATATGGAATAGTTTAGATAGTGGAGGAGAGGTAATTGTAATTATTTTATTCTTAGGTAATGTTAGGCTTTATTTGCATTAGAGTGGAAAGACGACAATTCTTTTGACCTTGTCTGTAGCATTAGGGAGCATAAGGCTGGAAAGCAGATTAATATTTTGTTTTGTAATTTGAATGTATTTATTTGAGTTTTCTGTTCTGAGAAGCATAAGGTGGATAGTAATGTTTAAAAGAAAAACAATATCTAAACAGGGTAATTCTATCAACATCAATAGAATTATTCTAAAGTCGAGTAAGAGCAGAGATATTTGTATTTGTTTTTATATATATTTTATACGAATATATTTTGTATAAATATAATTTCCGTTTGGTAACTCACTGTGTGAGTTAGGTTGAAATAATTGCCTTCAGGGTTTTCTTTTATTGTCTTGAAAGCAGTACATATCTCAGATCAATAACCAGATAACAAGGAAGAACCTACTCTGCAGTATGCAAGTTAATTTAACAAATTGATCTATTAGTAGAAACATTTGGCCTATATATTTCTATATTTGCCTTTTCTTCTATTTCCTTTTTCCAGGGCCCTGGGCAGAAGATGAGGAATGGACAGACAAAGCCAGGAGAGTTATCATGGAGAGGATTGGGCTTGCTACAGCAGGGTAAATGAACAGATCAATGCATTTTAGATTTATGTGAAAATTTGAGAGGAGTACTTGAGAAGTGATGAAGTGCTTTGGGTGTTTATTGAACAAAAATCCTCTTTCGGTTTCTGAAAAGTTCTGCTTTGCTTGCACAAGAATTGAAAATCGAGCATATTACAGGTTTTATATATGCCACAGACTGATAGTTAGGTTGACATGAGAGTGACAGAAGAAGAGATTTTTGTCACAATTACTTAGGGTTGGGATGTTTACTACCCATTGTTATTTCTCACAGGGAACCATATCATGACATCCGCTTTAACTTGATGGCTGTGGTACCCGACAGGAGAATGAAGTATGAATCTAAGCTACACATTTTAAAGGTGAACCGGCAAACTGTACTGGAAGCTTTGCAGCAGGTAAGGAGGAGATACAGAGAAGAGAAGATTAAAAGCCACATATCTTTTCTGATTATATCTAGCTTTTGAAAGAGACACAACAATTGGTTCAAGGTTGAGGATCACCAAACAGAGCAGAGTTCTGAGTGCAGAATAGCTTTTCCAGAAAGAAACTGGAAGGAACTCACAGACAATGCAAATAGAGTTGATACTTTAAAAAAAAATATTTTTTCATTGTACTTTTTTCACCATGGTAACCTACTCTAGCTGCCTCTTCCTCTTCTTCCTCTTCTCTTTTATTTTTCCTTTTCAATGATTCTTAGATTGTGCCTCAGTAGCATTGCTTGCTTTTTGTCATAAATGGCCTATGATCTAGAAACATATATTAACAACAAGAAGAAAGCCCAAATATTAGGAGCAGGCATGAAAATGGAAGAGGCTTATGCTAGGTGGGTGGGTTATTTTGTACTTGCCTTTGAAATCAGAACTGTTTGGAAATAATATATTGAGTCAAAATCTCTAGTGTACTAAAACCGCTTTTTGTCGAGACACACTGATGGTTTATGAAAGGATCTTTGGAAGTGGCTATTTGCCATTCATTAATTTTTATAATAGCTATTTATTGGTGAAGTGTTCTCTTCATATTATATTGTATTGTGAGATAGTGAAGAAATAGCATTTTAAAGTGAATTATTACTTTTTTGATTTTTGTAAGTTGCTCTTAGTTTCTGAGGATTTGGCAACATGCACATTTAATCATAATCTCACCCTCTTTTCCCATATATAATGAGGGTATCTTTGGAAGCTTTGCTGATATATAGGAAGTATGACTGTTTTCATTTTTCTGTTCTTTTGTGAATTTTATTACCATTATTTCTACGTAAGCTCATCCGAGTGACTCAACCGGAACTGGTGCATACCCAGAAATCTCAAGAGCTCCAGACTCCTGAGGAGCCCAGGTCAGCTAACAGCAAGAGCTCCACCCCACTGGAAGCAGGAAGAACACCATTAACCCCAGAGAGCTCCCAGGCAGGTATGGAACACTGAATATTTAAAAAATAACATAGCTACTAGGAATGTAGGGTTTTATTTGAGCAATATGCATCCTGGGTATGATTTTAAAGTATCCTTGAGCAACTCACAATCTAGCTTGCGTTTTTGGAAATAAGGAAAATAGAGATTCTATTGATGGCTAGGTATGATCCCTGAATAAGGTTTTTGCATCCCAAAGTCAATTATAAAGGAACAATTTTGTCAGTGTAATCTACTCTAAACTTGACTTCCCAAAGAAAGTCCTTGTGGCCCTGAACTTAATGCAATTAGGATTCTAGTAGTTAGGCAGCTGTAGACAAGTGAGACATTTCTTCCTTTGGATGAAAGTATAGAGTTTTAGAAAATGGGTTCTCTGTGAAGATGGAAGTATCCCAAATATACTGCCTGAAAATGTGCAGCCTGAAAGTTAATGCATGTGCATTTTGCAGAGGGTACTGAGGATTCTAGAGCCCAGGAGTTGCCTGTCTCAACCCAGAGCCCTCCAAGCAAGGCAAAGCTGAGCACTAAACCACATGTGAGCAGCATAAATGGGGCCCTATCAGCCCCCAACCCCATCGTGCAAAGGCTGCCAGCTTTCTTGGATAACCACAACTATGCCAAGTCACCTATGCAGGTGGGATTTTGGACAAAATGTTATCTTTTCTGTCTTATATGCCACAAACTATATAAATTAAGCTCATCTGGCTCTTTCCAGAGTAGATTGTTGCACTTATTGGGCAAGAATTTTTATATTGTTTTGTTGTTATCCTGAATGTTTTTATCATTAAATAGCTGGGAATCATTTTTTTAACCTAGCAGTATGAAGCATGTTAAATACATGTATTATGTTGAATTTCTACTCACCTATCTGTTTATTAAATTTACATGCTACCCACTTTACTGTCAAATGACTCTGGATGGCTTACAACATCATAAAAACTGCAATATAAAAGAATTGAAATATTAAAGCATTGAAAACATCTAACATTAAAATTTAACAGTTTATAGTTCTATTTGATGAATTTTTGATTAACAATGCCTATGCGTTTTTAAATCTTGTCTTCATTTATAAATTACCGTCATTGGAATGTTTAACCTAGCCTTTTTGAGTTTTTAATATCTTCGTCCCTGAGGTCTTTATCAGAATTTACTAGATTTTATTAAGTCTCACTGAATCATTGCAAAGCAGGGTGTAAAAAGTATAACCAGTAAGCATCAACATTGTGGGTCTCAGATCCCCCGGTGTTGATGGGATGAAATTTTCACCTCTGTTTTGTGTTTTTGACAAATACTAAGGATTTAAGGAGCCCAACTTAAGTCTTGCAGTGTATTTTTTATTAAAAAGAGCAATAACCTTTGAAAGACTCTCATGTTCACATTTTTTCTGCTGTTGAAAAAAACTAGATGTTGATGAAGGTTTGGAATTTAGCTGTTTCAAAATCTCACACAAAAATAAATTTTTATAATAAAATAGAAAATGAATCTTCCCACTAGCAGTATTCTTGGGTATGCCGTGCAAACTAGTGCATCTTGTGTTTCCCTGCAAAAGCAATTAAATGTAGCCATCTCACCTTTCTGCTTCTTTCATGAATACAGATTAATATTTGAACACTTTTCCAGTGAAGAAAAGACTTGAAGGAATAACTGCTGTTTTGCATATGCTACTCAATGTATAATCCTTCTTAAGTTGAGTAAAAATCACAAAAATGACCGCTATTTGTTTAAGGGAAAGGCCATTGTCAAGAAATTTCCTGGGATATTGTACAAAAACAGTAGTTTTCAAAAGGCAACTGTACTTTATTCTTTTTTCCCCCTTAAAAATATTTTACTTCTCATACAAAAAGTTCAATGATTGAGATATAGACATTTACAAAAAGCCATGTTGCTTTATTATTTATTATTTATTAAATTTTTATACCGCCCTTCTCCCGAAGGACTCAGGGCGGTGTACAGCCAACGATAAAACAAAAATATATACAATTAAAACAACATTTAAAACATAGCAAATTATAAATGCTGATAAATTAAAATTTAGATTTTAAAATTTTAAAATATTAATAAACCCCAAATTTAAAATTCTACATTATTATGCCAGTCCCGCTTGAATAAATAGGTGTGTTTTAAGCTCACGACGGAAGGTCCGAAGATCAGGCACTTGACGTAGGCCAGGGGGAAGTTCATTCCAGAGCGTCGCTGCCCCCACAGAGAAGCCCCTACTCTGGGGCCGCCAGCCGACACTGTTTGGCGGACGGCACCCTGAGGAGACCCTCTGTGAGAGCGTCTGGTCGGTGGGAGGCAAAGGGTAACAGCAGGCGGTCCCGTAAGTACCCGGGTCCTAAGCCATGGAACGCTTTAAAGGTGGTAACCAAAATCTTGAAGCGCACCCGAAAAACCACAGGAAGCCAGTGTAGACTACGGAGTAGTGATGTCACGTGGGAGCCACGAACGGCTCCCGTTACTACTCGCGCAGCCGCATTCTGGACTAACTGTAGCCTCCGGGTGCACCTTTACACCCTTTCTACTTAGCAAATAAGAGAGATTAAACTATTTTGGATATCTATGCGTCTCTAGAGGGGTTTTCATAGTGTGCACTGTTATTTTCTTTCTCTAATTCAGACTTGTATCTTGGTTAGTCCCAAGTATTTATTTTATTTATTTATTTATTTATTAAATTTTTATACCGCCCTTCTCCCGAAGGACTCAGGGCAGTGTACAGCCAAAATAAAACGAAATATATACAGTTAAAACAACATTTAAAAAAAGCAAATTATAAAGGCTGATAATTAAAAATTTAGATTTAAAATTTTAAAATATTAAGAAAACCCAATTAAAATTCATCGCTAATTATGCCAGTCCCGCTTTAATGAATAAATATGTTTTGAGCTCACGACGGAAGGTCCGAAGATCAGGCACTTGACGCAGGCCAGGGGGAAGTTCATTCCAGAGCATCACTGCCCCCACAGAGAAGGCCCTACTCCTGGGGGCCGCCAGCCGACACTGTTTGGCGGACGGCACCCTGAGGAGACCCTCTCTGTGAGAGCGTACGGGTCGGTGGGAGGCAAAAGGTAACAGCAGGCGGTCTCGTAAGTACCCGGGTCCTAAGCCATGGAGCGCTTTAAAGATGGTAACCAAAATCTTGAAGCGCACCCGAAAGACCACAGGAAGCCAGTGCAGGCTACGGAGCAGCGATGTCACATGGGAGCCACGAGCGGCTCCCGTTACTACTCGCGCAGCCGCATTCTGGACTAACTGCAGCCTCCGGGTGCACCTCAAGGGCAGCCCCATGTAGAGAGCATTGCAATAATCCAGCCTAGACGTAACCAGAGCGTGAGTGACCGTGCATAAGGCATCCCGGTCAAGGAAGGGGAACTTCCTGGCGAACCAAGCGAACTTGGTAAAAGGCCCTCCTGGAGACGGCCGCCAGGTGTTCATCAAAAGACAGCCGTCCATCCAGGAGGACGCCCAAGTTGCGAACCACCTCCTTTGGGGCCACTAACTCGCCCCCAACAGTCAGCTGCGGATGCTTCCAGGCACCGGGACAGCACTTCGACCGCTTCGTTGGGGTGGTCCGGGGTGGAAAAGTACAGCTGAGTACCATTTGTGCAGGAGAAATGATTATTTCTTTAAGTACTTTTGTTTGCTTTTAAAGATGAACTTTGGAGGACCAGAGATCTTCTTAGATACTAATCTTATCTGAAGACATCTGGATGATTGTATTTCAGGAGGAAGAGGACCTTGCAGCAGGAGTGGGCCGAAGCCGAGTCCCAGTCCCGCAGCACCAACAATATTCTGATGATGAAGATGACTATGATGAGGATGAGGATGAGGAAGTGTGTAATACAAATCCTGCCATCAGGTAATGGCCTGATGGTCTCCAGTAGTTACTCAGTGTGCGGTTTCACCTTGGTCAAATTTGAGAGTTCCTCACTTCCAATTCTTGAAAAATATTATAGCATTTATAGTAGTACTATATAGGGCTGCATGAGAAAGAAAGCTGTTTCGAATCTTAGCTTTGAGATGAGGCCCAATGTCTTTGTGGAAAGAGAGGTTCTATTTGGAGTATTAATATGGAGCAAGATTTATGTGGGTGAGTCAATCCTATTTGTAAATCATCAGTTTGGAGAGCTATATGTGTATTAGAAGCAAGGAACTGTCCATTGTCTAATCTGGAAAACGTTAAAAGTACAGTTGCATGATCTTTTTTAAACAAAATCCATGAGAATTTGATACATGGCTGGAAAGAGAAATAGCAGTAGATGTACAAATTTGTGGACTGTTTTCATAATGGAATGTTTGATCTTCAGATATTAGAAACAAAAAAAGCAGAGACAAACTATTTTAGCAGCACTGGTAATTACAAAACTATAGAAATGAACTCACAAAAATGTAATATGTATAACTACTGCAATGCTACAATAACATATCTTAATGCTATATAATATTTATTTTACCTTTTAAAAATTGAGATTGATATAAAAAAACATAATGGATGTAATGTAAACCCTTCTACTCGTTTTGATTGCTGCTGCTAAGTATAACCACCTCTGCTTAATCCCCCCCCCCACTCTCTGTGGCTTTGGACAGTTATAAGAGGAAGGGCTTGGTGAAACAAGAGCACCTGATGGGGAGCGGAGACGCCCAGCTTTCTATGCTGCAGCCCAACACCATCAACGTCCTTGCGGAAAAGCTGAAAGAAACTCAGAAGGACCTCTCCATCCCCTTGTCTATTAAGACTAGCAGTGGAGGCACAGCAGTAGCTGTTGTTGCCCACTCTCAACCATCTCCCACACCCAGCAATGAAAGCACAGACACTGCCTCAGAGATCGGGAGTGCCTTCAATTCTCCTCTTCGCTCCCCCATCCGATCAGCCAATCCCACTCGCCCTTCCAGTCCTGTCACTTCGCATATCTCCAAGGTGCTTTTTGGGGAGGAAGACAGCCTGCTCCGTGTAGACTGTATACGCTACAATCGGGCTGTGAGAGATTTGGGTCCCATCATCAGTACGGGTTTGCTGCACCTCACAGAGGAGGGAGTTTTCTGCCCTCTTACTGTCACAGGTATGTTTCAAGAGAAAACAATAGTTAACTATTTTCTTACTCTTTATGTGGGTCCTCTTCTTTGCTTGTTGGGCAGTTGAAAGATCTGTTTGGAGGACTGGTTACTAGTAGGAGGAATAGTAACAATGTGGAAGGGCTTTTAAATTTGGATTTCAAGGTTTTTTTGGTACCTCCTAATTTACAACTTTAAACAGGTTAGAATTTAAGGCAATGAAAGGCCTGTGCTGTTTGTACTCAAAAGGGCTTCTACCAAAAAAAAAGGTCAGTAGGTAAGATGAGCATCATATTATAGTTTTGCATTGTGTTTGGGCCTAGTAAAGGACTCAACTAGGATAATGGTGTTCTTGAGGACTTGCCCAATTTCTGGCAAGTGATTACTCAACTATATTTCAACCATTATTTATGTGTAGGCAAGTTTCTTGGACAGATATTTTGTGAAAATATTTATAGCCTGTTTGCAATATTCCAAACATGCCGAAGGTTCAAAAACTGGTTGCATTTCTGGTCTAAATCATACATCACTTGTTGGTAAGATAACTAGCTAGGACTATTTTTCATTTTGCTTTCAAGTGTGACTTCTTTTGCTTTTCAAAGCAGATTTATAGAATCATGCATATAGAATTCAACGGATAAACCCATTGGAGAAAATTCCCCTTGCCTCTTGAGTTTTTGTGAATAATAGAAGGCACATAATTATGAACAATCCTGAGAGAAAAATTCAGTGTGTGCTCTGAATGGGAGCTGCTCCTCTGCTGAGTTACCTACTTTTCTAACATTGGTTTATAAATGAATTTGTTGTTTTTGTTACGGGCTTCTGATCTAAGAACATGCATTGTTCAGCTTAGAAAGAAAATATTATTTATTCCTCCACAGTACTCAAAATGGAAAAGAAGATAACATTGTATTTAATAATTCCTCTTTTTGTTGTCCCAGAAGGTGCAAAAAACTCTCCTCCGTCTAGCAAATCGAATGAAGAGGTTCAGATTATTGTAAAAGGAGAAGCGGTGGACTCTAATGAACCACGTGACAGCAAGGAGAAAGCTGGTATTGGCCGGTCTGCTGATCCCCCTGCTGGGGAAAAATATGTTCCTAAAGTAAGTTATGGTACTTTCGACCTAAAGCAATTCTGTGATGGCCGAAAGTACTTTCGGGTGCTATTTACCTAGATTTGGTTGCATTGGCTGGACCTTGCTCATAAATATGTGACACTAAACTTGACAGGCACCTGCTTTTTCTTGAGTCTTATCTGAACCTCATAGAACATGCATGGAAAAGGGACAAAGTCATCCCTTATCAGTCTGATCACGTCATTGTAAAACATAAGTGTAGCTACTATAGATGTTTTTAAACAACAGCTGCCTCCTCTGGGTTCGGTGCTTGTCTGTCTTTAAAAGGGGGCGGGATAGCTCAGGCTGCAGAGAAGCCTGTTCTTAGAACACAGAGCCTGCAATTACTGCAGGTTCGAGCCCGGCCCAAGGTTGACTCAGCCTTCCACCCTTTATAAGGTAGGTAAAATGAGGACCCAGATTGTTGGGGGGGCAATAAGTTGACTTTGTAAAAAATATACAAATAGAATGAGACTATTGCCTTATACACTGTAAGCCGCCCTGAGTCTTCGGAGAAGGGCGGGATATAAATGTAAACAAAACAAAAAAAAAACCCTGTCTTTATGCTTTTGCAGTGCTGTAGAGTGCTGTAGAGGGGTAGCTGTAGAGGGGTAGCTGTAGAGGGGTAGCATCAGGAGAACATGGGATTACATGAGAACATGGGGTAGCTGTAGAGGGGTAGCATCAGGAGAACGTGGGATTAGCAGGGGCTGCGTAAGGTTTACGCTGCCCCTGCTAATCCCATGTTCTCCTGATGCTACCCCTATGCAGAAAAGATTCTGAATGCAGTTGACTAGGCATCTTTTACGAAACAATACAATAGCAAAAGGTTGTTATTGTTAAAAGTGACAAAGCACAGTATCCAGGAACCTGAATTACAGTGATACCTCTAAACAAAAATTAAGAATGGAGAAAATAGTATTCTTGATATAGGTTGTTTTTTTCTCGAAGACATATCACTCTGCATACTGACAAAAGTGCCAATAGAAAATCTGAAGTGGCATCAAGATAGTGTTTTATTTTTGCTGCAAGAATTTTTAGGCACTGTTTAATGTATGGTCACGTCAAGGTAGTTTAAAATGATTTTTTTTCTCCTTTAATTTCCCAACTTGTGTTACTTTATTTATTGACACTGGTTGTTCCCTGTTGGGTGCTTTGGGATTGTAGAAGCTTTTTTATTATAAAAAAATAGATTAGTTAGAGGATGGTTTACTCTTAGAATAAAGTTATACTGAGCTATTGCTCTTTCTTTAAGCGGATTATGAGGTACTGCTGTGCCATTAGCCTTAGTGAGCCATTCTGCTTATACTGCTACTGTTTTGTTTTGACAGGAGCTCCTGGCATTGCTTAAGTGTGTGGAGGCTGAAATTGCAAACTATGAGGCCTGTTTAAAGGAAGAAGTGGAGAAAAGAAAGAAATTCAAGGTCGCTAATAGAGAATAGTGTGTTGTTATTTTTATAGACTCTCTTATAGATTCTTGGTGGCTTACAAATATAAATATCACACAATAAAAACTGTTAATATTTGATAATTATTCTTTCAGATTGAATTCAGTTCTTGATGGGTACTAGACAAATTCATGTAGTTTTCATAGGAGGAGTCGCTTTTCCAGGATGTGTTTTTGACTTCCAGCCTAGTACTGGAGTTTCCTGGTAGTCTCCTATTCAGGTTCCAGGCAGATCTGAGCCTGCTCAGATTTGTTCGATTCTAGTCAAATTGTAGATTCAGTTGAAGATTATGTCTCGGCAGATTGACCTAATATTCTGATATGAAAACAAATTGGAATAAGTCTTAGTCCAGCAAAGTCTGAATTACTGTGTTTTCTTTTTAACCTTGCTAAGTATGGATTACAACATTTAAGCTTCTTACCTGAAGCTGGAAATCCCATTGTCTTTCAATGATTACACAAGGAACAAAATGTTGAGAATACAAAGTGGGTTTTTTTGGTTTAGTTTACTATTGAGATTAAGTTTTGGAATGCTATATTTTTTTTAATGGTCTTGAATCTTGTTCACTAGCCAAAATATAAGTGTTGGCATTTTTTCCCTCTTATTTGTTTCAATACTGCTGTTGAACAGATACTTTATTTTCCCTTTTCTAACTTTCTTAGATTGATGATCAGAGAAGAACTCACAATTACGATGAATTTATATGTACTTTTATCTCCATGTTGGCACAAGAAGGTGAGAGGAATTTGATTGAAAGAGCTTTTCTTTGCACTGTGTTAGAAAAGGATAAACTCAGAGGTTGATAAACAGCACAAAACAGCAACCTTTTGCTCCGAATCAGAGGTAGATTTATTTTTCTAGCACAAATAGCAACATGAAGAGTATTTATAATCTGTCTTTCCCATGATAAGTGTTCGTAAATCTTGATGTCTTGCTAAATTCCAAATAATAGTGATAGCTGTAACATAGTGTTGAAAGTTTGAAACTATCACACTAAAACACAGCAGTAATTAGATAGGCCCAGGCTAAAGGAGTTTGTGATCTGGATTCTAAATTATTATCTTATGCTGTAGTTTTTATAGTCATTTTATAAAAATGAGTGAACACTTAGTGAGTTTTTTCTATTGAGTCCAATAAACACAAAATGTGTTTAAGATGCTGGAAGGATTAATTTCATCATTTAAAAACCCATTTGCTAGTTATTTACAAGGATATATCTGCGTTTGTTATTCAAAATATGTTTATCTATTTCCTATTCAGTCTTTAGTAAATTGGAAATTTTGGAGGTGGTAATATAGCATCAATACTAGAGAATCAGACAAGAAGTGCTTAAGTTAAATATGCTGTAAAAGGCATTCAGAGATCAATCAGTTCAGTTTTAGTGATGATAATGATAAAATAGTAATTTACCCTATAAAATGTTCCATTAACCATTCTTAAATGAGGACTATCGGTAGCGCAAGTTTTCCATGAATAATCCAAATAAAACTATCTTACAAGTCAACACTTTTTAAAAACAGGTTGTAAGTGAGATTTTGATCAGCCTTGTGAGTATATATATTTTGATCGGTCAATACAATAATTTTTCCCACCTGCTTCTATTAAAATTTAAATCCAAATACGTATGTTTAGTATTCTGGCTATCTTATATTGTGATTTCTTATTGATCTGGAATCTTTTATATCTGTAAATGTGATCAATCTTAAACTAGAAAGCCTTCTTCACTGGTATAACTTTTCCCAGATTTTTATTGGTAACTAAGAGGGAAAATCCATAGAAGGAAGGAAGGAAGGAAAGAAAGAAAGAAAGAACCTTTTGGCACTTCAAAGTTAATATTTATTAAGACATAACCATTAGAGAATTTGAGCTGAGAAAGGTTTTATTCCATAAAAGTTTTAATGCCGCAATAAATCTGGTTAAGGAGCCATATGATCCCTTTTTGTGTTTCCATAACAGGAATGCAATCTTCTGGACTTCTATATTTTAAAATGTTGAAAGAGAAGCAAGATTTGCTTCTATTTGGCTAATCTTACACACTATCATCTTGCAGGAATGTTGCCTAGCCTTGTTGAACAAAACATCTCTGTTCGTAGACGGCAAGGGGTCAGCATTGGGCGTCTCCACAAGCAGCGAAAGCCCGACCGACGGAAACGTTCCAGGCCATATAAAGCTAAACGCCAATAGTCTCAACCTTTGGACAGGACTCAATATCCTCTGCTTGCCTCTCTTGACAGTGTGGTGCATATACTTCATGTACTTCTTCACCCACCAGAGAGTGCTCAGGACAGAGCTTTGCACTGAAATTGTCTTCACGTGATCAGTATTAGTGTGACTACGTCTACCTGTATTCAGCTGGATTTTAGACATTGCTCCAGTGGTTTTCCATTTGGGCATCCAAAGATAAAGTTTCCCTCCAGAGGTGGAGGTGAGAAGCATAAAGAGTAGGACCATTTGGGTGTTTGGCTGACACTGCACTTGAATATGTTACTTAGCAACCTAAACCAATATGCAGTGCATCTTGTAGTAGTAAATGGCAGTCTTCAGAGGTTTTACGTGAATATTGCTTAAAAAGAAATAAGTGAAATCTTTGCAGTTTTGTAGAAGTGCATTTCGGTTAAGTTGATGCATTGTTTAGTTCTGAGAGAGTCAGAATGTGCTATATCCCCGGGATCGGCTATTTCCAGGGGAACAAGTATCTGCATTACATCTTTTAAGTGTGTGTGTGTTTCCTGAATCAAGTTCATCGCTATCATTTTCAGGTAGCGATGGCCCTCATTCTATTGAACTGTACATCAAGCTCCCTACCAATCCCACCTGGTCTTCAAATCCAGCTAATTTTTCTCTTGATTCCCCCTCCCCCCAAAACTGGTGCTGATGCAGAGAGGAGAATTTCTTGTATGTATGTCCAGAGTAAGGTCTTTTGGTGTGAGGGTATTTTTGTTCATCCGTAACAGCATGTAGGCCTTGCAGTTTGGAAGCTACTTACTTTTCTTTTGTATGTATGGAAGCTATGCAGACACCGTGTTTTAAACCGTGAAATTAACTTATTTTTTTAGATTTTATTTGGCAGTTGCTTCTTTTTACTCAAATCCTTAAAACCATTTTTAGGAAATCAAACAATGTGTGGAGAGACAAAGTGGCTGGGTGTTACAGATTGCCAAATGAAAATACTGAAAGGTTAACAATCCCCACCCATCCTTTTTTATAGTAAATGGTTAGGACCAACATTTTGAGAGAGATCAGGATAAAGTGCTTCAATGGGGATATTAATCATTGTTTGGGTTTTTCTTTTCATGCTTACATTTCAGGGGGAAATGGAAAGGTTCTATAGCAAAATAATCCCTGCACTTAATGTAAGCTTACAGTCAAGAAGTGGAATGGTGAACTTTGCAGTTGTTTATGGTGTAAGGATAGGGGAAATGTAGAGCAGAAAGGGCTGGAGGCCCTGTGTTGGGATGGCCAAGACAACAAAGGATGTATCTCTGTGCCGTGGCAATTTAGCCTAATATACTTACTTGGCACCCTTCCAGCTCACTTGAAAGCTTGCAGGGTGGAGAACCTCTGCAGACTGTAGGTCCTCTAACAAGATAGGGCACAAAGTAATAATTTTGCATTATGGAGTAAATGGTATCCCTTTTCCTATTGATTATGGCTCAGGTTGGAGCATCTGGCTTATTACTCTGCAAGAGTATAGATGATATTTGGCCAGCAGGATCTGGTTATCATCTGCCTTTGTCTTCCAGAGCCGCCTCAGCACTTCTCATTCCAGTCCATTTACAGTCTCTTAA
This sequence comes from Ahaetulla prasina, assembly GCF_028640845.1. NCBI lineage: Eukaryota > Metazoa > Chordata > Lepidosauria > Squamata > Colubridae > Ahaetulla > Ahaetulla prasina. Next base: position 74,467,819 of record NC_080540.1, on the reverse strand, counting down.
TTGCAGTGTAATCAGTTATCTACCTAGCCGCTCCTAAGATAAGTGTTGTTACTAGCTTCTCCTTATTTACATGGCTTTATCTTTGTCCTGTAAGAACAGTCCTTTGTCAATACCGCAGATTTATAAATGTTTTTAAGCTTTTGGCAGAATGATAGCAAATTTGCATTAAATTATGCTAGCTGATGGCCAGAGGAACCTTGCAAATTGTTTTTTGGAAGAACAGTTTAACGCTTCCTCTGCAACTTTTATTCCATGAATATGTAAGTTGAGTCTCTTAGTATAGATATTAAAATCATCATGAGATTCAAAAGAAGATCAATGTGAAAAGGGAATAGTTCCTGAGAAGATGGTGAAATATATTTGCTTTCTTTGCAAATATGTACAGTGCCTGACTGTAAAATTACTATTTTTTATTTGTTGACAGAATCACCTGTCTCTTGCATTGTCAAGTGCTATAAATATATCAGTTCTGTTGAAAATAAAATGTATCTCTAGCCTTCTGGAGATGGCTGTATAATGGAATCTGTACACCAGAAAAGATGTACAAATAGCTCTTTGGCAAACTGGAATTTGGAGTAACATTTCTGAATAAGAAATTACTGTCAGTGTGAAAATTGAACAGCACAAAACTAAGCAAGGAGTGATATTTGAACTACTGCTGAACTTGGTATTGGCTATTGTATACATCTGAGAAAACATTATACCATGCCAGTGCTGTATTGTCAATCTTGTGTTCTTTAATTGCAGTACTCAATTTTGTAATTTTTGGGATCCTGAGAATAATTAGGCCAAGAACATACTAAATTAGTGCTATGAGATCATTTATGTGATCTATGGTGGCTTAAATATAACACAAACATAATTTATTATTATTATAATACACCTTAATTGTGTATAAGGTGAACTTATTTTTTTCCTTGTAGTTGATTGCAATTTATAGGCTACATTAAAAAAAGAACTGAATGGGGTATATTAAGAAAATAGCACCATGCAGTCATTTATGAAATTTTAAAAAATTGATTTTAATGTAAATTTAAATTAAATGAAAAGATACACATTATGTATATTTATTTAAGTCCTTGTAGTTATTTGTCTCATTTTAGTCAGTTCTGTGCTTTCTTCAGATATGAATCTTTCTTCAAGATATGAATCCAGTCTTAAACAACTTGTAAACGACTTCCAAATTATTCTGCTTTATTGGACTGCTCTTTTATTGTTAGTGCCTAGAAGTCCAAGGCACAGATCAAGGCAACTCCACGCTTAATCCAGTGCCTCTGAGATTTACTGGTAGGTATTTCTACAGCAATCACGTAATTAGTTGAATGACCTGTTGTTGAGAGTGTCCCTGGCAAAGAGAAAATTAAAGTTAATGCTGTATTGTGACATAGGGAGAGCTTTTTTTGCCTTTGATGTTAAAATGAGGTTAGTTAAAAACAATCCTACATTTCAAAAGTTTTCTTTTTCTGGTTGGTGTTTGGAGGCCTGTACCTCTGAAGACAGAGAATCTTTCACTCATAGTTAGCAGGCCTCACAGGCTCTTCCCAGTTGTTCCTGCTTTGAACCTGGTTGAGACTCATCCCCTTCTTTCATTACTCTTTACCTTGGAAAAAAAAAACACCTTTCATTTTTCTTCTGGCGGCTCCTTCAAAAGGATGAATTATGGACTCATTCCAAAATGAACGTTTTTAACCACATCAGACTATCAAAACCAGCATAAAAAAAGCCAGCAGGTAACATTCCTGCTTCAGTGCCAATGTAGTGGCCTGATAAGGAAAAACCAACAAGTGTATCCATTGAACCTGGTTAAATGCATCCAGAAGAGGCTTTTTCTTCCCAGAATTCTTTGATAGTGAAATGCAGTTAGGCAGCTTAGAAGATCACTGGTCCAAATGAGTTTATCAAATGGATGACATCCTCTATCCTGTCCCCCAAAGCACATCAATCGTGCTATCTCAAGTAGGGAAGACAATACTGAATAGGAAGACCCAACTATATTTAGGTACCATTTTCTCATATGCCTATTGGCCACCAGGAGGCCTTATACTGTGCACAGGACAGAGGAATAAAATGCACTTAGTCTGGATCTGTGGATTTGGGCCAGAGCAGGAAAAGGCTTTACCATTTTCTGCCCTTAATGGTCAATTGCACTGATGATTGATCAGATGTTGGTAGCAAAGAATATAAGAATATGAAAAAGATTGGTTCTATGAACACAAAAGCAATACAGAGAACACGTGGATTAATGACTTAATTTAGATGACTTCATTTTCTAAAGTAGTTTTGAATTTGTATTCTAAAGCTGTACCAAATTCTCAGCGTTTTCAAATCCATAAGCATTTTGCTGTTTTAAGAAAAAAAGAGGAAGGTAGGAAAGTATTCCTCTTATTGGTACAACATTTACTTGAAAGTGGAACTAAATGGAACAAAATTAAACAATATCTTCATTATACTGTACATAATATTCTCTGATATATTGATATCACAATAGTTACTGTTGTTTAGAAACTACAAATGACTTAGTTGCTAAGAGTTGTTTCCACAAGGTCACCATAGCCTCTAGAATAAACTTGGTTAAAGCCAAAATTTAAATATGCGCTACATTTTCATCATACTACTTCCCTTCTGGAGCAAATATTCCTGCAGAGCTCAATAAAAAAATTAAGAAATACTATACTATAAATACTTTTATGAATAATTCTTGCTTCCCCCATTTCCGTATACCAGTGATGGCAAACCTTTTGGCCTAGACATGTAAAAAAAAATTAGAAAAGCTCTGATTCTGAAGAAGCTTCTCAGATGAGAACTCAAAGTTTCCTGATTTCTAGTCTGTTGCCTTAATCATCACAGCAAACTCAGCAGTGAAATCCGGCCGAATCTATCTGAATTGCACAAACCGGTAGAGCTGGCGGCGGGAGGCTCCGCCCACCCGCCGGGACATCGTTACGTCCTGTTTTTGACCCTGTGCACATGCACAGAAGGCTCTGCACATGTACAAAAGATGCACGTGCACTCCCATTTCCGAACCAGTAGCGAAGGTAAGTGCATTTCACCACTGAGCAAACTGACTGACTGAATTGCCTTGGGCCTCCAAAATACGATGTATTTGCATCTGCCAAAAAATTATACATCGTCTTGAGTTACTCATTTACAGAGTCTAAGAGCAGAGGCTCTAAATATGGTTTAATTTTCTAGATCCAAAGGACTCCTTTATAGATCTCTTCCTTTTGCTGTTTATACTAGTTTGAGAAAGGCCAGAGCAAAATTAATTACTGTAGTTTTCACTCCATACTGGCCTTGCCATCCACAGTTCTTCAAAATCCCTTAATTCTCCTATTTCCTTTGCAATTATTAGATTAGGATCAATCCACTGCCTAATCTGGAATGGCTACAGTACTATATGTATTGCCATATCTGTAATAAGAATTTCTTCCAGCAACAATTTATAAGACTACATGGGAAGTTTCAGCTCCAGAAAACATGTTCATGTCATTTGATTTTAAACAGCCATTTTTTAAAACCCCAAATACCTTATCCTTTAGATCTTTGATTCTTCCTAAACCAGGCAAATATTCCATCATTATATTCTACCCTGAATATTTTTCTAAATGGACAATAGTAGGAGAAATTCCAAATCTGAAATTAATAGTGACTTGTTTATATGGATTCTGTTTCTATATGTTTTTTGAATTTAGGGTTTTAACTCCATTTATTGTTAGCTTTCTAGAGTCTCCAGAAGCAGGTAGCATGTAAGTATAGTTCATAAATAAATGTTTCTAAATGTTCCTTATGGCCACCCAGTTTGAATCTTAGCAGCCATAGAAACATGGATTTTAAAACTCAGGAGGCACTATTTCTAAAATCCAGGGTGAGCAAATCTGAATTGACAGCAAATACTTTTGTATTTTTCAAAATAACTCAGTTATGCGAACAATATAGTTCCTCTTCCAAAAAGTAGCAGAGTTTTTTTTATAGATTTCAGGAATGCATTCTATATTTAATCTACCCTAAGCCTTCATACACGGTTGTGGTATAAATTAATTAACCATATATATATATATATTTATAAAATATATAAAATATATATATAAAAGGCACCACAGACAGAATCAGCAAGATCCTCCACAAACACAACATCAAGACAACATTCTGCACAAACCAAAAAATATCCACCATCTTAAGAAACCCCAAAGACAAAATTGAGTTAGAAAATCAAGGAGTATATGAAATCCCATGCACCGCCTGCCCCACCATATACATCGGACAAACCAACAGAAGAATAAGTGCACGCATTGAAGAACACAAGAACTCAGTCAAAAAAGAGGAACCAACTTCTTCCCTGGTCCAACACTTTAAAGTCACAGGACATGATATTGACTTTAAAAAGACCAGAACTATCGCCAAAACTGAACACTTTAACAACAGAATAATCAGAGAAGCCATTGAGATAGAAAAACGCCCACACAGCATGAACAAACGAGATGATATCTCCCGCCTACCAGCCATTTGGAAACCCGCCCTTATTGACAAACAAGTCCCTAACACAAGGAATGACACCAGACCCACACTCACGAGGTCCACACAGGATGTCACCACCGCACATCCACCCAGAAAGCAGACCGAAACCCACACTGATCATGAAGTACGACCAAGGACCAGAAGCCAGACCACAGTTGCAACATTAGCCATTTCAAATCCCTCCAATCCATACATGCAGCAGACTATGAAGATGTAGCACGACCACGAACACGAAGCCAAACAACAGCAATGCAGCTCACCAGCTCAAATTCCCCTGCAATTCAGACTAATCTGAGCACAACCAAGCCCCCACCCAAAAAGGACACACCCCCAGCCAATCAGAGCACAAAAACCCCATCCAATCAGAGCACAGCCAAGCTCCCACCCAATCAGTTCAAACCCCACTAGCAGTTAAAAGGAAGAAACAGCTGCAGTCACACATTGCTCCCAGAAGCACGGTTGAAGCCTGAAGAAGTGTCGCCAAGACACTTCCAATTTTACGTGGAGAAAACCCGAATAACTAAAGATCTATATATATATATATATATATAGCCACACACACACACACATATATATATATACACACACACACACACATATATACACACACATATATATACACATACATATATATATATATATATATATATATATACACATACATATACACATACATACATACATACACACACACACACACACACACACACACACACATATATATATATATATATATTTTCTGAGGTTTTCACGGGTGTTTGCATGTAGGTCTTTGGTTATTCGGGTTTTCTCTGAAGCCTGAAGATGACGAATGAGACTTCGTCGAAACGTCGCCAAGACACTTCCAATTTTACGTGGGAGAAAACCCGAATAACCAAAGACCTATATATATATATAATATTAATTAATTAATTTATACACTCAATATATATTACAGACTATCAGCATGGCCATATTATGACAACATGATGCCCTAGTTCATAGAACTAGCTAAACCACGCCCACGCAGACATCTTTTATGAAACAAGCCTAGAAATCCTGGTCTTTAGCATGACTTTCTTAAGTACCACCTTAGCTAAAGGGCTCAAGGCATGCACACCATAAGCAAGCCAAAAGCTGCCCAAGCAAGCCCTCTTAGATCATTGTATTCTCTGGAACAAAAACCAGGTCCATAGCAATGTTTATAAATACATCACTAATAAAGTAGAAAGTCTAATCTTTCACATTTACTGTTATGTTTCTTGCCTATGTAAGGCAAGCTGCTTCATTAGGATCAATTACCCATTTCCATCCTATGGAAACCTTAGCTTATGTGTCTCCAATATTTAGATGCCTCCAAACACCAAGTAATGAACAGAACACAGATAATTTAAGATTAAGGTTCCTTCCAGAACTGTGCAAAGAAAGCATTGAAGGCTGTACTCTCTTGAGACTAACATTAATTCAAGTCCACCATTTGGGAATAAGTAAAGTATCTCTTCATACTTCTTTGTTCTATGGCTTCCTTGAAAGTCTCTTCAAAGCATGGCTATGAATAAAAACTGAAAGGAGTATGAGGAGAGCTAATACAGTACTGACCTTTTAGCCACATGATTCCCTACATTCTTGGGCAGCAGCAATTTAATTTGTACTTAAATTGTCTCATTCACATCAAACCCTAAGGAATCTTCTTGGTAAGTGGCTAATTATCTAGCATGTTTTTCTTAGAAATTTCACAGAAAAAATCAACTCGGAATAAATATAGATCACCAAGCAACTGCAAAGTTGTGTGTGTGCAGGAGAGGGAGAGAGCAAGAGAGAATATAAATGTTGAGATATGTTAATTGCCTAGTTAGTGGTGGCTATTTTTAATACCATAACCGTGCTAAGTGCTTTATTTGCAACGAAATGTTTGCTTGATATATGGCTCAAATGCTGAGCCAGTCAGTCACTGATAGCCCTGTGCTATCTTTTCAAGAGACAGACCTGTTCCTTCCTTGTTTTGATGTTTTTTTCCTGCTAGAGAGGAGGAGGATAATTACAATTGCACGCTGGCCTATTCTGTATCCTAACGCAGTTTTTCATATGAGTAAGTCTCTCCCTCTCATATCATAAACTAATTAGAAATATGTCTAAAAATATACCCGATGAAGCTTTGGAATGTGCGAGGCTTAAGACTTCCATTTTGCTCCTTTCACTCAAAGGCAAAAAAAAGCTCTTTTTTTAAAAACCTATCTTCTTGGGCACACTAGAAGACTGCATGCCTTGTGCCTCTGAAGCAAAGAAGATTCTTACCTGCCCGAGTGAGTGTCTTGTAAATGGGACACAGATACATCCCTGTGGTTGGAGACTTGCGGTTGGGGATAGGAACTAACCAAAGGACAGCCATCTCTGTATATAGTTCCTTAGGCTTGGATTCCATTAGCTCAAAGAATGTAGGATCCCATCGAGCCCCTTCTAGAAATAAGCCATGGATGTAACATCCCACATCAGGACGCTCAGTTAGTTCACTCGCAGACTCTCTCAGTACCTTAATTAGCAAGGTAGAAAAGTACTTGTAGTTTATATTTTTAACACCTACATTTTGAGTGATATGTGAATAGGTTCTTTGGGTAGTTTTTTATGGTTTCACTGACCTTGAAGTCAAAAGAGATGGTGTCTATAGATATCACGGACTTTCTAGCGAAGTTCTGTAATGTTCCTGTTAAAAAAGCTTGTGGGAAGAAGAAGCCACTTATCCAGAAAACTGGTGGTATTCCTTTTGCAATCCATTTATGCAAGAAGTCAATGCGAAGAAGCAGGTCGTTCACCCAGGAGGCCAAGGGCTTCAAAGACGGATATGCCTATGGCAAGCAAAATGCAAAGCATTTTTTCAATAAATTGACCTTTAAGCAAGTGTGTTTCTCTCTCAATAGTTGAACATTTGCAGTTATGAGACAAGCAATAAAAATAACTCTTGAAGTGACTTTTATCAAGATAGTTCTGCCTTGCTTTGTGCATGATATATAGTTTGATTTTGTGCTTCTTTAAAATATCCGATCAGCCACCACAGCTGGAAACTGGAATGAGTGCATTTTTATAGGATGACTTCATGAATACAGAAATTGCTGTACCTATGAAAACACTGCTTAGTATTTACCTTACTCTTCCACATCTCTGGGACAGCATTGTTGTACAGGCTGTTGGACATCAATTCCAGCTGGGAAGACATTACTACTAAGCCTTTAAGAGCTTTGAGCAGATCTTTTAGACTTTGTGCAATTACTTGTAGCAAACGATTGTATCTGTTCAAAAGCAAGATAATTTTAAAGCAAATTAATCTATTAATGTTAACTCCCAATATAGTTCATTGAAATTCTATGCATTTTCACGCTCTTCTAAGATTCTCCGAACTTTTGCGTAACTGTTACTAAATCAGAGTTACATGTAGGTCTTTATATATCAGGACACACAATAAGATCTGACAGCTTTTCGTTGCAAAGATATGCAACTGTCCAGAGATGACAAAGGAATAGAAAACAAATTTCAATCTATAGGTTCAGTATCGGTTAACTACAGTACTGTGGTGCTTCGTAAGAGTTATACATTATGGGGAATATCAGGTCTCAGATCAAACTTTATTATGGCTACGGAAAATATTCCCTCTATACAATGGATCAATTCATAAAAATAGTCTGATTGTGGAAATCGTTCCAACTTATCCTGCAATTTTCACTATCATCACTGTTTTTCTATTGTCTCAGATAACTGTTGAGTGAATATTTTGTACAGGCAACAGAAGGGAATTTTTCTTTCTTAAGTATCTAGTTCCATGGCATGGGAACACTCAAAAGGTGGAACCATGCTTTTTTCATTCTGAGGAAGTCAGAAATGGCGTAAAGAACTGGTTCTTATTTCATTAAGTGCCTACAGAGCTATTGTACCCATTTTCCTGTCTCTGACATCTTCACCTTATTTCCAGGTTCTGATGAGGGAGATTCAACCTAGAAATTTCCTGATAGTAAGAATAGTTAATTAATGGAAGAGTTTGCCTCCTGGAGTTATGTGTGCTCCATCACTGGAAGTTTTCAAGAAAAGATTGGACAGCCATTTATCCAGGATGGTATAAGGACTCCTGCTTTGGGCAGTGGGTTGGACTAGAAGCCCTTTCCAGCCCTATGATTCTATGCTTCCTCTAGTAGTTTTAATTGATAATTTTATCAAAATACAGAAAGCTCAATGAACGCATGGACCGTACCTGATCACCTCCTGTGTCAGAACGGTGTTCATAGATTCCTCATACAACACAGGATATTTCAACAACACTTCATGCAAGTCAATGGGCTGAGGTACTTTCTGCAATATGTCATTTGAGGTCTCCTCTACAATCTAGACAACAGGCAAAATTGTGGCACAAAATGTCAGAGGAATCTCAGTGTTGGATGTCAGGATGACAGGAACAGTTTTCCTCAAAAGGAAATGAGATTATCTAGATTACATTCAGAATTGCAACTGGGCTTTAGGGTCATGTAACCTGTCCCTAAGTGGCTCGATCTAACTTGTCGATCGAAAGGTCGGCAGTTCAGCGGTTCGAATCCCTAGTGCTGCATAACAGGGTGAGCTCCTGTTACTTGTCCCAGCTTCTGCCAACCTAGCAGTTTGAAAGCACGTAAAAAATGCAAGTAGAAAAATAGGGACCACCTTTGGTGGGAAGGTAACAGCGTTCTGTGCGCCTTTGGAGTTGAGTCATGCTGGCCACATGACCATGAAGACGTCTTTGGACAGCGCTGGCTCTTCGGCTTTGAAATGGAGATGAGTACTGCCCCCTAGAGTCAGGAACGACTAGCACATATGTGCGAGGGGAACCTTTACCTTTACCTTTAACCTATCCCTCTGTTTCCTCCTTCAGTAACAATGAATTGATTTCTAAAATTTGAACCTAATATTTGTATAGCTTCTTAAATTTTTAATCTAGAATTTGCATAGGTTCTTCTATAGCAGGGGTACTTAAATCCGGCCCATGGGGCCTGCCTGGGAATATCAAAGGACCAGCCTGCAGTGCCTCTGCTAAGATGGGCCATGTGCGCCCCCCCTTGTGGGGCCTGTTTTTGGCCGGCAGAGTGCTGCAAGAGGCCATGGAGGGTGAAAATGAGGCATGTGGGGCAGGACGCGGCCCCCCCACCCCTTGTTTTGGCTGGTATAGTGCTGCAGGAGGCCGTTTAGGCCAAAAATGGGGCAGAAGGGGCAGAGTGCCCACCTCATGCCCTGTTTTGGCTGGCAGGGTGTTGCAGGAGGCATCCGTCCTGTCTCCCCTCTCCCCCCTGCTGGCCCATGGAGAACTGCAATGCTGATCCGGCCCTCAAAGAAATTCAGTTTGACACCCCTGTTGTATAGGGATCCTATGACCAGCACTTTGTGATGAAAACCCAATAGACCATGGACTGCATTTCAAAGAAACAGTAAATATTGAACACTGAAAAATTATGCAACTCATGTTGAATAATTTCATTGCATAATTCTTCAGTCATGTCCAACATCTGTGTCTGTCATACACCTCAGATATCTGTCACTGGAAGCAACATTTTGCTAAACTCTGGCTTCTGACATTACTACGCATGTATGGCCTACTTGTCAGCCCTTTCTTCCCAGCCTTAAGAGTGGTAAGAAACAAGTTTACAAACCTCCTCCCTGCTTTGTCCTCCTGCAGCTGAAGTCTTTGGCTGAAGCTGGATAATTGCAGCAAGCAGTGCGTAAGTCTCATTCTGAGCAAAGGTGATGTTGGCATTGTCATGCAATCCAAAGATTTCAGGCATATCATTAAGGGGAAGGGTCTTGATGTACTGGATGTATCCCTTGGGGACGGGTGGTGGTGTGACGACAAATCAAGATGGAAGGACAAGGATGAATATTTTTTAATAGACAAGGCAGAAATGAAATAAGCTGCTCAGTAAATGTGATAGTTTGTGTTTTAGGCACAGCTAATGAACCATGATACACACTTGAATATGACATGAAGACACATGGTTAGGTTGGTCACCCTAGTTTTAATTAAAATTTATACATTGGAAGAAGCTTCCAAATACCACAGTGGGAATTTAACCAATTGACAGACAAAAATCTTTTGGAGCCAATAATTCAAACTATGTAGACTTAAAAGAAGAATAACATAGTTTTCTGCATAGTAAAAAAAAAAAGCTTTGCTCCAATTCAACTGGACTCCTAGGATTTTTACAAACATCCATATACATTCCCTTGGCAACCACATGGAAGGGAATTCTCAGTAGTTTTCTGTCCAAGTATTATTGGGATCTGACCCTTTTTACTCATTTGGGCTTAGACGAAGTCAGTTTGTCTATTTTTTTTCTTTAACTTACATTGAGGTCATAAGAGGTATTTATCTGCTTGTAGATACCAGATTCAGAATAAGAAAACTCTGAATTTAGAACACTTGGATTATAGAAATCTTCCAGAATGTTCATAATGCAGCGTCTGTCCCAATCATCAGTCACTCTGCCTCCATAATTAATTTCACCAGCAGTGTACTTCAAAACCTGCAAAGCATCGGAGCGCAGAAAGCATTGATTGTATTTACAGCTAATATTGTCAAACAAAAGCCACATCAGTTAGCAATAAAATTAAATATACAGCAAATCAGCCGACCCTTTTTTTTTATAGGCAAGTCTTAACAGATGAATCTCTACATTTTGAAAAAAAGTTATGCTATTTGCAAAGTTAAAGCATCATGATACACATATGTGCAGGTCAACTTACTCTGCTTATTTCATATACCTCGGACCTTTTCCAAAAAGGAAAAATGCCAGCCAGATTCCCATAAAGCTGAATTCCAGTTGAAAACCCAGAGGTCTTTTGCACCGCCTGGTTGATTTGCTCAAATCGCAACCAAATATCTCAAACACTAGTGTACCCCCATCATGTTATTAAGCAAAGATTCTTTTGTTCTTTTTCAGAAATGGTTTTAGTAGCTATTAGCCTGACTTTATATAATTTTGCTTATTAATCATTGTTTATTGCTATATTGCCTACCTGAAAACTGCACATTAGGTAATTGCACATTATAATTCTGCATTCAGAATTATAATTATAGCCATTTCAAAGCAACCAACTCTAAATTAAGAGTTTTTGCATTTTCTAAGGTCTGGTTCTTTAATCTCTGCTAAGGCTATCTGTGGTACTTTCCTAGTACAATGGTTGCAACATTTGCAGAAGTTTTTTTAAAAATACTACTTTTCTTAATTTCCCCAAGCTATCCATTTTATTGCACTATTTTATTTATTTGTTTATTTTTTACAAATTCACTGAGGCACCATTTAATCATTTTTGCTATCTCTTGAGGTAGAAAGTAAAGCATTATTCCATTAGGTAGGGAATAGCACCTGCATTCCATATACAATTTTATTGCATCATTTCTTGATTTTATTAGTTTGAAGTACTACAACCAAACATTTTAAGTAAGATAAATAAAAAATAATATATAGCTAAACAACTTACGTTTCTGCAAAAGATCCAGCTGGATTCAGAAATAAGACAAACCTCTCGCTTCATAAATTCTCATGCTTATGCTTCATTTCACCCTTTGCAAGCCTAGGGAGCCTACCTTGTAAGGGATTTCTTCATATTCATCCAGAAACATTTTCAGCTGGCTGATGCAAATGCGTAGATCTCCATCGGTGAACTCATACGGAATATTGAAACCCAGTGGCCCAAACTTTCTCCTTTCTAGTGCATTGCCATGGAACAGGCAAAGAGAAAGAAGCAAGGATTTGAATTCGGTAACCTGCAAAACACAACATCTCTTGTGATTCTAAAAGGCCACAACTAAAATGTTATGTAGTTCATGCATATCAGTATGTATGTTGGGGTTTTTTAGTTCCTATTTCAGACTTTGTAGAATGAAAGGGTAAATGTCTTTGTCTTAACTCCATTCCAACCAAAGGAATATACTTTAATGAGGACAAACTATTGACAAAGGAGAAATAGGGAAATAATAATGAATGATTCGAATGAGAACAGGACCAAGAATTCCTCTGTATCCTATGTATTACTTCCACAATAGCAGATGTAAAGAAGACTGAACCTGTTCTGGGCAAACCAAAGTTGTCAAAGGAAGAGAGCATTAAGGGTTTTTTTGGGGGGGTGGCGGGGGGGAGGAGGAGTCTAGGGGTAGGAAAGGGTAGGATTCCTTACCTTGATGCAGGAGTTCAAGAAGTCATTGCTCAGGCTACTATAAGACTTCAGCAGGTTAGCTTTAACTCCTCGAGGGGGCTCAATGGTCATCTTGGATCCATTCTGGAGGATGGACACTGGAAACTTGTTACTTGGCAAACTGGTCAGCCAAAGTCGGAAATCTCGGTGTACCTGAACCAGAAAATTGAGTGCAGGACATCAATAATCTGAAGCCAAGTTTTTAGAAAGTAATTTTTCTACTGGAATCCAGTTTTTCTCTTATCAGAAAAGTCCTTGTTGAATAGACATACAGAAACATTTCTCTTTGGGGGGGAATAAAATAAGATATTTATCCTAAATAATTTATCTCATTTTAGAAAGCATGGAAAGATCTTTAAAAAAAAATAGATTGAGATAGTTTTCCTGTCCTTCTAGGGATAGGTCTGGATAGATTTCATTTTCTTACTGAAAATACACACTGAGTTAGCAACCAATGATTGAAGTGATTGAATATTTACTAATACTGTCCAACCTTTGGAAGAAAACAGCTTTCATTCTAGGCACAAGAAATGTAAAATCAGAGTTTCTATGCCTAGGTCAGCAATAAGCAGTCTTTCTACACTAGGCAAATGCAAGAGATAATAGAATAGAAATTTCTGTGTCTTTCTTGATAATAATGTCTGTTTAAATTGTCAAAGTTTTGAAACTTCTCTTATCCCTGCAAAAAAGCTGTTATAAATTTTGCCTAGAAGTGCACAATCTTCCCAAATGAGGAGAAACTTATTTTCAGTGCTAAATTCATTGAATAACAGAGTTGGAAGGGACCTTGGAGGTCTTCTAGTCCAACCCCTGCTTAGGCAGGAAACCTTACACCACTTCAGACAAATGGTTATCCAACATCTTCTTAAACACTTGCAGTGTTGGAACATTTACAACTTCTAGAGGCAAGCTGTTCCACTCATTAATTGTTCTAATTGTCAGGAAATTTCTCCTTAGTTCTAAGTTGCTTCTCTCCTAAATTATTAAAGAGAGACAGTTTAAGTCCATATGCATCTCACCTTATCAGGGTTAATGCCTTCAATGAGTCTCTCCAAAGATGGCATCCAGCTTGGAGCCAAGTGGCAATTTTGGAAGAAGACCCACTTCCCACGCTCCATAGCACTGCGCATCATGGCTTCTGCTCGTGGTCCCTAAATAACGACATAGAGACTGACATCTGAACAAAGCACAAGACTTCCCTGTGCCTTACACACTGTGACTCACTCCTTCAACTTTGGAAGGATAAATACATGGTTCCAACTAGTCCGTGGTTTGCACAGTTACTTTCTTTTGGGGTTTTTCTTTTTTTCCCTTTTCCTCCCCCACCCCAAACCTTTCTTTACAATTTTAAGTATAGTTTATTTTTTCCCTTTGGCTTTTTACTGATTTAATTAATATAAAATAAAAAGGATAGAAACAAAATCAATGACGTGGAGGAATTTGAGGAGGAAGCTTATTCTCCAAATCTATGACTAGGAGTACAAAATTCAACAAAAGGGGCTTCTTAGCTTTCCAAGATTTAGTGTGGCTACAGTAAGTAGAAAGGAAAAAAAGGCACGAAGTGTTGGCTAAAGAAAACTAAAATAGTTTCAGTCCAAGGACTAAATAGAACTGAAACCTTCCAGTGGTCAGTGTGGTGTTTTATAATAGATAGGAAAGATTTTTGATGCCTAATTGCTACAAAATAATAACAAACTGTCCTCTGTATTCTAAATTAATACCTCTGTGGGTATCAGAGAATGTTTAGCTATACATCAATATTGTAAGTTATTTTTGGAGAATGTATGAAATTGGCCTGAACTGCAGCAAAAGTACAGATGGTCCTCTACTTAGGACAGTTCATTTAGGTTACAGTGGCACTGAAAAAAGTGCCTTGTGACTGTTTGTCACACTTATGACTGGTGCAGCATCCCCATGGTCATGTTATTAAAATTCAGACGCTTGGCAGTTGAACTGACTCATATTTATGACGTTTGCAGTGTCCCGGGGTCATATGATCCTCTTTTGAAACCTTCTGACAAACAAAGTCAATGGGGAAGCCAAATTCATTCAACAATTGTGTGACTAACTTAACACCTGCAACGATTCACTTAACAACTGTGTCAAAAAGTTCGTGAAATGGGACAAAATTCACGTTAACAACTGTCTTGCTTAACAACAAAAATGTTGGGCTCAATTGTGTTCATTAGTCAAGGACTATCTGTAAAAAACCAGTACATAGTGCTCTTGAATGCTGTGGAAAGAAATGGGTTCAAATATCACTTGGCTCAGAGTCTCTTTGACACCCAATGAATCACTGGTGCCTCTGAGCATGCCTGTAGCTTATATGCCAGTTAGTAACACGATTGTGGCAGGAGTATACTTTATACAGCCTTTCAGGGGATGAACAGAACATGGTCTGGACCTGTACATTTGCTTGAAAGGGTAAAGCGCTTCTTTGTGAGCTCTTACTTGTCCCTGTCCAAGAGAAATTGCTGAGAGTTTCTTGGAAAACTTCATTTCTTCAGCAAATTTATAAAGATCAGCAGCTGGGTCTGTGCCTGGAGAAAGGACGAATATCAACGGGGTGATAGAAGTAGACTCTTTAAAGACCACCGAAAGGTTTGCAGTCTGAAATATATATAAAAAAAGAGTGATTTGTTTGCTGTTATTGCCTAGAACTTCTTCCTATGTTTTCATCTATTGGGAGGAGTAAGGCTGGGCAAGGAAAGAGAAACACAGGACCAGAAGAGGAGGCCAAAGTCTTGTCAACCAAAATTTCTGTCACCCCTACTGTTTAGCCTCTGTGTATGTGATTAAGCACTGTTAGCTACCTGTGGTTCAATAAAACTCTGGCCCAAGTTAGCAGCCACAAAGTCCTGCATCGCATTGGTGACTTTGTCCCCACGCAGACAGCGCAGGACTAACAGCTTTTGAAAAGAATCCAGCTGGCTGTCCCATATGCCTGGCAGAGGCTCCCTGCAAAAAATAGAAGGGGTTACATTAGGTCTAGACTTAAGACTAAAGACAAGGGTTGACAATTGGATGACATTTCTCAAGTACTTCTCTGAGCGTAATTGCTATCATAAATGGGTTTTAATTAAGACTAACCACTGCATACGCAGCTATGTGCTAGCTTACTGTGGCTGATCTCAGAAAGTTTAGCAGGATCAGACCTGATTAAGGGACTATCAGAGAATCTCACATTGTAGATTAGATTGGAAAATTGAAATTCTACTCTGGAAGACAAAACACATTCATACTGTTGTCAGAAAAACCCATAACCATGTCTTTGAAGTCAAAAGAACTCATACTTGACTCAAATGGTACCTTTGTTAAAGGACAGTGTAACTGGCAAATGTAGCAAATCTGGAAATTGAAAGTAAAATTACCTGTGAGGTTCAGCACTGTCAAATATTGTGCGAAACCCAGACAGGTTTGCCACAAAGTCATCAGCAAATGTGGAGAAATTGTGCAAGTTGGTTAACGCCAGGATATCATTCCATGCTCTTTCATATAGCCAGGCAGGGGCTGGATTATCTCGTATGATCTTGATAGTGCCACCAGAAATAAGGTAACGCCATTCCTCCTGTGTGTTGAAATTAGAAAAAGATATAGAGTGTTGTCTATGTGTGAATGTCTGTCATGAGTGACAATTATTTATTATACTCATTTTTGGTCTTTGCATTCACCTCTGTGTATAAATTATATGGAGATGTTCTCTTCTTGATCCTATAAATCTAAACGTTTACAAAACTTTTTATAGAGCGCATTATACTCTGCATGATTAGTAGAAACTATTACTTCTTGACCACTTATTAATGCATATACACATTCCTTCTAGTCTAGCCAGCAATTATGTTAAAGACTTAGTTCTTGGTAGCTGGGCTCAAGCTCAGAATGCCATTTGTGAAGGAGATCTGTCTTATTTTCTCACTAATATTCTTCCAGAAGGGTCCGGTTTATAATCTGATTTACTATTTATATCAACTGATGTTTTTCATATGTTAAGTATCTTAGACTGCTGTTCTTTTGTTCAGATGCATTTTCAAGCCATATATAAGCCCTTAACAGAAGATGTCATTATTCTTACCATGTCTATTTTGCCTTCATTCATCATGATCCGGATGCACACCAGGAATGCAAACATGAGCTTGTGTTTCTCAAAGAGGCTGCGACAAACATTGCTATAGAGGCTAAAGGTGAGGTACTTATTGATATTTGCAATCCGCTTCTTCAGCGTATCTGAAAGCAGTAATTCACAAAAGAAGGCAGAAAATGATGCACTTAAAAGCAAAGTCTTAAGAGAGATTATTATCCAAAAAAGGTCCATGCAAGCAACAATGTTCTTTGAAATTTTGCCTCATCCTTGTGAAAACTCTTTGTGAGAAAAGCTCATACTGCCGAAAATGCCAAACTTTTAAAAGAATCCATTCATCTGGAATTTTAATCATAGGGGTAGTTTTTAGAATAATGAGAACAAAAAATAGCACGTGAACATATACCACAAACCCCCTTGTCGACATACCCTGTTTTCCCCAAAATAAGGCATCCCCTGATAATAAGCCCAATTGGGCTTTTGAGCGCATGGCAATAAGGCCAAGTGCTTATTCAAAAAAATATAAGACAGAGTCTTATTTTCGGGAAAACACAGTAGTACATTGCAGACTGAATGCTACCACTATCATTGCTTCTGATACCTTAATATTTGTAATATTTCAGTGAAGGCAGAATAGACATACAGCACATTCAGAAAGTATTCAGAACGCCTTCACTTTTGTCAATTTTGTTATGCTGCAGCCTTATTCTACAGTTGTTGAAATTAATTTTTTTCTCATTAGTTTCAGTACCTCGTAATGACAAAGTGAAAACAGAATTTTAGAAATGTCTGTAAATTTATTAAAAAAAACAAAAACCAAAATATCGTGTTGGCATATATATTCAGACCCTTCACTCAATACTTTATTGAAGCATCTTTGACAACAATTACAGTCTCTAGTCTTTTTGTGTATGATGCAACAAGCTTTGCACACCTGGATTAGGGGATTTTCTGCCATTCTTCTTTGCAAAGCCTCTCAAGCTCAGTCAGGCTGGATGGCAACCATCAGTGGACAGCCATTTTCAGGTCCATCCAGAGATTTTCAATAGGGTTCAAGTCAGGGCTCTAGCTGGGCCACTCTAGGACATTGGCTGTGTGCTTCGTTGTCACGTTGGAAAGTGAACCTTCATCCCAGTCTGAAGTCCTGAAGTCTGTGGAACAGGTTTTCATTGTGGATATCCCTGTACTTTGCTCTATTCAGCTTTCCCTCAACCCTGACCAGTCTCCCAGCTCCCCATAGCAGGATGCTGCCACTACCAAGTTTCACTGTTGGGATGGTATTGGGCAAGTGAGGAGTGGTGTCTGGTTTCCTCCAGACATAACATTTCGAATTAAGTTCAATCTTGGCATCATCAGATCAGAGAATCTTGTTCCTCACATTCTGAGAGTCCTTCAAGGGGCTTTTTTGAAAACTCCAAGTGGGCTTTCATGTGTTTTGCACTGAGGAGAACATTTTGTCTAGCCACTCTGCCATAAAGATCAATGGAGGGCTGCAGTGATGGTAGATCTTCTGGAACTCAGTCTCACCACCACACAGGATCTCTGGACCTCAGTCAGAGTGACCGTCGGGTTCTTGGTCACCTCTCTTACTAAGGCCCTTCTCCCCTGATTGCTCAGTTTGACTGGGCGACCAGCTCTTGGAAGAGTTCTAGTTTGTGCCAAACTTCTTCCATTTGAGAATTATGGAGGGCACTGTGCATTTAGGAATCTTCAGTGCAGCAAAAATTTTATTGTAGGCTTCCTCAGATTTGTGCTTTGCAATAATCCTGTCTCCTAGCTCTGCAAGCAGTTCCTTTGTCTGCATGGCTTTTGCTCTGCTTCAGTATGCATTTTCAGCTGCAACACCTTCCATAGAGAGGCCTTTCCAAATCATGTCCAATCAATTTAATTCACCACAGGTGAACTCCAATCAAGGTACAGAAACATGTCAGCAAGGATCAAGAAAAATAGGCACCAGAGCTAAATTTCACATGTTGTTGCAAAGGGCTTGAATACTTATGCCAATGTGATATTTCAGGTTTTTTTATTTTTAATAGATTTACAGACATTTCTAAAGTGTTGCTTTCATGTTGTCATTATGTAGTACTGAGTATAGATTAATGAAAAAAATGAATTTCAACAACTGTAGAATCAGGCTGCAGCACAACAAAATTGACCAAAGTGTTCTGAATACCTTCTGAATGCACTGTATATGAATATTCTTATGTACTGCATAAATTGTAATTCACACCATGCAAAGACCTACACTGTCCTGTATATATAAAATGTGATTCCCTTTGCTGATTTTCAGTGAGATAGCAAGATGTTCTGGATGGGAAAGGATAGATATTATATACAAGTAAATCATTTAAAATACCTGCTCTCTCCGAGTTCGAAATTCCTGTTAAAAATATATTGAGGAACCACTCCAATGAATATTGGTACATGGGATCAACGTTGGACAGGTCTGAGACACAGAAGAAAAGGATCTGGGTACGGACAGCCACAGGGACATATTCCAGCCGAGTGATATCAATATCTTTCTCGGTCTGTTCAGCTGCCTTTACTTTGGCCTGTAGGAGATTGAAAGACAAAAGAAAATGCAAATTTATCTTCAGTCAAAAGAAACAAGTGATTGAGACAGAAGCATAAAGTGCCTGAATAATAAGCACCTGAATTTCTCCTGCTTTTAATTTGGATGCCTCCAATACTTTAATGAGCTCCAGGTCATCCACAGGGTTCCCTTCAGAAGAGCTCAGACGGTACAGAATTTGGTCTTCAATTTCCTTCAGTTCCTGTTGCATCTTGGCATTGCTGACAATCAGCTGATTCTTAGCTTCTTCTAAGTCAGGCCGTTCTTCAGCTACCACCTGACCTAGCAACTGGTCCTCTAAGCCACTGTAATTAAGTAAGCAAGCAAGTAAGCAGAGCAGACAAAGAATAAAATGTAAATTAAAAAAGCACATTTTAGTTATCCATTAATGACCACAACAGTCTAATTCGATATTTAATATAGGAGAGATTAATTTGACATTACCTGGGAGATAGGGTGAAGTTAATCAGGGTAAGCTTTGTTGATAACTCTGGAGTGTAATGGGGATTAGGAAGGTTGGTAGTGATGTACAAGTTGAAATCATCATGATATGGAATCACTGTGTCTCCCAGCTTCAGTACTATGCTACCCTGCTGTTTATAAGTCTATATAAACAGGGAGACAAGAAAACATTTCAGGGAAACTTGAAAAAAAGAGAAGCTGATGCAGGAGCAATAATATTTAATTTTAATATCATGATTTTCTCCCTTAATGGGGGTGGAATGATGATACATGTGTTTTTAACTGTTATAAAGAAGTTTAATCTGTGCTAATTGTTTTATATTTTTCTTAATTTTATTTTCTATATTTTTTTACTTTTATCTTTAATTTTTTCATAATAAAAATTAGGGTATTAAAAATCTTAATTTTCACAGTGAGTTCTGTCCAACTCATTTAGAGGGGACTGCATGGAAAGTATCACTTGGGATGAATGATTGGGGTGGAGATTCATGGTCAAAGGTGAATGCCTGGTTCCCAGCTATTCTGATAAGAGGCAGATTACTGATGATTTGTGCATCTTGGTATGAACCTCACACTTTACTCCATTAATACATTATCTCATTGCAAGCTACTCGTTGCAATAACAATATTAGTATAAATTAGCTGGCATGTTCCTTTCCTCCGTGTTATAAATGATGGGGAATGGCAAGTGGTAGAGGATTGTTATGAAGGAAAATATCACATAGTGAAAAAAATAAGGAATTCTCTACTGCACAAAACTCAGCTGCAATGGGCAACACTCTAGCCTTGGTTGGCACACATACACAAACTCCCAGCAAACTGGCCTTACTGGTATGTAGCTTTATACTAATTTCATCACTACTTTAGACCTGCTTGTCAAATGCTGGCAGCTGAGGAAACAGCCAATGCCTGATAACCTTATATAACACCCCCCACACACACACACAGTCACCTGTTTCAACAGAACAGGTTCAAGAGCTGGATCTAGTTCTTCCCCTACGTTCTCCAAGAGAAATGGCTTCCCAAAACGAATAGCATTCTCCAAGCTGCGTAGGAAATCCCGGTCACTGAGCTTGCATGTATCTAGCCCACTATCTTTTTCCTGAAAAACAGCAGAGTACAAAGAAACTCAGCAGAGGTGGAATCAGATGATTGATTTATATGCAAGTGGAAAGGAACAAAGACAAGACATGGATCAAAATGGGTTTGTAGGTGGAGAGAAGGATCAATGTATTGACGTAAATTTTGATGCTGCAAGGAACATAACAAAAAGTATAGTTAATGAAATAAGGGACCATGCTATTGCAAAGTTCTGAAGACTGATTTCAGTGAGGTGTAAACTAATTGATAAATTATAGCAAATAAAGTAATTATAGTCACTCTGTATATTACTGTTCCTCATCACCATGACCTTTGAACATGGGTGAAATTGATTTTGTACCTTAGCAATTCTAGAACATGTTTTTGCATGTAGGGAAGTCAAAAAGAAAACTATAAAAATGAAGATAAAAATTAAATAAAAATATACTACAAATAATTAGTAGATCAATTATAGCAGAATATAATTTTCGAGTGTTAGATTTTTCATGTGCAAGTTAAACATTTTAAGAGGAAGAAATAACAAGTGTTTATAGGAAGAAGCTTTTAATGTCAGCTAGAAAAACTCTTTTGGTATAAATGAATGTGTTTAATAACATCAACAGGGAAGGTTTACCAAGTTTTTTATCCATTTGTTGGCTTGTCCCTGTGGATCTATAAACAGAGTCCAGCGTTGAGAAAACTGTGTAATCATACCATTTTCCACAGATAAAGTATCATTAGGTAAACCTGCAATCTGCATAGGAAGAACATAAAACACGTTTGCTATGCCTCAAAATAAGCTAAATCTTGTAAAGTACACACATTATGTAAATTAAGTGCTAATGGAGGAGAAATCAAAAATATGAGTAGAATTTTATACTATGCTGTAATGTTATCCTTTGATTCACTGTGAAGTTTTTACTGACAACAGAATAACTAAAGATGTCCCTGCACAGCTTTTATTTATAGAGTTGGACAGGTTGTTTCAAACTGAACAACTGAATATGTTCAGTTAAGGTTCAGTTAAGATACTGTCTGGCTGGTCCACATGAGTGACAGGAGCCAGTAGAGCTACTAGAATACAGTATATAAAAGGAAAAGGCATCCATATTTTCCAGAAATACTGCAATGGTCCATAGGAAGACTGCCAACTTAACTAATCTTAAACTCTTTTGAATAAAATGAATAATTTAGGTTTAAGATGGTCCAAATATAATTTATTTCCCTGTTTTGTTTTATTCTTGAGCAAATCCAAGCAGACCATATTGGAGATTTTCTGTACATAAGGATTCATCTGATGTTATCCCAATGTACTGATGCCCAGCTGGCATATTGAAATAACAGTAAAGAGCCGCTCAAGGAGGCATCAATTCTAGAAGGTATGGAAATCACAATCCCAAATAACTGGGGGGGCATCAACACAAATACAGTTTCTCAGTGTAATTTCTTGAATATTTTCAATCATGCAAAATATATAAAAATCCAAAAACTTCTTAAAATCTCCCTGAACCTTTCCTTTTGTATGATCACTCTCTAGGATTCGTATGCCTTAAAAAATGCATAGCAATTCAAAGCTATATGTCAAAACTAGCTGGTATGCATATTAAGATTACCTGCCATGATCGGATTTTCACTGGGTCTCCAAGTGTGGATATAAGATTTGGTTCTTTGGTATGTGGAACGTTATATAACTCCAGTTGGCTTAGCCATTCCTCACAAAGGGATATGCGATATTGACCCTACAAAGGAAAACATTGAACCATTAACATGAAATTACTTTTCATGTACGGTTCAATACGGTTGATTACTTTTTCCCCCAGCTACTTATAGTCAACTCTTGATGTTGAAGATGAGGTTTGATATCAATATGCATACCTGTTTTAGAACATGCAATAGTTTCAGTAGGGAATAACTATTTTAGGAAGTTTCATACAAAGATTCCGTTCACATACTCCCTTTTGGGTTCAGATTTTATTGTAAACATAAGCTCAACTCTTATTTATTTATTTTGTCACAACTTCATATAAAAAGATTATATATAGGAAGAAGAAAAGAAAAACAATAGGACAGGAATGGTAGGCATGTTTGTGCGCTTATGCACGCCCCTTATGGTCCTCTTAGGAATGGGGTGAGGTCAATAGTAGAAAGTTTTTGGTTAAAGCTTTTAGGATTATGGGAAGAGACCACAGAGTCAGGTAAAGTATTCCAAGCACTGATGATTCTGTTACAGAAGTCATATTTTCTGCAATCTAGATTAAAGCGGTTAACATTAAGTTTGAATCTATTGGTTGCTCTTGTATTATTGCAATTAAAGCTGAAGTAGTCTTTAACAGGAAGGACATTACAATAGATGATTCTATGAGTTAAACTTAGGTCTTGTTGAAGGCGACGGAGTTCCAAGTTTTCTAAGCCTAGGATTTCAAGTCTGGTGGGATAAGGTATTTTGTTGTTTTCAGAGGAATGGAGAACTCTTCTTGTAAAATATTTTGGACTCGTTCAATTGTATTGATGTCAGAGATGTGGTGAGGGTTCCAAACAGGCGAGCTGTATTCTAGAATTGGTCTAGCAAATGTTTTATATGCTCTGGTTAGTAGTGTAGTGTTTTTGGAAAAGAAGCTATGTAAGATTAGGTTTACAACTCTTAGAGCCTTTTTTGCTGTGTAGTTACAGTGGGCTTTGGCACTTAGATCATTTGACATGAAAACTCCAAGGTCTTTAACGGGGTGGGGGTCATCTGTAAGGTAATGTCCATCAAGTATGTACTTAGTGATTGGATTCTTTTTTCCTATATGTAAGACTGAGCATTTGCTGGTTGAGATTTGGAGTTGCCAAGTTTTAGACCAAGTCAAGGTCTTTTTGGATAATAGATGCATTGTCTATGGTGTTAAATAGTTTGACATCATCAGCAAAGAGAACACAATTACTTGCAATATGGTCACAAAGATCATTAATGTATAGTATGAAGGGTGTTGGTCCAAGGACGCTGCCTTGAGGAATGCCACTCTTGACAGGAACAGGATTTGATAGAGCATTGCCAATTTTGACCACTTGTTGTCTGTTAGACAGAAAAGCAGATATCCATTTGTGAAGGGGTCCTGAAATGCCATAGGATTTTAGTTTTAGGAGAAGTTTATCGTGTACTACTGAGTCAAAAGCTTTGCAGAAGTCTATGTAGATTGCATCTATTGTTTTGCCTTGATCAAGATTTGTAGTCCATATGTTTTTACAGTGGAGAAGTTGTAAGTTGCATGAGAATTTTTTCCTGAAACCAAATTGTTTATTGGAGAGTAGGTTGTTAGTTTCTAAGTGTGAGGTAATGGATTGGTTGATGATTGATTCCATGACTTTGCAGGTGACGCAGCACAGAGAGATCGGTCTGTAATTTTCAACTAAGCTGGGGTCTCCTTTTTTGAAGATAAGGATGACTGTGGCTAGTGACCAAAGTTTGGGAAGGGAACTGAAAGCTTTATCAAAGATTATGCTTAGGGGTTCTGCTATATTAGTGGAAAGTTTTTTTAAGAAGTATGCACATAGTCCATCAGGTCCAATAGATAGCGATGGTTTCAAGTTATGAAGAGCTTTTTCAACGTTATCTTCTGTGAAATCTATATGAGTTAAGTCATCATATTCATTGCTGGTGCGTTTATGGAATGTCGGATATGTGTTATTGCTGTTAACAAAAACTGAGCCAAAGAAAATGTTGAAGAGGTTAGCTTTAAGTGTTTCGTCATTGTATTCTTTGTTGTTAGAATCTTTTAGTGGTGGGATGGATCTTGAGTTTTTAAGTTTATTGTTAACAAAATTATAAAAGGCACGATTGGAATTTGTGCGCAGAAGGTCCTCTTCTTGCTTGGTGTAGTAATTTGTGCATTCAGTTTTTATTTGGTTGCATATATTTTTGTAGCGGTTTTTGAAATTTGCTACATAGCCTTTTTTGTTTCTTTTCCAGAGGGATTTTTTTTGATTGAAGCTTTTTTATTGATATGGGTAGTTTGCTTTTCCTGATCATGGTGGTCATTCGTGGTACATATAGTTTAATGACTCTATTGATTTCAAGTAGGAAAACTCTATAGTGGTCTTCAGCGGTTGTGCAGGTTGCAAACAGATTTTGCCAGTCCAGAAATGAAAGATTGTTATACATAAATTTATAAATTTATAAGATATAAAGTTGTTTATAAGATATAACTCTGCACTTAGAGCTCATCAATTTCCAAAGCATGATTAGAAAGCACAGTTTGAACTGTGTGTGCACTCCCTCTTAGTACTGCTAACCATAGTTAATTCTAATTTAGATAAATTTAACAGCAAGTCTAGATCTAACAATATAGGCCTGATGTGGACAAGTGGAAACCATGGATTCCCTTTTTACAATGAAAGGAGGTTATCAATCTATGAAAGATACTTGGGTAGAAAGAACAACTTTGTATATTTGTGTAATTCTGAAAATGATGCAATTGAAGGAGAAAAGAAAGGAGGAAATACTTTGCTTTTAGTGGAGCTGATTATTTATTTATTTATTTGCCGCCTATCTCACCATGGGACTATAGACCAGGCAGGGGTTGCTGTAAGCAGCTTAAATTCCTGCATTCTGAAAGAGGCTTTCTTCATTGCTCTAGGGTAAACCCAAACCTATCTTCACTGTTTGGCTCACTCCCTTTGTTTTTATTAGGAGGGAGATCCCCATCATCTCAGCTGACCTCCCAGAGCATGAATTGGGAGCTGAAAGCAATGAGGCTTTGTAGAAGAGTAGTAGCCAGTAGAAGAGTAGGAGGCCATTTTGATTGGAAAGGTTGCTTCCTGGGAGACTGTAAGAAAGATCTCATCTGTGTCCAAGTGTCTACAATATAATTCTCTTGAAATGTTTGGACAACAAATATATTGTCCTGGTATACAGCTATAGGAGCAGCCTTTATTCAATATCAAGCTCAGATATTGTGGAAAAAAATACATTTTTCTTACTCACCGTAAATGGTCCTAGATATGCAATGAAGCCAGAGGAAACTAGAACATCGCCTGCAATGTTGTTGATCATATAATCTAGTTTCTGGACTGTTTCCTGCCAACGTATTCTTTCATCAGCTAGACCATTAATTAACTAAACACAACAGATACACAATGAATTAGTTTGCTTCTTCCTCAGAACTTCTCCTAGCAGAAAACTCTAATAGGAAATGCAAGAAGGCAACACATGAACTTTTTTAAAAAAAACAAAAAAATACATTTAACATGAAACATTAGGCTTGAATCCCACACATGATTAAACTAATAAAATAACTGTAAATTGTTAATAGAAAACCTTTCCTGGCCAATGTATATTTTGGTGGAAAGACATAATTTTATTATTTTTTCTAATGTAACGGTTCCAAGGAAAGAGAATTTGTAGGAAGACAATCATGTTATTTAAAACAGTAAAAACGGGATAGAAAATGTATTAATTCCAGTGTCCTTCATTAGTGGGCCCTTCTACACCGCCCTGAGTCCTTCGGGAGAAGGGCGGTATAAAAATCAAATAAATAAATAAATAAAAAAAATACACTGCACCATTAAGCTGCCCTGGCTTATGCAGATGCTGGCTGGATTCTAAGCCATCTCAACTGAATCACAATTCAGGATTGTGATGCTTTGGAAGCAGCTTGCCAGTATGCCAACTATCATAAACCCCAGTGGTTCAGAACTTTTCCCATTTATTTATTTATTTTTAAAAATTTACATATATACATGCAGTCTACTGGTGTCTGCTCCCTTGTTTTTGTAGTTGCTTGTGATAAGAGGGATTACCCCAGTGCCCAAATAATCCAAATGAGTAAATTTATCATTGCATTTGTCTGAAGATCATTTTTTAAAAAAACAAACAAAAGCTCCACCATTTCAGTCCTGCATTGATGACCTGTTTAAAAATCAGCTCAGCTTGTGAAATTAATCATAGTTGAATTTAGCTGTAAAAATCAAACTTGGGTTTCCACAGTGTAACTGAAGCAATCTATTAGTCATCTTTGCACATAAACTGGAAGCCAAAATTTTATTTGACTTAAGTTGCTGAGCTTATCTTACTACTTGATTTATGCTTACTTTGTCAGCTCGGTGTAGTCTCTGTTCACACTGATCACACTTCATCTCTAGTTCCTCTTTTGTAGCTAAAGTGCCTTTGTACTTAGCCTGAAGGTGGGCAATGCCATCCTCCACTTCTCGGAGGTGTTCCTTGGCTTCATCAAGGACTTTCTGTGTGGCTTGCAGATCTTCTTCAGCTTCCCTCAGGGCTTGCTATGGCAATGGAAATAATTGTGAACACCAAGTAATTGCTCCTGCTTCTCAAACACTGTTTAAGAAGATCCTAAAGCATAGAAGATGGCAGAGGTATCTAGTACGTAATTTTGAAAAAGCACAGCAATAATTCTTACGCGCTTTGGCTCCACAGCTTTTGCCACGAAGTGGTACTTATGCATAGCCCTGACCCACTGGCAGATTGACGTGCAGGCTTTGGAGACTTTAGCTACAACTGCCGGCTGAAATTCTTCACTGTCAATATATGGTTGGATGGACTTGATCACGGTATCTGCAATATTATCCTGAAATGATTTTTTTTTAAAAAAATGCTTATGAATGCTGGTAGAAGGAAGATATGAATGCTCAGGAGAAACAGTGCAAGGTTTTATGATAAAAATATGTCAGCTATATCAAAGGAATCTTACAGTTTGTTGTATTATTCCTTTCCACTTGAAGCTGAGCTACGGTAATCGTTCCTAACACATAGTCACAAAGTTACAATCATGGATTATGTAATAAAATCACAGTAATGGGGAAGGGATCTTGGAGGTCTTCTACTAGCCCAATTCTCTAAACCAGAACAGGAATCCTAAGACTGTCCCAAACAAATAATAATAATAATAATAATAATAATAATAATAATAATAATAATTATTATTATTATTATTTATATCCCGCCCTTCTCCGAAGACTCAGGGCGGCTTACAGAATGTAAGGCAATAGTCTCATTCTATTTGTATATTTACAAAGTCAACTTATTGCCCCCCCAACAATCTGGGTCCTCATTTTACCTACCTTATAAAGGATGGAAGGCTGAGTCAACCTTGGACCTGGTGGGACTAGAACCTGCAGTAATTGCAGGCAGCTGTGTTTTAATAACAGGCTTCTTACAGCCTGAGCCACACCGTGGCCCTGGTTGTCCAACAGTCTGAAACACTGGAGCACCCATGATTCTAGGTTGCGGGCTATTCCAATTGTGTAGTTTTAAACACACTGAACCATAAGCCATACTTACAAAACTACATTTGTTAAGCATAAGCAAGAAAATATAATTTAATTTCTAGAGTTGAATATGTCATTTCAAGATAGCATATGACCATGAGAAAATAATGCAGTGAGACTTCTGCATCTCTGCAAAAGTATCAGTTAGAAGTTTGTGTCCTGGAAGAGAGTCATTTCAACTTGAATTCCAATCTAAATTGGGGGAAAAGTAAGGGCTTGCAACCCTTGCCTCTCTCCATTTTATTTTTATTTTAGCAGTGCAAGTTCTTGATTCCCACAAATTTTGCTGGCATTTTTATTTGGGGTAAATAACAATAGCCATCCCTATGTAAAAGTCACAGAGTTAAAAAAAAGAAAAGAAAAGTAACACACGTACATACAAATTGACCATTTTAAATTCCACAGCTTAAAGTTACCAAACTATTTGTGGGTTTTTTTTTAACACAACTCAACTCTTCTGCTTATAACCATAGCTCCACCTACAGGGAGCAAGAGGTATTATTACCAATTGCCATAAAAGACCCCACCTGCTGTTTCTTGCAGATCCAGACTGCTGTTAAAAGCCTAGGAGCAATTTTAGCAACCTTTCATGCGGGACAGAAAATATACTGTTGGTCCCTGAAAAGTAAGAGAAGACCCCGGAAACAAATGTGCATGTGTCTATGGGTGAGTAATAATAAACACCTTTCAAGTACTTACCTTATCGTATTTAAATAAACTTTCAAGAAACTTCCCCGGGTCCTGAAGTAGACCTTTGCCAGGTTCCCAGTAGTCATCTATCTTAGTACCTGGCTTCTCGCCTGCTATTTTTTTGGGCTTGACTCCCTTCATAATACAAACAGCTTCTATCACCAATTTCACTCCAAGTGGAGGGCGCTGCATTGCTCGCACCTAATTGGAAATATTTTACAATGAAATATTTTAAAAAGTAGTTCAGATTAATTTCATTCTATCTGTAGAGGATTGATAATTATTTTCAACTCAATAAAACAGTGGTAGAGTTATCTTTGCATAAAATTTAGTTATTGGTCTCTAATATCAATCTAAATGAACACCTTTTATATGAATACTGCTAATTATACTATCTGCAAACAGTGATGAAAAGGTAAATCCCTGTCTCAAAAGATTTATAACTTAGAAACACAATGAAGATGAAAGGAGGCCAAATTGCCTAGTTA
Source organism: Ahaetulla prasina (assembly GCF_028640845.1). Classification (NCBI taxonomy): domain Eukaryota; kingdom Metazoa; phylum Chordata; class Lepidosauria; order Squamata; family Colubridae; genus Ahaetulla; species Ahaetulla prasina. Next base: position 74,438,487 of record NC_080540.1, on the reverse strand, counting down.
AATAATTTGAGTAGCTTTTGTTTTTAACATCTATTTTAAATAAAGTTCAAAAAATGTATTGCCACCAACAAAAAAAGAGTGTCTATATACAGCGAATATAATGCTTAAAATAAAGTGTCAAAAAAGAGAACAGTTAACAGAAAAAAGATCAATTAACGCAATTGTCATTAAACTAAGATCATATAGACAATATTGTGTAATTTTCTCAGTTTTAGAATATAGACTTTCAAAAACAGATAATAAACTCATAGTCATATTAAAATCAAGAGAGTATTTTTTCCAATTATGTAGAATTATCCACTTTACCACATCCCAGGATTGGTAGAACCAAAGTTCTTCAAGGAAATGAGAAATTTCATGTTTTATGACTATAATTTATTATCACAGTGAGATCTTTATTTATGTATTTATATAAAAGGTAAAGGTAAAGGTTCCCTTGCACATATGTGCTAGTCGTTCCAGACTCTAGGGCACGGTTCTCATCTGCGTTTCAAAGCCGAAGAGCCAGCACTGTCCGAAGATGTCTCCGTGGTTATTTGGCCGGATGACTCAATGCCAAATGGATATATATATATCCATTTTTAGCCAAAAATAAGCTTTAATAAAACAGACTGAGTTATATGTGTTAAAGAATATTGAGATATCCTATAGTACCAAATCTAATGTTCACTCCTTTTTAAACATTCTTTGAAGGGTCCAATAAACAGGAAATAATATTTCCTGATGAAGAAAATTTATTTTTAAATCATAAGTATATTTCACATTTTTAACAACTAGATATAATGGGTCTTGCGTCATTCTTCATGTTAGGGACTTGTTTGTTGATAAGAGTGACGCAAGACCCAAACACCCGCAAAAACCTCAGAAAACATACACACACACACACACACACACACACATTTGTTTTCTGAGGTTTGTATGTAGGTCTTTGGTTATTCGGGTTTTCTCCCGCGTAAAATTGGAAGTGTCTTGGCAATGTTTCGATGAAGTCTCATTCATCATCTTCAGTCTGGTGTTTACAGCTTCGTGCTTCTAGGAGCAATGTGTGATTGCAGCTGTTTCTTCCTTTTAACTGCTAGTGGGGGTTTGAACTGATTGGTTGGGAGCTTGGCTGTTGGGAGTTTGCTTTCCGCGTGGATGTGTGGTCGTGACATGCCGTGTGGCACTCGTGAGTGTGGGTCTTGCGTCATTCTTCATGTTAGGGACTCATTTGTCGATAAGGGCGGGTTTCCAAATGGCTGGTAGGCGGGAGGTATCATCTCGTTTATTCATGCTGTATGGGCGTTTTTCTATCTCAATGGCTTCTCTGATTATTCTGTTGTTAAAGTGTTCAATTTTGGCGATAGTTCTGGTATTTTTAAAGTCAATTTTATGTCCTGTGGCTTTAAGGTGTTGGACCAGGGAAGAAGTTGGTTCCTCTTTTCTGACTGAATTCTTATGTTTTTCAATGCGTGCAGTTATTCTTCTGTTGGTTTGTCTGATGTATGTGGTGCTGCAGAAGGTGCATGGGATTTCATATACTTCTTGATTTTCTAACTCAATTTTGTCTTTGGGGTTTTTTAGGATGGTGGATATTTTTCGGTTTGTGCAGAATGCTGTCTTGATGTTGTGTTTGTGGAGAATCTTGCTGATTCTGTCTGTGGTGCCTTTTATATATGGGAGGAAGGCTTTGCCGTTTTCTTGTTCTCTGTCTTGGATTTTAGTGGGGGTTTCTTTATGAATTAGTTTGGTAATCTTATTTTTTTGGAATCCATTGGATGTCAGTACGTTAGTGAGAGTGTGTAGTTCGGTTTTTAGGTGTTGTTCGTCAGCTAAGCGTTTTGTTCTGGAGATGAGTGTCTTGGCTACGGAGTTGATCTGTGCTGGGTGGTGGTGTGAGAGTGCGTGCAGATAGCAGTTTGTGTGTGTTTTCTTCTGGTAGATGGTGTGTCCAAGGGAGCCATTGGATTTCGTGTAGACTAAGACATCCAGGAAAGGAAAAAAAATAATAAACTGAGAGGTTAGAAACCATGCAGATGTCTGAGGTCATTGCAAATGGTGCAAACAGATTCTTAGAAGAGATGCATTGTTGTAGATTATATAAATTGATGAGTGATATATGATATGATCTAGAGGCATGTTGAGAGAAAAAATGTTGGAAAAAAGCTTTCTCGGTGGTTAACTTGAGGGAGAGATGATGATAAATTCTGCCTTGGATATACAAAGTTTGAATCACAATAAAGCATCTGAATGCAAATATCAGAAAGGCATTTGCAAATGTGAGATTAGATGAACAATTTTTAGCTAGACAGGCCTAATTCAGTGTCTTTGCTCTAGTCTAAAAGAACAATGGACAATACATTCTCTCTTGAGTATTGATGGATTACACATTTCCACACTCTTAGCTATATTGCCTAGAACTGGTATAACTCATAGTTGAACATTTGAACATCTTTGTTGAAACTGTCCTTTCTCTACAATGGGTAAAGGGAGAAAATGGTCAAGGATACAAAACAACAAAATACCTTATACCAACAGACTTGAAATCCTGGGATTAGAAAACTTACAACTCCGTCGACTTCAACATGACCTGTGTTTAACATACAAAATCATCTATTGCAATATCCTTCCTATAAAAGACTACTTCAGCTTCAATCGCAATATTAAAAGAGCAAAAAATAGATTCAAGCTAAATGTCAACCGCTTCAAACTTGATTGCAGAAAATATGACTTCTGTAACAGAATTGTAATGCTTGGAACTCATTACCTGACTCCATAGTCTCTACTCAAAATCCCAAAAACTTCAACCAAAAACTGTCTACTATTGACCTCACCCCATTTCTAAGAGGGCTATAAGGGGCGTGCATAAGAGCACAAAAGTGCCTACCGTTCCTGTCCTATTGTTCCCTTCATCATATCAAATTGATATAGTTGATGCATATTTTTATACATATATGTATATTTTCTTCAAAATATGTTGTTTTATCTATGACAATTGTTTGTGTATACTGTTGTGACAAAAGAAATATAAAAAAAAAGAATAGAACTTTAGAGGGATTCAAACACAGAAGAAAAAGCAGAAAAAGGTTTCTTTAGGTAGCTTTCCCTAGTCTAATGCCTTCAGCCAGCATGGATATTAGTTTTTCTGGCTGGAAGCTATAGTCCTGATGCATTTGGAAAGAACTGTGAACAAGAGAAGTTAAAGCTAGTTAGGAAGACTGAAACATGAAAATGGATTAAAGCAGATAACAATGATTATTAAAGATAGGCACCAAAATGGAGAAAAATGAAGACTGTATAATCACCAATTTTGGCAGGGGAGAAAAAGTTCATTATTTCAGCAAAGCAATTTTAGTGGAAAATAAAAGGCAGAAGCCAAGAGGGAAAAATTTCAAGAACAGTGGATAGAATTTGTGAATAGGAAAAATGAACAATAATTGGCCAAACAACTGCATGCCTGAATGGAACAAAGGAAAACAGACATTGTCTACAATTCTGAAGAATTCGGGGATCATGACTAATGAAGACATCTTTTGTTTTCAATTTTCTGTTTGTTGGAGAAAGTTTAATTTCTCCAAAAACAAATAAACTAACAAAAAACAAACATTGCTGCTTATCAGGAAAAAAGGGTATCTTAAGCCTTTGCAAGGCTTCTCGGCCTCTCATGTATTTTTCTTCTTTACATTATGCTCTCCTCCCTAAACTTAGTTCCAAATAAAGAATAAAAAGTAAATAATTTGGGCCCTAGCCATACAGGACTACTGGACTACAAACGATGAATAGGGAACTGCATGAAGTTTCTGGGTCCTGAGTGACCTTGCCTTGCAAAGAAGAAAGCTACAGAAGTAAAGTACAGGTGGATGGTGACAGGGAGACGAACTCAAGCCTAATAATGCAGTGACTTTATACAATGTTATATAGTTTTTGTTTTTAAAAAGCCTCAGAAATAAAGATCAAATAAGCTCAACAGAAGATATAAAATGCGGCAGTATATGAAATTTTACCTTGGGTAAGCAATTACGCAAAAGACAATTTTATTAGAATTAAATGGCATTTATTTTCTTTAGGATTTATGTTCATAAAATACATATGAAGTCTGCCACTTTATATTTCTCCAAGGTACTTATTTGTCCTCTATTTAAAAGATATAATTTGATTTCTGAATATTTGGCCTTCACAGATAAATATGGGGGATTTTAAACAGAAAATTCAACACAGGGAAATAATCGGTCTAATCACTGCTTAAAAATAACAAACTGTTTATAACTGAAAAGATGGAATGTGCAAGATGAGGCTTTCTTCATTGTAAGGAGAAGAACTGGGGGACTTCAAATGTTGAATCAAACTCAGCTGTTGACGCTGGCATCATGGCCACTAGCGAGGGGGTTTGGGAGCTGAAGTTCAAAACCATTTGGAAGGCCACATCCCTATCAAGAAGGCTGATCCTTTCTAAGACTTATTAACCAAAAGGTTTTAGATTAGTTCACTAACTCTTTTTTTGGGGTGAGACCAATTAGTATAATAAAAGTAATCTTTCTGCCCCATAATACACCTGTGGTCCTTTTATAATCAGACTGAGATGCTGCTTGCTTAAGTTTGATGCAGAGGTTTCCCTCCTATAATTCAAAAAAATGAAATTAAAATTTCAGGACTACAATTGTCTCACAAGAAAACTTGTTGTTCTAAAAACAATTTAAAGGGACAAAATGTTTTTCTTTGATATGCTGGTTTTATATTTGCAGGTAACCAACGTTAGACTTATACTGCATGAGAAAAGAAGATTTGTGATTGAAATTGTTAATTTAAGTTACCCGTAAAGGTGCACATATGTATCAGTCATACAAGGTCAATTTGTGTCTTTTTTTTAAGGCCTTGCTATGGTATGTTCAGTAAGATTAATGTTCAAATAAAGGTGTAAGTATAAGCACAGACTCACCTAGATAAAACTATCTAAATGATAATACAGTACAAAGATGTGTCCAGCATTTGTCAGTGGTTACTAAGCAATGTGTGTTTGTATAAAAAACACAGGGAATATAATTCTGAGTATATTTTGAATGCAATGGTACATTCTACCTAGTGACTTAAGCATTGCAGCATTAAGCCCTAAACACATTAAAACTGAATTGTGTTCCAACAGGAGAGAGAAGGAGATAGTTTATCAATGTAGAATATTAGGGATGTTGTAACTGGAATCAGTGGGACTGAGCTCCAAAGTGTATAGAATTCCTGTATCTTTAAGAGGCATGTGGGAGAGGAAATTTTCAGCATGATAGGGTTCATCTGTAGAAAGTGTCTCCTATGCCCAAGAGTGGAAGCCTTGTACTTATGGTATCCGTTTACCCTAAGTGAAGTAAAATGTAAGAAAAAAATTAAATAGACTTCAGCCTTGATAGAGGAATAAGATAGTGGACTGAAACTTGGTTGCCATTTTTTCAGATGACCTTTATAGCTAACATAAGCAAGGACAATTTGGCAGAGTAAAAAACAAAACAAAACAAACCAGACACAACATCACTATATGTCAGGTAAAAGCTTTATCTTAATCAGTAGAGTTATATTAGCAGAAGCAAGCCTACAGAAAAGAAATATGTGAACCCGTTTTTCTGATTGATTAACCAGTAGTGATGGTGCTCTGCAATTTTATACAACGTGCCTAAGAACTGCAATTTGTATTGTAAAAAGAAAGTAATAACCTAAATTCTGTGATTGTAGAGGTGAGATTTAAAAAGGGATAGCAATCTGCTATCTGTATTTTTGTTATTATCATGCCTACTTGGTGTAGGAAGAAGGCTGTAATTGGAAAATATTATGGACGATTGTTTTATATCATGATATCTGAGTTTTTATTAGAATTAACATGCAAAGAAGCCTCATTTTCTATTCCGCTTGTAAGAGCTCTATTTTCTAAACATTCCTCCTCCAATCTTTAGGCTAAGGTCAGGATAGAAAAAACATTTGCATAAGACTCTGGAGTTTGATCCTGGCCACTGGTAACCTTATTTAGCCAATCTTTGTTTTCTAAGATGAATGAGAACATTGTCCATATTTTCAAAGACTAATGTATTGTTTATATAAATGCAATCAAAAATCCTAGTATTTTGGTATTTTCTGGATAGATTTCTACAGTACTTAGAGGTGATAAGTGCTATAACTGCTCAGCTATATTGTACATGTAACACATACTCTTCATCAAATGAAACAAACTTTGAATATTTCTCTCAGGGTTAGAGGAACAATCCAAAAATGTTCACACGGAGACGCTCCAGAGCTTTCTTGGAGGAGGACATTGACAGAGGAACAGAGTTTGTAGAGGTCTTGAAAACTATCTACCCCAAGGCAACTACTCTTGATGCAAAGGACTTTGACTGGCTCTTTGACTGTCCCGAGACAGAACACTTTCTGGAATGGTTCTGCAACACAGTGGGAGAAGAGAATGTGCTGACTACTACAGAACTAGAGGACTATGAGAAACTGGTAACTTCTGGGAAGCCCATCTTAGAAGGTGAAGCATTGGAGGAAGTGTTGAGCACCTGTAACCAGTTTTTTCAGCTCAACAGTGAGCTACAAGAAAATGAAGCCCCACCCATTGAGTTACTTGAACAAGAGATGCAGATGCTGAAGAAGCAGTGTGCATGTAAAAAAATGCGATACAACAAGCTTCAGATTTGTGTAGCCAGTTTAAAGCAAAAGCGCTGTCGTTTAGCAGATGAAAAAGAAAGATTAAACAGAGAACTAAAGAAGATGCACCTAAAGCTTGAACTAGAGAATTTTCAAAGCAACAACATCATCAGTGAAGTTTATCAGATAACAGAAAAGTTAGTACACTGGCATGAGGATCCTGAGTATGAGCAACTAACTTTGTCAAGAGATCTAGGGCATTATCTGGAAACAGAAGAAAATTTCACAAAAGCTTTTTTGAGATTGTTTCCAAATGTTGTGACAAGTATTAGCAGTGATATGGAGATTGATCAAACAACTTTGGAAAAAAAGGGGCAAAGAGATATTACAGAACAGCGAATTTCAGAATCTACAGCTCAACAACTGCAACTAGACGACAAGAGCTTAGTTTGTGTTGAGAATCCTGATAATCACAAAACAACCCTGGAAGCTTTGAAGGACCAAATTCTTGATCAAGAGCATCTGCCCAGCAAGAATAAGCCAGAATTTAAACAGATAGACTTGCTACAAAAATCAGATCAACTGAAAGCAGATTATTTGAAGACTGAAGGCCTACCTGTTCAGGATTTCTCTCAAAAAGGGCTGAAGACACAGACAGAAATTGGCCAAAGAAAGCACCTTAAAAACATGGAAGGTTATAGGGAAGAACTGGGACACATGGAGTTAACATACATGTGGAGCAAAACAAATACAGTCATGACCATTGCAAGAATTAAAGGAATTTCATCCGCCTTGCAATGGGCAGAAAAAGTTTTTAAAGTCACTAAGGAGAACAAGGTAGGTTAAGCCTTCAGATTTTAGTAAACAGCCCTTTCCTTCCCTTTTTGGGTATTGATCCTATTTGGTCACTTACTCTACTTAACATAGAGAGCAGATCCAGAGTCGATCTGTTCTAACTTTTCATTTCTGTAATGGCCATACAGATGCCTATAAAAAGCCCACAGCAAGACAAAAGTCCAGTAGTGTTTTGCCCTGCCACTCTAGCAGCTGCTATTAATAATCAAGCTTTATTTGGTATGCTTTACCATTATTGTTACTGGCCATCAACTACTTTATTGTGCATGAATTTATGTAATTATTTTAAAGTTGTACCAACTAGTGGCTATTGCTACATATTTTGACACAAATGCCAGTTTATTAAAAAGATTTTATCAGTCCTGAATCTATATTACCTATGTTGAAAAAAGCAAGAAGACTTACTTTCAACCTACTTTCTTAAAATCACGGTCCATTTTATATACTTTTCTCACCTGCCTATTTTTCTAAGCCAAAACCTTCTCTGCAATCACCTTATTATCCTGTAATATTCCTTCAATCAATTTCTACCTAGCAACCTTTCTGGTTTAATTTTTTTTAAAAAAAATATTGTTGGCTCTAATATTATTCACAATATACTCAAAATACTTCTAAATCTGTTATTATCTACTTTTTAATGATTTTTTTTACACATTCTTCAGGAGATTATTCCTTCCTTTCGCCACTAACCTCCTTAACATTTTTTGTTAGCTTCTCAGATGATCTCTTAAATTTTGCTGTAGTTTTCCTGACATATGCTGTGCACGCTAGCTGAATTTTCATTATTCTTTGCAGCAACCTCCAACTGTTAGAAAAAAGATCTAAACCTCCTGATGTTTCATTTCAATTTCCTTCTGCATCTTTAAATGTTTCTTTTTCTTAAGTCAATTGAGTCTATGTTGCACGTTTTTGGCAATTTTCCATTTACAAATAAATTGTTTTAAGGTCAGAAATTTGAGATGCACAGGGAGCATCTTGCTGTAATTCCCATGAGTCTTTTTTTAGTAGATTCCCAAACTGTCTTTGCAAACCATAAATGTTATTGTTTGTGTAATTTTTTTGAGGGTATCAGAATATATATTTGTACTTGGCAGTAAAACTGATAGAAAAATGTGAAGCCAGTAAACCTGCCTGTAAAAAATTTAATACTTTGCTGTTTTGCAGATGAAGGAAGCGAAGAGTGAGTTAAGTTTTCGTGTGACTAGATGCCAGGAACAATTATGCATTCTCCAAAATGAGGTAGACAGAAACACCCAATTGCTTATGCCCTTGCTTCAAGGCATTGCTCGTCTTTTTCGTTTGCCAATAATAAATGGAGAATTACACTCGGAAGACATGGAACTTGAGTATCTTGAAGGTGTACAAGAGGAAGCTATTGACCAGCTATTGGGCCAGCTCAGCCGCTTTGAGGTGATGAGACTCTTGCTGATGTTGAAGACAAAGAATCTGCAAAGGACTGGAACTAAGATGGAGGGACTGATGACTGTCCTGAAAGAATCTCAGTCTAAGTCAGAAGAATGGCAATCCTGCTTCGAGGATTCAAGATTTTCCATTAAGCAATGTCCACGGATTTTGATAGATCAGAGTGATCTCACTACCTTACGGTAAAGAATGGTGGCAGAATAGCAGTGGAACTTTATTGAATTACAAGTGCCTAATAGTTACTAGAAACGAAGAAAGGTTTGTTTGGTTTGGATTGTTTTGGAAAATTAAATAATATTTGACTAAATCTGAAACAAACACCATCCTAGACAACAATTTCATTCCTTTTATGGAACAGAATTTAATGGGAAGAAAGGGAATATTGAAGCAGAATAGGAGAAAAGGAAGAGTTTCTACAGAATAGAATATCTAGGATAGTCAGATCAGTAAACCAACTCTTTGTATTTCAGAAAAATACTGGAATTGTCTTAAGTTTTAATTGGAAGACTGTTGAGAGAATCTGAATTCTTTCACAATCTTAAAACAGGAATAAATGGACTTAAGATTTGGTAGCAACTCTATTTAGCACATATGGTTATAATAATATATAATTATCTCCCTACTCTTTACATTAAATATTCTTTGAATTAAAATCCTAAATCATTTAATTTTGAGGGCACTTTTCTTTCTCAGATTGTGGGAGATGCTGGACAAACATCATCCAGAGAAACAACTTTTTCGTTCGTATGAGACTTTGGCAAGCAGGGGTTCAAGATTGTGCCAGGAACTCAAAATGCTTCAAGTACAGTTAGCCACTCCATTTCCTCAGTTTCTTAAACTGGAGTCTCAGAAAAAGGCACTATACTGTTTGATGTATGGCGACTCCAATCAGTTAATGCTTCATGCTCAGGTATGCAATGGTCTTTGTCCTTTATATATTAAGTTCTGTTCTTCTAGTACATTATTGCTGTTCTGACCCAGATCCCAAACATGACAAACCCTCTGTACCGTGGTTCCCTCAAAATAAGACCCTCTTATATTTTTTGAACCCCGAAATAAGCGCTTGGCCTTATTTTCGGGGCGTTCTTATTATTTTGGGCCATGTGGTGCAAGACAGGGCTCCTCTTGCCATCTTACCTGATTTCCAGCTCTGTCTCCCTAACCCCAGTCTCCCTGATCTGTCCCAAGGATCAGCCCATAGATTTCCATTGCTCTCTCCTCCTTTGCCTTCTGCGCATCCACGTGTCAGGCACTAGACCCAGTTGTTTTTCCTCTTCCTCATCAGCCACCTCCAGACCTGGGGGCTGTTGACTCTCCATCTGAGGGCTGATGGATGGTCCAGGCTCTGCCTCTATCTCTGACAGCTCCATTCCCTCTTCCCCCTCGGAGGTCTCAGATTTCCTTGATGCTGGCCCTGACTCCCATGCCGCCTCCTCACCTGATTTGGCTGCTGGAGGGGCCAGTGTCTGACAGGCCACAACAATTGCTCTCTATTTACAGACATCCTAGAATACCCAAGAAAACAATCAATCTATCCTACCATAATTAACTTTTCTCCCTTTGAGATGCTAAATGAAATTTGGACAGCAAGCCCCCTTCCCTGTGAATTTAACAAATCACATGCTGTTTTTTGCACACTTGTTCTGACCACTCTTCTTTGCAGGAATTGTCAGAACCTCTGGAGCAACTTAACATCACACAGACTAAAATCTATCAAATTCTAATGGATACCCAAACTGACCTAAAGGCCAAACGCAAAGCTCTGCAGAGCCACTTGCAGAAGACGGAGCGCAACCTCTACATTTACTTCTTCAGTAACCCAGACCTTCTGAAGAAGACGGTAGAAAAAGTTGAAAAGCAGACACAGGTATCTTCGTGAGCATAATGGAGCCATCAGCGGACAAGAAAAGAAGAAAATCTTGCTCGAAGGGGCTCTCATATAAATTCCGTCTCAACTGAATGGAAAGCTTCCGAGAGAAGCATTCTGGCATTGTTAGTAGGTTAAAGTTTCATCTTCTTACCATCTCTTCTCTGAAGAATACATTAATGTCTATTAAGTTGGAGGCCTTTTTCTGAGAGTTGATTTGACAAAATGTATCTATTACCATAAATCACCTGGGAAATATTGTACAGTATAAGAATTCCATGTATAATGTTCTTCTTTTTTGGATTCTTACAATGCTACAGTATAGAAGAGTAGAATATATACATAGCGGGGGGAGGGAGTTTCTTCTGAATTTGTTGTGCAGAAATTGAGATGGGGTACATAAAACTATGAATATTTTAAAGAACTGAAATAAAGATACTTGTAAGAATTGGTATTATCAACTTATACTCTATCTCTCCTTTGATATATTTTCCATTTCAATTTTTTACTTCAAAAAGTTGCCAATTAATTCAAAGACTAGTGTGTTTTCTTAGCTCCCAAGAAGGCCAAATTCAATTATTTCGCTCCTTTATGTTGTTGCCTTTTTAAATTCAGTCCTCTTATTAAATAAATCTCTGCATATATTACTTGTGTTGGAAAGGGCCTACTGAAATTATATAAAAAATTATGCCTTAATTATTTGTTAATTTTCATAGTTTAAACAAAGCAGTATGCTGACAAAGCTGTACCCATGCCGAGATTACATAATCTGGTTGTGATTTGGTCATATAAATGTTTCTTCAGACATTTTATTTTCAGTGAGTGAGCTATCCAGTAATCTTAAAAGAGACTTGATGGTGAAATAATTGCATAAGCTATTTTGCAAATATTCTCTAAACATTAGGATGTTACAGTCATTTTAAATAAACCTTTCTCAATCTAGTGCCCTCTGAAAGGATTACACTATAGCACCTACAATTCCCACTGAGCATAGTTAATACTGGGGAAATAGAAAATCTGAGTGATAATTTTCAAACCATGGTCTGTGAAACTTCATACGTAGTCCACCATAGCCTCCCCAGATTTAGCTAACCTGCTGCTTCAGTTCTGCCTCCCATCATGCACCAACCATCAGCTGATGCCTGCTTAAGTGCCCTTACAAAGTGCTGGTTCGTGAAAATGAATAGAGAAAATTGATAAGTGAGCTAGTCTTGAATGTAATTATCAACTTGACTCTATGTGGGTGATACTAAACAAAACTATAATCCCATAAATAGATTGTGACTAAAAAATATGATAATGAACCAAAATTCCGCCAAAGCTCCAATTGCCCCATAGAAAAATCTACTGAAGAGCATTTTTAATCTAATTCCTACTTGTTATGGCATGGGATACATGATTCAAGCAGTGAATAAACATTTAATCTTGGATTAAAATAGTATTTAGCAGGTATACTTAGTATGGATTTATTGTGCTAATCCCAGCACAAAAACAATGTTTTTCCAACAACAGTCTTGTAAAGTAGATTTATTTATTTATTTATTTGATTTTTATACCGCCCTTCTCCTGAAGGACTCAGGGCGGTGTACAGGCAGCAGTAAAAAATAACAATACAATGTACAATTTAAAATAGAAATTAAGAAACTTATTATAATTAGCCTAGCATTTTAAAAATTTATAAAACTAAACCCCATTTAAAATAAATAACAAATTTAAAATCAATTAAATTTAAAATTTATAAAAATTAAAAAATTTAAGCCAGCCCCGCGCGAATGAAAAGGTGTGTTTTCAGTTCGCGGCGGAAGGTCCGAAGGTCAGGTGTTTGGCGTAAACCCGGGGGAAGCTCGTTCCAGAGTGTGGGAGCCCCCACAGAGAAGGACCTTCCCCTGGGGGCCGCCAGCCGACATTGCTTGGCGGACGGCACCCTGAGAAGTCCCTCTCTGTGAGAACGTACTGGTCGGTGGGAGGCATACGGTAAGATTGGGCTGAAAGGCTGACTGGCTCAAAAATCACACCTAATCCAATGACTATACCAGACTGACTCAAAATTGATACAAAATCTAGCTTTATTCAGGAGAGGAATGACTGATTTATCTTGGCTGCTATCTCCAGTTCCTCGGTCACTTACATTCAAAAGCCTGGGAAGGAAACAGCTTGTGGATCAGCACCACATCCAGAGAAGATGGAAAGCATATCTTGATCATGTAGCTCCTTTAAAACTTGAAACTGCTGTGGTATGACAGTGAAAAGTCGTAAGGGGACTGGATGGAATATAGCAGTGATGGCTTACCTTTTCGGTACTGAGTGCCGAAACTGGAGCATGTGCCAGAGTGCTGGAACCCGGAAGAGAGCAGCTGGCAACAGCATGCATGCCCACAGAGAGGGCTCTGTGTGCCACCTCTGGCACGCATGCCATAGGTTCGCCATCATGGGCATATGGCCTAATTTATATGCTTCAGGAAGTACAAATAGTGGAGGAGTTTCAAAGACCTTCTTTATACCTATCTGGGTACCATAATGCCATCATATTAGAGGTACATGTACCAAATGAGATAACCCACCGTATCATGCAGGGAGTGAGATACCCCAAAAAGGCTGTACCAAATTTGTGCTAAAATCTATCCTCTTTATTACCTCCGTAACATCATTTTTGTTGAGATTCCTCAAGCTTGCGAGGGCAGCATCCAGAGCAGGGAGGGCTTCTGCTAGGTCTTTCTGTGCATCATCAGCAATAGCCTGAGCAGTTTGAGCTTTCACTTTAGCTTTCATTTCTTCTGCTTGTACCGCATTTCTTGTCTCTTCTGCTACAGCCGTGTCTACCTGCAATAACGCAAAAGTGTACAATCTCTCTTTCACCTCAAATTTTCATTGGAGAATATAACTTAGTTGGTTATCTATAACATTATAGTCATTGTAGATACTTTTTCATTGTGTATTTTGTAAAATGTTTGGAATCTGTATCATACTATGGTTGATGGACTCCAAACTGTATCATCTCTGGATGGCTAGACATGATGAGAATCTAAGAACTAGAAAAGCTAAAGATTTTTAAATCCTGATATGCTGTTACAATATTTTATTGCTGTGCACTAATAACTATCCCTAAGACAAATGTAGAAGCACTTAAATTCCTTGTAAATTTGCCTTAAGGGTTCAGTTGATTTTTAAGACCTATTAGCAATAATTTTATTTTATTTAGATACACAGGGAACATGTAAAAGAAACCCAGACAATATTAAAAGCATGATTCTATGCACTTTTATTGAGAAGAAGACATTCCTATCAATCAAGGTTGTAAATCAAATTCAACAATCTAACCACTTTAGCCTTATTGTCCTTATTTTCTGGAAGATTAGAATTTATTATTTATTTATTTATTTATTTTTATACCGCCCTTCTCCTGAAGGACTCAGGGCGGTGTACAGGCAGCAGTAAAAAATAACAATACAATGTACAATTTAAAATAGAAATTAAGAAACTTATTATAATTAGCCTAGCATTTTAAAAATTTATAAAACTAAACCCCATTTAAAATAAATAACAAATTTAAAATCAATTAAATTTAAAATTTATAAAAATTAAAAAATTTAAGCCAGCCCCGCGCGAATGAAAAGGTGTGTCTTCAGTTCGCGGCGGAAGGTCCGAAGGTCAGGTATTTGGCGTAAACCCGGGGGAAGCTCGTTCCAGAGTGTGGGAGCCCCCACAGAGAAGGACCTTCCCCTGGGGGCCGCCAGCCGACATTGCTTGGCGGACGGCACCCTGAGAAGTCCCTCTCTGTGAGAACGTACTGGTCGGTGGGAGGCATACGGTAAGATTGGGCTGAAAGGCTGACTGGCTCAAAAATCACACCTAATCCAATGACTATACCAGACTGACTCAAAATTGATACAAAATCTAGCTTTATTCAGGAGAGGAATGACTGATTTATCTTGGCTGCTATCTCCAGTTCCTCGGTCACTTACATTCAAAAGCCTGGGAAGGAAACAGCTTGTGGATCAGCACCACATCCAGAGAAGATGGAAACCATATCTTGATCATGTAGCTCCTTTAAAACTTGAAACTGCTGTGGTATGACAGTGAAAAGTCGTAAGGGGACTGGATGGCATATAGCAGTGATGGCTTACCTTTTCGGTACTGAGTGCCGAAACTGGAGCATGTGCCAGAGTGCTGGAACCCAGAAGAGAGCAGCTGGCAACAGCATGCATGCCCACAGAGAGGGCTCTGTGTGCCACCTCTGGCACGCATGCCATAGGTTCGCCATCATGGGCATATGGCCTAATTTATATGCTTCAGGAAGTACAAATAGTGGAGGAGTTTCAAAGACCTTCTTTATACCTATCTGGGTACCATAATGCCATCATATTAGAGGTACATGTACCAAATGAGATAACCCACCGTATCATGCAGGGAGTGAGATACCCCAAAAAGGCTGTACCAAATTTGTGCTAAAATCTATCCTCTTTATTACCTCCGTAACATCATTTTTGTTGAGATTCCTCAAGCTTGAGGCAGCATCCAGAGCAGGGAGGGCTTCTGCTAGGTCTTTCTGTGCATCATCAGCAATAGCCTGAGCAGTTTGAGCTTTCACTTTAGCTTTCATTTCTTCTGCTTGTACCGCATTTCTTGTCTCTTCTGCTACAGCCGTGTCTACCTGCAATAACGCAAAAGTGTACAATCTCTCTTTCACCTCAAATTTTCATTGGAGAATATAACTTAGTTGGTTATCTATAACATTATAGTCATTGTAGATACTTTTTCATTGTGTATTTTGTAAAATGTTTGGAATCTGTATCATACTATGGTTGATGGACTCCAAACTGTATCATCTCTGGATGGCTAGACATGATGAGAATCTAAGAACTAGAAAAGCTAAAGATTTTCAAATCCTGATATGCTGTTACAATATTTTATTGCTGTGCACTAATAACTATCCCTAAGACAAATGTAGAAGCACTTAAATTCCTTGTAAATTTGCCTTAAGGGTTCAGTTGATTTTTAAGACCTATTAGCAATAATTTTATTTTATTTAGATACACAGGGAACATGTAAAAGAAACCCAGACAATATTAAAAGCATGATTCTATGCACTTCTATTGAGAAGAAGACATTCCTATCAATCAAGGTTGTAAATCAAATTCAACAATCTAACCACTTTAGCCTTATTGTCCTTATTTTCTGGAAGATTAGAATTTATTATTTATTTATTTATTTATTTGATTTTTATACCGCCCTTCTCCCTAAGGACTCAGGGCGGTGTACAGGCAAGATAAAACCAACAATACAAATATACAGGTTAAAATACCATTTAAAAAACTTATTTAAAATTAGCCTGAAATTAAAATTACCGTAAACTAAAAACCCCGTTTAAAAATTAATAAAATTTCACATTAAAAATCCAATTTAAGCCAGCCCCGCGCGAATAAAGAGATGTGTCTTCAGTTCGCGACGTAAACCCGGGGGAAGCTCGTTCCAGAGTGTGGGAGCCCCCACAGAGAAGGCCCTTCCCCTGGGGGCCGCCAGCCGACATTGTTTGGCGGACGGCACCCTGAGAAGTCCCTCTCTATGGGAGCGTACGGGTCGGTGGGAGGCATGTGGTAACAGCAGGCGGTCCCGTAAGTACCCAGGTCCTAAGCCATGGAGCGCTAGTTTAAATATAGTTTAAATAGTTTAAATATATTTACCACTATAACTAAAGTGCAGCTATTTAATAAAAAGTTGTTTTCCCTGATAGTGAACAGAACTGACGAAGATGTAATTGTGACCAAAATTTTAAGCTTAATGGGATTACAAATTGTGCAATATACAATTATTATTAAGGGAATGAAACTTATTTATTTAGTGTATGGTGATGATACATTAGCCAGGAGACTAGAGTGTTAATACAGAGTAGTTATTTAACAGATTATCAGAGTTGGAAGGGATCTTGTAGGTCATCTAGTCCAACCCCCTGCCCAAGTAGGAGACCCTACACCAATTTTGACAAATGGCAGTCCAGTCTCTTCTTGAAAGCTTCCAGTAATGAAGCTCCCACAATTTCTGAATTTGGCTGCCTAAGACTGCTAGTCCCTTTGGTTCACACTCATGCACCATCCAGAAATGCACAATAGAGGCAGACTAGCACTAGACTCATTAGTTATCTAGTGCTTTTTCTCTCCATCGATTTGCCTTGTGTTTGGGCACAACATTTAGGCAGGTCCAGCACCGATTGGGTTCATACTTCTACACAAAACACTATTATTTTTCTCACCAAAGTGGTATCAATTTATTTAGTTGCCTGTAGCAAGTTGGAGTGGCTCAATGGCCAGAGTGTGGCACAAACTTCCCTAATTTCTGTCCTTCAGAGTTGAAAAAAACCCTCCTCAACCCTTGCAATTGTAAAGCAAAAGAACTTCACAGTATTAGAGGAACTGAATTCCAAGTTACTTGGAGGGCATCAAATTGAACAAAAGATACTGTTGAAGACGGAAGGACAGTTGAAAACACAGATGGAATGACCACAGAAACTGAAATGTCCTTTCTTGAAGGATATGAAAGGCGGCTGAATGAGGCTATTTGTGCTATGGAGTAAAATGAATTACAACATTTCTAAAGGTAAATTCCAAATTCTTGACTGCATGAAAAATTTTAGGAACATGATTTAAAGAATACATTCTTACTTGAGAAGCAACTTACATATTGAACTAACTATTTTGGTACTAAAGCAAAAGGAACTCAAGATATTTTGTCACCTCTGCAAGGAAATACAAATGGCACTTCTGCCTTGTATTATAAAAGCAACAATAAACAAGATTTTGTGGTTCTTTTAATGGCATTCAACCTATACTTCCCTATTTTAAGTGCAGGCCAGGGCCTAGCAACAAGCAACATGGATATGCAATATAAATGCTGCTTTCTTCAACATACAAACAATGAGATTTAGCATTTGCACATAATATTATGTTTATCTTGCATTCATTGCTTCCGAAGGTAAATTGCAGAGCATACAGTACCTGTATTTGTTCCATGGTCACGAGCGTGTCTTTGGCAGCCTCTGCCAGCAGGGGGCGAGCTAATTCTAGCTCTTCCTGCATTTTTGCTACATCATCTGCTGTTCGCAAAAGCTGGAGGGAAAGAAAACTATATATGAAATCCATCAAGGTGAATCTCAAATGAAGAGAAGAATGTGGTGATCATACTTGAAAGAATTTAAGTGGGATAGAAATTATTTTCTCTTGTATCCTGAGTGTGTCAGAACACTACATGAACCAAACAGCCTAGTAGATGGCATATGGGTAACTTGTAGAATCTCTAATCAAGGCAATCTCCTGATTAGAGATTCTAGTTTGCACAGAATAATGTGAGTATGCTTGTCATTAAAGTCTTTCAGATATAAAATTCTTGATCACAATTCAGTCAGAATAAGTATTAGTGCAATTTTTAGCATACAGGTAACTATGCCATGAACTACCGGTAAATGGTAAATACAGATGTTTAACTTTGGTTGACTCTTGTCAGTTGTAGTTATTTTTTAGTTTAAAGTTGGCTGTTTACATTGTCAATGTTTGGCTTTTCCATGGTTTTATTATACTGTGTCATATTTCTTATCATCTCTGATCTATATTCATGAAATGTCTAATTTTTCCTTAAAAGTAAACCGAATTCATAATTATGTTAGCAGTTATGGTGAATATGGTGAGGTGGTGATAATTTTGGTGTGGTAAAACATAGGGTGCAATTTTAAAGCAATATCAAAAGTTGCTTCAAGACCTTTCAATACAGGAATCATTGCAACAATCCATTATGTGAAGTTCCTCTAAAAGAAGAAAATCAATGCAAATGTTTCTAATGAATCCCACCTTATCCAATCCACTCTTCATCCTATTCTTGGCAATTTTGAGCTCCTGTTTCTTTGTTCCTATCAAACTGATGAAGATACCGAGCAGCTCCAAATAGCTTTTGGGAGTGACATAGTTATGTCTTGCCAATTCTGCCAGATATGCCTTGCACTTAACTGCAACACTCTGATGAATCTCTACACACATTTGAATCTACAATGTAGAAAACAATTTTAAGAAACTTCAAAGACTTTTTAATAAAGTAGGTATTCGAACCAAATGGGATGATTTAAAAAATACATGTTTTAGACAAATATCAAACAGAACATGAAAAATGATGCACATTCCAACTATTAAAAGAAAACGCTCTAAATTCTAACGATTATTTTTGATGATCAATTAGCTGCTAAACTTTACTACACCTTTCACAGAATGGTATCAAGAGAGGTATTTACCATGCCTTCTAAAACTTCAGAAGTAAACTCAGCATCTGAGATATCTTTGAAAAAGGAAGCAGCAACAGATTCCAAGGCTTCTGCAGGCCATTCGTTGAACCAGTCAATGGTACAGCAGTTTACCAGAGATGGGAATTGTCTGAGCCGTGCTCGGAAAACCTCCCCAATAGGACTAAATTGTCCAGAAACAGAAAAGAGTAAGAAAAGTTCTTGTTAGAACAGTTTGTGTTAGTTTTGTTCTGTCAGAATAAATTATAGGCAGGAAAGGCTGTCCTGGAGACACAGTGAAGGGTAGCGGGTTCCATTATAATTGTAGGTGAAAGCGCTATGCCTCATAAGCTTTTTTAAAAAAACCTTTATTAACATTTAAAATCCTAAAATACAAGTAAAAATACATCTATAACAAAAATACATCTGTAATAATTATACAATTCAACATCATTCTGACAGTACAAAATTCTTAACTTTGTTCATCTATTCCCACATATTCCGATTAATCGACATATTTAAACACATCTTATATCTTATTTTATTCTATACATTCCATACATTAATAAGGAAGATTCGGAATACTACTTAACTTGGGAAAATTGGTATCAGTGGATAGAAATTTAAAATATGCCTCATAAGCTTTAATCCATCTAGTATCTATAGACTTGAAAGCTTGGTCTTCAAGAGCTTGGTTCAAGGACAAAACAACAACAACAACAAACAAACCCATATTCTCAACACTTCATTTGACCAGGATTAGTAAATTAGGAAGTTTAAATTTACAGTAATCCAAAGCAAAACCTTGAATTTTAAGTTTTAGCTACTGAGAGATGCAAAATAATGTGTAAAGCCTGAAGTGGGTGTGTGGTGTGAGGGGGAGAAGTGGCTGAGAAGAAATACTCGCTCAAGGAAATACTTAAGGCAAAGCCAAGCAAAGTCCTGAAGTAGCAGTAAAAATAATAATAGAATTGTTGTTTCAAAACCCAATCTTGGTACAAAACAAGAAGGGCTCTAACAAGTTCTAAGTGCCATGATACTCTCTGTAGTGGAAAAGAATGTTAACATATCTCACAAATTCTTTCAAAACAGGAAAAATGGCAACCATGGCATATAGAGAACTTTTCAAGATGCAGGTTTCAATTCAGGTCTTCACTTTGCAACAGTGGTAGGAGAAACTTATAGAGACTTAGGACCACATGTGTAATTAAATGGGCAGGACGAGGATGGAAGTACCACTGGCTCAAGTATTTTTTGTGTAGCTGGGGCAAATGTGAATCAATAAAGAGAACTCTCTGTCTTCCTTTTTAGATATTTTTAGAGTAAAATCCCCTAATCTCGGGCTATGTAAGCCTTTTGGATGACATCTCCCATTATCCCTGCAGGGATGAAGTTTTACTAGTCACAAATTGCTTTTGGTATCAGCTTGGGAAGGTTGCTGTGGAGTAATTATATAGATTTCTATGATATGAGTCACCATTAAAAGAGAGGAAAGTTGCTGAGAATGAAGAGTTTCTTTTTTCCTGTAAGCCATAGGTTAGCTCATACCTCATACATAGTACAGTATGGATATTACTGCGCACTTTTCCTGTATATGCAGCCATCAGGTTGGCCTTGGTGGGTTGAAGTCCCTGGTCCTGAACAATTGGTTTCATGGTAGTCATAATCTGGTCTTGCTCATCTAGGCCATACAAATTGGGTATGTCTCCTGAATTCAACAAGTTGTTGATATCCTCTAGGAAGGATTCACTTTTGATCTAAAAACATATATAATGATATTATGTTCATTGTTTCAATTTTCTCCATAATCTCTCCAATACATGTTTTATTTTTATATTATCAGATTTATTTAACCAACCAACCAACACACTTTCTGTATATAGAAAGATCCAATATCCCTCTTTTTCCTTCTCTTCTTCTTCTTTTCCAGTACATGTTAGGGATATGCCCTCCCAAATAGCCTTGTCACATTATTTTTATAAACTTTGTTTTTTTCTTTCTTTTTTGACTTCCAAAAGCCATCGTAATAGAATTCACTGTAAAGTTGTAACTGAAAGTAGAATACTTCAAGAATCTTATTTGAATATCAAATAAGGATTGGAGGCTCTTATTACACCTCTTCTCCACGAACCATATGGGCTACCAGTCTGCTTCTGAGTGAAGTTCAAGTTTTGGTTATGATCTTTAAAACCCTTAATGATATAGGTCCAGGCTGCCTGGTGAACTATGTCGTCCCACTAAGACTAGCCTATCCTACTTAGGCTGGCAGAGAATGCCTACTGGGAACTTATTGGTAAAGAATTCCAACTGTTGTGATCCAGAAGAGCCTTCTCTGCTGTAGCACCTGCCTTTTGGAACATCCTGCCCTCTGGTGTAAGATCTGCCTCAATTTCCTACCCTTCTCTGGCTCTGCAGGTTAGCCTGGGGATCTGATGGGGGAGTTCTACTCTGGAGGTGGCTGCACATTGACAGCAGACTCCACCTCCTGCCCCCCAACTCTCTGCTCCCCACTTGCCCATCATTTTTAGTAGTTATATTGATGTATTTTCTTTGTTTTCTTTTTCCTTGTTTTCTTTTATTGTTTCTATTACTGTATATTACTTTTTATTTCTTTGTTTTTTTTATTGTTGTGAGTTGTCTAGAGTAGCCCCATGGTGAGATAGGCAGCAAATAAGTATCATCCTCATTGTCACCATCCTCCTCCTCCTCCTCATTATCTAGTTCCTATGACTAATTCAAGAACTTTTTGGAAATTCTAGTAGCACTAGTCAGATGCAAATATAATATTAAAATACTATATAAGGAATGGATGACAGGCTAAGAGTGAGAGCCATATCATAGAAGTATTACAGAGATTCTAAAATGAAGCTAATGGTTTCAATTTTATGCATGTTTATTGTGGCTTAATTATCATTGAATTTAAGGAGTATAACACATAAATAGATATAAATAGTACAGGATTGCATTATATGAGAGGTAGATGAGCTGGATAAGTCCATTGTTGGGACTCTTCTGAGAACACTAATTACTATTATGGATGTAAGAAGCATGCTAATTAATACAATACATGAAGAAATTCCAATCCTTGAACTTTGCCAATAGATTTGCTTACTTGGGTATCTGTAAACAGAAACGTAATAGAGAGGCTTTGCAAGCCAGCCTTCAGCATGATCTTTTTGATGTCTTCTCTCCACTCAGCCGTCCCATAGTTCTTTGAAAGCTCTATTTGGAAACATTCATAATCAGCTCTAAAAAGGAAGGAATCTGAATCAGGACATGAACTCCTCCTGTAAAGATGTTACTGAAGAACATCATTAGGAAGATTTCAAACACTGCCACAATTGTGTTGACATTTTCATTACAAAAGTTGTAATTATAAGTGAAACAAGCCACTTTTAAAATAAAATAGCTTATTTCTTTAGCAAAAAATATATTGAAGTGAACAGGTCAAAAGCTGCTTGATAAAAGTGTAATTTTTTCTGTGTGGACTTATTTCTATCATAAGTATGGTTATGACTTATAGTTTAGCTTATGGAATTATTTTGCAGTGACCCTCAGTGATCGGATGAAGTTGTTATTGCTGCCTTGCAAAAATGATTCTCCCCCCAATATTTTAGTAACGTACCCAGATGGTTTTGTTGCACTTCCTACCATTGGAAACAATGATCTATATCTTCATTGATGGAATATACATTTTATTCAGTTCCTAATTCTTGGTAATTTATCTGTGGCATGCTAACTTGCAAATCCTGGTTTTGAATAATTTGCATACTGAGTAACTTGTTCACAGCTTACTAGTGCAGAAATGAGTAACATGCATTCATATCTTACATGTGAGATGCCAGCTTAGTCAATGATTGTCTTCCACTACCACCAACACCCAAGAGAAGAGCATTGCCCAATGCCTGGCGTAGAATACGTGTGATTCGGCATATGTGTGCCAAAGCGTCCATGAATAGTACTAGCTTCATCTTAGTAGTATTGATCTGATTGTATTCTTCCATATATTCTTCTATCACATGTATAAGCTGGGAACAAAGCAAAATGGAAGAGCAATAAGATCAGTTAGCTAGGAAAGACACATTTTTGGAGGCCATCTTAGGAGAAGTGCAACCCTTCTGTCTAATCATCAGATGCCACTGATGATAATAAATGAAATACTGTTATTTGAAAGAACAAAATTAGAACCTGAGTTCCAAAATTGATATTTTTAGGCAACAAAGGGAAACACTGACTTTGATATCTGAGATCAAACATAATACACATAGAATTAGAACTAGGACACTTAGTTTTGCTGCAATGATCAGAGGTCATATCAACAAACTGAATAAGATTCCAGAATAACATTCATTGTTTTAGCCATGAGGGACTTGATTAAGTCACCTAACACCTCACACTCCAACTATCTGAGCAACAGATGTGACAAACATTTGCTTACCAAAGAAGACAGAATAATTAATGACTATAATTCATTTGGTGATCAAGAAAGAAAGCATACTGTTATCATTATTATTTCGGGCTACATGGCAGTGAATGCAAAGGACATCACTCCTTATTAAAATCTTTACATTTTTACCCTCTGCTTAATTAACATTTTCTCAGTAAGCACACTCTCCTTCCACTTGGGAATTCTGTGGGAAGGGTAATTACTTGCAAAGGTCAGCTGTAAAGATTTTAATGGCATTCACTGCAGTACTATGAACATAAAACTTGTTCTCTTTCCTAGTTTATTGCATTTTTCAAGCGTAAGTACTATGCTCAAGTCATCTGCATAGCAGATTCCCAACTGTTCTTTATTACTTGCCTAAACACCAAAAGAAGCAGGGGGCTTGGGGGGAAAGTGCATAATCTAGGTTTGTTCCATCCAGTTTCATCTATCATTCTCAGCATGCTTCTGGAGTTCAGTCTATCCTTGCACAACCTTATTCTTCTTCACAGAAAATAATACATACTTTTAATATATGCTTCCCGTGTTAGCCCACATGTGCAACATATGTGGAATATTTTTCCACACTTTATGTTATCCTTAACCATACCTGAATTATACATTGTGCAGAGTGTATTAAAGACATAGCAAATAGAAGAAGCAGAGACATATCATTTGCAACCTACTTTCTCTTTGCTATCGATCAGTTCATAAAGCTTCGCATCAGACCCAGGCATCATGAAATCTCCATAAAGAAGGGGCTCAAAAGGAACAACTTCATAAAAGCTGGTTTTCCATTCTAACATCATATCTTTCATCAAGTCATCAAACCAATTTCGATCTTCTTCATTAACTAGACGATCACGGAACACACGACAGCTTTCATGATACCACAACCTCAGTAGGGGCAATTTATCCTGGCAAAGAATTATAAAGAAAGTATTTAGTAATGTTCCATTTTTGGTTTTCCACAGGACCCCAAACCATTTCTAAATCACAGATGTAGGGTACGCAGCTGTATAAATTTAATAAAATAATAAACAAATCAATAATGTAAATAAATAAATAATCTTTTCTTTACATACAGATAAAGGTTGTTTTTCCAAAAGGCGACTGGATTTTCTTGGTTTTTTCCTTTGAAAATATTTCATTTCTCATCCAAGAAGCTTCTTCAGTTCTGAAGTTCTGTAGAAGCTTCTTGGATGAGAAGCAAAACATTTTCAAAGGAAAAAAGCAAGAAAGTCCAGTTGCCTTTTGGAAAAAAGTACCTTTGGGACAACCATGACCTAGATCAGTGATGTCGAACCTTTTCACCCGAGTGCCCAAACTGGAACATGCATTCATTTACGTGCATGTGTGTGCACTGGAGCACCAGAAACCCAAAGACCAACTGGCTGGCCCGTGCATGCCTGTTTTTTGGTCATTTTTTTGGCCGTTTTCTGGGCCATTTTTCAGGCTGTTTTTTGGGCATTTTTTGGGCTGCTTTCAGGCTGTTTTCCGGTGCTCCAGCACCCATGAAGACTAGCTGGCTGGCATGCCATAAACTAGAAGAGCAGCTGGTGATGGTGTGTGCACCCACAGAGCAGAGCTGAAATGCTCCCGGTTCGGACCGGATTGCTTGATCCGGTAGTGATGGCAGAGGATGGTTCGGAGAACCGGTAGCAAAAATCCCTGCTCCCCCCATGCCCAGATGAGCTGCGCAATCATCAGAGATTTATTTTTTACTTTTAAAAGCATTTTTCTTCGACCAAAAAATGCTTTTAAAAGTAAAAAAAAAAAGCTGAAGATCACGCGGCTCAGCTGGGATCATCAGAGACTTTTAAAAACATTTTTTACAACCTCTCCAGCAGAAGAGGTTGTAAAAATGTTTTTAAAAGCCTCTGATGATCAGGCAACTCAGCTGGGATCGCCAGGGGAGCCTTTTAAAAGCATTTTTTTCTAAAACCTCTTTGGCGGAAGAGGTTGTAGGAAAAATGTTTTTAAAAGTAAAAAAAAAAAGTTGGCCACACCCACCCAATCACATTACCCCATCACCACCAAGCCATGCCCACAGAACCGGTAGTAACAAATTTTACATTTCACCCCTGCCACAGAGTGCTCTGTGTGCCACCTCTGGCACACGTGCCATAGGTTTGCCATGATGGACCTAGATAATTGAGAATCTACACAGGCACTGGTCTAAACAACCAGCAACTCAGACTGAAAATAGTAATTAGTAGAATCTTCCCTAAAGAAGGTTAAATTAAATCTTCTCTCATTATACAGAATCTAACATTTTTTTTAATGTATTCCATTTCCAAATTTGTTATACTTATTGAATCATTAACACTGTGATGAACTAATAAACAAAAACCTGGTATATACCTTGGTGCTATGTATCCACATTATTCCTTCATAGTCAGATAGAGTTTTCCATTTCATATTAATCATGAATAGTTTAGATAAAAATGTGATTGGCTAAATCATACAGATGTGATTCATTTGCAGTTACCACCAAACCCAGAAAAAACTTTCATTTTTTAAAATCTCAAATACATTTTAAGCAAAGTCAATGTGAATTTCTAAATTAAAAAATCATTTTTAATGTGATCTATGAGATACAGAGAAAAGGATAATGATTAGGACATTGATTAATTAGAAAATTAATTATAAGTCCTTTTTGGTAGGCAGTCTAGCCAATGTTATGAAAACAGCACTCACCGTAATTTTAGCTGGCTCTGCCATCAGCATTCCTTGGAAAACCTTGGAGAGATCCCTTAAATTAAAAGTGTAATGAGATTTTGCTGGAGTGGGCAACAGTTGGGATGTGATGGTTGAATACACATATATCGTAGCATCAACAAGAGGCTCATTTAGATTTGCTATTTGAGGGCATCCAGCTAAAAGAAAACAAAATTTCTGATCAGTCTTGCAGGGAGGACTTCTCAAAAGAGAGAAAATGAATATTGGTTGCATGACAATATAGAAACCTGGCATGGGATAAAGCAAGATAATTATTTCACAAACAGATTAAGAAAATATCCTATTACCTTTATTCCTGAATCTACATTATACCAAAGCTTTATTTGTTGTTTAATGTTCTTTTCAGTCTGTCTTAAAGCTGCTAACATTGTACTTGGTCATGCCAAATTGGAATTCTGCTTCCCCCCCCCAATCCTCACTTATTTCTTTCTTGGTTCATTTGATAATCATGTTTATCAACATGATTAATAACTAGTATTTTGGAAAATTTGGTTCCATTTCTGTGGTCCACTTCTGGTTCCCCCTTGTTTAGTAGATGCAATGAGTAGTCAAGGGAAAAAGCAGTCAGTGCAACATCCCTAAGAGTAGAATGTATGATGTCTGCTTATTTGTTTAAAGTATTTATGGATAAGCATATAAGGAATTCTTGTGGTGATGGCAAAGATTTGATGACATGACTTATGCATGTAAATTAATGTATAAAAGACCAAGGTATTTATGTTTGACAGGGAAATGGAGTGAATAATTGCTTCTTATGCATAAATGGTGAAAAAAACTGAGTCAACAGGGGAATTTGTGCATCTTGGTAGAATGTTTCCTTAAATGGGATATGAATGAAGAAATTTTAAGACAGGAAAATGCTAACAAAAAGACAGTGCATATAATATGGTTCATTGTAAGGGATGAATGTTTGTTATAGGAAGAGAAAATTTACATTTAAAAGCATGCTTCTGCCCTCTTTGTATAGGGAAGTGAGAGCTGGTTATTAGGAGAAAGAAAATTGAAATGCAGTGGGAATGGGTTGAGTGTGTGCGCTAAAACAAAAGAGAATCAAGAAAGGATGAATGCTGAAGGAGAGTGCACTGAATATAAACAGGAGAAACAAATGAAAGAAGTACCTTAAGATGGTTTACTCATATAGAGAATGAAGGAGGGTGCAAATCAAATATACGAAGGAAGATTTTATTTATTTTATTTTGTCACAACAATATATGTAGGTATCATACAAAAAGATTATAAAGTAAATAAACACATATATGAGTAAATATAAGGAGGTATAAGCATATATATAGGAAGAAGAAAAGAAAAACAATAGGACAGGAACGGTAGGCACGTTTGTGCGCTTATGCACGCCCCTTATGGTCCTCTTAGGAATGGGGTGAGGTCAATAGTAGAAAGTTTTTGGATAAAACTTTTAGGATTATGAGAAGAGACCACAGAGTCAGGTAAAGTATTCCAAGCACTGATGATTCTGTTACAGAAGTCATATTTTCTGCAATCTAGATTAAAGCGGTTGACATTAAGTTTAAATCTATTAGTTGCTCTAGTATTATTGCAATTAAAGCTGAAGTAGTCTTTAACAGGAAGGACATTACAATAGATGATTCTGTGAGTTAAGCTTAGGTCTTGTCGAAGGCGACGGAGTTCAAGTTTTCTAAGCCTAGGATTTCAAGTCTGGTGGGATAGGGTATTTTATTGTTTTCAGAGGAATGGAGAACTCTTCTTGTAAAATATTTCTGGACACGTTCAATTGTATTGATGTCAGAGATGTGGTGAGGGTTCCAAACAGGCGAGCTGTATTCTAGAATTGGTCTAGCAAATGTTTTATATGCTCTGGTTAGTAGTGTGGTGTTTTTGGAAAAGAAGCTACGCAAAATTAGGTTTACAACTCTTAGAGCTTTTTTTGCTATGTAGTTGCAGTGGGCTTTGGCACTTAGATCATTTGATATGAAAACTCCAAGGTCTTTAACGGGATGGGGGTCGTCTGTAAGGTAATGTCCATCTAGTATGTATTTAGTTTTGGGGTTCTTTTTTCCTATATGTAAGACTGAGCATTTGCTGGTTGAAATTTGGAGCTGCCAATTTTTAGACCAAGCGGATGATGATCAAGGTCGTTTTGAATGATAGAAGTATTGTCTGTGGTGTTAAATAGTTTGACATCATCAGCAAAGAGAACACAATTACTTGAGATGTGGTCATAGAGATCATTAATGTATAGTATAAAGAGTGTTGGTCCAAGGACGCTGCCTTGAGGAACGCCACTTCTTGACAGGAACAGGATTTGATAAAGCATTGCCAATTTTGACCACTTGTTGTCTGTTAGACAGAAAAGTAGATATCCATTTGTGGAGGGGTCCTGAGATGCCATAGGATGTTAGTTTTAGGAGAAGTTTATCATGTACTACTGAGTCAAAAGCTTTGCAGAAGTCTATGTAGTCTATGTGGAAGTTCCAAAAAATCACTGTTGGACTGAGTTAATATAAACCTGAAAAAGGGAATTCTGAGAAATCTAAAGAATAAAAATCCATATAGTATAAAATATGGAAAAATACATGGATATTATAGAAAGATTATTTCTCACTGGTTCAAGGTTGACTCAGCCTTCCATCCTTCCGAGGTCGGTAAAATGAGGACCCAGATTGTTGAGGGCAATATTATGCTGACTCTGTAAACTGGCTTAGAGAGGGGTTTAAAGCACTGTGAAGTGGTATATAAGTCTGGGTGCTATTGCTATTGCTATTTATAGGAAGATATGGAAATGTTTAATATATTATGTTATTATAAACTAAGTCCAGGTACATTTTTTTCTTACTGTATCACTACAGTGGAATGGGACAACTTGGTGTGGCCATTTCTCCTTAGCCTACTCGCCATGGCCTACTGGCCCAGTCGTGGCAGGACAACTCTCCGTGGCCAATTCACCGCGGGACAACTTACTGCAGGACAATTTAACAATTCAATTTAATGAGAGAGAATTATAGTTGATGGTTGGGAAATAAATTTTAAATATATAAAAGAATGGAAAATCCAGCAGATGAAATGTGAAAGATAGTATGGTTTATAAGTGAAAATGATTGAAATTAAGATGTAAAAGGGAATAAAATTGAAATGTTAGTAAATCATGTACGCTATTGGAAGAAAATAATAAGTATTGAATTGTGAACAAAAACTCTAAGAAAATAAGAGGTGGAAAGTTGCATCAATTGATTGTATGATATAAATGGAATAAGATGAAAACAATGTTAATGTTAAGTTTGGGCAGTAACGAGGCAGGAGACCAGGGTAGTGACAACAGCTCTTTAATATACAGTGAACCCAGCGACCGGGCTGGGGAAAAACCTCTCCTTAAATACAGTTTAGCCGGCGGCTTCAACCAATCAGCAACGTGCTTGTTTCCCGCCAAAACATTCAAAGATACATTACACTCCTTCCCTCCCAGAAAACACTTTACCAATATTTACATGATATTTACATATTATTTTTCAACGTAATCACGCAAATAGGCTGGGCGTCTCCTGACTCTTTCGGACCTGCGCAATTCATTCCCTGGGAGTGGGTCGAGCTGACCGGAGGGGCTGTTTGCTCCTCTCAGCTCCTCCTCTAGGCCATCCGGCCCTGGATTAATTGCCGAGTCGTCCCTGCTGTTTTCTAATGGAACCTGTTGGTGTCGCTGGACCTCCTGGAACTCAGATAAGTCCTGCGATTTCCCCGGGTTTGAATCAGCTGTGGATTCAAACATTGTATAGTCAGGGCCTGTTTCGTCTAATTCGGATTGTTCGGCTATGCGTTTTCTTATTTGGTCTATGTGGCGCCTCCATACCCGGCCGTCTTTTATCTCCACCAAGTATGATTTTGGACCTGTTATGTTTAGGATTTTTCCTGCTACCCAGGTCGGGCCTTCCCCATAGTTGTGTGCCCACACTCGGTCGCCTATGTCCAGCCCTCTTGTTTTTTCGAGTCCCCCCTTGTAACCCTCCGGTGTATAGTTTGGATTTAAACGGTCTAGTGGGCACCTGAGCTTTCGGCCCATTAATAATTCTGCTGGGCTTCTGCCGGTTGTGACACAGGGGGTTCTGTGTTGGACGCCAGGAAAACATCGATTTTGTTTGCCAGTCGCCTGGCTTGAGTCTGACAATGCCTCTTTTGCGCTCCGGACGAAACGCTCTGCAAGGCCATTCGTCGCAGGGTGGAAAGGCGCCGAGAGGGCATGTCGGATGCCCTCTTCTGCCAAGTACTCCTCAAACTGGGTTGCCGTGAATTGCGGGCCGTTATCGGATACTAACGTGTCGGGCAACCCATGGGTTACAAATAGGTGCCGTAGGACTGAGATCACGGCCTCGGCTGTCATGGATCTCATGAGAATGATTTCCAGCCATTTGGAGTAGGCATCGACTACTACCAGGAAGGTTTGGCCGTGGAAGGGGCCGGCAAAATCAATGTGGATTCTCGACCAGGGCCCTTGGGGTCTCTCCCATTCCCGAACCGGGGCCGTTGGGGTAGCGGTCTGGACTCCTGGCAGGCCTGGCATTTCCTACCCTTTCAGCAATTTCCGAGTCCATTAAAGGCCACCACACATAGCTTCTCGCTAGACCCTTCATCCTCACGATCCCTGGGTGACCCTCGTGGAGGAGATCCAACACCCTTTTCCTCAATTTCTCTGGGATCACCACTCGATCCCCCCATAGCAGGCACCCCCCTTGAGCCGAAAGTTCCCCACGTTTCTTTACAAACTCTTTAAAACGCCGCCCGGCGCAGCGGCCACCCTCTGTGTACCCAACCAAGTACAGTTCTCAAAATAATGTCCCGGTATGACGCCCGAGCCACCTCCTTAGACGTGACTGGGCCAGAGTCCAGAGAGTCAATTAACAGTATGGGCGTCCCCGGAGTGGGGTCCTCGATCGCCCCTGGCAGTGGGCATCTGCTTAACGCGTCCGCATGCCCCAACTCTTTCCTGGCCGATGCCGCAGTTTATAGGAGTAGGCGGCTAAAAAGATAGTCCATCGGGTCAATCGGGCGAAAGCGCCACAGGCGTTGGCGGTCACCAGCCAGTAACCCTAACAGTGGTCTATGGTCTGTAACAATTTCAAAGTCACTACCAAAATCGTATTCGTGAAACTTTTTTACCCCTGATACTATAGCTAGAGCTTCCTTATCCAACTGACTATAGTTCCTCTCTGTCGAGGACATCGTTCTGGAGTAGAAGGCTATTGGGGCTTCTGTGCCATTTGGAAGCCTGTGGCTGAGCACAGCACCCACCCGTAAGGGGAAGCATCGCAAACTAATACCAATGGCATTGTGCTATGATACTGGATCAGTAAGCTATCGCCGAGAGTAGGTTTTTACTGCTTGAAAGCCCTAGCTTCCGTCTTTCCCCAAGACCAAACAGTATTCTTTCCCAGTAACTTATGTAGCGGCTCGGCAACGGTTGCCTTATTTTTCAAAAGACCGCGTAAAAGTTCACTAGACCCAGGAATGCCTGTAGCTCTGTTTTGTTTTTGGGCGCTGGAGCCTTTCTTATTGCCTTGACCTTGCTCTCAGTGGGGTGGATTCCTTCCTTGTCTATTCTGTAGCCCAAAAACTCTACGGATTCTACCCCTATTTGGCATTTGTTCACTTTAACCTTTAGACCGGCTGACCGGAAAATGCCCAAAACTTTTCTCAAACGCTCCCCCAATTCTTCTAAATTTTCGGCTGATACCAATACATCATCAAAATAGGGGACTACCCCCGGGAGCCCTTGCAGAAGTCGCTCCATTAAATTTTGAAATAGACCAGGTGCCACACTCACCCCAAACTGTAACCGGGTACACTTGAAAGCACCTCTGTGAGTCACAATTGTCTGGGCTTCGGCTGTGTTGGCGTCTACAGGCAGTTGTTGATAGGCTTGGGCCAAATCTAATTTGGCAAAAACGTGCCCTTGCCCCAGCGAGTGCAGCAAGTGTTGCACCACGGGGACCGGGTAAGCGCTTTTTTGCAAGGCTTTGTTTAACGTTGCCTTGTAGTCAGCGCAGATTCTAACTGACCCATCTGGTTTCACTGGGGTGACGATTGGCGTCTCCCACTTTGCGTGATCGACTGGCACCAGTATCCCCTGACTGATGAGCTTGTCTATCTCCTGTCAATCTTGGGTTTAAGGGCAAAGGACCCTCCTTGCTTTTAACCGTATGGGGCTACCTGGGGTCTAAATTGAAGGAAATAGGGGTCCCTTGTACTTGCCCAGGCAGTCCTTGAAAACATCTTGAATTTTCCATGAGTGTGTCCTTTAGCTAAAAGAAAACAAAATTTCTGATCAGTCTTGCAGGAGGACTTCTCAAAGAGAAAATGAATATTGGTTGCATGACAATATAGAAACCTGGCATGGGATAAAGCAAGATAATTATTTCACAAACAGATTAAGAAAATATCCTATTACCTTTATTCCTGAATCTACATTATACCAAAGCTTTATTTGTTGTTTAATGTTCTTCTCAGTCTGTCTTAAAGCTGCTAACATTGTACTTGGTCATGCCAAATTGGAAGTCTGCTTCCCCCAATCCTCACTTATTTCTTTCTTGGTTCATTTGATAATCATGTTTATCAACATGATTAATAACTAGTATTTTGGAAAATTTGGTTCCATTTCTGTGGTCCACTTCTGGTTCCCCCTTGTTTAATAGATGCAATGAGTAGTCAAGGGAAAAAGCAGTCAGTGCAACATCCCTAAGAGTAGAATGTGTGATGTCTGCTTATTTGTTTAAAGTATTTATGGATAAGCATATATATAGGAAGAAGAAAAGAAAACAAAATTTCTGATCAGTCTTGCAGGAGGACTTCTCAAAGAGAAAATGAATATTGGTTGCATGACAATATAGAAACCTGGCATGGGATAAAGCAAGATAATTATTTCACAAACAGATTAAGAAAATATCCTATTACCTTTATTCCTGAATCTACATTATACCAAAGCTTTATTTGTTGTTTAATGTTCTTTTCAGTCTGTCTTAAAGCTGCTAACATTGTACTTGGTCATGCCAAATTGGAAGTCTGCTTCCCCCCCCCCCCAATCCTCACTTATTTCTTTCTTGGTTCATTTGATAATCATGTTTATCAACATGATTAATAACTAGTATTTTGGAAAATTTGGTTCCATTTCTGTGGTCCACTTCTGGTTCCCCCTTGTTTAATAGATGCAATGAGTAGTCAAGGGAAAAAGCAGTCAGTGCAACATCCCTAAGAGTAGAATGTGTGATGTCTGCTTATTTGTTTAAAGTATTTATGGATAAGCATATAAGGAATTCTTGTGGTGATGGCAAAGATTTGATGACATGACTTATGCATGTAAATTAATGTATAAAAGACCAAGGTATTTATGTTTGACAGGGAAATGGAGTGAATAATTGCTTCTTATGCATAAATGGTGAAAAAAACTGAGTCAACAGGGGAATTTGTGCATCTTGGTAGAATGTTTCCTTAAATGGGATATGAATGAAGAAATTTTAAGACAGGAAAATGCTAACAAAAAGACAGTGCATATAATATGGTTCATTGTAAGGGATGAATGTTTGTTATAGGAAGAGAAAATTTACATTTAAAAGCATGCTTCTGCCCTCTTTGTATAGGGAAGTGAGAGATGGTTATTAGGAGAAAGAAAATTGAAATGCAGTGGGAATGGGTTGAGTGTGTGCGCTAAAACAAAAGAGAATCAAGAAAGGATGAATGCTGAAGGAGAGTGCACTGAATATAAACAGGAGAAACAAATGAAAGAAGTACCTTAAGATGGTTTACTCATATAGAGAATGAAGGAGGGTGCAAATCAAATATACGAAGGAAGATTTTATTTATTTTATTGTTTTCAGAGGAATGGAGAACTCTTCTTGTAAAATGTTTCTGGACACGTTCAATTGTATTGATGTCAGAGATGTGGTGAGGGTTCCTAACAGGCGAGCTGTATTCTAGAATTGGTCTAGCAAATGTTTTATATGCTCTGGTTAGTAGTGTGGTGTTTTGGAAAATTTGGTTCCATTTCTGTGGTCCACTTCTGGTTCCCCCTTGTTTAATAGATGCAATGAGTAGTCAAGGGAAAAAGCAGTCAGTGCAACATCCCTAAGAGTAGAATGTGTGATGTCTGCTTATTTGTTTAAAGTATTTATGGATAAGCATATAAGGAATTCTTGTGGTGATGGCAAAGATTTGATGACATGACTTATGCATGTAAATTAATGTATAAAAGACCAAGGTATTTATGTTTGACAGGGAAATGGAGTGAATAATTGCTTCTTATGCATAAATGGTGAAAAAAACTGAGTCAACAGGGGAATTTGTGCATCTTGGTAGAATGTTTCCTTAAATGGGATATGAATGAAGAAATTTTAAGACAGGAAAATGCTAACAAAAAGACAGTGCATATAATATGGTTCATTGTAAGGGATGAATGTTTGTTATAGGAAGAGAAAATTTACATTTAAAAGCATGCTTCTGCCCTCTTTGTATAGGGAAGTGAGAGATGGTTATTAGGAGAAAGAAAATTGAAATGCAGTGGGAATGGGTTGAGTGTGTGCGCTAAAACAAAAGAGAATCAAGAAAGGATGAATGCTGAAGGAGAGTGCACTGAATATAAACAGGAGAAACAAATGAAAGAAGTACCTTAAGATGGTTTACTCATATAGAGAATGAAGGAGGGTGCAAATCAAATATACGAAGGAAGATTTTATTTATTTTATTGTATTCAGAGGAGTGGAGAACTCTTCTTGTAAAATATTTCTGGACACATTCGATTGTATTGATGTCAGAGATGTGGTGAGGGTTCCAAACAGGCGAGCTGTATTCTAGAATTGGTCTAGCAAATGTTTTATATGCTCTGGTTAGTAGTGTGGTGTGTTTGGAAAAGAAGCTACATAAAATTAGGTTTACAACTCTTAGAGCTTTTTGCTATGTAGTTGCAGTGGGCTTTGGCACTTAGATCATTTGACATGAAAACTCCAAGGTCTTTAACGGATGGGGTCGTCTGTAAGGTAATGTCCATCTAGTATGTATTTAGTTTTGGGGTTCTTTTTTCCTATATGTAAGACTGAGCATTTGCTGGTTGAAATTTGGAGCTGCCAATTTTTAGACCAAGCGGATGATGATCAAGGTCGTTTTGAATGATAGAAGTATTGTCTGTGGTGTTAAATAGTTTGACATCATCAGCAAAGAGAACACAATTACTTGAGATGTGGTCATAGAGATCATTAATGTATAGTATAAAGAGTGTTGGTCCAAGGACGCTGCCTTGAGGAACGCCACTCTTGACAGGAACAGGATTTGATAAAGCATTGCCAATTTTGACCACTTGTTGTCTGTTAGACAGAAAAGCAGATATCCATTTGTGGAGGGGTCCTGAGATGCCATAGGATGTTAGTTTTAGGAGAAGTTTATCATGTACTACTGAGTCAAAAGCTTTGCAGAAGTCTATGTAGTCTATGTGGAAGTTCCAAAAAATCACTGTTGGACTGAGTTAATATAAACCTGAAAAAGGGAATTCTGAGAAATCTAAAGAATAAAAATCCATATAGTATAAAATATGGAAAAATACATGGATATTATAGAAAGATTATTTCTCACTGGTTCAAGGTTGACTCAGCCTTCCATCCTTCCGAGGTCGGTAAAATGAGGACCCAGATTGTTGAGGGCAATATTATGCTGACTCTGTAAACTGGCTTAGAGAGGGGTTTAAAGCACTGTGAAGTGGTATATAAGTCTGGGTGCTATTGCTATTGCTATTTATAGGAAGATATGGAAATGTTTAATATATTATGTTATTATAAACTAAGTCCAGGTACATTTTTTTCTTACTGTATCACTACAGTGGAATGGGACAACTTGGTGTGGCCATTTCTCCTTAGCCTACTCGCCATGGCCTACTGGCCCAGTCGTGGCAGGACAACTCTCCGTGGCCAATTCACCGCGGGACAACTTACTGCAGGACAATTTAACAATTCAATTTAATGAGAGAGAATTATAGTTGATGGTTGGGAAATAAATTTTAAATATATAAAAGAATGGAAAATCCAGCAGATGAAATGTGAAAGATAGTATGGTTTATAAGTGAAAATGATTGAAATTAAGATGTAAAAGGGAATAAAATTGAAATGTTAGTAAATCATGTACGCTATTGGAAGAAAATAATAAGTATTGAATTGTGAACAAAAACTCTAAGAAAATAAGAGGTGGAAAGTTGCATCAATTGATTGTATGATATAAATGGAATAAGATGAAAACAATGTTAATAACTAAAATATAGGAGGGGAGGTTTGAGAAATATGCATAATAAGTGAGAAAATCGGGGTCGTCTAGACACCAGAAATATTGATATGAAAACAAATACAGCAATGGAAAGAGATAAGGAGAGAGATGGAAAGGGAGAAGGAGGGAGAGAGAAAGAAGAAAGGGAAGAGGAGAGGAGGAAAGGTAGGGGAAATAAGAGTAGGAGAGAAGGTTAGATAGGGAGGAAGTAGGATGGAGGGGGAGAAAGGAAGGGGAAGTAGAGAAGGAGTAGGAGAGAAGAAAGTAGGTAGAATGAAAGGAGGGAGGGAAAGGAGTGAGGGGAGAAGAAAGGATTGCTGTGAAAAGGAAAAGATGAAATAGAAGAAAGGCAACCCCGAATATATTTGAATATATTAGGATAAAAATTGAAATAGTTAAAAAAAAAGAATGAAAGAGAATGAACACGAATAAAAACGGAGAAATTAGAACTTGAGGGCGAACGAAGATGTGACTTAATAAAATGAGCAAGGAAATATTAGGAAATGAATAAAAACTATGAAAAAAGAATATTCTGGCAAAAACCGTAACTAAGTAAAATATATTTGAATATATTGAATTGTATAAGATACGATATGGCCAATACTCTGTTCATAAATCATGTATGTGTGTAGGGGGGAAACTAAAAAAATCAATAAAAACTTGTTTCTAAAAAAAACCCCAATTCAAATTAAGTATTTAAAGTAATAAAAAAAATTTAAAAAAATTTATCATTCACATTTCATTTTGTTCCTCCTTTTGCACCCTTTCTTCAATTATTCTATTCCAAAATTTATTTGATTTAGTATAACTCATGTCCTGTGGAAAGTTGTCCCATAGCAAGTTAGCTATGGTAAGTTGGCTGCAATGAGTTGGCTGTGGTGAGTTGGCCGTGTTGAGTTGTCCTAGATTCCACTACAGCATGGGTTTCACCTACTATTTTTGGTAAATGCTTTCTTTTCTTTCTTCTTGAAATCTTGCAATATTTCAAGTGAGAACACACGAGATCTGGTGAATTTTCATTATTATTATGGTTCACTACACAGTCAGCCATTTCTTGAGATTGGATTTGGCACTTTTATCCACCTATTGAGTCTTTTCCAAGGACTTGGGGGAGACAGATGTTGTTGTTTAATAGTGTTAAAGATATCATCACAGGATGTAAGCTGTTCCAAGTAAGGCAGCCTTTTGCAATTGACTGATGGTGATTTTGTCAATGTCAATAATGTTCAAGTCGTGCTTCAAATGTTTTAAGACTGCACATAAAGCATGAAATACTATTGGTAGTGTCTTGCCTTTCTTTTGCCACAGTCATTCCACTTCTATTTACATGTCTTTCTATTTTGTAATTTTCTCGCTTACTTTCTCTTTTCTCTTATCCCCAGGTATTGCAACATCCACCATCCAGATTTACTTGTCTTTCTTTTCAACAATTGTTAAGTCTGGGGTATTATATGACAAGTGCTTGGCTGTTTGAATATTTAATTCTCAGAGCACTTTAGTTTCTTCATATTTTATTATTTTGTCTGTTTTGTGGTCCCACCAGTTCTTGTTTGCAGGCAAGTGGTATTTCTTGCAGATGTTTGAATGCAACACTGATACTGCTTTGTCATGCTGTTATTTGTAATCAGTCTGCAATATTACATATATAATTATTATAATTATATTGCTATTATCTATTGTACACAAACTCCTTGCTTTCCTCTAATGAAGCCCAAATCTAAAGGATACCACCCAAAATTTAAAAATAACTGAAACAGTATATTTCTAAAATGTACCACTAATATAATTCATATCTTAAATTACTTACGGACTGGCTCTCTGTAACATATTTCTCCTAGTTTTCCAGCTAAAAATCAAGAAAAAAGATTAAAATGTTTATTTTTTTACAAGAAGTTCTATCTTCAAAATAGAAAGTGGGGGCAGTTATTTTGCCCCAAGGACAGTCTGCCTTGGTAGGAAACTTGTTGACCCTATCTGGAAAGTTGATTTTTCTCTTGTTTCTGCTCTTGTTTTGCCATGCATCCCAATATTTTTCAGCTTTTGGGTGTAAACAAGCTTTTTCTTCAATTTCAGCTACAATCTAAGTCTGTTAGAGAAGTAAAACAGACTATGAAGCCAATTTTTATTATTTGAGCAAGCTTTGTAAACCCTGTTGAAAGAAGTTGTTCAAACTGATAGTCTTTCTTTTTGTTGCTCAAATTTCTGATTTAATAGAAACAGAAGCAATGGCATCCAGTTTTAGAAAGCTTCCTAGGAAACAATGTGCACACTATACATAATGAAAATGTAGAGGAAAACATTCGCTGAATGGGAGCAAAATACTTTTTATTACTCCAGGAGCTATGATGTTGAGAGGATACTATAATTTTAAGTGCTTTTTTAAAAAAAAAGTTAAAAAAATATTTTATGGCTATCTGG
Organism: Ahaetulla prasina; assembly: GCF_028640845.1. Classification (NCBI taxonomy): domain Eukaryota; kingdom Metazoa; phylum Chordata; class Lepidosauria; order Squamata; family Colubridae; genus Ahaetulla; species Ahaetulla prasina. The sequence goes on along the minus strand of NC_080540.1, from coordinate 74,399,640 downwards.
AGAGAGTTTTCAAAAGTTTATGGTCGGGTTTTTTATTTCATTATGTGTATCCTGCCTTTATTATTTTTATAAATAAATTAAGGCGGAGAACATATGCACTTTCTTGTTCCTACTTTCCCCACAAAAACAAGCTTTCAGTGCTCTGAAGCCAATGGAAGCAAAGGTGATTATAGATTGCCCTCAAACACATTTGTGTGAGATTGGGGAGTGGAAATAACGTACAAACTGTGCCAGGTTGAAGTGTCCTCTCCCTCATAAAGACAAGAACACATTGTTTATCTTGTACTCATATACAGATGCCAGCATCTGGGATGAGCAAGAGAAAATTGTAGAGAAAGGAAATTTAAAGTTGCAATCCCCTCTTCATTACCTAGCAGCCAGCAAACAGGGTCAGTTGGTGATTCAGAAAGGAAGTATTTTTCTTCTGGATTCCCAGCTTCTTTACTGTATGCTGGAAAGGCAGAGCTTTTTTCTCAGTACTGGTAGCCATTGTTTACTGATTGCAATTGGGACAGGTACTTAGGTCCTGAGGTGATATAGTTGCTAAATGAAAAATGACCACCACCATGCTTACAAATTTATACAGGACAACGCAAAGTAGCTCATTGTAATGGCAAACACAGAACTGAGAAAGAGAAAGAGAGAGACAGATGCTATAAAAGTCATAAATGCAGGCATCAGGCCTTACAAATGGCAGAATGTGGGGGAGCTTTTAATGACCACCTAGATGTTGTTCTATACATTGTGACGCTAACATAAGCTTGGGAATTAAACATATTAATTAAAAATTAAACATATTTTTCTTACAGTACATATAAGATGTACATATCTCTACACATCCCTCTTGAGGAAGGATTTCCTCAAGTACATAAAAACCTGAGATTATATAAAATGTCTTATTTTTCAGTGGTCTGATTTTGCCTCTCACTCAGGTAATATTCTATACAATAAGAATACTATATAGACAATCTCACACTTATCTGGCAGTATCTGACAGTATTCTTGAAAAAGATAATAAATAGCATAGGACCGCTTTGTAGATTCTATTATGATTTCACTGTCTGCCCAGACAGGACTAACAGTCCAAATAACAATCTGTTGGAACAACAGGATATACCCCTCTAAAGTTACAGATCACCTCATAAGAGAGATAAGAGAGAGAAAGGGCAAGAACCTTGCTTCACATAACCCACCCATCCAACTGCCAAGAATATTTGAAAAGATTTTCTTCTTGCTGCTGTCCTCCATCTCAGTGAATGAGAGATAGTTGAAGTGGCGTGTGAGGCGTGGTGTAACTGCATTTCGTCCTCCTCCTGGTGGTCCCATGGCACCAATAAAGTTAATATCCACTAATTTCTTAAAGGTACCTGAAAATGAGCAAAACATGCCCAAGAATAATGAAACATTAACATTAAAACACAGACACCAGCAGACAGGTTTAGAAGTATACCAGTGCAGATTTAAAACTGACCTGCCTGTTCTGAAAAACAAACAGTGTTTTGTACAGAAATTAGACACAGAACTTGTATCTTACCAATTTGTTTCCTATCGTACCAGCCTTTGTGATCCATCCACTGCCGAAGAAGCTCAATGGGTGGCTGGGCACCATAGGTCTCTAAGGCTGGCATGTTCATATCATCAATGAAAAAAATGAAATACCGACCAAGCGGGGGGCCAAAAACTCCCTTACGCCTGCATTTTACAAGACAAAAATAAAAATTACTGGGTGGAATACATGATACGTGATAATCCTTTTTGGAGATTGATTTAATAAATATATATTGATATCTATTACATATATACCATATTTAATATATATCGTATTAAATATTATTTAATAAACTGCCAATAATATGGTTTAATATATTTTTAATATATTCTTGGCAGTATACATAAGGTATAATAAGGCAAAAAAAAAATTTAAACATTCATTGTATGGTTAAAATTAAACAACTAACAATCATAAAACCCTCCAATAAATGAACTAAACAACAAAAACGAAACTAAAAGGGTAAATGATGATGTGGCGTATGACCTTATGAGAAGATTCTCCAACAGAATTCAATTTCCTGAAGTCCAACAAAGGGGGGACTAGCCTGATCTCTAATGGGAGGTTATGCTCTGAGCTGCCATGGGTCTGCAGAATTACTGGTATATACACCCAGTGCCAACAGTAAGAATTTATTGTAAGTGAAAAGTGATTTATTGCTCAGATACTTCACACATCTTAGAAGAGTTCTTAGTACATAATTTCTGCAGTTCTCCCACATTTCTTAACAACACAACGCCCCTCAGTAGGGTAGGTGTAAGTTATATTCACAATTTCACAGTACAAATGTACTCATAAACAATTAATGTCATATATGATGTTGTTTGAGTGTGCATCCATATTCATGTGTTTTTACCACTATGTGATTTGATTAAAAAACAATTCTGAACAGTAAGAAATAATATTATAAATTCAGTGATAATTATTGATACAATGGGTAGGCATTCCAGGGACTGTAATTCTCCAAATATTTTTTTGCCATATTATTAACTCCAAGGTTTATTTTTGCCACAGATCACAGGAGAAGTCATTCCTTAACATTTTGCTTCTTGCTTCAAGCTTTTAAATTATAGGTAGATCTCCACTTACAACCATTTGTTTAGTGACTGAAGTTACAACAGCACTAAAAAAACAAAACAACTTATGACCATTTTTCACACGTATGACCATTGCAGCATTCCTATGGTGACGTGACCAACATTTGACCGCTTGGCAACTGATATGTGTTTATGATGGGTGCAGTGTCCTGATCGTATTTTGTGACCCTCTGATAAGCAAAGGCAATGTGACAGCCAGATTCATTTAACGGCCATGTTACTAACTTAACAATCCCAGCAACTCACTTAACAACTATGGAAAGAGGCAATAAAATAAGATAAAAGTCACTTAACACCTGTCTTGCTTAGCAATGGAAATGTTGGACTTAATTGTGATTATAAATTGCAGACTACCTGTAAGCATTTTAGCAGTTTTGGAAAGCAAAGTCAACTAATATATGTAAAAACAAATAAATTAAACAGGAAGAAAATTAGAGAATTGTTTTAAGACAGTGTACCTTTTATCCAGCTTGCTGTCAATGAGATCTTGGGTTTGGTTGGCTGAGGTTCGAGCCGAGAACATCAGAAAATGGCTGATATATTCTAATGGGAGGTTCTTCAGAAGCTTGTCGGCTATAGTGAGTGTTTTTCCAGTTCCCGTGGGACCAATACAAAGAACCTATATAAGGAAAAGAAAATTGTAATTTTGTATTCATTGGTACACTTGCCAAATATACATTTTTCCCCAAATGATGCTTAATTATAACTTTTTGCCCATTAAAAGTCAGATAAAACTTGGAAAGATTAAATAACTTTTAGATTACAATGCCAGTCACAAATGCAAGAATAATACACTAACATTAGTCATGTTTCTGGCTACTTGATAAAAGTGCTCCCAATAGTCTAATTGTGCAACAGAATGCTTGCATTGGTATAATACTAGATTGTACCTATATGAAAACTACAACACATACATACCGGTTTGTGATTAGTCAGTAACATTTCTAAGAGGTACGCCATTTGGACAGTGTTCATTGTAGGTACAATAATATCACAATAGCTGGTATCAGGTGCCATTTTAAATTCTGTAGAAGAACTCATCCAATTCTGCCAGCACACCTAAGAGAGATGGAGGTATTGATGAAAAAGAGAGATAATATGGTTTAAACCAGGAGTCTCCAACCTTGGTCCCTTTAAGACTTGTGGATTTCAACTCCCAGAGTCCCTCAGCCAGCAAAGCTGGCTGAGGAACTCTGGGAGTTGAATTCCATAAGTCTTAAAGGGACCAATGTTAGAGACCCCTGGTTTAAATTATCCTGTATCTGATATAGAAATGGACTTGTAAGTTATTGCCTTTCTAGCTACAGTGGTATGAATACTTAAGATGGTATTGTGCCATTGGAAAAATGATTGGTCCTCATCAGATTAATATTAGTCACAATAAGCCCAATTGAAAGTGGATGCTGTACTGACTCTTCCCTAAATACTGCTTCATCCAAACTGAGGATTTCTTGTCAAAAAAGATTTGGATTTGAGGGGCGGGGAAATAAAATTTAGATTGGACATGGAAATGGGGATGGATATATGAGTGACTTTACGTTAAAAACGATCCTCCTTCCAGTCTACTTTGAAAATGATATCATGACAAGATATATTTTGAAGAGAAATGCCATCTGGAGCACTGTTTTTGATGCCATTAGCACCATTTGCACAGCTCAATCAAAGGGACAGGAAGAGATGCTCCTAACAGAGTAAGTTTCTGAGGCTCCACCTCCACTTCCCCTGAAACAAGCAAACAATCAACAACAAAATCATGATATCCTTCCCATGAACTATCAGAATTACTCCTTCAATTTTATACCCACACATACGAATGCAGGTGCGCAGATACCACTTGGTATCTATCAACACTTCCTCCTACATTGGTGAAATCTTATGAAGTGTGTGATTAAACCAAACAAAAGAAAACTGAAGGAATTAGGGAGATATGCACATGGACTGAAATATATTATTAGCAGTAATGAATGGAGGGTATTTCTTAATAGCTATTTTATAATTGGCAAGCCATGGCTTGCAGGCTGGCTCCAGCTAACAGCCTCTCTCTCTCTCTCTCTCTCTCTCGTTTTTTCAGCCCCTAGAAAAGGTTGTAGTGTTAAAACTATGTAGTCAACTGCTGAATAATGGTAGTATGATTTCTGGCTAATTTCTTTATTAGAAAGAATAACAATACAAGATGAAAACAGCACTTAATGCTATATAAGTCTCTTAATGCTCTTAAAATTCTCTCACTGTTTTTAAAATATTTTTTCATTGATGCGATATATAATTTTTTCATTGATTACACACACACACACACACACACACACACACACACACACACACACAGGTCTTTGGTTATTCGGGTTTTCTCCCGCGTAAAATTGGAAGTGTCTTGGCGACATTTCGACGAAGTCTCATCCGTCATCTTCAGGCTGGTGTTTACAGCTTCATGCTCCTAGAAGCACGAAGCTGTAAACACCAGCCTGAAGATGACGGATGAGACTTCATTGAAACGTCGCCAAGACACTTCCAATTTTATGCGGGAGAAAACCCAAATAACCAAAGACCTACATATAAACACCCGCGAAAACCTCAGAAAACACACACACACACACACACACACACATATATACATACATACATACATATACTGTATGTATGTATGTATGTATGTATGTATGTATATAATTTGCAAAAGAGCATGGTTCATGTGAATCCTGGTTGATATTTATGTCCATTTGCCTTTACAAAATATATCCAGAAGTCATAAGGTTCCGATCTGCCATTAAATTTCTTGTTCTATAAAATCCTGTATCTTCCCATTCATGTAGCACTAGCTTTCTGGAATGTGATGTCCGAGATCCAGGTGATTCCCATCTTGATAGCATTCTAGAAGGAAGGCTTTAAAAACCTGCCTTTTCTTCCAGGTTTGGCTAGGGTGATTGGAGAACCTTGTTAGATACATGATAGATTGTGTGGACCAGATCTGTCATCAGTTTATTGCTATACTTTTATCTGGACTGAATATTTGTTGTTCTGTTTTTATTCTGAAAATGACCATGAGTCAGTGGAATCCGATGATGTCTAAGTCAAACAAACAAATAGATACACAAACAAATAAAATCTCTGACAAACAGCCCCTTCTTCCTATCCTTCAGGAAATTAACGAAAACCTGGTTGTTTTACCAAATCATGGGAGCTTGTTGGCTGGTACTATTCATTCTAAGGATGAATTGATTTTATTTATCTGAGTATGTCTCATTTTTTTAATTGCAAGTACATATGGGGAAATTGTCTATTGGTCAGATTAGAGCAGCCTACAAGTCTGGAAAGGAAGGAAGGGAGTCAGGAAGGCTGTGGGGCTTGACAATACTCTCAGCAGGGAACTACAGACTTAACAGATGCAGCCCTTTAACACATTAGTGAAAAGTTGCTAAGACATTCTCAGGGTGTTTTATAAATTCTAGTATTATTTATGGTTTTTTACAGTTATTTGTCCTAGTATTTGTCCTTGTCTATAGTATTTAGACTATGCATTGTAAAATTAATTGTAATTATATAGGATACTTTTGTGTTTTAATACCTTCTCTCTGTAATTTTACCCTAATAATTTCATCTTTACCTTATTTTATTCTTTCAAGAATTTAACTTGATTTCTAATTTAACGTAATTATTACTTCTATACTGGTCTTGACTCTGTCCCTCAAAAGAGGGACAAAAATGTGTGTGTTGAAATAACACAGTAGCACCAGGATGCTGTACCATATTCCATGCACTTGAGTCAGGAGTGCTGAGGCACTCACGAGTTGAAAGGATTAGCCGGTGACATCACCGTTGCCCTGGGGATGCCCAGTTGGGGCTCCTTTCATGTCTCCAGCAGGAGCTGGAGTGAAGGACAAGAGCTCAACCCCATGCCATGGCAGCTCTTGAACATGGGCTCGCTAACCTACTGTCCAGCATTTTAGTATAAATGCTATGTTATTTTAAATATAATAAAGTCCAGATTTCTTTGAAGCAATGTGTATTGTTTATGAATATAATTAAACCTTTCACTAGTATGGTAGTAAATGTATTTTAAAAATTAATTTAACAAGGCAATAGGCCAATATAATTATGTGAAGAGTCTTTGACTTGAGAATGAAAAATTGAATTTATTTCAAAAAAATTTGCCCCTAGGAATATGGTATTATGTAAAAAATACAGATCATTTTCCTATTAGCATAGCATCTTTTAAAGTCATTAAGTCAATATTGTACCAAAATAACAGTAAAAATGATAGATTTCTATTATTTCACTTATGACAGGATAAGACTCACTTTAAGAGTCGCTTTATGGTGAGATAGGTGGCAAACAAATTAAATAAGTGAATAAATAAATGAATAAATAAATAAATAAAGAGATAGCCATTTTTTCCTTTTACAATGTTTCCTGTAAGACTATTTGTCCTAAAGTTGGGAACTTCCTATACATGTGACCAAAGAGGGCACTTCAACATGGGTGTTCCAAAGGTGCTTTTTCAAGAGGCAATTGGACTTTGAAAGTCCAGAAAGTCCAGTTGCCTCTTGAAAAAGCACCTTTAGGACAACCATGACTAGGACGATTGAGAATCTCCACAGACACTTCCTAATGGGGTTTTTGTATTAGTCAAGCATCATATCAAAACTTTTGTGATCTTATACTGTCATATGTGCTTGGCAGATGTGTCTATTTATTCCCAGCTCAGCTGCAATGTATCACAAATCACAAATTTGAAATGCCGAGGCTTATCCATGGGCCATTTCTTCACCATCAGTGGCCTTTGCTTTACCCCTGTTCTTGATTTCTGGTCTTAACCTAGCCTTCCCCTTCTAACAGAGTCTAGCCACCACAGCATTATGCTGAGATACTACTATTTCATTGATTAGCAACCAGTCAAAATGGTGCATTGCTAATCAAATGCATATAAAATATACCAAAAATGTAGATGGGTGATGACATTGTTTGAATGATGTACAGTTGCACTCTTCTGTTGAAGGGGACTTTGATTGATTCATGGTCTTGTTTGAGTTTGGAAGTTGATGGTAGTGTATTAGTTCATTGTTTGTCTTTAAACTCCTTTTAAGAGCCGGGGAGTGAAAATGGTATTGATATGTAACTGTCTGGAGTCTCTAATCTTGACTCTGAGGTCTGATAGCCTTTAGTTATGCTCAGGGTAGGTTTTTACAATGAAGTTGAATAACAATTTACTTGTTCTGACATTTATTGCTGGTACTGAAGTTGGATTTTTTAGTTGTGACTTGGCACAAATGGCTTATTTTAAAGGGCATTCCTTTTATTAGTTAAAGCCATTTGCATTTGTTTTGATACTTTCACTTGTAGACCCAGCTTTTTCCAGCTTCCTCTGTCTGACTTAGACACCTGCACCAACATACACATATGGTTAAATAATATCCAAGCACCTTTTCCCAAGGTAACATTCCAGCTCTATGAGAAGATGAGGACCAGTGAGTCTCAGCTCAAAGTAGGCAGTTATATAAACAATCAGCAACCATTCAGCTTCAAAGTTCTGAAGCATCACAGCAAGAATCCATTAATTCCTGAGGCAGGGATTTGTATCTTTGTGCGTTAAAGAGGCACTAAGACATACAGATAGTACGGTAGCAGTGGAAATCTAACTATTTGTTAATATTTACAGATTCCTCACATCCTGGTCATAAACTGTTTCAATTCCTACCCTCAAAACGACGCTATAGAGCACTGCACACCAGAACAAGTAGACACAAGAACAGTTTTTCCCCGAACGCCATCACTCTGCTAAACAAATAATTCCCTCAACACTGTCAAACCATTTACTAAATCTGCACTATTAATCTTCTCATCATTCCCATCACCCATCTCCTTCCACTTACGATTGTAACTTTGTTGCTTGTATCCTTACGATTTATAATTGATTATTTCCTGATTGCTTAATTGTAGCCTATGACTATCATTAAGTGTTGTATCATTAAGTGTTAAATTTGTATCCTATGACTATCATTAAGTATTGTGTTATACCTTGATGAAGGTATCTTTTCTTTTATGTACACTGAGAGCATATGCACCAAGACAAATTCCTTGTGTGTCCAATCACATTGGCCAATAAAAAATTCTATTCTATTCTATTCTATTCTATTCTATTCTATTCTATTCTATTCTATTCTATTCTATTCTAGAAAATCCATATCAAAGCTGATTCTTAACAGGGCCTTCAAAATTTGGAAAAATGGCATATTACCCTGAAATGTTCTTTCTCTACAAATATTCAGGCTAGGCATTTATAGTTCATTATTGTATCACTTTCCATAACCATTTAAAACAACAATACACATAAAAATATGCTGGTTAAGTTTATGGAAATGGATGAAGACTATTGCTTAACATAGTGTAAGCCGCCCTGAGTCTTCGGAGAAGGGCGGGATATAAATTCAAATTTTAAAAAAATGGAAATATATGCATTATGCAATTTTATCTACTGGTATTACAAAGTTAAATTTTCTGATTGTATGGTCAAAATGGTAGGGTGAGAAAATTATTTTTGGACTCCAGCAGATAAACTGCTCTGTGAAGCTATGAAAACATTCAATTGATTTTTTTGAATGATTTGAAACATGGCCACAGTGTTAAAAATTCCATACTCTTGATTTGAGAGTGATGATTGAACCTCTGAAGAATTAATCTCAAAAAGTATAATATTATATGATTATGAATAAAGTTAGAGCAATAATTTACACATGCCTGGATAGATCAGATTATTTGGTCTTTGGGCACTAGAATCTGTAAATGACTTGGAAAAATATATATGTATATATTCAATCAAGTAACGATCATATCTTCAAGTATGATAGCTTGAGTAAAGAACAAACTTGCTTTGTAAGCTTTTGTTGTAAAGGAAGAAAATATTCATATTTTACTCACAATATTAATGTGAATAAATTATCTCCTGTGTAGATCATGGATATAAATCAAATATATATTTTAAAAATGTATTACTGTATATTGAATGAACTAGTTTCAAAAAAGGGGAAAAGGAGGATCCAGGAAACTACAGGCCAATCAGACTGAGACTGATTCTAGAGCAGAAAACACATTGAATAAACCCGAGAGAATCTTGAAATTACAGTGAAGTAATTAACAGAAATCAGCATGGATTTTTCAAGGACAGATCTTGCCAAACTACTCTTATGTCAATGTCTGCTAAGTTACCGGTAACTTTCTTAATAGATGTTCAGATTGTTGTAAATGAAATATAATATAATTTGATAAAGAGAACTGCAGCTTATTCTTTTCAATAAAATTTGTTAGTGGAAAAAGGTGCTACCAAACTTTTTCTGAGTTTTGGCTACCATAGACTAATATGGCTCTCTTGCTACATGACTGCAGTGAAGGATTTAAGTACCCTATGCAATGCTGATTACAAACTTGTTAAATGGAGTCCTTGCTTTATTACTGCAGTTGGGATCAGCAACATGAGCATTAAGCAAAACATCACATGACTGTGATGGGCTTACAACTTTATTTCTGCCATGGTCATTAAGTGAAACATCCATGGTCATTCAGCAAGACATCAGGTGACTGAAACTTGCAGTGTTGGTGCCAGTTTCTCCATTGATTCTGCTTGACAAATCTATTAAGGGTTACCAGAGATAGCAACGTATCTATTTTAACATTGAGCAAATAAACCAATTTTATTGTCCTTCCTTTTACTCTGAACAATCTTGATCTTTAGTTCTTTCAAACAATGCTCTAAAACTTGATTTCTTTTCATTTTTTAATCCTTTCTCAAAAAATTCTTCAAAGCTTTAATATGCCTGTTTTGTAAATCCAATATAAGAAAATTATTCAGGTCACTCTCTTGATTTGTTATTTGTATATCCCTTTTAATTATTAAGAGATGTCAGTTTCTTTTGTATGATGTGTAGCATCTTTTTCCATATCATTCTTGTAGCCTGTCATTTTTTAAATTCACTTTCAGATAAGTCACAATCTTGTCAAGTAAAACTTGTTCCTCTTTCATAAAATCTTTTAAACATAGTCTATCTATATAGGCAGATACTCTTAAAATTAACTTTTGAGGGGGCGTGGCCATGACCGTGGTGGGGTAAGGACCTTTCCTTCACTTCACAGGGCTTAATAATGAAGATTTATGAGGATTAATGCTGTTTGGAATGCACCGTTATGGATGAAAGTTAATAAATCATGAAGTGGAAGTGTTAATAGCCCAGCAGACTGAATTTAAAACTGGTAGGTCATCTGAAACTGCTTGAATTAAGGAGTTTTTACTGCGTGGGATGACCGAACTGGCAGATACAATGAGTTTGGAATAAACTGCTGTCTTTTGCTTTCCTTATTATAATTATCGTGTTCTGTGTTAAATGCTGAGGCTAAGGAATATCAAAGACTGAATTTGCTAATGAGAAGAATTTTAATTGAAGAGATCGATCTTTTGTGCTGGACTGACTGGCTGACTGGCTGAAGAAGCTTTTATTAGGTGGATAATTTTTTTAATTATTTTTCTTTTGAGAGGAAATTAATAGCTTGTTTATATTACAGAAAACAAAAAGGACTTTGTTTTGAAGTTCAAGCTGGTTTGTTTTTTTTTTCTCTGCCGACGTGGAGAAAAATGGCGCTGATTAAGCTGTGAGGTAATTGTGTTTCTTTGTGGAGTGAATATGACTCATAAGTTACTGATAAGCTACTAACGAGTGCAAATAAGCCGTTCGCTTCAATTAAAGATTGTCGTCCCTTGATCTTCATCAAGACCCTCTGTAAAATTGGTTTGACTGCTGTCCTTTGATCTTCACTAAGACTCTTTGAAAAATTGGAATCCCAGTTTGAGAAATTTTTTGGTTTTTTTTTTTTCAAAATGACTCAACAACTTTCAGAAACGCAGCAAATTGCTGCAGCTTTAAATAAAATTGGGGAAAAAATAGCAGCACTATCAGAGCGTATAGATAATTTGACATTTAAACTGACATCCGAAGTGCAAAATTTAAAGCAAGATATGAATGATAACTTTGCTAAACAAAAAGAGGAAATGACAATGATTAAAGATGAAATGGAGCAGCTGCATGTGCATGAGGCAAAAGTAGATCGGCAAATTGGCAAAATATTTTATAAAAATGAGCAGCAAGATAAGAGAATTTGTCTTTTGGAAGAAGAGATGAGGAAATATAATTTTGTTATTAGAGGAATCTCGGAAGAAAGGGAAGATAAATTGAAACAGCGGGTTTTGAAATGGATTAATGATTTGGATACGCAACTTACGGTCACAATAGCAGACCTGGCAAGCGTTTTTAGAATTGGATATAGAAGGCAAAATGGTTCTAACAGGAATGTGCTTGTCAGGTTCGCAAATCTTGGTGATAAGTTGGAAGTTATGGCCAAGTTAAGAGAGTTGGGAGATGCTTTGAAGTTTGAAGGGAAGACTATTCAAGTCTTCCCGGATATATCAAGAGAAGAAAGGGCATGGAGATTTTTTTTAAAACCAATTACAAAAGTTTTGAGAGATAATGGAATTAAATACAATTGAGGCCACCACAACAATTGAAATTTTTTATAAAGGAAGGATGCGTACAATCACCCCAGATATAGATGCATTATTATATTTACGGGAGCTTGGACTGATTGAGATGGAGGATTTAATGGAGATAAAAGATCAAATGCTTCAGATGGGTGGAACATACGTGGAAACATCAATCTCAGAAGAAGAAAAAGGGGCTATTGGAGGGCAAGACTCTAAAGGGTTAAAGAGGAAAGAAATATCACCTGTGTTGGTTGAACAGAAGAAGAGTCGTGAGGATACAGTAGGAGAAGAAGCAGATAAGAGTCTTGGAAAATATGAAGCTGAATGCGGGTCATCGCTATCTTTTTTTTTGAGTGATGAATTTAAATAGACAGCCCGAAAGAAGTGCCCCGGGCATTGGCACGTCCCCTCTCCCCCATTCTCTTTATAGAGGCGAAACCGATGAGGATGTGGGGGAAGAAGATTGTTTGTATTTTATTGTTGTTTTGTTTTTGTTTTTTTTTTTTTCTCTGCCGACGTGGAGAAAAAATGGCGCTGATTAAGCTGTGAGGTAATTGTGTTTCTTTGTGGAGTGAATATGACTCATAAGTTACTGATAAGCTACTAACGAGTGCAAATAAGCCGTTTCGCTTCAATTAAAAGATTGTCGTCCCTTGATCTTCATCAAGACCCTCTGTAAAATTGGTTTGACTGCTGTCCTTTGATCTTCACTAAGACTCTTTGAAAAATTGGAATCCCAGTTTGAGAAATTTTTTGGTTTTTTTTTTTTTTCAAAATGACTCAACAACTTTCAGAAACGCAGCAAATTGCTGCAGCTTTAAATAAAATTGGGGAAAAAATAGCAGCACTATCAGAGCGTATAGATAATTTGACATTTAAACTGACATCCGAAGTGCAAAATTTAAAGCAAGATATGAATGATAACTTTGCTAAACAAAAAGAGGAAATGACAATGATTAAAGATGAAATGGAGCAGCTGCATGTGCATGAGGCAAAAGTAGATCGGCAAATTGGCAAAATATTTTATAAAAATGAGCAGCAAGATAAGAGAATTTGTCTTTTGGAAGAAGAGATGAGGAAATATAATTTTGTTATTAGAGGAATCTCGGAAGAAAGGGAAGATAAATTGAAACAGCGGGTTTTGAAATGGATTAATGATTTGGATACGCAACTTACGTTCACAATAGCAGACCTGGCAAGCGTTTTTAGAATTGGATATAGAAGGCAAAATGGTTCTAACAGGAATGTGCTTGTCAGGTTCGCAAATCTTGGTGATAAGTTGGAAGTTATGGCCAAGTTAAGAGAGTTGGGAGATGCTTTGAAGTTTGAAGGGAAGACTATTCAAGTCTTCCCGGATATATCAAGAGAAGAAAGGGCATGGAGATTTTTTTTAAAACCAATTACAAAAGTTTTGAGAGATAATGGAATTAAATACAATTGAGGCCACCACAACAATTGAAATTTTTTATAAAGGAAGGATGCGTACAATCACCCCAGATATAGATGCATTATTATATTTACGGGAGCTTGGACTGATTGAGATGGAGGATTTAATGGAGATAAAAGATCAAATGCTTCAGATGGGTGGAACATACGTGGAAACATCAATCTCAGAAGAAGAAAAAGGGGCTATTGGAGGGCAAGACTCTAAAGGGTTAAAGAGGAAAGAAATATCACCTGTGTTGGTTGAACAGAAGAAGAGTCGTGAGGATACAGTAGGAGAAGAAGCAGATAAGAGTCTTGGAAAATATGAAGCTGAATGCGGGTCATCGCTATCTTTTTTGAGTGATGAATTTAAATAGACAGCCCGAAAGAAGTGCCCGGGCATTGGCACGTCCCTCTCCCCATTCTCTTTATAGAGGCGAAACCGATGAGGATGTGGGGAAGAAGATTGTTTGTATTTTATTGTTGTTTTGTTTTTGTTTTTTTCTGTTTTCTTATTGTTGTTTATATGGTAGTTTAATGTCGGGTGGTGGGGGCACAGAAAGGAAGATGCGGGATAGGATTAAAAATTTATATTTTAAATGGGAGTTATAAAATAATGTCATGGAATGTGAAGGGTACAGGAATCAGATTAAAGAAGAAGATTGGAGCTTAAGATTAAAAGGATTTACCAGACATTTTATTTTTACAAGAAACCCATCAGAAATCTGAAGATTCAAATAGAATGTATATAAAAGGTATGCAAATATATGAAAAGCATTTGGAACTTCAAAAGCTAGAGGAGTTGCAACACTGATATCAGATAGGGTGTACTTTGAAAACATAAGGTAATTTTGGATGAAGATGGAAGATATGTAATAATTGTTGGAAATCTTAATGAGGAAAAAGTGACACTTGTTAATTTATATTTACCGAATGAAAACAAAGAGAATTTCTTGAAAAATAACAAAAATTTTGGAGAATGAAAGTGTAGGAAAGTAATTGTGGCTGGGGATTTTAATTTAATCAGAGATAAAATAGACAGTACTAATCCCACCCGCTGTGGAGGAGCAAATAAAATGGGGGTTTTAAATATGTGGATGCTTCAAACGGCGTGGTTGATGTGTGGAGAGAGGTTAAAGGAATTGAGAGAGTATACACTTTTTTCTAAGATATATAATACATATTCTAGAATTGATTATATTTTTCTTTCTAAAGATTTGTTGAATAATGTGGATAAGGTAGATGTGGAATTTTAAAGATTCTGATCATGCAGAAGTTATGGTGGACTTAGATTTTAATTTTGAGAAAAAGAAGCTATTGGAGATATGACGAGAAATTGTATAAAATGAAAAGGATAAAAATGGATACTTAAAAATTGGAGGAAAGTTGGAGATTAAATGATAACGGGAGGTTAAATTTGAAATTGTTTGGGATGCGATGAAAGCGGTGTTTAGAGGAGAGTATCAAATTATCAAGTAGGAAATATAAAAATTATAAAATTAAAATGGAAAGAGATAAAATAAGATTAAAGAATTGGAAAATCAATTTTGCTTACTAAAGAAAAAAATTCTTCAGGAGCTTAATATGTTAAGAAATAAAATGATAGAAGAAGATACAGAGTTAGTAAAAAGAAATTTGAGATTTTAAATAGGAATTTTTGAATTTAGTAATAGAAATTCTAAATTATTGGCAAAGATGGCGAAAGATAAAAGAGAGAAGAGAGAAATTGGAGTTTTGATAGATGATAGAGGTATAAGATGTTATAAAATTAGAGAAATGTGAAGTGGTTAGAAACTTTTTCAGAATCTATATTCAAAGAAACCAATTAATCGGGAAAATTGCAAAGCTATTTAGAAAAGTATGTGGTGAAAATTGATCAAACATATAAGGAATTGATGGAAGAAGATATAACACAAGATGAGATTAATGGAATAATACAAAATTAAAATTAGGAAAGCTCCAGGTGAGGATGGATTACCTGTTGAGTTTTATAAAGAATTTAAAGAATTAATAATACCAAGACTGCAAAAATTATTCAATGGAATATTACATGGTGGGGAAGTACCTTCGTCATGGAATAGAACGGTGATATCCCTAATTCCTAAACCAGATAAAGATTTAGAAAGGATTGAGTCCTATCGGCCCATTTCTTTAATTAATCAGGATGCAAAGATATTTACTGCTATTATAAGTAATAGATTAAATAGATTTATAGATAGATATATAAGTTATAATCAAGTAGGCTTTGTGAAGGGTAGATACATGAGTGATATTGTTAGAAGAGTATTAAATATTATAGATGTAGCTGAATATAATGGTGATAAAATTGGTATAGTATCATTGGATATTTTAAAGCTTTTGATTCTGTACAATGGGAAACAATTAAAGTAATTGTGGAGGCTTTAGGCTTTGGTAATAAGTTTATACATGTTATTTCAAAATTGTACCAAAAGAGCAGTGCAAGAGTGAAGGTGAATGGAATATTAACTGAAGAGATAAAATTAGAAGCTGGTACGAGACAAGGATGTCCCCTGTCCCCAACATTATTTTTATTGGCTATGGAAATATTGACAAAAATGATAGAAAAAGATGAAGAATTAGAAGGATATAAGGGTATAAGATAAATTTGTATGGATGATACTTTAATTATTTTGAAAATGTAGAGAAAGATTTGAAAAGATATATAAGCATTTGATAGAATTTGAAGAAATGACAGGATTGAAAGTAAATTGGTCAAAGTCAGAATTATTGATGGATAGTAATGGTAATGAGTCTGAGAATATGCAAGAGCAATTTGGGATAAGGATTAAAACACATTGAAATATTTGGGTATAGTGCTTTCACTTAAGGTTAAAGAATTGAAAAAACTTAATTATGATGTGGTGATTAACGAAATTGAGAAGAAGATAGATAAATATAAAATTTTAAAGTTGTCTTGGTTTGGTAGAATTGCAATGTGTAAGATGATGTTGCTGCCCAAGTTCAACTTTTTATTCGAGATGCTACCACTAAATCTGACAGAGAAAGATATTGAAGGATATCAGAAAAAACTGGATAAATTTTGCAATGGTGGCAAAAGACCCAGATTAGTGAAGAAAATGTGGTATCAAAATCAAAAGGAAGGTGGATTAGGAATCCCCAAATTATTTAATTATTACTGTGCGTATGGTATCCGGATAGTGGTAAAAATACTTAAAGGTGAAGATAATTATTGGAGAGATTTAGAGTTAAGGGATATAGAGAAATTTGGATCAAGGTGGTTTTAGATAAAGCAAATTTAAAATGTGTAAGTAGAAGTTATTGGTTAAAGGGATTAAGTAAAAATGTGGAACAAATTTGTTAAAATTTTAATTCGGATATAATCTTTTGGGGAGACAACTGAATTTGGCCGATTAAAAATAATATAAAACGTAATGAAGTGATTAAAGAGGAAAATATAGAAATTATTAAAGATTGGATAAAAGTTATGGAAATGAAAGGAGGAATAAAGAAATTATTGAAAAATTAGGGTTAAGTTGGTTTGAAAAATACAGATAGAAAATGGACAAAAAACTAAAGGAAAATTATTCGATAAATAGATGTGAAACTGAATTTGAATATTTAGTATCTCGGATTATGAAAGATGAAATTGGGCTAAAGGGACTCGTTAGTAGGGTTTATAAGATTATAAATTCTGATGAAAAATTACAAAGAGTGATGAGGACAAATTGGGAAAAAGATCTTAATATTGAAATACCAGAATCAGATTGGAATGTGAATTGGAAGAGTAGAATTATGAGAACTTTATCTATAAGGATTAGAGAGCACAATTATAAAGTTGTTTGAAATGGTATTTGACTCCAGTAAGATTGTCACAAATGGATAAAAACTAGTAAAAATGTTGGAGATGTGAGATGGAATTGGGGACTTATGAACATATGTGGTATAATTGTGATAAGGTTAAAAGTTTTGGCAACAATTGGAGAAAATGATATTTGAAATGATGGGGAAAGTAATAACATTGAGAGTGGAAACTATATTATTGTTGGTAATTAAGGAAATAGAATTAACAAAATATGAAATAGAATTATGATTATAATAGGTAGAATTATAATAGCTAGATATTGGAAACTAGATGTGATTTTTAGAATAGAAGAGTGGAATTCTGAAATGTGGAAATTAGCTTTAAATGATAAAATGACATGTGATATTAAAATTAGAAGTGGTGTGTATAAAGAAGATATTTTCTGGAAGACTTGGAAACCATTTGTGGACTTTGCGCTTGGAACATTGGACGCTTCAGTACCTGTACCTCGAGAACGTGGATTTTGGCAATCATGGGGATATATCCAAGGACCCATATCTGCCTTTTATGTATAGCACAAGGGTGTAATAATGTATTTTCTTTTGTTTGTTTGTTGCAAAAAATAAAATAATAAATAAATAAATAAATAAATAAATAAATAAATAAATAAATAAATAAATAAATAAATAAATAAATAAATAAATAAATAAATAAATAAATAAATAAATAAATAAATAAATAAATAAATAAATAAATAAATAAATAAATAAATAAATAAATAAATAAATAAATAAATAAATAAATAAATAAATAAATAAATAAATAAATAAATAAATAAATAAATAAATAAATAAATAAATAAATAAATAAATAAATAAATAAATAAATAAATAAATAAATAAATAAATAAATAAATAAATAAATAAATAAATAAATAAATAAATAAATAAATAAATAAATAAATAAATAAATAAATAAATAAATAAATAAATAAATAAATAAATAAATAAATAAATAAATAAATAAATAAATAAATAAATAAATAAATAAATAAATAAATAAATAAATAAATAAATAAATAAATAAATAAATAAATAAATAAATAAATAAATAAATAAATAAATAAATAAATAAATAAATAAATAAATAAATAAATAAATAAATAAATAAATAAATAAATAAATAAATAAATAAATAAATAAATAAATAAATAAATAAATAAATAAATAAATAAATAAATAAATAAATAAATAAATAAATAAATAAATAAATAAATAAATAAATAAATAAATAAATAAATAAATAAATAAATAAATAAATAAATAAATAAATAAATAAATAAATAAATAAATAAATAAATAAATAAATAAATAAATAAATAAATAAATAAATAAATAAATAAATAAATAAATAAATAAATAAATAAATAAATAAATAAATAAATAAATAAATAAATAAATAAATAAATAAATAAATAAATAAATAAATAAATAAATAAATAAATAAATAAATAAATAAATAAATAAATAAATAAATAAATAAATAAATAAATAAATAAATAAATAAATAAATAAATAAATAAATAAATAAATAAATAAATAAATAAATAAATAAATAAATAAATAAATAAATAAATAAATAAATAAATAAATAAATAAATAAATAAATAAATAAATAAATAAATAAATAAATAAATAAATAAATAAATAAATAAATAAATAAATAAATAAATAAATAAATAAATAAATAAATAAATAAATAAATAAATAAATAAATAAATAAATAAATAAATAAATAAATAAATAAATAAATAAATAAATAAATAAATAAATAAATAAATAAATAAATAAATAAATAAATAAATAAATAAATAAATAAATAAATAAATAAATAAATAAATAAATAAATAAATAAAGAGATAGCCACCACTGAATAGGTCCAATGTTAAAATGTTTTGCTTCATTCTATATTAGTAAGTCAAATATAAGTTTTCCTAATTGCAATCTTTAGTTTTTTCTAGTTCCCTCTAGTGTCCATTGTTCAAATTAACGTTTAAAACTTACCTTATGCTGTATACCTTCTCTCTGTAATTTTACCCTAATAATTTCATCTTTACCTTATTTTATTTTTTCAAGAATTTAACTTGATTTCTAATTTAGCGTAATCATTACTTCTATACTGGTCTTGACTCTGTCCCTCAAAAGAGGGACAAAAATGTGTGTGTTGAAATAACACAGTAGTACCAGGATGCTGTACCATATTCCATGCACTTGAGTCAGGAGGCACTCACGAGTTGAAAGGATTAGCCGGTGACATCACCGTTGCCCTGGGGATGCCCAGTTGGGGCTCCTTTCATGTCTCCAGCAGGAGTGAAGGACAAGAGCTCAACCCCATGCCATGGCAGCTCTTGAACATGGGCTCGCTAACCTACTGTCCAGCATTTTAGTATAAATGCTATGTTATTTTAAATATAATAAAGTCCAGATTTCTTTGAAGCAATGTGTATTGTTTATGAATATAATTAAACCTTTCACTAGTATGGTAGTAAATGTATTTTAAAAATTAATTTAACAAGGCAATAGGCCAATATAATTATGTGAAGAGTCTTTGACTTGAGAATGAAAAATTGAATTTATTTCAAAAAATTTTGCCCCTAGGAATATGGTATTATGTAAAAAATACAGATCATTTTCCTATTAGCATAGCATCTTTTAAAGTCATTAAGTCAATATTGTACCAAAATAACAGTAAAAATGATAGATTTCTATTATTTCACTTATGACAGGATAAGACTCACTTTAAGAGTCGCTTTATGGTGAGATAGGTGGCAAACAAGTTAAATAAGTGAATAAATAAATGAATAAATAAATAAATAAAGAGATAGCCATTTTTTCCTTTTACAATGTTTCCTGTAAGACTATTTGTCCTAAAGTTGGGAACTTCCTATACATGTGACCAAAGAGGGCACTTCAACATGGGTGTTCCAAAGGTGCTTTTTCAAGAGGCAATTGGACTTTGAAAGTCCAGAAAGTCCAGTTGCCTCTTGAAAAAGCACCTTTGGGACAACCATGACTAGGACGATTGAGAATCTCCACAGACACTTCCTAATGGGGTTTTTGTATTAGTCAAGCATCATATCAAAACTTTTGTGATCTTATACTGTCATATGTGCTTGGCAGATGTGTCTATTTATTCCCAGCTCAGCTGCAATGTATCACAAATCACAAATTTGAAATGCCGAGGCTTATCCATGGGCCATTTCTTCACCATCAGTGGCCTTTGCTTTACCCCTGTTCTTGATTTCTGGTCTTAACCTAGCCTTCCCCTTCCAACAGAGTCTAGCCACCACAGCATTATGCTGAGATACTACTATTTCATTGATTAGCAACCAGTCAAAATGGTGCATTGCTAATCAAATGCATATAAAATATACCAAAAATGTAGATGGGTGATGACATTGTTTGAATGATGTACAGTTGCACTCTTCTGTTGAAGGGGACTTTGATTGATTCATGGTCTTGTTTGAGTTTGGAAGTTGATGGTAGTGTATTAGTTCATTGTTTGTCTTTAAACTCCTTTTAAGAGCCGGGGAGTGAAAATGGTATTGATATGTAACTGTCTGGAGTCTCTCTAATCTTGACTCTGAGGTCTGATAGCCTTTAGTTATGCTCAGGGTAGGTTTTTACAATGAAGTTGAATAACAATTTACTTGTTCTGACATTTATTGCTGGTACTGAAGTTGGATTTTTTAGTTGTGACTTGGCACAAATGGCTTATTTTAAAGGGCATTCCTTTTATTAGTTAAAGCCATTTGCATTTGTTTTGATACTTTCACTTGTAGACCCAGCTTTTTCCAGCTTCCTCTGTCTGACTTAGACACCTGCACCAACATACACATATGGTTAAATAATATCCAAGCACCTTTTCCCAAGGTAACATTCCAGCTCTATGAGAAGATGAGGACCAGTGAGTCTCAGCTCAAAGTAGGCAGTTATATAAACAATCAGCAACCATTCAGCTTCAAAGTTCTGAAGCATCACAGCAAGAATCCATTAATTCCTGAGGCAGGGATTTGTATCTTTGTGCGTTAAAGAGGCACTAAGACATACAGATAGTACGGTAGCAGTGGAAATCTAACTATTTGTTAATATTTACAGATTCCTCACATCCTGGTCATAAACTGTTTCAATTCCTACCCTCAAAACGACGCTATAGAGCACTGCACACCAGAACAAGTAGACACAAGAACAGTTTTTCCCAACGCCATCACTCTGCTAAACAAATAATTCCCTCAACACTGTCAAACCATTTACTAAATCTGCACTATTAATCTTCTCATCATTCCCATCACCCATCTCCTTCCACTTACGATTGTAACTTTGTTGCTTGTATCCTTACGATTTATAATTGATTATTTCCTGATTGCTTAATTGTAGCCTATGACTATCATTAAGTGTTGTATCATTAAGTGTTAAATTTGTATCCTATGACTATCATTAAGTATTGTGTTATACCTTGATGAAGGTATCTTTTCTTTTATGTACACTGAGAGCATATGCACCAAGACAAATTCCTTGTGTGTCCAATCACATTGGCCAATAAAAAATTCTATTCTATTCTATTCTATTCTATTCTATTCTATTCTATTCTATTCTAGAAAATCCATATCAAAACTGATTCTTAACAGGGCCTTCAAAATTTGGAAAAATGGCATATTACCCTGAAATGTTCTTTCTCTACAAATATTCAGGCTAGGCATTTATAGTTCATTATTGTATCACTTTCCATAACCATTTAAAACAACAATACACATAAAAATATGCTGGTTAAGTTTATGGAAATGGATGAAGACTATTGCTTAACATAGTGTAAGCCGCTCTGAGTCTTCGGAGAAGGGCGGGATATAAATTCAAATTTTAAAAAAATGGAAATATATGCATTATGCAATTTTATCTACTGGTATTACAAAGTTAAATTTTCTGATTGTATGGTCAAAATGGTAGGGTGAGAAAATTATTTTTGGACTCCAGCAGATAAACTGCTCTGTGAAGCTATGAAAACATTCAATTGATTTTTTTGAATGATTTGAAACATGGCCACAGTGTTAAAAATTCCATACTCAAGAGTGATGATTGAACCTCTGAAGAATTAATCTCAAAAAGTATAATATTATATGATTATGAATAAAGTTAGAGCAATAATTTACACATGCCTGGATAGATCAGATTATTTGGTCTTTGGGCACTAGAATCTGTAAATGACTTGGAAAAATATATATGTATATATTCAATCAAGTAACGATCATATCTTCAAGTATGATAGCTTGAGTAAAGAACAAACTTGCTTTGTAAGCTTTTGTTGTAAAGGAAGAAAATATTCATATTTTACTCACAATATTAATGTGAATAAATTATCTCCTGTGTAGATCATGGATATAAATCAAATATATATTTTAAAAATGTATTACTGTATATTAAATGAACTAGTTTCAAAAAAGGGGAAAAGGAGGATCCAGGAAACTACAGGCCAATCAGACTGAGACTGATTCTAGAGCAGAAAACACATTGATCAACCCGAGAGAATCTTGAAATTACAGTGAAGTAATTAACAGAAATCAGCATGGATTTTTCAAGGACAGATCTTGCCAAACTACTCTTATGTCAATGTCTGCTAAGTTACCGGTAACTTTCTTAATAGATGTTCAGATTGTTGTAAATGAAATATAATATAATTTGATAAAGAGAACTGCAGCTTATTCTTTTCAATAAAATTTGTTAGTGGAAAAAGGTGCTACCAAACTTTTTCTGAGTTTTGGCTACCATAGACTAATATGGCTCTCTTGCTACATGACTGCAGTGAAGGATTTAAGTACCCTATGCAATGCTGATTACAAACTTGTTAAATGGAGTCCTTGCTTTATTACTGCAGTTGGGATCAGCAACATGAGCATTAAGCAAAACATCACATGACTGTGATGGGCTTACAACTTTATTTCTGCCATGGTCATTAAGTGAAACATCCATGGTCATTCAGCAAGACATCAGGTGACTGAAACTTGCAGTGTTGGTGCCAGTTTCTCCATTGATTCTGCTTGACAAATCTATTAAGGGTTACCAGAGACAGCAACGTATCTATTTTAACATTGAGCAAATAAACCAATTTTATTGTCCTTCCTTTTACTCTGAACAATCTTGATCTTTAGTTCTTTCAAACAATGCCCTAAAACTTGATTTCTTTTCATTTTTTAATCCTTTCTCAAAAAATTCTTCAAAGCTTTAATATGCCTGTTTTGTAAATCCAATATAAGAAAATTATTCAGGTCACTCTCTTGATTTGTTATTTGTATATCCCTTTTAATTATTAAGAGATGTCAGTTTCTTTTGTATGATGTGTAGCATCTTTTTCCATATCATTCTTGTAGCCTGTCATTTTTAAATTCACTTTCAGATAAGTCACAATCCTGTCAAGTAAAACTTGTTCCTCTTTCATAAAATCTTTTAAACATAGTCTATCTATATAGGCAGATACTCTTAAAATTAACTTTTGAGTCCATTGTTCAAAAATACCCTTCAATAGGTCCAGTGGTGGGATTCAGCCAGTTCGCACCACTTCGGGAGAACCAGTTGTTAACTTTCTGAGCAGTTTGGTGAACTTGTTGTTGGAAGAAATCATTAGGGCAGAGAACCGGTTGTTAAATTATTTGAATCCCACCACTGAATAGGTCCAATGTTAAAATGTTTTGCTTCATTCTATATTAGTAAGTCAAATATAAGTTTTCCTAATTGTAATCTTTAGTTCTTTCTAGTTCCCTCTAGTGTCCATTGTTCAAATTAACGTTTAAAACTTACCTTATGCTGTATAACTTCTCAATCCAAGGGTTCCTAATAGTCAAAAAGCAGTTTACAAGCAAGTTCTAAAATTGACTATAAAAGGAAGTGTGCAACCCTTTGAAGTGTTCACAATGGTTGAGCAAGATATCTATTTCCTTGTCTCTCAGAGATATAACTGCCTCCCCAGAGATCTAAACCCGCCACCCAGTGTTCTGCAGTCTCCCCATGAGGAGCAACTATATGGGAAACTTATGGGTGATCTCAAGTTCTATCATTATCCAGAGAGGCATTACAGAGAACTGCTCTACATGCTAAAAGCCTTAAATAAAGAATCGGCATAATCTGATATACAAGTAGCCGTCACTTACTGATCATAATGATGACTTGCAACTCTGCTGCTAAGCGACCCATTAATTAAGGGAATCATCACATGACTGCATTGGATTTAGGCTTTCAGTTACACTGTGGTCAATAAATGTATCACTGTAGATTGTTAAACACAATATTATGTGACCATGACCTGCAATTTCTGGCCACTTCTCCATTTATTTTTCTTGTAGGAAGCTGTCTGTGAAGGTTGGAAATTTTGATTAAACATATGCAGGATGCTGTAAGCATCACCAATGTACATGGTTGCAAAGTGTTCAAATTGCAGTCATGTGACCATGGGGATGCTTCAATGGCCAGAGGTTCAAGGACATTGTAAATCTACTTTTTCAGCATTGTTATAAGTTCAAATGGTAACTGAACAAGGTGGTTGATAGGTGAGAACTACAGCTGTAGCCCTTTTACAAATTAATTTGAGAGAAACAATTCATTAGCAGATGTAGTAACCCTGTATAACTTGCAGGGTTGTAAATATAATAAAAATATTAAATACAACTATAAAACATAATATAGCACCTCTACAATATCTTCATCCTCATCTTCTTCAATATTACTAATTCCAGCATCATCCAGTTTATAGTCGTAAACCAATCCTTTTTCTGGGAATAACATTTTTATCTATGGAGTGAAAACATGAGAAGAAATAAGTGTGGAGATAACATTAGAGTGATTCTATCCAATTTGTCTCCCAAAATGATTCAGAAAGAAATTACCATATCAGTGGTATCTATCAGATAGTTGGCCTGGCAATAATGAAATACACAGGTTCTAGAAATGTACAACATTTTTCTTCAAGCTGTTTCCCTTATATGAAGCAAAGATTCAGAAGAAGAACAAACAATGTGAAATGTCTCATCAGGAACAAACAAGAAGAAAAAGAATAAGAAAACCTAAAGACCTGGCAGGACAGAAATAGAAACCAGAAACTAAAAATTAGGGGTGGGGTGGGAGAATAAAGATTGAACTCTGAGGGGGAAAAAATGCACAGCTGTACAACAGTGGCAATAGACGGACAGAGATTAAGACAACAAATACAGAAATGAGCAATAAATAAATATATTGGAAGAGTAGAATAGAACAATATCAGAATATATTGAAAATGAACTTTAAGGAATATAGTATAGATAAAGAAAATAGATGGTTAAAATTTCTACTTTCATTTTTACTTTCCAATTTCTTTTATTTGTACGTTTTCCTTTTGTAAAATAAAATTTCCCCACCCCAACCATGGAAGGAAGTTACAAAAACCCAATTAATTGTTCAGGTTTCCAATGCTGAATATTTCTATTGCAACTCCCATCCTCTGGAATCAGAAGTAAGGACAGCACCTTCTCTCTTGGGGTTCCCAAAAGCTTTGAAAACCTGATTTGATCCTAGGCTGGAGCTTAATATTGTATTTGTTCAATGTTAACCTAGGCTGTTTGATTTAATATTTTAATATATTTATTTCTTTATTATTTCTTTACTATGAAATTTATTTGCCACCCATCTTGTCTTCAATGACTCTGGGCAGCATTCAACATAAAAGCATTAACATCATGAATTACAAAATTAGTGGGAGTCGGGCTGTTCTCCAAAGCACCTGAGGGTAGAACAAGAAGCAATGGGTGGAAACTGATCAAGGAAAGAAGCAACTTAGAACTAAGGAGAAATTTCCTGACAGTTAGAACAATTAATAAGTGGAACGACTTGCCTGCAGAAGTTGTGAATGCTCCAACACTGGAAATTTTTAAGAAAATGTTGGATAACCATCTGTCTGAGATGGTGTAGGGTTTCCTGCCTCGGCAGGGGGTTGGACTAGAAGGCCTCCAAGGTCCCTTCCAACTCTGTTGTTATTATTATTATTATTAAAATAATACAGCAGATAAAATCATAAACACAAATGGCAAAGGAGGCAGACACATGGCGGGAGGAAATAGGTTTTAATTAGTCAACCACCTTCAGTGTCAATCTCCCACATCGGGTCTCCAAGCCATCTGGCAGAGCCAGGTCTTAAGGCTGCTATGAAAAGTTCGGAGGGTAGAAGCTACCTCAAGGATAGGAGCCATGGCAGAGAAGGCTCTTCTCCTGGATCATGTTAACTGAAAATCCTTGGTTGATGGGATCCGCAGTACGCTCCCTCTGCCAGCACAGTTGAGGTGGGCCAGTCCCATCAGGGAGAGAAGTTCCTCAATAAGTTCCTGAAGCATAGCCTGGACCCATGCCATATAGGACTTTAAAGGTGATAACTAGCATCTTGAATTGCACTTGGAAGCAAACCAACAACCAGTGTAGTATTTTAGCTGTCTTTGTAACTCCTCTAGTTTTATATGCTGCCCAGAGTCCACTGCAGCTGGGCAGCCAATAAATTTAAACAAACAAACAATTATAATATTGAGTCTGGGTCAAACTGATTATTGGTGGTTCAAACAAATGGAATCTGTGCAAGGTGCCATTCTGAACTGATGATATCCATTTCTCATTAACTTGCCTTCTCATCTGACATCTTCTTTCTTAACCAATTACTGAAGGCAATTCGACTTTGGACATCTCCAGTTGCACCAACACTCCAGATCAAAGCAAATATGAACCAGGATTCTATCAGTTCACCAATACGGGCTGTCTTCTCTGGGGGCATTTTTTTCATTCCCTGAAGAATCAATTAACAAAATACACTTATTTTTAAAACTTCTCAAATATTCAATATTTATGTTTATTAACGTATTCCATTTCTAGCCACTTACCTTACTACTCAAGTAAATACTTCCGTGCCTAATTTTTTTAAGCAACCTAAAATAAACATACAATTAAAATGAACATTAAATAAATGAACAATTATGATCATAATCTGGAGCCATTTCAATTGGGCTTATGGCTGGAAGGTTACTAAAACTGCTTTGACATGTTAGTTGATGAACCCATGCTAGAAAATAGATGAGAGGAAAGTATGGTCCTGCTTGTTCTCCTGAACCTCTTGGTGACTTTTGATACTATTATCTATAGTGGATAATTGCCCTCTGCCCAAATGATTTAAATAGCAAGCAGAAGTGCTGAATTAACAGTTGAGATTGCATATCTACTGTATAAACAATATGTTCCTTTAACGATATACAGTCAAAAAGGGGCTACTTAGCAATGAGAAATTCTTTGTGAAGAGGTTTAGGTATTCCCAGCACAATTCCTCAACAGAAAATGCCAAGGTCTTCAGCATATCTAAAGAATTGAAGACCTATTCTAATGATTGTCAGAGTAGGAAAAAGTTGGCAACATAATTTCCTCATTCAAATGAAATTCAGAAATGCCTTTGATAGAAAATAAAAAAAATTAAGTAAAATGCCACCCTTGTCAACTCACAAAGCATCCCTGGCCCTGACCTTGACAACCCTATTTCAATGAAGGATCATAAATGGTGAGTTTCCCCCTTGCAGGTAAAAAATACATAAAAGCTTCAAAAAGGAAATGCTGGTGAGGGTGATACAGAAATGTTAGTCAGACCTTTTAAAAATGGTTGGATGACAAGAATATTGTATAATTGGAACATGAATCGCTGAAACAGACAGAAGATAAATCCATAAATAAGAAATTGCTTAAACCTTTACAAAAAATTATTTATTTATTTATTTATTTATAATTACATTTCTATACCGCACCATCTCCCGGAGGACTCAGTGCGGTTTACAGCCAATGTTAAAATACCCACACCAATACAATATAAATATAATAAATAACAATATTTAAAAACAATTAAGAACAAATATTTACTGCCCGAATCACTAAAACGGTCAAAGACCGATTAAAACCCCTTAAAATTTCGCTAAAATATATCTTAGGCTAGTCCCGCACGGTGAAATAGTAAAGTCTTCAGTTCATGTTTGAAGGCCCGGAGGTCAGGGAGTTGGCGTAACCCCGGAGGTAGCTCGTTCCATAGGGCTGGTGCCGCCACAGAGAAGGTCCTCCCCCTGGGGGCTGTCAATCGATATTGTTTGGTCGACGGCACTCTGAGGAGGCCCGCTCTGTGGGAGCTCACAGGTCGTTGAGAGGCAATCGGTGGCAGAAGGCGGTCTCGCAAATATCCCGGTCCTAAGCCATGGAGCGCTTTAAAGGTGGTAACCAGCACCTTGAATTGCACCCGGAAGGCTACCACCAACCAATGCAGGTCACGCAGGATGGGTGTTATATGGGAGCAACGTGGTGCCCCCTCTATCATCTGCGTGGCCGCATTCTGGACTAGCTGGAGCCTCCTGGTGCTCTTCAAGGGGAGCCCCATGTAGAGAGCATTGCAATAGTCCAGGCGGGAAGTGACGAGGGCATGAGTGACCGTGCGTAAGGAGTCCCGATCAAGGAAGGGGCGCAACTGGCGAATCAGGTGAACCTGATAAAATGCTCCCCTGGCGACTGCCATCAAGTGTTATTCTAAGGACAGCCGATCGTCCAGGAGAACGCCTAAGTTGCGCACTCTTCCCCTGGGGGTCAGTACTTCCCCCCCAACAGTCAGCGATGGCGTAAGCTGACTGTACTGGGACGCCGGAACCCACAGCCACTCAGTCTTGGAGGGGTTGAGCTGGAGCCTGTTCCTCCCCATCCAGACCCACACGGCCTCAAGACACCGGCCCATCACCTTGACGGCTTCGTTGGGGTGGTTCGGGGTGGAAATGTACAGCTGCGTATCATCAGCGTACAGATGATAATCCACCCCGAAACCATGGATAACCTCGCCCAGCGGCTTCATGTAGATGTTGAACAGGAGAGGCGAGAGAACAGACCCCTGAGGCACCCCACAAGTGAGGTGCCTCGGGGTCGATCTCTGCCCCCCTGCCAACACCGTCTGCGAACGGTCAGAGAGATAGGAGGAGAACCACCGATAAACAGTGCCTCCCACCCCCAGTCCCTCCAACCGCCGCAGCAGGATACCATGGTCGATAGTATCAAAAGCCGCCGAGAGATCTAACAGGACCAGGACAGAGGAACATCCCCTGTCCCGAGCCCTCCAGAGGTAATCGACCAACGCGACCAAAGCCATCTCGGTGCTGTACCCGGGTCTGAAACCGGACTGGAACGGGTCCAGATAGACAGTTTCCTCCAGGTATGGAGGAAGCTGATATGCCACCACACTCTCAACAACCTTTGCCAAAAAGCGAAGGTTAGAGACTGGACGGTAGTTCACTAATATAGCTGGGTCCAAGGAAGGCTTCTTGAGGAGGGGCCTCACCACCTCCTCTTTCAAGGCGGTGGGGAATATGCCCCCCAACAAGGAAGCGTTGGTAACTCCCAGGAGCCAGCCTCGTGTAACCTCCCATGTGGCCAGTACCATCCAGGAGGTACACGGGTCCAATAAACATGTGGTGGGATTCAGCCTACCCAACAACCTGTCCATGTCATCAGGAGTCACAGGATTGAACTTAGCCCAGATAGTACTCTCAAGACTCGTCCCCGCCAACCCACCCGGATCTATCCAATCAGTGTCCAGTCCGTCCCGAATCTGAGCGATTTTATCAGACAGATATTGTACAAAATCCTCAGCATGCCCCTGTAAGGGGTCCTCCCGAGCCTCCTGCGTAAGCAGGGAGCGGGTCACCCTAAACAGGGTGGCTGGGTGATTATCTGCCGATGCGATGAGAGTGGAAAAATAGTTATGTTTCGCCGCTCTGGTCGCCACTAGGTAGGTCTGAATATGTGACCTCGCTATAAGGAACACTTAAACACTACAACCACACATGCTGCTGATAATTATTTCTCCACATCAGGAGTGTCAAATTTGTGGCCCGCGGGCCAGTTGCATCACGCGCTGGCCCCACCCTCTCCCATTTTAGCAAAGGGGGAAAACGTTCCGATACGTTATGTGATGCTGCCATGACGAAGCGAGCTTGACATCCCTGCTCTACATCATGAGTAAAAGTAAGAAGGGTGCCATGCTAACATCCCAATTTCAGGCACAGTGTTCGATGTTAGCACGGGAGGAGGACTCTGGAAAGGATGTACAGGATTTGGTTTGGTTTTGTGGTTTAAATGAGCTTTCAGATAATTATAGTTGTGTTTTTTTAGGCTTAACGGAATTCTTTTTAATTTGTTTGCTGCCAAAAGGTTCTTGAGTAGATAGATAGTTATATAGATTGGACAGAGAAATAAATATATATGGTTTTGTAAGATTTCTGTACTAATGACTTTTGGGCAGCGAGAAAGACAGAAGCAATCCCAATTATCACCAATCCAGCTATGTGATTCAAGATTTAGATGACGAAGACTCCTGTGATTTATCACAAAGAGATGTGGAATTCCAGATGGTGTGAATAGGAGAGATCTAGTCCTAGACCCCTATTTGTGGTATTTCATGAAACTACATGAAACTGCTGGGTGAGATCATCTGCTAGCATGGAGTGATCATCATTATATAGCTGATAATCAGCTATAAAAGTCTACTCCTTGCTGACCAACCAAAGCCATCTGGATTCTTTTGTCTAGAGGTTGTGGGGTTTTGCATGGGAAGTACAGTCTTCAGCTCAATCCTAGTAAGATTTTGTTGATGTTAGGATATCTTGGATCCCAGGACCTTCCTTGTGTAGTTCTGGATATGGTCTCATTCTTTCAGGCAGAACTGCTCCACAATTTGGGGGATTCCTTGGACTGCACAAATGTAATTTTCTTGGATTGGGAGGCACTCACAATCGCTCAGATCTTAGTTATCTCCTGGCTAGACTTTTGATAACATAAGTATCTTTTTCCTTTCTAGAGAAGTTTCTGACGGCCATCATTAGTTGTTTTTTTTTAATCGAAAAACTTGTTGGTTGTTGATATAGTTTCCTCAACAATTTAGGTAATGTGGATGGAATGTGATAATCAAAGGATGAGGAGGGAAGTAATAATCTGATTCTCAGAAAGCTGATTTCAGCAATAGTTCCTGACTCCTCCTGCCAGTCTGAGATTCTCACATACTGAGGCCAACTGAAGATACTTAGGCAGAAATATTATGAAAGATCCAGAACACTTGAAGCAGGTATATCCAACCTATATATCCTTCTCTTTCTGTGCTAAGACGCTAGCCTTATCCCCCTGTGGAAAGTGCTATAAATTGATCACAGTTTAGGAAACCCTTGATTAGATTCTCAGTGCACTATAGAATTGGATACTAGGAAACAGATCAAGTAGAAAGCATGATGAAACAGCTCTTTTGGAGCTCCAATTAATATGTGAAAGAAAAATGTGTGTGTGTGTGTGTGTGTGGGAATCGAAGAAATAACAAATGTTAATGAATGGCAAAATTTAACAAAAGGGAGCTAACAATATGTATACATGTTACCATTCAAATTGTGCAGCATCATCCCCTCCCAATTTCTTTTTCATTACATGATCAGTTGCTGTGATGAGGCCTTGGGATAAGTAGGTGAGAGAAAACTGTGTTGTGAAAATGCTTAAGGAAAACTTCTATACAACTGCAAATAGGAAATGCCCGAGGGGAGACCGAGGCTTTATTAACTGAAAACAAGTTTCTTCAACACTGACCACATTTAAATTTTGTCAGTCTCTTGAGATTCTTTAACAGAACAAGAACTAGAATCTCCAGATGAATTAAGAAACATACAAAAACAACAACACAGATTAATGCTTGAGAGGAATTGTGAAAGATTCAGTACAATCTAAACAAGTAAGTTGTGTAAAGTGACCATTGGGAAATTCTTTTATTGCAAAAAGAAATCCAATTGCTTGAGCTGTGCTATATATAGTCAGCCAGAGTGGGGTTTTTTTTGTCTTCTTAATTAACAGAAATTGTTAAGACATTAGGGCTTTAACAATTCCCAGGGCCTCACCCCTGAGGCACCTGGTGGTCTGCTTAACATCCTTATTAGGGAGAGGCCTTTAAGTGAGGTAATCATATGGTTATCTCATTTAACAATCATGATGACCTGCAACCATAATGGGCAAGTTCCATTATGGTCATAAGACAAAGACTACCTGTACGATATTGTGGCACTAGAGTTGTGAATACACCTTATAATTTCTTTGGAGAACAGGGCATTCATCTTCTTGATTTTTGCTTTTCTAGTGCATCTGCTTAGCTTGCTAGCCAGTGCCGTGAGCCTTTTTTTAGGCTTGCATTTTTTGAGTAGCCAAGTCTTATCCTTAATTTCTACACTTTCTGTAGATCCAAGTTGCTTTGATCTTAGCCTCCAACTCCATTTTCCAATGCAGTATATACTACTGTTCTTCTCAATCATGTAGCTAAGTGTCTCCAGGATTAAAGAAGTTATAGAGTAGACTAGTTCATTGGTTTGAGTTATAGTGGTAGTAGAGATTGGCTCTATCGGCATCAATTACCATGGCATATTCTCTGATGGTACTTCTCCACGGAGTCTTTACTAATTAGTTTCAAGGCTTGACTGTAACTAGTTTATCCAGATCTTGTACCTCATATCAGCTGCTGTACTCTGTAATGAAGAGGGTGGCAGTGATGTTGCAGCTTCAGGTGTTGGCTGCACATCCAGTTGTTTTTCCATGTCTTCTTAAGTCTTGGATACAATATGTATTTGGCCTATCTCAAATTGTAGAGCAGGTTCCTCTTCATTATGTTGAAACACTAGGTAATTAGCTGTTTTTCAGTTAGTATGAACATGGGTCTTTATCCATACATAATTCCCTCACTAAGTCTGCTGTTGTAGTAGCATTTCATCATTTCCAGCTTTTCTTGTTTTGCCCACATATGATCTGTTCCAGTACCCACTTATCATCAGATTGTCCTGATTCCCCAACATTTGGTGAGGTCCTTGTTAATCTGGGCAACATATGAGCTACTGTGACTCTCCTAGTTCATGTTGTGCTCATATCAGAGGTAGGCAGGTTAAATCCTAGGGGTTCATTGCCCAAGGACCCCTAATGATAAGATTATTAGCTGGGATTCAAAAACCAGTTACATATACACATATACATACATGTGTACGTAGGTACGTACATACATACATTACATACATAAAATTATTATAATAATACATTATAATGCAACTATCCTTTATATCTAATTTTTCCATTCCAGTGTTTCCATTGGGAATATGAGCATCATGTAATCCTACCTCGATGGGAATGAAGGGTTTAAAAAAACAGTCCAATAACTTCTGAAGGCTTTTTGTCAAGTTAGAATCAGTGGAGGCAATTATTTCTTTCACTGAATTTCGGACAAAACTGATAGATTCCTGAAATGAAGGAAGACCCAGAGTTAATTGTTTTTAACTGATTTATCTTGAACCTTTATGTTTTCCTCCCCTTTTATTCTAGCAGCTAACTCTTCTATAATCACTGCTTTTTAAGTAGTACTTTTAATACTCTTCAGCTCAGCTAGAGAACAGGCACCAGCAGAGACTGAACAACCTTGCTGGGTGTAACTAACACTGACATTAACAAGAGTGAAAACATGTACAATTGAATTTTAAATCTTCTACATTAATATCCATTCTTTGCAGCTCAGGGCATTCACAGCCAGGCATATGTGGATTGTGATGGACTGAGGATATGGAACACATGGAAAAAAACGTTACAACTGCCAAACCGACACTATAGTCAAAATCCAAATCAAGCTCTTGTTGCAGCTAATTTTACAAAAAATGAAATTATATTAGAGGGTCCAAACACTGACCTCTAATGTAATATGTAATTTGGCTATGTTCAGGAATTGAAATAATTGCTAAGAATGGAATTGACATGGCAAATATAGGTTTCAGAGCTATTTATTTTTCTAGGTTAATGGAAGAAAAAAAATAATCTGAATTTAGCATGACAGGGGATAAAGACCAGAAACAATTTCTTGTGAGTTTTAGGATGTGGAGCCTTTCCAAACAACACTGTTACTGTTTTAATATTAATATCCCAAGAAACATTGCAGGGAAGCATAAAAATTAGCATTCTCACCAACCTACAACTCACATTACAAAACAAGTGAAAAAAGAGCTTGGACTAAAAAATGCCAAAGTCTGATATTAACCCTGAAGCATACATGCAGCAGTCATTATCTCAGGCCTTTCAAGGTGGGAAAATGCCATTGTGCACCGAAGCTCAGTTTGTAGAACACTTTACCATTATGGTACCAATTAAAATTAATTGGAATTATGAGGAAGGTTACCTCTTGCAAAAGTTCCTGCCAACTGCCTACTAGCTGCTCTCAAGCTTCTGTAATCAGGGGTGAGAAGTTCATGACTAATGCCCCCCTTCTCCCCACCCCTGGCTAAACCTTGAACCCACTTACATGGTTTGTACTGAATCAAAATATTAGGATTGAGCAATAGCTTACCTCTAGGAATCTGTTGAAAAGTGACTCCAGCTGCTCTGAAAATGGCTTCATAATCTCTGGAATATTTTTTAGCCAGCAATGCACAAATGGTTTTAGTCCCAAGATGCTGGGCTCCAGGTATACCATGCCACAACGAGACACAGTAGCTGGAGAGGCCACTGCTAAATCCTGGACTTCAAACATCATGGTCATTGCCTGGAAACGACAGGCAAGATAGCAGAGATTTTCCCAAGCTTTTTGTCAAAGGAGCATATTGAAATTACACAGATGGGATTATGTTTATAAAATGGAAGGCTCCCTAAATTCAGTTATTTACATTCCTCAAGCACCTGGAATTAGGGGCTAATTAAAAATAGCATTGGCCGATACAATTTGGCATAAACAGTAGTATTGTGGTCCTAGCTTTGACTTCTACAAAAATCAAATTAATTTTGCCCTTTTAACCAAAGTGTTGAAATAATCCTGTTTGGATAATTAATGAAGTTAATGAGAAACACTACTTTTAGTTATATTATATATTTTATATATATGTTTTTGACCTACATATTTAGGATATTAATATTGCTACCTGTATTTTACTTACATTGTTTTTAATTTGTTTTGCATCTTTGATACTTGGCAGTAAAGTGAATAACAAATTCATATCAAATAAATGAATAGAAATATACATATTTTTAAAAATGTTATCTTTTATATATTAAAAAGTAGGAATGTTTTCTCAGAATCCTCCAATCATGACTTTGCTTGTCAAATCATATATCTGTACTTATCTATCTCTCTATTTATCTCTCTTCACTGTGAGGGACCCTTTTTAAAAACCAAACATATGAATGAATTAGAATGTGTTTATGAATGGACATGAATGAATATTGAGGTTGTGTAATGAAACAAAAAGAGAGAGAGAAAATACCTCTGTTAGTTTAATTATTTCACCAGAACTGAGGCAGAGTTTCTTGTTGTCATCTAACACAGTGTTCATATTTTCAATCCAAACTGCATCCACAGGGCCATCAAACATGTACCATTTCTTTTTTTTATCAGTGGCTACAGTTCCTACCCGAATGAGAGCAGGGAGGATCCCATCTGTCCTATGAAATTAGAGGGAGAAATATCCAAGTCTTTTAATAGTTGCACACTCTCTTTGAATATGATATATTTTATAAAAGCATTATATATTTTATCAAGAGATTTGAAGATGCCAGAAGTCAAAGAGGAAGGTGGGGAGAAGGAAACTTTCTTTAAGTTGTGCTGGAGAAGGAAACTTTCTTTAAGAATAAAGTTTCCCATTTGCTAACTCTATAGTATCAGGTACATAAAAATATACATGTGGTACAAGGTATCAAGTTTTTATATACTTGTATATAAAAACATGTATCAAGCCCCAAAGGCTACTGGATTTAGGCCAACATTTTATCTCTGTCAGTGTAAACTGTTATAATTATTATTCATCTGTTTATTTAGATATTGAGGATATTCAAGTCTCTTTTTACAATAGTTTTTTAAATATAAAATCTTCTGAAGCCAGCTGGAGAGAGCAGATGGTTTTATGCCTGTGAAGAAGCTTTTATGGCTGTTGTAATTTTTTTTTTTGTCATTCAGACGGATCTATATATCAACCTTTAGGCAAAAACTATACTGTAAATTACTATAGTCCACACACTCAACCACAATTTGCTAAATAAAAACTTGAGTAAATATGTGCCCATATCTAAGAAGCCTCTGAATAAAGATATAAATGTTTACTCAGAACAGCTTCATGCTGAGTTACTTCTATTGCTTTTCGTATCTGCACAGGGTTACATGTTTTTTTTTTTGTTTTTGTTTACATTTATACCCCGCCCTTCTTCGAAGACTCAGGGCGGCTTACAATGTATAGGGCAATAGTCTCATTCTATTTGTATATATTTACAAAGTCAACTTATTGCCCCCCCAACAATCTGGGTCCTCATTTTACCTACCTTATAAAGGATGGAAGGCTGAGTCAACCTTGGGCCGGGCTCGAACCTGCAGTAATTGCAGGCTTTGTGTTCTTAATAACAGGCCTTACCAGGCAGAGCTAAACCGGCCCAAACCGGTTTGGTAACAGAAGTATACATTTGATACAGTAAGTAAAAAAGGAGCAGTAAAATTGATGCTCCAGCCTATAGATATCCTTATTGTCTCATTCATGAACAGGAAGCTCTCCAGTATACTATGTAAAGCATACTCCACATACTTGTACAATAAGTACAGTAATCCGCAGAATTTGTTTCACTTTATGTACCAGGAAACCGCAGAGAGTGAAAAGATGACTGTAAAGGGTAGAGTTGGGGGTAGATGGGATTTTCCCAAATACTTTTGCTTTTGTCGATTTAGATTAAAAATTATAGCTAATAAAAAATGAAGAGATGGATTTTATACCAAAATGGATACATTACATTAGTGACTGATTAATCACATTTTTGCTATTTCTCAAATAATTTTTATCTCACAAAGTGACTTAATTCATTTTTTTAAAAGGAAGATGGTCTTGTTCAGGCTCAGAATGACTCAACCACAGCAGCACTATTATGAAAGGACTATTTCATTAAATATATACACAAAAATGTTGAAAGCTCAAAAGAAAAGGTGTGATTCAACCAAAGTTAAATATTCAAAGTCATATGAATATTGGCAGAAAATAAACCAGATGCTTAACTTTTCTGATCAAGCCTGAATCTTTTGCAGTTAAATTTTTTAGAAATTTTCAAAAAGTTTTCTTAAGTTTTCATTAATACAGTGTGTTTTAATTCCTGGAAAGAAGAAATACAAAATCCAATTAACGCAGAAAAGAGAAAGAGAAGTTTTGTCTTTTACCATTCATGAGTTAACAAGTCAAACTCTCCATACAGCTGGCCCATAGTTATAGATTTAGGATTCAGTATAAAATAATTGACAGCTTCATAATTTCCACCACTGACTGAAGGCCGACCTTTCAAAGATGTCATCGCAGCTGCCAAAACTTTATAACACTGAAGAAAAATGTATAGTAGAAGGAAGCATCATAAGCATCTCTTTCAGTACTAAGACAGTAGCCCAAATTCACCATGGATCTTCAATTTTATCCAAGTTTTTGGCACAATTAAGATTTATAAAAAGCAGACACGATCAGAAAAAAAATAGAAAAAAGAGAGTGATCGCACATTTCTGAATGTCAATGGCATACTGGTCAAGAATATGCTGTCAAAATCTTGCTAATGCTCTGGAAGCTCAAAGTCAGCCATATTCACCTTAATGAGGCTCTTCCAAACAACATGTACAGTCAATTTAGCCCTTTAATCCTAGCCTGTATTTCAAAGCTCTCCTATAGAGGCTGCTACTGTATTTGGCAAGAGAAGATTAAGCAAACGAAATTGATCATGCTGGAGGACATTTCTAGAGTTAGTTCTCTTTCTTGTTCTATCGCAACGCGTCTTCAGCAATGCTTACCTTTGTTTTCCCAGAGCCTGTGGGCCCCACCAGCATGAGGCCATGCCGTACCACGGTTGTTTCATACAGCTGAATACACTTGGTGATGAAACCTGGAGCAAAATAAGATTCAGACCAGAAATGCCTCCTGGTGGCTTTTACTGGCTGCAGAGCTGTGAATTCAGGCAGCAATGCTTTGGAAAGCCTGCTGTGAATTTGGGTGACCTATATAGGAAACCTCTGTGCTCACAGGACAGGACATGAGATGTCAGCAGCATGCTTACTTAATTCTTTAAGATACTAAGAAATGATAGGGTATGTAAATGTTTCTATCAATGAGCTTTTTAAAAGCTTCTTGCATGTGGAATTCTCTTTCTAAGAAAATATACTTGGCAACTTGCCCAACACCATCAGTGTTTTTATCATCAAAAATATTATTTGCTCTTCTTTGAATGCACTGACGTGTTAATAATTTATTATTTATATTATTAGTTGAAAGTATCTGGCTCTTGGCTGAAGATAGCTACATAGATTCACATAAATAAACAATATCAAGTTCCAAGTGTGCCCTATTGCTCTTACTCTTCAGTATTTTATCCAACTCTTTTGAAAATATAAAGAATCTGGATCTCAAATGAAATTTGGAGAGAGGGGGATTGAATTTATTTATGTTTTCTTTTTTCTTTTCTTTAGATAAATGATGTTTTCCGCACATTGTATCACATGTTCTGCATAAGAGCTTTTTTTTTTCCTCGTTCAATTGTGTCCGATTGTCAGAGACTGCCTGGACAAATCTTTGTAAGTTTCTTTGACAAGGTTTTTCAGAAATGGTTTACCATTGCCTCCTTCCTAGGGTTGAGAGAGAATGACTCGCCCAGAGTCACTCAACTGGCTTTGTGCCAAAGGCAGGACTAGAACTCACACTCTCCCATTTTCTAGCCTGATGTCTTAACTACTACACTAACTTGGCTCTCAGCTGAACTTACTGTACCTTGATCAATTTTTTACCCAAAAATTTAGGAGCCTCTGAGATGCAGAATAAAGTACTAGTTGCTCATAGATAGACAATTTTAATTTACAATCTTTTTGCAGTAGTAAGATAAACTTTTCCATTGAAATCAAACAAAATATTTTACATAGATTGCTCATCTGAGCATTAACAATATTATTCTCACAAATTGATGTATGAGCTGAGGCAGGAAACTTGAATTATAGACTGTGTGAGATGACAAATTACCCAACCCTCCTACGACTGCAATGCTTTTCTGTTATGTAGTAAGAATGGCAATATTTTTAAATGTGAGAATAATGCAACGTATGATGAAAAAAATAGATAGCATATGTTTTGCATACCATCAACATCTTTCAAATTGTCTTTTAGGCAGCATTTGTGAATTGCTTCCTCCAAAATGCCATAGTCAATAGTTTCTTCTTTGATCATGGGAAATAGGTCAGAAATTATACCATTGAACAGCTTGAGATCATCTTGCAGGAATTTTGGAACATTGACATCTTTGATAGCCCTTAAGCAAATCATTTCCTAGAAACCATTAAAACAAAATATTAGGAAATTGTTTTCTTATCAGCATGATCAGCTTTGCCCTCAATGGCTAAATATTAATGATACGAAAAATATTTTAGAAAACACTTATTTTTTTCAGTTTGGATAGTAAGTAGATGCAGTAGGAATGGATCTGTTCTATCTTATATCTAGTTCCAATATCATATACGGATGAAAATTGCTATATGTATAGGAAGGAAATGAATATTTTGAGATAATTTTAATTTATTAATATCTCATCAATGAAAATTATAAGAAATACATTTTACAAGAGTCAGATGCAATGAAATAATTTGTGCTATATGCACTGCTATAATATGGAGCCTCCTATGAAGCCTTCTACCTCACTGGAATAAAGTCAACAGGTATTGTAAAGTAAAAGAGGAAGATTACTTACTTATACAAGCTTATACAATAGTTATTCAGAAATAAGACCTACTGAGTCTATTACAGATCATCTTTGTGAATGCAAATGTCAACATAACCCATATTTTGCAAGTCTTCCCTTAATCAACCAGGTGTTGTCAACTTTTAATATTTTAATTATTAATCATTACATGTAGTCCTTGCCTAATGATCAATTGTTCACCCACTATTCAAAATTAAAAAGGGGTTTACAAAGCTGAATTTATGGCCATTGCAGGACCTCTGCAATGAAATGGTTGCAATCTGAGCATTTTGCAACCTCGTCACATTTACGGTGGGCTGCCAAGTACCCCACAATCATTCAGTCACCATGTGCAATGTTCTCTGCCATAGGGAAACCAGCAGGGAAAGTCACAAGCCACCGCTACTTGCGCAAAGGACTCCTTCTAGTTCCTGGGGGCTGAATGAAAATGGTCTGCCACAAAATCCAAGTGGGATATCCCGCTTGGCTTTGGGGATGAACTTTTTCACCCAGCTTCCTTGAGAGTGATGTGCTACTTGATAGAGAGAGGATGAAATCAACTGAGGCACCACTTTTATTGTCAAGGAGGTTGGATGAAAAAGGTCCCTCCTAAAATCTAAGCAGGGTTTTGGCACAGGGCATTTGCAGCATGGGGTGTTTGCAACTAGTCCCCAGAAACAAGAGGACTCCCTGTCATTTCTGAGGGCTGCTGTAAATGTTTCATGCCAAAATCCTGTTTGGATATCATGACAGTGTTCTCTTCTGTCCACAAAGAGAAGGGGAACTATCAGGCACAAGACATCTCCTACAGGAACTGCAGTACTGGACTGCCCACCACTGCCGTTTCCTTCTGGGTATAAAGGGGAACTGCCTGCCTCCCTTTGATAGGCAGTTCTTTCATTCCATCTGCTTAATGATCCACACAGTCGCTTAATGGTTGCAACAAGGAGAGGTGGGATTGCAGTTCTGAGTGAGATGGTCACATAGATTTAATAAATACTTAAGAATTGCAATGACTTACAACTTCAATTCCAGGTTCAATTATGGCTTTAAGTCAACAGCTATCTGCAATTAAGTTTATATTTTTGCTGCTGTTAGCCTCTTTGAACATTCAACTGAATATAAGGTAGGATAAAACTTAATGAAATGAATAAATGTTTTAAAAAGCTAAATTGCTATTATGTTTCCAAACTATTATTTACTTTTTTAAAATGTTAATCTGAATTTAATAGTATTATGATATAATTGCTCTACTTGTTTTGATGTTAGCTACTCTGAGTTTTTCCTCAGGAACAGAAATTAAGATATAATGTTAAAATGGAAAGGAAATCTAAATACTTCAACAATTTTCAGACATAAGAAGGGAAGTGGTATGTAACTATGTTTTAATTACTTCAAAGGTCATTCTCCACAGTATAAAAAGACATCCTACTAACACTGCAATATTGTCAAGAAGAACTTGCCTCATTCATGGTTGGATTTTCTCTTTTGAGATTGCCAGCTGCTGAAATCACAGTCTTCACAGCTCTCATTCCAAAATCATAATGATCCTATGGTATATATAATATGAAAAATGACAAGTTGTGAAAGCAGGAACTGTATTGGAAAAGTAATTATCTGTTTAGTTAAGTCTAGAAAAGTGATTTGTATAAGAACCTCCTACTTCAGCTGCAATTGAATCATCTTTCTAAAGAAGAAAAGTAGTACATACTTGTTCAAAGCAAATCTCATATTTTAATGTTTGTGTATGATCAATGTCAAAAGATTCAAAGAAACAGTTAGCTCCCATATCTTTTGAATTCAGGTATGAAGTACCAAATTGATGGACATGCATATTTACCTGAGAACTGAGTTGTTCAGAAGACAGTTTGAAAGT
Organism: Ahaetulla prasina; assembly: GCF_028640845.1. Lineage (NCBI taxonomy): Eukaryota > Metazoa > Chordata > Lepidosauria > Squamata > Colubridae > Ahaetulla > Ahaetulla prasina. Next base: position 74,357,548 of record NC_080540.1, on the reverse strand, counting down.
TGTAGTGATCTTCTTTGCCAAAACTTTGGCCTCATTGAATCCAAAAGAATACAGAGAAATCTCAGCAATCATGGAATAATCTGGAACCATCATGGCCACCGGACGAAAAAGAGCCTGGAATATATAAATTAATTATAGTGGGAATGATACCGTAACCCTTAAGAATATTTAAAAAATAGCCCTGCTGGATCACGATAGTCAGCATTTTCTTTCTCATGGTAGCCAATGAAGTCTCTAGAGTGCTTAGAAGAGGTGGAAATCTTATTTTCCTGCAATTGGTATCTGAAGGCATGCTACCGCCAATCCAAAGGTTCCACAGAGTCTCAAAATTAATAGTTTTTGATAGCATTGTCTTCCTACATGTTTAGCTGATGAAATCCCAAAGATTCTAATTTTTCTTTGTAGGGAAGATGGTCAAATCCCTCGTTGCTGTCCTCTTTGCTTTTTTAATCTCGATCATACTCTTTTTTTAAACAAGGTAACTGGAATAGTATGTGATTGTCAGGTTTGTTTTCAATCCCTTTCCTAGGGACATTAAACCAACTGAACAATATGTTCTCTTTTTACCCCTTAGTCTTTTTAAAAAAATTGATGTCACATTCACCTTCCAATATCATTCCACTAATTTGAAGAATGTGTCACATATTTTTTGTTAAGAAGTTAGCAATTTCACATTTATCTTCCTCAGTTTTTTATTCAGGTGAGTGACAGCATATCTCTAGATCTAATTTATATTTGTGGTCAGATATTATAAGCTATAGTGATTCTCTGAAAGAATCCAGTGTCAATATTTTGTATATTGCATGTTAGCTTTTATATGTTTCTTGCTATAAAAAGCAACACTTTCCCAGCATATCTTTCTATGTCAATTCTATAAAGTTTATAGAAATATGCAGTGATTCAGGAATGTTTTTGTGGGGAAAATAGGAGGAGGAAGGTGTATTAGGTCTGATCCAGCGGTGAAATCTAAAAATTTTCCCTACCGGTTCTGTGGGCGTGGCTTAATTGGTGGGCGTGGCTTGGTGGTCAGATGACTGGGTAGGCATGGCCAATAACAATAAATAATAAAAATAATAAACAAAGTATAAAAAACAATAAGAGGTACCAAAAACCAACTTTCACACTTTACACACACACAACACAACACCACACAACTGACACACACACAAAATACCACATACAGCTTTCTGAGATTTTGTGTGTTTGTGTAGTTAGAGTGAAACACTATAGAAACATACCAAATCTCAGAAAGCTGCACAAATATTTTATTTTATTATTAAGGTTTGTGGACTTCAATTCCCAGAGTTCCTCAGCCAGCAAAGCCAGCCAGCATTAGTTGCTCAGTGATGAAATAGATTAGCTAAGCAACTGATTCTGCTGAAAGTGAAACTGGGGCCATGCGTTTGATCAGTAATCAGGTAAGTGCCTTAGAATCTCTTAAAAGGAGGTTTTCTACATGTTTTCTACAGAAAACATGTTCTTTTTTTTTTTTGTTTACATTTTTACCCCGCCCTTCTCCGAAGACTCAGGGCGGCTTACAATGTATAAGGCAATAGTCTCATTCTATTTGTATATTTTTTTTACAAAGTCAACTTATTGCCCCCCCAACAATCTGGGTCCTCATTTTACCTACCTTATAAAGGGTGGAAGGCTGAGTCAACCTTGGGCCGGGCTCGAACCTGCAGTTTGCAGGCTTTGTGTTCTAATAACAGGCTTCTCTATTGCCTGAGCTATCCCGGTTCTGTTGATGAGGAACTCAGGTGAGATCACCAGAGGAGTCTTTAAAAAATTTTTTTTTTAAAGTTTAAAGGCTCTGTCGATCTCAGCTGAAGGGCGGGATCCTCAAAGGCTTTTTTTTACTTTTCAAGGCATGTTTCGGCTAAAGAAAAACCTGCTTTTAAAAATAAAAAAAAAACCTCTGCTGATGGTGTGGCTCAGCAGAGGCAGGGGGGCGGGGCCAGGGATTTTTGCTACCGGTCCTCCAAACCAGCCGCCGCCATCGCTACCGGGTTGTGCGAGCCGGTCCAAACCGGGAGCATTTCACCGCTGGTCTGATCACCCCCTTGAGTTATTTATTAAAATAAAGGTGGCATAAAATAAAATAAGATTAGTAATCTACCCATGTCTCTAAAAGTGAGGGTAATCTACTAATTATCCTTGTTCCAAGTAGTTTAGGACCTCACACTGTATGTTAAAAGGAAACCTTTTGCTTGGTATTATTTAGTTGCCAAAGTCATTTTTGTTTTAGCAAAAGGGATAATATAGTTATATCATTCAGCAACTTGGGCGCTATATTCTATATCATCTGCACCTCCTGGATCAAGTTTAAGGTAGCTTTACATAGAATGCATTACAGTAATCTAAATGTGAAGCAGAGATTTTGTGAACTGTTGCTAGGCCATTTCTATCCAGGAAAAAGAATCTAGCACATTGAGGCTCCTAGAGCCCCCAATTCCCATATCTAGGAACTACCAATCCTCATATTTTTTGTTTCATCAGGAGTCAACCTTAGTTTACTTGTCCTCATTCATTGAATGCGTTTTCCTTTAGTTTCTTGTCACACTTCGTTAGTGATCTCTTGAATGGAGATATCTCAACCTTGCCTGTTTTTGATGGCCCCTCCATTCTCCATGTAATTTCTAATGAGCCCACAAAGACAATGGAAGAGGTTTAAATTCAAATGAAGGCAATGTATGTAGTATTTTTGTAACATTCAGCATCATTACCTTTAAATTATCAGGTAATTCAGTGCGTCCAGCATAGCCAGGGTTCATTGTGATGAAGACTGCACAAGATGGAACTAGTGGGATCTCAGCTCCTTCAAATATGAAGCGATCCACCTGTAGGTAATAAAAATAGTGAACAATTAGATATTCAAAAATGTATCTTTAAATTCCATTATAAACAGACTGTTTTCTGGTTATAATATCTTCCTCACCATTTTACAGATTTCACATACTAGTGTCTGAACAATTATGTGATAAGTCAAGATCAAAAAGTTGTCCAGTTTAGAATTTTAAATTTAAAAAATCATTGTAATTCTAAACAGCAGTTAAGAATCTCAGTTGTGATAAATATCTGAGAATAAACAATATAGGACTTAACCAAAGAGTATTATATCAGTATATAAAGTGGGCAACACTAGGTAATTTGTTTATGACTTTGCCAGATGTTAACAGATGTTTCACTCAGTCACTAGAGTACTCTTTGGGATGGATGGATGGATATACAGACAGATATTTGTAATTGCTGTAGCAATGTGCTGGGTATACATTGAGATGAATGCCTAGGTAGCATTTTTTTTGCATTCAGACAGCTAAATTGTTACTCCTAAAAAGTCCCCAAATACATTAGCATGCATTCATGTTGACTCAAGATGAAATCCAGTTGAAAATAATTTTTAAAAAAGATATTAAAAAAGATATTATGAAGACCTCCTGACTTACTCGCTGTTGCTGGGCTTTTTGAATAGTTGTAATCTGCTGGGCAACTACAGACAATACTTCAATGTCAATGCGATTGAATTCATCAAAGCAAGCCCAGGCTCCAGAGCTAAGTGTATAAATAGAAGAGAATACTAGATATCCATAGCAATTATTACTAATGCAATCAGTCTTAAAAATCAAAAGATATCAGCAGAGAAAAATGGCTAAACCAATGTTCGTATATGAAATCGGCACTAAGCACAGTACTCATAGATTCCTTTTATTTTGTGTCAGTGCTCTACTCATAGATAAAACTGAGAAGTAACTCCTAAAATCTGATGTTGCAGTGCTGGGACACTGTTTTAATATTGAATTGCAACAAATACAAAAGAGTTTAATGAAACTTCTGGGATGTAGGATTTTGTTTCAGGTTTGTTCAAAGCAAAATAAAATTTCTGTTTCATGAACACCCTACTTTATTGTAGTTCAAAAGATAATATACAGTTTCACCTGAGATTTATATCACCCTCAGCCTTAAAACATGGCTCTATCTCAATGAATAATACACCTTTTGTGGGAAGTTTGATTATCTGATTGTGGGGTTTCTCTGATTTTTCTTTTGGATTATACTGGGTTTCCATTTTTTATGGGTTTATGGTCATAACTACTCAGAACTGTACATATTGGAGCAGCTTATACATTTAATAAATAAGTAAATTAATCTTGCACACTGAAATTTAGCCAATTCTCAATACTTTAGGCCAACTATGTTAATACTTCTCCTTGGCAGATAAACTGTCATTTATTCTGAACATGTGCATACTCTCTTTAGTACCTGGCTAGTCCTTTCAGGAATTTTCCCATTGCCATAAAGTCAAGCTGATCGGAGCAATTAAAGACAACCGTCTGTATAGCTAAAGCTTTTCCCAGATCCTTAGTTGTCTCTGTTTTGCCTGTTCCAGCTGGTCCTGCAGGAGCACCTCCAAATTTCAAATGCAAGGCTCCAGTCAGGGTCAGGTAGCATCTATAATAGGAGTTAAACAATTTTCAGAATTCTGAAAGTATCCTTTTAAATTTTCTAGATTGAAGCATGTATTATTCATAAACCAGCATTCTGAAGAACCACCTTATGTTTATATTGTACAACTGCTATTTGAAATCGTTCATATGTAAATAGCAACGTAGTCTAAGAGGATACATATAGAAGAGTTCTCGTTTATTTTACTAAAATGAATACAATTATTTCATGAAAGAAAAAATACTAAAAGGGCTGAAAAGCTTCTCTGATTCTTTCTGACTCTTAATTTGATGATCAGTTAGAGCTGAATGAGGTTAGACATGATTCAACTGATCCCTTGAGAACAATTAGCATTTCAGAAATCCATTTGACCCTCGTCCCAAGTACTAATAATCAATGCTGATGCCAATCTTCAAGCGTAAGACTGTTGAAACAATATCCACAGTCTATGCTATCCCCCCCACAAAAAGTGTTTTAACCATTCTGAATTAATTAGGCATTTCCATCATTCCATATTATCCACAATAGACCACTTGCTTAAATTGCCTCTACTACCATTACTGACAACTCAATGACCATATCCTGTTCAACTTACAAAAGATACAAGGTCCTTTTTTGCACAAATATGGATGCTACATTATCATAATTAAAGAAATATATCTTAGCACTGGTTTGGATTTGTGTAATAGCTTTTAGCAGGAAAGGCTAATTTCCTTTTTATGTACTTGTATAAATCTTAATTGTACACAACTTTTAACTATAACAGGCATGTTGAGATGTTCTAGATTCCATACGACTGTGGGATGAACTGATTAAACCCAAGTGATTCTTGCGTCACAAACTTTTTCCTAGATTGTCAGGAAAAAAAGAAAAAAAAGCAGGCACCAATATTCTATTGCTGTGGGATTATTGAAGCAAAGAGAAAGAGCACTCTGGCCCTGTCCATTGAGGAAAGAAACAAGTGTAATCAATTCTGGCTGGATGTGTGCAAGAATACCATCAAGAAAAGATTGGTCTGATCAAAATTGGATAGAAATGCCAGTTTATAGCATATTTTATTGTTTTGGCCTTAAACTCCCTAACTCCCAATATTCTTCTTCCCTTAAGTGTCTTTTTTTTTTAGTTTGAAAATCTGATAGTGGAGCCTGTCTCTCTTTTATTAATTGATGTGAGGTGCTTTGAGAGACAGAATTGTCTGAAGCATGAGATTAAAATACTGTAAATAATTAACTTTATTTCCAGCATTATATTGACATATCTAATTCATAGAAAGGTTGAAGGCTTTCACACCTTAACTAAGGATTAATAAACCTGGGCTGCAAAATCCAGATGAGTACTGCAGAACACAAAAGAAGTTGGAATTTTCATTTTTATTTTATTTTATTTTATTTATAAAATGTATTGCCACCCATCTTACTATAGGGTAACTCTGGACAGCTTATAGCTACATATACAGTTGAAAATAAAACAAGTTAAAATTGGAAATTAAAACCAAGGACACATGGGGAGGGCGGGATCTGTTATTACTCAACCAACCACCTCCATTGCGCTGTTCCCCCACTGGGGCCCCAAGCCAACTGGCATAGCCATGTCTTTACGCCCTTACAAAAAGAAAGGAGAGTTGGGGCCAACCTCACATTTTGGGGCAAGATGTTACAAAGGATAGGAGAAACAGCAGAGAAGGCCCTCTTCCTGGGCTACATCAGCCAGAATAATTGAGCTGATGGGATCCGTAGGATGCCTCCTCTGCTGGCACAAGTGGTACGGGCCAATCCCATTGGGATGAGATGGTCTCTCAACTAACCTGGACCCATGTCATGAAGGGCTTTGTGCCCATTTCATAATTGCCTTGATTTTTACCCCCCCAAATATTGCTGATTTATTTGTTGGTCTTTTCCTGGATTTCTTTTTTTAATGCTGTTTCTAAACATCCTGAACCCTATTAATTGTTCTCTGTGCTGAACTTATATCTTCCTCAGTTGCATATTCACATTAGCCTCACTTGCTTTTTCAGGCTTCCTACTTCTTTGAAATTCTGAACACATCCTGCTATCATCTTCCACAGCACATTTGACTGCAATCAATTTTTATTACTTTTTAAACAGCATGCCGTTAAGCTTCATATCTAGGCTCATCAGTAAATCACCAGTTTCTGGACACATAATCCTTAGTTCAACTTTTCAGTTTGATTTGGCAGACAACTCATAAGAGACAGCTCATCTAGATTAGGATATTGCAGACAAAACACAGCTTGGCAGTGAGATCTGTTCTTCGCTGTTGATGCTACCGAAACTGCCCTCCCACAAGGGTGGTGCTGAGCTGAACATGGATAAACTGATGTCAGGTTTGGGCAACAAGCCAGTTGGTACATTTTTGCTACAATTAATGTATCAACAGCCACATATGATGTTGAACAATGCTAGGATGTCTCCCCGGAGGTGATGTGTTGGTGTTGCCTGACTGCCCTGACAAAAGGGCAAAGCAGTGGTGGGTTTCAGAAATTTTTACTACTGATTCTGTGGATGTGGCTTGGGTGGGCGTGGCTTGGCTTGGTGGGTGTGGCTTGGTGGGCGTGACAAGGGAAGGGTACTGTAAAATCTCCATTCCCACACCACTCCAGGGGAAGGTTACTGCAAAATCCCCATTTCCTCCCAATCAGCTGGGACTTGGGAGGCAGAAAATAGGTGGGGGTGGGGCCAGTCAGAATTTTTACTATAGGTTCTCTGAACTACTCAAAATTTCTGCTACCAGTTCTCCAGAACTGGTCAAAACCTGCTGAAACCCACCTCTGGGGCAAAGATTACTGGTTCAAGGGCAGAACTGGCTAAAGAAGCCAGCTCAAACATCATGATTAAACACTGCTCCAGTCAAGATCAGCATCTTGACGCAGCGATGAACAGTAGACATGCTAATGTGATGTAAGGTGGATATTATGTGCATACAAGAGACACACTAGAAAGGTCAAAAGTGTAGTGACATTGGTGAAGCATTGACAATCTACCACCTCACATTAACTGTCATCGTACTGCTGCCACATATTTTCTTGGTTATGTCCCACGAGCTGGATGTGATGGAGAGGAGAAGTAACAGTTTTAGATGAAAACTGTTCAAGATTGTGTATCTACCTGCCTATAAGAAAACCTGCTGCTTCTCTGCACCTAAACTGACATGTCACACTTGTCATGGTGGCAATCACACTTGTCATGATGGCAATCAATATGGTGTGGAAAATGAGTATGGACAATGAATATTGAATTTCTCCAAAGCAAATGACTCATCAATACCAGCACATTTTTCAAAAAGTATGCCAACCACTTGAGCAACTATGCCAACAGCAACCACTACAGCTAGATTTTACCCGTATGCAATGGTTCGACTTCCCCACTATCATGGGGAAGTCATTCCATCCAAATGCCTCAACCTGCATAAGAAACTTTTGTTGATATGAAGATCAGGAAGCATGAAAAGAATGACAGCAGCATGGCAAATCCAGAGAAAATCAAATGGTGGAATCTACAAGGCTGCGATTGTTGACTTCATCACATTTTCTCCAATCACTTCAGGCTTGATTGACACAAGTCCATGACTGCTGCTGCAAGAATAACCCTAGGCATTGCAATATTTATTGATGTACAGTATTCCAAAATTCTGTTCTGTAGAGGGCTCCTCCTTATAGCCAGCTCCTGACAAATTATCTTGTGGGTCAATTGATGACAGACTTCATAAACAAGACCCTTGATTCAGATTTATTCATTCAGAACTATGAAGATATTTAATTGTTTGACACCAAAGGAGTTACTATACCTGTCAGTAAGAGGAGTGATCACAAGGCGTCCACTATTGCCCAAGTATTCATAACCGTAAATAAATTCCGCATTCACTGCCCGAATGTATAAATCATCTCTTGTCCAGTAGTACCTAATAATGCATTAAAAGTTAAATTGAAATAAATGGATGGTACATTTCTGTTTACCTGGATAGATTTCATTTATACTAAACGATCTTCACAGAAATAAGGATGATGCTGATGATGAGATAATTAGGGGATGCTTGTTGTACTAGAATAATGAGCTGAATAAAAGCATAAAAATTGAAGGAATATTTTCAGGCCATTAAAATTATGCCCGACCTCTCTCTTTCTCTCTTGTTCAGTGTACTTCCTACTTAAAAAGAACAATCCTTCCATACTACTAGCAATTTCTAATAACATCACAGGTAGGAGGAAATCGCTCACCTGAGCTGGGAAATCCATTCAAAATCATTTTCACTCATGACGTTCTCCTCAATAAGTTTAGCTGCCACATCCTTGGCATGAACTTCAATCACAATGAGAGCTGATAACACTCCCCGCTGCATCCGAGTCAGTTTACCTCGCACAAGTGCTACTAGGTCACGCAGCTGCTCAAATAAAGCAAAACAAATCAGGCAATGCCTTACCCACTATATCGCAAATCTACTTGATATGCTCTGGCCCCCTCTATATTGACTTCATAAGAAAACTGTTGTTACTTAGGAAACAGGGGGGGAAAAGATCTCCTCAACTCACTGCTCGTGTTTCAAGATAAAAAAAGGGCCTGGATTTTCCTATTCTATGTATGCTAATGGATGCAGAATTGAATGTTTGTGGGAATGGAGATCAGATATCATCATGCTATTCCTTTATCCCGCTCTTTTTCAACCATCAATTTCTGGATTATTTTGACAGTAGTTTTCCAGAGGAAATGAGAATAGACACAATTTGATTCTGGACATGTATGCCGATACCAAACCCTGTCTGAATTTTATACACAGGACAAAAGCAAGGAAATAAGCTGAATACTAACAGTTCTAGTAGCTTTATTGGTCCCAGCAGTCCAAACTATTCAGATTTTTAAGCTAAAACCAGCACTTTAAATTTGATCCCAGAAACCAATGAATAATAACTATTTGAAACAAAAATATCTGAATAGGGCTAGGAGAAGACTACTCTAGCATATAACATGGGAAACAACTTTTCATTGCAGAAATAATTTAAATTGAAATATACAATTAACTGACATTTTTACCTGAGCACTTAGTTGTGGAAAAAGCCTGCTAGACAAATCTCCAGCTTCTAAAGCTTCTGATACTTCTTTTGTCCAGTATGTTTGACATCCAGCTATGGTCACCTGGCCTGGCCAATCTAAGACCCATGTGGTCCGTGGTGTCTTTCATTAAAAATAGATCACTTTATTGGTAAAAAATGGGTAATTTTCTTTCATCTTCATTACTATCCCATAACCATGATATAAACAATTGTAATTTACTGTAAAACATGCATAACAGTACTTGATAATGTATACAGGGTTCTTTTTGGAGAGAGACAAGTACATTTTTTTTAACATTTAGAGTATATAAATAAATATGAAATCTTTTTTTAAAAATTAAGATCAGTTCAGTGATATCACAAGGACAGAGATTTAAATCTTTTTCACACCAATTTCTTGTAGATGCTAGTCAACTGATGAGACTAAAATCAAATCTACACAACATTACAAATGTAGCTAGCCGATTTTGAGATGATAAGAGTGATAAGGAAGCCTCACCTTCAGTAGGTCTCAGCCTAGTATGTTCAAAAAGACATGCAGCTTTAATGTACTCCTTGGATCAATAGTGCTTTTAGAAACTTAGCCTACATCTTTGTCCTGGAGAGCCATTTATCAGCTCCATACAATCAAGAATCCTTCAGCCCATGAAATTCAGCTGGCAATCTCATTCCTAAATTTGTAACTTCAATCAGTATATCCAATCAAATTGTACTTGATTATAACTTCAGAAGATTCAATGGTTGAGAACATAGGAACAGTTAAGATTAAGAGCCGCTCTTGGAGGGAGATGAGCGTTTAAGAAATATGAAATATAAATAAATAAATAAGGTTACAGCGCAGCATTTTGCATTGTCTCTCTGTTATCTTAAAGATATTGATTATGACTAATAAGTTTCAGACCAATACCTCTCATTTCTTTCCTCCTTTATTTTGTCACACTGTCAAATTCATTCCTTTGGTTTTACTCCTGATAAGCTAAGACAAGACTTATATAGAGGGTTTTTTCTGAAAATTGCTTTCAGTTCTCTTTGACTTACTTTGCAAAACTTGAAAATATATTTTAGAAGCTATGCAAGCCCTTTTTTCTTTTTTTTTACATTTTCTACTATAAACAGGGATTGATATTTGTGGAGTTTGATGTATTTCAACATTTTTAACATCCAGTAACAAGACTAAAAAACTAAAAATCTAATACCTGGCCTGCCAATCTAAACCCACTTAGTCCAAGGTATTTTATACCATCTATTCTGACAATCATTTGGCTTACTTCTGCAATCCCCATACAACCTATTTAAATAATGGACAAAAAAGAGGAAAGAGGCTTTTCTCAAAGAGGAAATATGTTTTTTGAAACATAAATAGAAGGCAGACACCAAGATACATTTATGGGCATATTAAGAACCAAGAATAAGATGAGAAAACCAGGAGGTTATTAAAATTCACACTGGGAGTTTATCAGCAGAGATGGGAGCCTTACGATAGCACAAATAGCATTCATTTTTACATGAATTCTATACAATTATAAACAAGACACCTACTTTCGGGTAAACTTTAATTGCTCTTTCAATATTGTCCCGCACACTAGCCTTCATAATTTTCTCAACTTGCAGCAGCCAGTCTTCCACATTGCCCGTGGGATAAATAGGAGAGAAAAGCCCCACTTCTTCATCTTCTGGACACGTTCAATTGTATTGATGTCAGAGATGTGGTGAGGGTTCCAAACAGGTGAGCTGTATTCTAGAATTGGTCTAGCAAATGTTTTATATGCTCTGGTTAGTAGTGTGGTGTTTTGGAAAAGAAGCTACGCAAAATTAGGTTTACAACTCTTAGAGCTTTTTTGCTATGTAGTTGCAGTGGGCTTTGGCACTTAGATCATTTGACATGAAAACTCCAAGGTCTTTAACGGGATGGGGTCGTCTGTAAGGTAATGTCCATCTAGTATGTACTTAGTTTTAGAGTTCTTTTTTCCTATATGTAAGACTGAGCATTTGCTGGTTGAAATTTGGAGCTGCCAATTTTTAGACCAAGCGGTTAGATGGTCAAGGTCGTTTTGAATGATAGAAGTGTTGTCTGTGGTGTTAAATAGTTTGACATCGTCAGCAAAGAGAACACAATTACTTGAGATATGGTCACAAAGATCATTAATGTATAGAATAAAGAGTGTTGGTCCAAGGACGCTGCCTTGAGGAACGCCACTCTTGACAGGAACAGGATTTGATAAAGCATTGCCAATTTTGACCACTTGTTGTCTGTTAGACAGAAAAGCAGATATCCATTTGTGGAGGGGTCCTGAGATGCCATAGGATGTTAGTTTAAGGAGAAGTTTATCGTGTACTACTGAGTCAAAAGCTTTGCAGAAGTCTATGTAGATTGCATCTATTGATTTGCCTTGATCTAGATTTGAAGTCCATATGTTTTTGCAGTGGAGAAGTTGTAAGTTACATGATAACTTTTCCTGAAACCAAATTGTTTGTTGGAGAGTAGGTTGTTAGTTTCTAAGTGTGAGGTAATGGATTGATTGATGATAGATTCCATGACTTTGCAGGTGACGCAGCAAAGGGAGATCGGTCTGTAGTTTTCGACTAAGCTGGGGTCTCCTTTTTTGAAGATGGGGATGACTGTGGCTAGTGACCAAAGTTTGGGAAGAGAACTGGTAGTGAAAGCTTTATCAAAGATAATACTTAGGGGTTCAGCTATATTAATGGAAAGTTTTTTTAAGAAATATGCACATAGACCATCAGGTCCAATAGAAAGCGATGGTTTTAAGTTGTGAAGAGCTTTACCAACGTTGTCTTCTGTGAAATCTATATGAGTTAAATCATCATAGTCATTGCTGGTTCGTTTGTGGAATGTTGGATATGTGTTATCGGAGTTAACAAAAACTGAGCCAAAGAAAATGTTGAAGAGGTTTGCTTTGACTGTTTCGTCATTGCATTCTTTGTTGTTAGAATCTTTTAGTGGTGGGATGGATCTTGAATCTTTAAGTTTACTGTTGACAAAATTATAAAAGGCACGATTGGAATTTGTGCGTAGAAGGTTTTCTTCTTGCTTGGTGTGGTAATTTGTGCATTCAGTTTTATTTGGTTGCATATGTTTCTGTAACGGTTTCTGAAGTTTGTAACATAGCCTTTTTGTTTCTTTTCCAGAGGATTTTTTTGATTGAAGCTTTTTATTGATATGGGTAGTTTGTTTTCTTGGACATGGTAGTCATTCGTGGTACATATAATTTAATGACTCTATTGATTTCAAGTAGGAAGATTCTATAGAGGTCATCAGCGGTTATGCAGGTTGCAAACAGATTTTGCCAGTTCAGAAGTGAAAGATCGTTGTTTATAAGGTCGTAATTGGCTTTCTTGAAGTTGTAGTTGGGAGTTCTGGTGTTATGACGATTAAGTATGGACGATATTGAGACGAAAATCAATCATGCAGTGGTCACTGTTTGAAAAAGGTTCTTTAATTTGTATACCGTAAATTGAGTTTGGATTGTTGCAGAAGATGAGGTCAAGGCAGTTGTTGAGTCTTGTATTGTTAGTTACAAGTTGTTCAAGACCTAGGTTTGTAACAGTGTTGTATAGTGTAGTATGGATTGGGTCAGTTGAACATTCATTGGTTGTCCAGTTAATGAGAGGTAGATTTAAGTCACCAAGGAAGATAAGAGGGTATGGGCAAGAGGTAGTCCATGTTAGCATTGAGGTTAGCATATTTGCGTGGGTAATGTCATAGTCGGGGGCTCTGTAGCATAGTAAGAATCGAAGAGTAGTGTCAAGGGATAGGTCGCATACTATGGTTTCAGGAAGAGAGAGTTTATGTGCTACTTGGATATTTTTTAGATTCAGTGTCTTTTTGTAAAATACCATCTTATACCATCTTATACCATCTTATACCATCTATTCTGACAATCATTTGGCTTACTTCTGCAATCCCCATACAACCTATTTAAATAATGGACAAAAAAGAGGAAAGAGGCTTTTCTCAAAGAGGAAATATGTTTTTTGAAACATAAATAGAAGGCAGACACCAAGATACATTTATGGGCATATTAAGAACCAAGAATAAGATGAGAAAACCAGGAGGTTATTAAAATTCACACTGGGAGTTTATCAGCAGAGATGGGAGCCTTACGATAGCACAAATAGCATTCATTTTTACATGAATTCTATACAATTATAAACAAGACACCTACTTTCGGGTAAACTTTAATTGCTCTTTCAATATTGTCCCGCACACTAGCCTTCATAATTTTCTCAACTTGCAGCAGCCAGTCTTCCACATTGCCCGTGGGATAAATAGGAGAGAAAAGCTCCACTTCTTCATCTTCTGCAGAATACATGTGTGTAATCTGCAGATCTTCCTGAAAGAGAAGCTAACGAGAAAAAACACAGCATGAGACTGACAACCATTCTTCCATTCTTGCCTTATACAAAGAATAGATAAATATCTTGTTAACAGGTATATATTTTTTTCATTTAATTTTACTTTCTAAATGTAGAGAAATATCTTCTGATATCACAAGCATGCTCACATAGCAGTACCTATATGAGTCACCTCTCTAATATGTAGGATTTCTCTATTTGTTTACTTATTTATTTACAGTTTAAATATCTATGTAACTATCACTGGTTTGTGGTAGTGTAGAAACTTTAAAAAAATACAACAATGTATTAAAAAAGGAAAGATGGTTCCAACAGGGGAAGGCATTGAAGACCTGACTGTTTTCCCAGGCATTTGGATCAAGCGGGCAGATGAGGTTTGTTATTACTGAAGGGTAATTTAGACTATTGTTTATCCTTGGGTACTAATGAATTATGTCTAATTATGTCTTATGTGATTTAAGCCTGTGAATTGCCAGCAGTCACATGTGTGACATGGACAGCTATATAAATCATATAAGTAAATCTCTCTCTCTCTCTCTCTCTCTCTCTCTCTCCTACCCTATAAATACATAAAACTTATCTCATAGTGGATACACATTTCATTCTAGCTCAAAATCAGGGGGAAAAGATAGGCCTTCTAAACTCACTTGAAGCAAAAGAGAACTGAGGACTGTTTGAACCACCAGGGTCATAGTGTTCCAAAGGATAGATATTATGTTAGGAAAGGCATAACTCCTGGATCTCGTAGAATAGCATAGTTTGATAGATGGGACCCAGGCCATACCAAAATTATCAAATCTTATCGGATTGGTAGAAACGAGAAAAGAAAGACAAATAACTAAACCCTATGTCTTATAAGGATTTGTAATATAAACCATCACCTTGAAGTTGTACTCAGAAACCTACTGGTAACAAAAGCAACTTGTGCAGGAGGAACATTACATGGAAATCGTGAAGTAAGCCTATAGCTACTCATGCCACTGCATTCTGGACTAGTGGTAGCTTTTGAGTGGTCTTCAAAGGTGAATGCATTGCAGTAATATACATATGAGGTGAGTAGGGCATGAGTAACCATAAAAAGGACTCCCAATTTAGGAAAATGTGCAATCAGTGCCCAGGATAAATCTCCACAAAGGCCATAGCTGCTCTTTCAGACCCCCAAATTGCAAACCAGTTGTGGCATTCAGAAATAAGAATGGAAAATCCCCAGAACTAGATGGTTTTTGAATGCAAAGCCATTTGATCCTGCAAGAGTTGATCTTAAGCCAGTTCCTCCTCATCAGACCGCTACAGATTCCAAGGCCTGGGAATCTATCTCTTGAGAGCATTATTTTCCCATGCAATGTTTACCCGTGAAATATTCTCAAAACACTTGCGGAGGTGAGGCTGCACAGCTGTAGGATCTTTGGTTTGAGACAGTATTTCTAAAAGTTCATCATCAGAAAGGAAGTAAAATCTGGAAAGGAAAAAGATTCTTGTTTGTCCCTGGATTCTAGAACACAATATGATATAGTACATTAGAATGTAATTTTAAAGTCTTGGATCTAATTCCAGAATCGCTTTCTTTCTAATACAATCCTTCTACTGGGATTCTGAAAGAATAAAATTTTACTAAGAAGTAAAAGTTTCTTTTCTAAAAGGAAAACACTGAAAATGTAGGAATACCAAAGAGATTAATCCAGGATATTAAGGGAAGATTAGATCCCATTATTCTTTTATGAATTCCCAGTGAACATTTTTTTTAAAGAAAGGATTATTGCCTGATGCTATTCTAAAAACTCTGGGAGATGTAGCATCAGACTTAGAGAGAGGACATTTTTCTCTGGGTAATACATCTTTTTCTTTCTCCCTCCTTCTCTCTCTCCCTCCCTCATTAAATGAGTAATATTCTTATGCCTTACAGAAAAGAGACTTCAATTAAGACCTGTCCCCAGAATATGAGTAAATCTTTGTCTAGTGAATTGAGCACATGGGAATGAAAGCAGATACAAAACCTCCATACAGGAAGCTCAAAATACATGCCACAAGCTTTCCCAGTGTTCTTCTTTTCTATTGCTCTATATTTAAATCTCAATTACAATAATTTTACTCCTGAGGTTATAAGTTTCCTTGTTCAACATCCCTTGTCTCCCTGAGACAAAACATACATTTCCTCAAGTGAGAATGACAGGACATCTTCAAGTAGGAAGCAAGAAAAATCCTTCACTTTCTTTTCTTTTGCTCCTGGGTGTGTGTTTAAGTATTTCAGATCATAAAATTACCTTGGGAAAGCTCCCCTCTTAGTCTCCAAGTATTCACTTAGACCTTTCTGCACCAGATCCAGTAATTTATTACATTCCCTTAGCTTTTCCAATAGCCTTGGGTCAGGGCATACATTAATTACCTGGAAATTGACAGATTAACACAATTGAGCAAGTAATGAAAATTGTAATATAATTTTACATTGTGGATTTAATTTCAGTCATGCACTAATAATAAGAATGCTGGTGTTATATTACAACAAAAAGGACTTAATATTGGGATGAAGCAAATTTACAACATCATAAAGAACAAAATGAAGAGAAAGAATAATACTCTTCAAATCTTAGTTTGCAAACCTATCACAATTTCTGTGCCTTTATTCTCTGTATTTAAAGAGAGCGAACTGATACTCAAAAGTAAGTAAATTATTTGGAAAAGAAAAGAGAGAAAAATGGGTAGTAGGAAAAAGAGAAAAGGACCTGGCTATGTCTACCTATCCCCATGAAAATGCAATCCATGAGAGAGTTCCCACCTAGAACTATGATTTTATATAATTGCTTGAAGACTAATGTTAAACAGAGAATACCCTGTTTGAATCCTACAGCAAGATGATGAGAGCTAACACTTAATAGAAGAAAGGAACGTATTTGTGAATAGGAGAAAAAAAAGAAACTGAAGTAGATCTTCCAAAACATGTCTTAACCATATGTCTTCTCAGATGTGGAAACAAAGGGAACATTTAAGCTGTATAACTAAATATAATTTATGGAGATTCTCAGTCATCCAGGTCATGGACTGAATTGAAGAAGCTTTTTGGATGAAAAGTGAAACATCTTCAAGGAAAAGCAAAGAAAATAAATACAAGAGTTCTTTATTTAATTATGCTTATCCCAAAATCAACAGGACTCCCACCAAAGATTTACAACAATAAGGTGCACATTCAACAAGGAACAACAATTCTTAGAATTTGGGCAAGGATTAATTTGACACAGTGTCCTAAACTTAAGAAACATATTACAGATGTGTATACCTTGATAACACTGAATATTTTACACACTACATTTAATACATTTTAATATACTTCTTTAAATTTATGCAAAATCAACTTATTAATAGCATTAAGCTTTGAACACATCCACATTATTATGGTTTTCATTCCCCAATTTCCTATGACCAGTTTGAAGCCAATCTGTTGCTAACCTTCAAAACGCCACAAATTCCAGGAGCTAATCAGTGCTCTTTCCAGCAGACCAGAATGCAGACATGTTCCATCATTTATGTTTTCACCTCATGTTGTGTGGCAATTTCTCAAAAAGAATATTAATGTATTTGTTACATAGGGGGAGCTATGAATAAGGCTCTATTTCTTTGTAATATTTTAAAGATCTTTGAAGTAATAGTGTCTTAGCAAAATGTTATTGTAGTAAAACTTCTACATGAATGGGAGAAAGACTGAGCTGAGTGGTTAACATGAAGAGATGAGGAGATAGGAAAATTTCAGCCAATAAGAGACCAGCATATCCATAGACTCTCCGGAGAACAGCAAAAGGAAAGTAGCTTTATGTGCATTTTCAAATACACCAAAGCACAGCTTAAAATTGGTTGTTTCTTACACATTACTGATATTGTGGAATCATTGAAGTTCAGAGACAGCTTTAAAGTGGCTTAGAATCTTTTTGTAGAAGTGCCCCATGATAATAGTTATAACCTCACCTCTCTGTTCTCATTGGCATTCTTCATAATCTTTCTCCACATCCTCTCCATTGTCTGGTAACGTTTGCTTTCCACAGGTAATTGTCTATTGATGTCTTCCGAACTAAAAATGGGCTCCAGATATAGCCAGGAACGCTGGCAAGTGAGCCATTCTTCCAAGACATCCTAGAAATAATATGTCTTATAAGTGTGTATGTAGATAGATAGATAGATAGATAGATAGATAGATAGATAGATAGATAGATAGATAGATAGATAGATAGATAGACAGACAGACAAACAGACAAACAGATAGATAGATAGATAGATATAGTAGAAGGGAGGGAGAGAGGAAGGGAGGGAGGAAGGAAGGAAAATATCCCCCTAGAGGATATTTACTGTTCATACAGATTCATACGATTCTGTTTTTCACAAATAGCTTAAGACCTGGTTTTTCTCCCTGGCCCTGAGTTAGGATGGAGTCAAACCCTTTGGTTGGTTATTGGCTTTTGGAGTTTTGGTTTCTGGTTCAACTATCTTCCTTTCTTTTTCTTGGCATTTTTGTATTTTAATTTTTATCTGTAAGATGCCCAGATTTGCTATTGAGTCCACAGCATTGACATTGAAATAATAAGTAAATACATATATTAAAACACTTGACCATAGTTAAAGGCCACCACAATGCATAAAATTAGAGCTTTGATTATACGTACATGGAAGCAGAGATAGATATCAAGGGACTAGATTTTGAGAAAGGTAAAACATCTTTAATCTTTAGAAGACAGGAGAAAAATGGCTCATATATACTTTTTAATATTAAAGACAGCAAACAGTGACAATCTTCTTTCAAAGTAATGGTTTCTAATTTTAAGGTACTCTATTCTCACCCTTCTTGTAGAGCATATTCAGGACATAAGGAAAGAAGAAGACATAGACTTCTGTTACATGAATAGAAGTCTACTCATGTCAAGTTGGATTTAAATATACATTATGACATCCAAAAGAGATCTCATCCCTTACTGCATGCAAAATATAAATTTTGGAGAGAAATTTGCAGTTCTCAATATAAAATATACTCTTAGGCCTACAAGAAGAGTATGGTATTTGCTCTAGATCTGGCTTATTCATGAGTAAAAAAAAAACCTAGAAAAAATTGATCACAATGATGGCTATGTAAAGGGAAGGAACCATTTATTGTTGTATGAAGTATGTACTATCATGCAAGGAAAAACATTGACTTATAGCATTTAAATAAAGTAACTGACTTACACAGGGGTGTTAAACTGGTGGCCCACGGGCCAGATGTGTCACGCACTGGTCATTCCCATTCCCATTTTAGCAAAGGGGAAAAAGTTGCGATATGTCATGTGATGACAACGTGTCGTCACGAGTTAGACATCCCTGACTTACAGCATTTAAAATAAAGTAACAGAAAATCCAAACATTCATGATAGAAAGGCACAGCATATAAAAAAACAAAAAACAAAATAAAAAGGTGAAACCAGTCCATTTTATACGTGTGCCAAATTCCAAATTCCTTAACCTATTATTGCAGCACATTAGCTTTCAATAGCATCAGTACCTTCAACAACTGACAATTTATATCAACACCTGTCATTTTAAAGAAGGGACTTCCTCTAGGATCTTAGTACTTTCACTGTTTAAATCCTAATGTGAAAAGTAGATTTGTTACATTCTTCAAAAATAAAAATATGAAACTTTTTAAAGCAACCATTTTAAACAAGACAGACCTGGAGATAAACAAAAAGACCTTGGGGTGGGGTGTGGGGAAGGAACAAATTGGTTGCTCATTTTCAGTTTTAGACATTTTATGTAGTGACCATACACGGCAATGTTCTTCAGAAGAAAGATATGGTATTAACCACCTTATGACATAATAAAGCATCAGAATCTAGTGGATATTATATTGGTTGATGTAATAACTAAAGTATTATTAAAATACCAAACCATATTGATTTTCCTGCACTCTATTATTCTTGAGGGAAGAGTCATTATTCTTTTTTATATTATGCAGTACACGGAGGAACAAATTTAAGTGAGTCACTTAGTATTAAAATGTGTTTCAAAAATAATAACTATATTATGAAACCCTTTTAATTTTGGAGCTACTGCCAAAATTGTTCTAAAGTGAAAAATAAAAATCGTGGAAAATAATAAACGAATGAGATGCCCTTTCCGAAGTTAATTAGAAGGCCTCTTTATACGTCCATTAACCAGAGTATAACCATGCCCTGGCAAGTCTTGTTTTCTGGAATGTCCTCATGATATTGGTTTCATCTCATCCTCATCTCAGCCCATTAATAAGATAGGCTTAAGTAGTCCTTAGCGCTCTGGTGTTAAACTGTTTTTTCCCTCTTAAGCCAAAAAAGCATTCAAAGACAATGACAAGGTAAAATTGCTAGCCAGTATGTCAGAGGAAATGTCAGGTGACTAGTAACTTATGGGACCAGAGAGGCTTTTTTAAGTTGATGCCAGCTTCCCCTTTTCTTCCTGGTCAATTAATCCACAAATTGCTTTGCCTGTTATGCCCTACGCCTACATAAGCAAGGCAGTACCATATAGCAGGAATTTATAACATGCATTAATAGTTGCTGTTAAATTGGGTGAGTGAAGGGACTGGAACAGGCTTCAGACAACAGCTCTTTATTTGACAACTATCTACAATCCAGCAGCTTGCCTCTCTGACAGCTTGCCCTTTTATAGGGAGCTGCCAGGGGTTTCAACCAATCATGTTTGAGTATTCTTCCCACTCAAACACCAGGCCTGACTGAAGCCTTCCAGGCTGTCAGTATCTAACACACCTCCCCTCTTATTTGGAATAATCCACTCTACATATATGGTTGAGCAAGTAGGTGGGGCGTTTACAGGTCCTTCCAGACTTGTGCAGCTCAGTAGGTGTGGTGGCAGCGGTCTGAGAGGTAGTGCCTGCTGCTTGCCTCTTGGTCTACCCATGGAAACTCCTGGAACTTTTCAGGTGGGGCCTTGGGTTTAACCGGAACCGGTTCACGTTGCTGGATTCCCGGTTCTTCAAGTGCGTACTCTGCTTCTTTTGGGCTTGAGTCTGCTAAGAAGGGATTATACTTTAGTTCATTATTGACTAATTCTGGGAGTTCTTTGTTAGAGCAGAGGTTGCTACGTAGTTGGTCTATGTGCCACCTCCATAGTCGCCCGTCGTCTAGTTTAACTATGCACAACCTGGGCCCTGTTGCCTTTTCTATTGTCCCTGGTAGCCATAGGGATCCTTCAGCAAAGTTTTTGGTGAACACCAGGTCTCTGATGCTAAAGGACCTGGTGTGGTTTGTTGGTTCCTTTATTGTTTCAGGGGTATAGTTTGGGTGAAGTCAGTCTAGGACCAACTGGAGCCGGCGGCCCATGAGTAGTTTGGCCAGGCTTCTCCCTGTGGTTGTGCTGGGTGTTATGTGTTGGTACAGAAGGAATTTATCTATCTACGCTTGCCCGTCTCCCGGTCCCAGTCTGCCCAAGGCTTCCTTGGCAGACCTTATCATTCTTTCAGCCATGCCATTGCTGGCCAGGTGAAAGGGCGCTGTGAGGGATGTCTTATGCCCTGATCTGCCAGGAACCTTTCAAATGGCATGGCCGTAAAATGTGGGCTGTTATCGGACACCAGCACATTAAGTAGGCCGTGTGTGGCGAACAATTTCCTCAACACCTTAATCACTGCCTCTGCAGTGGTCATGCCCATCAGGATGATCGCCAACCATTTGGAGTATTTATTTATTTATTTATTTATTAATTAAACTTTTATACCGCCCTTCTCCCGAAGGACTCAGGGCGGTGTACAGCCAAGATAAAAAGCAATAAGTATACAAAGTTAAAAATCAATTTAAAATACCTATTCAATAGTGGCCGAATTAAAACCGTCAAATTGACCAACCTAAAATACCCCATATAAAATTACAGAAAATTTTAGTATGCATCCATGACCACTAAAAATGTTTGGCCATGGAATGGCTCTGCAAAATCTATGTGGACCCTATGTGGAATGGGAACACCTACGGTGCTCAGGGGCATTCCCATTCCTGCACGGGTGCCTTTGGGGGTGCCGGTCATGACTCTTGGCACGGCCTGCATGTTGCTATCCATTCCTTTATTGCTTGGTCCATTTTGGGCCACCAGACATAGCTTCGTGCTAGGGCTTTCATCCAGAAAATCCCTGGATGGCCCTTGTGTAATGCCCTCAGAATAGGTGTTATTAGACTCGGGGGTATTATAACCCGATCCCTCCACAATAAACACCCCCCTTGAGCAGACATTTCAGTTTGTTTTACCATGTAAGGTGTAAATTCAGTACCAACCAGGCCTTTCGGCCATCCCATCCACACCCAGTTCAAAAGAGTCTTGAACGTGGTATTTCTAGCCGAATGCTTTGCCACTTCGGCAGAAGTCATAAGTCCGGAGTCAAGGCAGTCAATGAGGAGGATGGGTTCGCCTGGGGTAGGATCATCCAACAGTTTGGGTATCAGCATGTCCCAAGAATTTTCTGGGCCTGTGGAGGAGTTTGTAGCTGTAGGCCGAAAGGAAAATGCTCCATCTTGTGAATCTGGGAGACATAGCCGCAGGAGTGGGGCGGTGCCCTGAGAACAATTGCAATAGCGGCAAGTAGTCAGTCACCATTTCAAAATTCCTCCCAAACAAGTACTCATGAAACTGTTTGATCCCGGCCACCACAGCCGGCACTCCTCTGTCCAGCTGGCTATGGTTCTTCTCTGTGCTGGACAGAGTCCTGGAAAAATAAGCAACTTGGCCCTCGTTCCCATTTGGGAGGCGATAGCTGAGGACTGTCCACGCACCAAAGGGGGAAGCATCGCAAACCAAGACAAGAGGTAGCAAGTCACTGTATTGTATCAGGAAATTGTCAACCGAGAGCAGCCGCTTGACTGCCTGAAAGGTGGCAGCTTCTTTTTGCCCCCAGACCCAGGGACACCTCTTAGCCAGTAGTCTATGGAGGGGATCCACAATCGTGGCTTTGTTTTTAAGGAATACACTGTATTCAGCAAACCCAGAAACCCTTTCAGTTCAGTTTGGTTCTTTGAAGTTTGGGCTTCCTGGATTGCTCAGATCTTGGTTTTTGTCGGATGTATGCCTTTCCTGGTGATCCTACACCCCAGAAATTCAACTCGTGGACTCCGATTTGGCATTTGCTGCTTTTGCACGGAGTCCTGTGGCGCGAAATTTGATTAAGACTTCCCATAGCTAGAGTATAGCTGCTGTTCATTGCTGGCAGTAATTAGCACATCGTCAAAATACGGCACCACCCCGGGAATTTTATGTAGTAGCCTTTCCATAATACTTTGAAAAATTCCCAGGGCAACGCTAATTCCGAATTGCAAACGATGACATCTGAATGCCCCTCTATGTGTCACTATGGTCTGAGCCTCAGCAGTAGCACCATCAACTGGCAGTTGCTGATACACTTGCGCGAGGTCCAGTTTAGCGAAAATATTTCCAGGTCCCAGAGAGTGTAATAAATGCTGGACGATTGGCACCGGATAGGCCGACTGTTAAAGTGCTGTCGTGTCCCACTCCTCCTCTGACGGCCGGGTCGGGGAAGTCCGTATCAAGCGTGGCCACAAAGCCTCTGCAGCTTTGCCAAAGTTCTGTCAGAGTTCTCAGGGCAGGCAGGAGACCAGGATGTGACTTCAGCAATCCAAATTAGACTTTGCCTGACTCAAAGAATGCCAGAAAGCAGATCCTTTATATAGGCCATGGGGTGTGGCTCCATGACTCAGCACTTATCCAGGCCTGCCCCTCCCTTCCTTTTGCTGAGGTCGCCTCTCCATTCTCCGGAAGCGTGGATCTATCCACTGCATCGTTTTGTCCCCAGCTGCTGGCAATTCCAGCTCGTGGCTGGCTTCAGGCGCACATGCTATCGGGGGGAGGTTTGTTTGCTCGGTTTGTCCGGGCATGGTGCCAGGGCTGGGGGCTGGAGGCATGCCAGGACATTCTTCTGCACTATCAGTCTCTGGCTGAGATAGCAGGAGATGAGAGGGGCCCGGCTGCGGAGTGGGGGGCAAGCGAAGCACAACAAGTGCTTTGTTAATTGTGTACTTATAGTCAGCACATATGTGCACAGACCCGTCCCCTTTAACGGGAGTCACAATGGGGGTCTCCCATTTTGCATGGTTGACCAGTTCGAGAACGCCTTGCCAGATCAGCTTATCCAAATCTAAATCTATTTTAGGCCTTAAGGTGAATAGGACCCTTCTTGGCTTCATCTGTATTGGCACAATGTTAGGGTCTGGGCTAAAAGAAATGGGGATGCCCACATACTTGCCAAGCTCCAAGCTGAACAGATCCTGGAATTCCTGAATCAGGTCATCTGCAGTGGCACTGGCAGTGGTGTTGATGCCAGTAATCCCCAAGCCGAGGGAACTGAACCAGTGAAGGCCGAGCAGGCTCGGGAGGTCTCCGCCGACCACCATCAATGACAGCTGTCCCTGGAATTTGTTGAATTTCATGTTGAACGTTCCACAGCCCAGCACAGGAATTTGATTCCCTTGATAGTCACTTAGCTTCAGCTGTTGGTGGTTCAATTGTCACTTCTGGAGTCTTGGAACCACTCTCTTTAGTGTTTGCCAGGATGTTATTGTCACCGATGACCCAGTGTCTATCTCCATCTCGCAAGGGGACCCCTCGATTAATACAGTCACATTTATTTTCTTTTGGGAGGGAGTGCTTGCTTGGCCAATTCTCGTCTGGTTGGTTTCTGGAGCCCTTGGGTTGTTGCTACTGCACCTTGGCTTCCACGTGTTGCACCTTGGTTGTTTGGGTGTCCCCGGGAGGGTGACCTCAGGGATAGCTTTGTGGTTGAGGGGCAGGTTTGCTCGGCACACTCTCACCAAGTGCCCCTTCCATTCACATCATCTGCAGATTGCATCACAATGGTGGCACAACGCTCTTGGGTGCTGGCCCCCACAGATGGCACATGGTTGCCATTTATTTTCTTGTTCCGCAGTCCTCCTTCTGTCTGTGTGATAGACTTTGTCCTCACTATCTGCAGACTCTTTGTCCTGCTGGTGCCCTTTGTGCACCATGGCTGAAGTCTTGGCTGTCGGGGCTGCCAGAACTGTAGTAAGCTTTTGGAGTGATTCAGCCACTCTGTTAGATGCCTCAGTAGCCCTAGATTTGTCTAAAGCTGACTGCAGTCAGATTGGTTTTGGCGAGGAGCCTTCTTTGTAGGCAGAAGTCTTGTACTCCGCAGATGTGTTGATCCAAAAGAATATAAAGTCTTCAAGTCCCTAAATTCACAGTGGGCAGTGGCCTTTCGAAACGCTGCAAAATATTTGTTGATGGACTCACTGTCCTTTTGCATTTGGTGCTGGAATTTGTAGTGTCTCACTATTTTGGACAGTGCCGGAGTGTAATGAGTCTTCAGTGCATTCTGAAGCACTTGCCATGGAACCGATTGCACCGGAGTTGATTCAGACAGGGATTCCACCGTATCGAACACATCATGTTCGCAATGGCTGAGAAATAATGCCCTTTTTCGGTTGTCAGATAACCCAAGGAGGTCATTTGCTTTCATGAAGTATTCGAATGTACCTGTCCCATTTTTCTTTCATTGGGTCGAAGGGAACAGGTGGGTGGAATGCAGACATTCTTGCCGCTTCTTTCTCTCTTTGAATTTGGCACGCAAAATAGCCACCACTCCTTTATGTCCGCCTGGCTGGACATTCGTTGTCAGCTCTTTTTGCCTCAGTTCTTTGATCTCACCTTCATCACCAGTGTTAAGTTGGGCGAGTGAAGAGACTGGAACAGGCTTCAGACAACAGCTCTTTATTTGACAACTATCTACAATCCAGCAGCTTGCCTCTCTGACAGCTTTCCCTTTTATAGGGAGCTGTCAGGGGTTTCAGCCAATCACGTTTGAGTATTCTTCCCGCTCAAACACCGGACCTGACTGAAGCCTTCCAGGCTGTCAGTATCTAACAGTAGCAGCATAGGGTTTGTTAATGGGGACTTAAGAAACAGAGGATAATACTGTAACTCAAGAAACAGAGGATAGTACTTTTATCAGCAAAGAAAGATCCTAAGATAAGACCTTCCTTGAGAAATCATTAAGTCGTTAAAATGGGCATCAATATAAAGTTTTCAGCTCATGTATTACTTTGCATATGTGCCTGAAGTAACAAGGTCAATTGTATTATAAATTTTAAATGTATGAGCTACAGCACAGCACTGAACTGTTTCTTAATATTTATTATACTTGTAAAGTCCAGAATAACTGGATTCTTGGAATCCTTCTGATGATGGGAAAATGCTGTGGTATCTTTCGACGTTTTCCTCATCCAGTAATAATGACTGTTCCTTGAACACAGGGCAATTAAGGTTTTTATGGAAAAGCCAGCCAATTTATTTTAGTTATTATAAACCCACTGAGATGGTTATTCTACAAAAATAATATCTGGGCTAAAGAGGGAAGCGTTAGGTTCTAATAAAATCTCATCTAGTTCACATTACATTAATGTCCATCTGATACAATGGCATCAAATGGTCTATGACCAGCTGAAGTAATTACTTGCCCTAGGATTATTCACTAACTTTAACCAAAAGGACACCCCTTTTTGAAGTACGTTGGCTTAGTCAGGTTCAAAGCCCTACTTCCTTGATGCCTGATTAAATATGCTCTGAGGTTTTCCAGTCTCACTGGTACTGGCAAGTGTACAATATCCCTCTGAGTCAGGCCAGGGGTTACAAAATTACAGTTCTCTCTGCTCTTCAGATTTTGTGGGCAGACAGGTGTGTAATTAAGTGTCTTCTTCAAAGCAGACAGCGCTGAGACTACCGTGGATGGTCAAGAAGCCATACAGGAAAAAAATAACAACAGCGTGCTAAAACTTTCTGAACTGAAGAAAAGGGCATCATAATCCCAAACATTCGTTTTCCTGCAATCCCAGGATAACAAGAATTGCAAGTTAACCTTTTTGCCTCTTAGGCAGTAGATCAGGCAGCAGATCTTCTTGGGAGCATTCTTTTCATAATTGACAAAGATTATATTGTCTGTTGTCTAAGAGGTTGCACTGGCATTCTAGCATTCCATTTTGTATCGCTGTACTAAGATTTTTCCAGCAAGATAGAAAACTGCTTCTCTGTGGGGAAGTTTTTATCTGTTGGTAAAAATCTTTGCAACCCACATCGTATGGAAAATTAATCTGTCTCGTAAAAGGATTTTTTAAATGTGCAAAGCTACGCTTGAAGTACACATGGTCACATTATAAGTGCAAAGATGTCACCTGGTTTGTTCAGACCTCGCGTTTCATCTGTGTGCCATCCTGCAATATTCTGCAGAGTTTGATTCAAACATGTAATGATGGCCAATGACCATAAATAGAGCAAAAATATTAAAAATAAAAGCTTGATGTTAAAATGCTTTACTAAAGCATTTCACTGAAGAAGAAATTGTACTAATATGCATTCACATTCTTATTTCCATATAAAACTTAAAAGACTTTTTAAAGTATTTAGATTTTAGGTAGTCCTCCATTAACAACCTTAATTTTTACCATTAAGCAATGGAGTTGTTAAGCGAGTCACATTTCATTATACAACCTTTTTTGCCATGATTGTTAAGCAAATCATGCAAACTTCAAGCAAATCTGTCTTCCCTCCTTGACTTTGCTTGTCGGAGGCCCCTAAGAAGTCTGTATATGGCAATCAGGTGACCCTGGGATGTTGCAACCATCATAAATACAGGCCAGTTGCCAAGTGCCCGACTTTTGACCTGTGACTCCAGGAACACTGTGACATAAGTGATAAGTCTTAGGACCAGTGATAGGTTACTTTTTTCAGCACTGTCAATATTTTTAAATAGTCATTAAACAAATGATTGTAAGTCAAAGATTACCTATATTATAAATCAGAAACTTGCCCTTGGATCTTAAAAAAATAATAATTACTGACTCTTGTGAGGTTTTAAGATTAACGTTGCCAGGAGGAAAAAAAGATTTATTTTCTCAATTTAGTAAATATTATGCAAAACTACACAAATGCAAGTATTTGCTTTCACTTTTCTGCTTTTCATGCATTACTTGCAATTATTTATTCCATTTTCCCTGTCAAACACAATAAGCTTTACCATTAATTTAAATTTAAAATTAAATTAAATATAAATTAGCTTAAATTAATTTAAATTCATTTTCATAATATATTCCTCACTGCATTATACCATTTATATAATATTCCTGGCAATTCATTATGTTTTCAGCTAACAATATGAAGTCGTCTCCAAGTTCATGTACATCTATTTCCCCAACTGACATATTTATCCATAAACACATTAAATCATGAAGATCTCACCATACAACTTTGCTTTATTTTCCATTCAGTGATAACATGTTTGCTAAGTATTTTATTTATTCTCATGCATTCTTTGCTGGCATCAGTATTATCATATTCAGCATCCAATCTACTTCCTATTTTGCAAAATGTTCTATGTTTTTAAGATGATTTATCATATACTTTCTCTAAATCAATAAGTATTGAAGGCAAAAGGAGAAGGAAATGGCAGAGGGTGGGTGTCACTAATGCAATGAACATGATTTTGGACAAACTCCGGGAGAAGGACAAGGGGCCTGGCATGCTATAGCTCATGGAGAGGCAAAGAATTGTAACTGAACAGCAAAATCAACACATCCATTCTCTGGCATGTTACTGGATTCTATGGCCCCACTGCACTCCCCAAATTTAGCTCATTACCTTTTGGTACTCTTTTGATCAAAATTCTGGGGGGAAAACCCATCTTAAACTAATCCCCTTGTAGCTGCTATCAGGGAATAATGCATAAGGGAATAATAACTTTGTATAGGGGGAATAATAACAGTTCACTTAATTTACAGAGTGAGTAGAAGTTAAAATTTATATCCAACATGGATTGATCTGAATATGCACTGGGACCTGTGTATCAAAGATGTTGATCTAACAAGTTACTATCTTCAGAATTATTTTAGTTAAGAATCTGTATTAAATATAATCCCTCTTCTGATCACAGAAAGCAACTTGAAAGTGTGTACCTGGGTCAACTTCAATTTATTTTCCCATGTGTTGATCCTTTCCTCAAATGGCTTTTTGAAAGGCGAGAAGGACATGCTTTGTGTCATAACAATATGATCATCAAGAAGCTGAGAAGCTTCATCAGGACTCTTCAGAATAAATGTGTCGGTTTCTTTGTAGGGAGCTACATTGAAGAGGATAGATTCCCATTCACGCTCCATTTTATCCAAAGTCTAGGAAATGTGAAATAATATTTTTAACATCACTGAACATAGCTTGCTTTAAAAATGGCAACTGGACAAAAGTTAACAGAGTGCAATGCATAGGCTAATAGGCTGCATAGGATAATAGGCTGAGCTTTACTAAGCAGGAAAAAAGGAAAGAAAGAAAATAGGAATTATTGTTTTCTACCTGAATTTTTTATTCTTAGAAAACTTAATGAATGACATGCAAATATATAAGATTTCCAGTGAATTTCATCCTAGTTTAAGTCATCCAACATTCTTTATAACTTATGTTAATTTAAGAAATGATTGCTAATTAATATATTGAAGAAGATCTATCTGTTTTAATACATTCTTCTCAGAGAGACTGCCAGTGTTTGGGTTACACATTTTTCACCAGTATATTGTATAAAAAATTAAAATTCTCTGGACAAGAAGTAAGAAGAAAACAATTCAGCTATCAGACAGCATATTGGAACACAAAGGAAGGTTACAGGGGAAAAAAATTGAACTGCATTCTTACATTCTCAATTGAGTATTCCTTTCCTGCAATTTCAGCTATTTTGGCTATAATCTCAATGTGATCCTGGAGCTTCATCTCCAGACAGCGGGCAAATGTCAAGTTGGCTTTGGGCTTCACATTGATTTTTATCTCCTCTGAAAGCATGTCCCAATGGCGGTTGCGCATGCCAGGATTGCGCAGCCCTTGAATCAGAGGTATGTAAGGCCTGAATTCCTCAATTTTGCCACGGATTTCCACAGCCACATCCTGGCATGCTTTTCATAAGACAGAAAAAATAACCATCAAAAGACACCAGGATAGAATAAATCAGAGCATTGTTGACAGAAAAAAGCAATCAGGCAAAGTTCACTGACAAATGCAGCATTACATTAACCAAAGGGAAATCTTCAGTTGGTCCTAGCAGGCGTTATTTCTTTGTATATCTGATTAAAGATAATTTTTTCCTATATATGCTTTCTTTTAAGTTATAATTGTGAGAAAGGCAATGCTGGGGCAACATTTTAAAATTGTTTTGAATAGTCTGCTGCATAACCTCTGGCTGCTCTTGCAGTAGACAAGTAATAAGCTAGCAGTGCTTTCACGGGACAGGATTCTTTCAGTACAGGAAAAACAAAAAAATTTTGCTTTTGTTTTACAATTGTATTTTTAATCCTCCTGTTCACATATATAGTCCTTCATGTTATTTTTCTGCTAAACCGATTCCCTGCATTTCAAACAGAATACACTGCTTAAAACAGAACACAAGTTAAAAGGCAAAGAAACCCCCACAATCCTCCAGTGCAGAATATATTACAATTTAAACATAAAGCTACTGTCAAGATCATTTCAGAGAAAGTTTATAATTCTGATATATTTGTATAATTTCTGAAAGGATGCAGAGGGAAGCATTTTCTAAGTTGTTTTTATACTCGCTATTTTTTCTCAGTTTTCTGAAATGCGCTTTCCATTGAGCAGGCCCACAGTGTGGTTGTATTACAACAGATAAGAATAGATTAATAAACACTTCCTAAAGAAGCCCAGATTTTTAATTTCATCCCTCATCAAAACAACACATAATTGTTTCATGGCCTAGCCCTTACCTGGAATATCCTTGAAATGTTTTACACATTTGTGCATTGTTTTAAAGGACTCATTGACATTCTTCTCCAGCTGCTCTGCATCAATGGCAGACAGGGGATCATTCATCCAGCTGTCTGCCCAGCGAAGCCAGTCTGATGCTGTGGTCCAGAGATCATAGA
This sequence comes from Ahaetulla prasina, assembly GCF_028640845.1. NCBI lineage: Eukaryota > Metazoa > Chordata > Lepidosauria > Squamata > Colubridae > Ahaetulla > Ahaetulla prasina. Next base: position 74,326,717 of record NC_080540.1, on the reverse strand, counting down.
AGGGCTGAAAGTCTTTGACCATCCTGGACAACTTATCATACTGAGGGAAGCAAAAACAAGCAACAAACAAACAAACAAATAAAATGAATTGCTGATAGCTTGTGTTTGTGGAAAGCATCTTCTAAACCAGGGGTGTCAAACTCAATTTCATTGAGGGCCACATCAGCATTATGTTTCACCTAAGGGGGCCAGAGGACGGGGCAAGGGGGCCTCGCAGTCCTTCCAAGCTCTGTTTTCACTAGCAGAGGTCTGCAGGAGGCTGTCACAGCTGAAAACGGAGCCCAGGAGGCCTGTGCTTGGCCCTCCTGAGCTCCATTTTTGCTGGCAGAGGCACCACTTCGCTGTTTCCAGGACATGCCCAAAGACCATAGGGTGCTTAGATCAGCCCACAGACTTTGAGTTTGACACCCCTGTTCTAAACAAAGTCAACAGACAGTCATGCTGCCTACTTATTTGCTCCCCCTATGCTGGTATAAGCAAACATGGAAGGAGCCCTAAGGCCATTTTGACAGTTCTTTTTTTAAAAATATCTTGAGAGGAACTCTACTCTCAATGAAGTGGATGATCACAAGTCTCCCTAGTCTCTTATGGGCTGGCATTAATATTTTACCCTCTTCAGAATCAGTATATGATGGAACACCAAACCAAACTAATGACTTTTGACCATATCTTAAAAGAGAAAACATTAAGAAATATAATAAGGAAACAACGTTAGGTTATCCTCTCTTGGCACAAGGCTTGTGCTTTTTTGATACTTTGACAAAGATTCAGGAATTGGGATCTATCCGTAACTCTTGGCCACTTTCAGAAACAGCATAGATAGGCTACTTTTCAGCCCTAGCAACTGCTTGTGGCGATTAGTTTTCTGAAGAGAACGGGAGCTGAAGATTTCATATTTTCTCATTTATTGAATGATTCTGTCAAGAGTTTGATATTTCTAACCTGCACATATAGATTACATAATGCAAATCCTCCCAGATATGTTCCCTGTAAAGAGTGAAGAGTGCTTCCACTTCTGATAGCCAATCTGATAGAAAGAGTGACAGAGAGGATGAAATACAGTGTAAAGGCTGGGGAGCAGGGGTCAGGAGACCTGGGGAGTCCACCAGCCAGTGCTTGTCAACAACCTCCTGTCCTTTTGTTTTTACACAAAGCTAGAGAGACAGAAAGGCTAAGTGAAGCAGAAAGACAGAGAAAAAAACATAAAAAGAGAACAAGAATTTCATGTGAGAATCTGAGGATCATCTGCAGCAGCATAGGTGATTTCCATGTAAAATAAGAGGCAGATCCTGACACACAATGAAACTCTATGGATTCTCAGCATCAGATTATGCCACAGGATTAAATTAGTGGATATAGTCATCAGTCAAAATATGCCTCTTGTTCCAGCCACATCCCTTGCCAAGGACAGCAGTTAGTGGTCGTTTTTTTTTTTACTATAGGAAATTCACCAATTGCTCTTTTTAATTTGTTCCCCATTATAGCTAATGCGGTAAAAATGGTGCCACTGGTTGGCCTCATTATTGGGATAGAATAGTGCTTTGTCTGATGGTTCAGAGCAAATTGTGTTAATTTTTGTGTCAGCTCATAAACTGAAGAAAGCAGATTAAAGCAGCTGTCTGGATAGTCCTGTGGGGGATATCAATCAGGAATTTACTTGCTCACATTTTATATTATATTAACCATATTTTTCAGCCAAATTATATTAATGTTTTATCTGAACTTTTTCTAGATGGGGTTTCAGACCTGGATATAATACTGAGATGGCATTGATCACACTTGTGGAAATCCTGTGGTGGGACCAGGATTGGCAACTGCATGATTGCCATGATGTCTTAAGAGCCATCAACACCATTATGGATTACTTTGGACTGGCTCAAAGGGTTAAGAATGGGAGACACAATATTATACTGTTTCTCCCTCTTCTCTCCATGGCTGCTTCCAGCTGAAGCTGATAGATGAGAGATCTAGCTTTAGGACCTTGTTTTGTGGAGTATCTCAAGGTTCTTCCTACGCCTATATAACATCTAGGTGGATCTCTTGCATGAAGTCATCTGTTGGCATCTAGAGCAATTAAGTGATGCTGCCTTAATAGCCAGAAGCTGTGGAAGTCTGGATGAAGACAATTTCAGACTGAACTCTAGTTAAGCCTAGTAACCATGAACTTTGGGCATACCAAAACATCTCATCAGCAGTTTTGGATGGGATTTCAATTTCAAAGACTGAAATGTTGTGCCTTGTGGAGGTCTTCATAGACTCTTGAGTCCTGCATAAAGAATCATGGCCAGGAGGCCTTTTATACAAATCCATATTTATACCAACTGCACCAATTTCTGGATTGGGAGACTATACCATAATCACTCGTGTTTTAGTTAACTCGCACTTGGCTGCAGCAATGCACCCAACATGAGGCTATCTATTCAGGTAATTGAAAAGCTATAGTTAGTCCAGAATTAAGCAATGCTGTGGAAGTAGTACACCATAGTATAATGTTAACATCACTACATGAGATATACTGGTTACCAATCAATTTCTGGGTGCAATGCAAATTGCTAATGGCCACCCATAAAGCCCTTCACAATACAGGGCCTAGATATCTGAAGGACTGTTTTTAATTATCTCTTGTCCAACCAGACCTGATAGGATTGGCACGCTCTGGATCCCATCAGCCAAGTGTTGACTTTCAGGGGGCATGCTTTTTCTCTTGCATTATCTACCTATAGAATAATGTTCCCTGAAATTCAGATTGACCTGGTCCTGCTGCCCTATAAAAAAGCTTTGAAGACTTCATTCCTCCAGGGATTGGACCAAGAAATTACAAGAGCCTATTCTGAATGTAAATTCTGTCTGGCACTGTTTCAGATAATTTCTGCTATATTTTTAATTCTCAGTTTTTATTGATTTGTTGATTGATTGATTGATTGATTCATTCATTCATTCATGGATACCAATATGAATGCAAATATCTGTCTTTCTTCCTGCTAGGCACTTATTTCATCTGACTTTTGCAATTTCTTAAATTGGTTAAAAATGGGAAATTGGGAAGTGGTTATAAAATATGGTGTCCATATTTTGCTGGGAAAAAATAAGGGGCAAACCTGAAAAAGGGGCAAATCTGTGAGAGGGGTATAACAATAAATAATTCTTTATGCTTATAAATTTGCTTTACAAAGGAAAAATTAAGAATAAAACAAGAAAAACTTTACAAAAATATATATTATAATAAAATAAAAGCAAAGTATATGTATATATATTTTTAAAAAGACAATTCAATTCTATTTTTTTCACATGAATATGGAAAATGGTGCATTGTGGTACAGTACAGTAAAAGTTAAATGACCCAAACTTATCAAAATAAGTTTTTGAAAAACAACTCTAAAGGAAAGCTTTTTGAAATATTTTACAATAAAAATGTATGGTCACCGTAATATAAACTACCCATGTAAGAGCTGAAATGAAATAAATGTACTTTAATAATAACTAAAAAGAAATATATTTTATATATAATGTATTACAATAAACATATTACAGACTATATGAAAGAGAGGGACTGTAGAAAAGAAGTTAGGATCAAAGTTCCAAAAGAATTAATTATAAAAAATGAGTTTAGACACTTTGGGCATCAAATGTATATGATATTGCCAACTCCTTCCTACAAATGTTGATATTATTTCACATAGGAATAGAAAGAAACAAAATGCAAACAACATATGCTTGTGATAAAATTTAATATAAAGTTTTTTATTCCATGTTGCCTGAATGGTAGATAAAACATTCAGCCAGTTAAAAAAAAGAATGCTAGTTTAACTATTTTTAACCAGGTCCCTCTGCTTATTAGACTTTAGTCATAAAACCTGTAACTGAATTTCTCTGGCCTTTCGTTAATAACTAATTTTTATACAATATGTGCAGCAAAAGTGGTCCCTGGACATAGTCCTCCAGAAGTGGGTTTTTTTATCCCCCAAACAGGACTCTTTCCAGTTTAATGCAACTGGATGAGTCTGAATAGTAGCTGATCATTGGAAGCAGTGGAGATTAAGTGAATCTGAAGAGAAAGAACTGGCTTTCTCTGCCACTCCATTTCCCAGCACAACCAGGTATATGTGCGCGTACATACAGAGTAACTTTCAGTTGTTATCTCGGGTGCATGTGTTCAAAAGCTGCCCTAAACGCTTCTGCTGGTGGTGGGGATGGTAGTGGAGCGTTCCCTGGTGAAGCATCAGAGACAACTATTATAACCCTCCTGTAACTGTCACTTCTGATTCTAACTGTCAGCTATTCAGACTGATCAGTCTCTGAGCCAGGGACTGGGTCAGAGATCTGGTGGCTAAACAGCCTCCTCTCCCCTTCACCTGCTACGTCTCCCAGCCTCAGCAGCTGGTCCCTAGAATGGGATAAGTGGCAAGTGAAGAATAGGATAAATTCTGACAGATGACTAAACCTTCAGGTGATGTGATTGGCACATGATTTTCCCACTGGCTGGTGATGCTCACAATATGGGGGAAGAGCAGTGTTCCCAACACATGAATTGAGGACACATTTTTCAGCTCATAGACAGAACAGAAGCAACTGAAATGGGCAGCAGAGACAGTAAAATATATACCGGCTTAGTCTGCTCACAGACAGGAGAAAATCACTTCAGTTAGATTGCAGGGAAGAATTTTAAGTCAATCTACTCAGAAAATACAGACAGTAACATAGTGAAGTTCTAATGAGATACTGGTGATGAGATATTGGGAAGTTTTTGCTGTTGTCTTCAGCTCACAGAGGAATATAAAGCATGATGAACGGACAAAAATCCTGGACACTCACATTTGTTACATGCATGCCAAAAATACGCTCCCGATTATTGTAAAGCAATGCCAACTGTTGGGACTCTTTCAATTGCTTCCTGATTCTTCTGGCTTCATTGGCTATCTCATGGGCCCGGCCAATATCCATGTGTGCAGAAAATCCAGCCACTGCAATCTGGGAAATAAAACAGGTGTAATATATCGGAAGAGAGAATCCTTCAGACAAATATGTTGACTGGAAAATAGGTTTATGAATTTCTTCCAACATTTCAGTTGTGTAGTTGCCTTTTGGTTACAATTTCAATGCATTTCTGAGGAGAGATTAGCAACCAGTCTTGGAATAACATATTAGGGTTGCATTGCAAAAGGAGACGGAACATAAATAGATTTTTAAAAATGGATTGGGGTATTTTTTTATTTTTAAACTTTTAATCAACACAGACACACATATTCTTAAAATGATCCTCATCCAATCACGTTTCACTTGATTTTTGGATGGAAAATAAATCAAAAGGTGTATGTACAACTCCCCCCCCCACTCCATTCCCTTGGTTGCATACTCTTCCATACACATAAACACACATACATATATAATATTCATATTGAGAGGAATAGCATTGTAGATTTAGTACAGGTAGGTAACAAAATTTGAAAAGGTGGTATTTGGTGCATATGGTATTTAGGCAACAGGCTGTATACCTGGGTTTTAACAACTTGGTAGCAGCATGAATTAAAAGCAATATTTGCAAAATATTCAAAGTAACACCATTTCAAACATATGGAAAATAATCTCCAAATAGGAGTTGACATGTAAATACATTCAGGACAAGAGCAAATGTATAGCCTAAGCAAAACCATGGAAGCATATCCTTTTTATATGAAAAGATTTGAATTTTATATTAAAAGTCTACATGCCAAAGAACATTTATTGCAGGATTCAAAACAGTAGAGGGCTGTGTAAACCCCGATGATGATAGTGCATGACGATAGTGCATGGAACTATAGGAACAGTTGTTTTGACAAATGTGGTTAATACACAATTTCAAGCATCAGTCTTGGTTGTATACCCATGCATGTTTGTTTAATGAGAATGAGAGAATGAGAATGCAGAGAAACCTGCAATCAGGGCTTCGTACCTGAAGGCCATCTAAACGTTCCAAGAAATTGTTTTGATCCATCAGCTGAATTTTATGGAATCTTTCTTCATCTTCAACGTGCTGTTGCCTTATTAATTCAATTTGTGTACTGATCTTCAGAGGCCAGTTACTTGCAGCCCACCTGAAAGCACAAATGAATGTCTCTTGGGGTATTATAAGAAAGTGCTAATGCCTCTTACAACTAAATACAGGCAGTATGTGGGAATGAAAAGAAAAAAAATAATCCCACAAACTCCTTAATATCACACTGTTCCATCATGCATACAATCACACCTAAGTTCAGGATATATATTAAATAAAATAACTTTGGCTATGTCCTATGGCAAACCATGCTCTAATTCAAGAAAAGAAGCTCCAGGAAACAGAAGACAGAACAGCTATGCTAGTTCTCAGCCTATAAAATAGGAAATATTATAATGACCCATTTCATCATAAGGTATTTTTGAGCCTGATCACTGAAATAATAGTAGATAAATTATATTGCAAATCAAACATGCTATTCAAATTCTTAATAAGTTAAATTAACACCTAATTATGTTCAGGGTATTTCAACTCACATCATATGTAATATTTATGTTTTCTTATTGACTTTAAATGCTATGGAAAAGAGAATACATTGTACAGGGTGGGATCAATTTTTTTACTTTCTGCATCTAGTTTGTAGTATATATTTGCATTGAAATGTTGGCAAGGACAGACATTCTTGAGCAATTCATAGGTTCTTATGAATGTTCTACATCTATCTACACAGAAATATGCAGCCTAATAATCTCACACTTTACAGTCACTAAATTCATTGGTCTTTCATGAGATGCAATGTAAAGTAAAGACCTTTGGTTTTTTTTTTAAAAAAAGGTCAGAAACTACAAGATTGCCTAAATTCCAGGCTGCAAGCTCACACCATCACAGCTTCTGCATTTGAATAAGGTAGTGCAGCAGTATCTTTTCTGGCTGCCTGAAGAGATTTGATGAAGCCTTCTGATGTGTAAATAAAGCCCCGAGGCACAAAATATAATAACCCAGGCCAAAGGTCTTGCTCTGACTGCAGGGGAAATGACTTATGCTTACTTGTCATTGAAGTCATCTTGAGTCAAATTGTAAAGAAATTCCTCCATGACTTCATATTCTTCCATAACACTACTTATCAATTCCTACAGGACGATACATAGAGAGAGAGAAAAAAACAGAGGCAGACGTTATTTCCATGATCAACATTTATTCCATTACGGAACAAAATTTAATATGGTGAGATTTAGATACAAGTTTGAAGAAAGAAGAAATAATTCTATTGCTTGATTGTTAGGCTATAGTAATACAAGGAACATAGCAGGATCTAAAAACTTCTGAAGTATTATTTAGGATACTTTAGGAAGTGTAAGACTACAATGCAGACATGATATTCAGCAGGTTCTGACCAGTTCTGGAGAACCGGTAGCGGAAATTTTGAGTAGTTCGGAGAACCGATAAATACCACCTCTGATTGGCCCCGCCCCCATCTGCCTTCTGAGTCCCAGCTGATCGGGAGGAAATGGGGATTTTGCAGTAACCTTCCCCTGGAGTGGGGAGGGAATGGAGATTTTACAGTATCCTTCCCCTGCCACGCCTACCATGCCACGCCCACAGAACCGGTAGTAAAAAAAATTGAATTCCACCATTGCTACCGTAGTGGCCAAAATTGTGGAAACCTTTTAGGAAAAGTGTATTTTTGAGGTTTGAGGCTAATAACACCACTTTTTTTTGGAGTAGTACCATAAAATTATATATCAATGGAAAGATAATTTAATCAAGAACGTAATGCTTTTCAATCTTTGTTTGAGAGATAAAAGTGGCTTTTTTCGTGGAATTCTACATTTCAGGCCAAATTCCTGCAGTCTGCGCCGAATAGTCCTTGCACTCAACTTCACACTGCATTGCGCCATTTCATCTTCTATACAGCCAGATGATTTTCTTCTGTCATGTAGGCACAGTCCCTTAATTCTTCACTTGTGCATATTTTTCTGTCTTTACCAGTGTGGTTTTGTAGTGACTTAGTCTTCTTATACCTCTTCAAAAACTTAGAAATTCCACCTTTGGTTAAGTTTCCACCAATTTTTCTTCTAATTTCTTTATAACTGTAGCCTTGTTCACTTAATAATGCTATTTTACATCGCTTTCTGGGCGACCACTCAACTCTTTGCACCATTACTAATTTTATTACATTTTACAAGCTCACTAAATGAAAGAACACAAAAAAACCCAACCAACTTGATAGCGATCACATAACACACTGACAAATGTCTTCCTCTCAGCTTCAATACATGATATCAATAACTGAATCCTATTGTGATCTGATTGGCTCATTGCCAAAACAAGATGATACTTGATTGGTTCTCTAAACACTCATGCTCATTGGCTACAATCAGATGAAGGAAAGCTACTTGATATCAACCTAAGCAAGTTGTGCTTCCTTTTTCTGGTTATTTGCTATAACTTTTTATAAAATACAGATAATTGAACAAACTTTGTTGCATTACATTCTTGATTAAATTATCTTTCCATTGATATATACTTTTATGGTACTACTCCAAAAAAGTGGTGTTATTAGCCATCAAACCTCAAAAATACACTTTTCCCAAAAGGTTTCCACAATTTTGGCCACTACTGTGTAGCAGGGCTGTCAAACTAGTGGCTTGTGGGCCGGATGCATCAGCACAGGCCTTACCCACCCCAGCCCAGCAAATGGGAAAAATGTCACAAAACATCGTGAACGTCATGTGAGGGCAAACATGACATGGCGAATTTGACACCCGTGCTATAGATGATTCTTAAAGCCTGCTAGATCCTATTGGCAACTGCAAGACAGTGCTATTGCCAACCCTACCATGCTTTTTAGGGTTTTTTAATAACCTGGGAATCAACATAATTAGAGTTCACAGTCTGGGTGTCCTTTGATTATATCAGCTGCTACTAGATATACAGGTGGTGACTATGGCCAGGAGCACATTTGTATAATTATATCTAAGGCACTAACTGTAATTATCCCTGAACCAATTGGATTTGTGCCTTGTCACATGCTGTTTTGATTACTGTAACATGTTCTACATTGGCCTATCCTTCCCTTGAGAAGTGTCAGAAATTGCAACTGGCACAAACCGAAGTAGCTAAGCTGATAACTGATGCAGATAGAGAGAACATATGATGTCTATACTAAAAGGTCTGCTCTAGCTGCTAATCGCTTAGCAGAGCTGGTTCTGATTATTAAACATCTAAAGGGCATAAGGTCTGACTTTCTAACACAGTATCTTATCTATTTACAACCCTGCACATTGTTAAGATCTCAATGAAAGCCCACTGGAATCTATCTCTGCAATCATGAGTTTCTGGCACATGGGAAAGGCCTTTTCTTCTGTTGCTTCACATGTTATGGAACATACTCCTTCAGGAGCTGAGATTGGCTCCTAATCTCTAGGTGTTTAGGGAAATCTATAAAAATGCTGTTCTTCTGTTCCATGATGTTAGTATCAATTGTAGTGTTAATTTTTGTGTTTAAGTTTTTAAATTCTTGGTTTTTTAAAAATATTTTGTTATCCATCTTGAATACTTGCCAGAATAAAAAAGCAGGGTTTTTAATAACCTGGGAATCAACATAATTAGAGTTCACAGTCTGGGTGTCCTTTGATTATATCAGCTGCTACTAGATTTACAGGTGGTGACTATGGCCAGGAGCACATTTGTATAATTATATCTAAGGCACTAACTGTAATTATCCCTGAACCAATTGGATTTGTGCCTTGTCACATGCTGTTTTGATTACTGTAACATGTTCTACATTGGCCTATCCTTCCCTTGAGAAGTGTCAGAAATTGCAACTGGCACAAACCGAAGTAGCTAAGCTGATAACTGATGCAGATAGAGACAACATATGATGTCTATACTAAAAGGTCTGCTCTAGCTGCTAATCGCTTAGCAGAGCTGGTTCTGATTATTAAACATCTAAAGGGCATAAGGTCTGACTTTCTAACACAGTATCTTATCTATTTACAACCCTGCACATTGTTAAGATCTCAATGAAAGCCCACTGGAATCTATCTCTGCAATCATGAGTTTCTGGCACATGGGAAAGGCCTTTTCTTCTGTTGCTTCACATGTTATGGAACATACTCCTTCAGGAGCTGAGATTGGCTCCTAATCTCTAGGTGTTTAGGGAAATCTATAAAAATGCTGTTCTTCTGTTCCATGATGTTAGTATCAATTGTAGTGTTAATTTTTGTGTTTAAGTTTTTAAATTCTTGGTTTTTTAAAAATATTTTGTTATCCATCTTGAATACTTGCCAGAATAAAAAAGCAGGGTTTTAATAAATAAATTATAAACACTGATATTGCTAGTGCTCAGTCAATTTATATACTCAAGATCTAAAAAAACTGAACTAATCATTTTGCAGCAAATGTTCCATGCAGTTTATACACCAACAGATATTTCTACAGCCATAGCACTTCTGTCCCCAGATATCTACATCTTTTGTTTGAAAACAAGAGCGATATTGCTCTGTTTGTTCATAGTTTGTTTGTTTGTTTGTTTGTCTGTTTATTTATTTATTTAGTCACACAGTATATATAAGCATAAGCATGAAATAACTATACAATATATAAGCATATATATAAGTGTTGTGTCTTCGCCCCCCCCCCCCCGAACCTGTCCCCCCCCCGAACCTGGCCTCCTGGCAGAAAGTGACTCAGAGAGCGAGGGGGAAGAGCCGACAGGGCTTCCCTCTGCAGAGCCTCCTTCTCTGGCTCCGCTCCAAGTCCCAGAGGCAGGCCAGGTGGAGGAGATGACGAGGCCTCTGTCTCCTGCATCTCCTCCCTCTCAGGCTATGCCTCAAGACCCAGCTGCTGAAAATCAGTTGTGGCTGGACCCCCCACCCGGTATCGCAGACAGGAGAGACGCAACATCAAAAGAAAGAGTGGGGCAGGCCTAGAGAGTGCTGAGTCACGGAGCCACACCCCACAGGATATAAAAGCAGGAGGGGCTGCCCTATAGTTCTTGTGATGAACAAACAATTGACTGTTGAAAACGTTGGCTGTACTTTGGCTCCTGGACTCTGTTTCACTTCCTTCTGAACTTTGGGATTGTTCCAGCTTGGACTGCAATCGCTCTGATAGATAAGAGGACTTGGCAAGAATAAATTGCTGGCACATCTAGTCAGTTTGTGTTTCTAATTGATTGTGGTTGGGGGGACAGAACAATAAGTATGAGTATGTAATAACTATATTAACTGGATATAACAAAAAGAGACAATAGGACAGGAAAGGTAGGCACTTTTGTGCTCTTATGCATGCCCCTTACAGACCTCTTAGGAATGGGGTGAGGCCAATAGTAGATAGTTTTTGGTTGAAGCTTTGGGGATTTTGGGAAGAGACCTCAGAGTCAGGTAGTGTATTCCAAGCATTAACAACTCTGTTACTGAAGTCATATTTTCTGCAATCAATATTGGAGCGGTTAACATTAAGCTTAAATCTATTGTGTGCTCGTGTATTGTTGCAATTGAAGTTGAAGTAGTCTTTGACAGGAAGGACATTGTAATAGATGATTCTATGAGTTAAACTCAAGTCATGCCGAAGACGGCGTAGTTCTAAATTTTCTAAACCCAGGATTTCAAGTCTGGTGGCATAAGGTATTTTGTTGTAGTGCTGTGCAGAAGCTTGAAATGTGTTTTTTTTTATATAATGCTATAAATATGTTTTCCAGAATATGTTATAGTTGCAGTTTCTTAAAAATCTGCATCAGCTTACTAAGTACAGACTACAAAATCAGGGACTTGGAACTTTATTAGTTAATTACTAATAAACTAACTAACAGGGACTTTATTAATTAGTTAAGTAAGGTGCTCCCATTTGGTCTGACAAAAATAAATGTTTATATACTCAACCACTACTCCTTCAAGATAATTTATACATATTGAAACTTCCAGATGAGGACTGAAGAGCTAAGACATCTCTGAATGAGCGGAGACAATGACTGCAGTGATGAGCAAAGGATAGGGAAGTAGATCAGTCCCATGGAATCTTCCTGCATAAGAAGATAACATGAAATTGCCCGTGTGTGCTCCTCAAAGCTGCTGCTCACGATAGGATAGCGATTTCCCACAGGTTTGAGTGCTAGGAAACGAACTATCATATTCTCAGCTGCAGAGGAATCTTTTAAAGAACATTCACTTGTAATCACTTTGTAAAAGGACCTATTCAACTACCTTAAAGATATTAGAGATCTTAAATAGTACAACTGAAAAGCCACCTGGTGAGTTTACCTTCATTCTTGAATAAATTAAAAATTATCTGTAAGCAGAAAAACTTTTAAAAAATAGAAATAAATTGGTAGAAAGCTAAATAAGAATCTGGTTCAAGAACATTATAAATGGATTAAGGGTCCAGATACTTGGAATAGTGAATTCCAAGAGTTGGAAATAATTATATGGAAACCAATTTGTTTAGTCTATCCTAAATGAAATTGAAAATTTGAGATTTATGATTTAAGAAACTGAACATCAGAAAGGACTAAAGATTCCAGGCAGAAAGGAAAAATAAAAAAAAGTAAAAAGTCTGGCTCTTGTCTTTAGTCAGCAGCAGAGCTTGCAAAATTATAGAAAATGCTTTTACATTTGAAATTGTTCAGGAATTTTTTGAGGAATGGGGTCAAAAATAGCAGCTTCATAATAGTATTACTTAAATGAATAGATTGTCCAAAATATATTGAATAAGAAATTAACGATGTGAAGGAAAATACCTTAGAAGATAAAGAGATGAAACAAATTTTAACATGCAGAAACCTCAAAATGTAAATAATTTGCAGAAATATTGGAAAATAAAAAAGGACTATAAGACAGAGAAAACAACTGAAGTGGAAATACAGCTGACAAGCCAAGAGATTGACTGGACCTTTTATTGTAAATTTATTTTACAAAAGAAATTGGATAAAATCTTAAAAAAATATCTGAGATGAGAAAAAGATCAACTCTTACAACAGCATCTGAATGAACTAAAGATTATGATTGTTAGAAGCAAAAAAGTACAAAGTTGGTTCATTTGATCAATGTTAAAATAAGATATATTTGTATAAATTTGGGGTCTCTTTATGGATTTTTTTACTAACATAGGATGAAATGTTAATAAGTTATGGATTTGCAAAAGGATAAGAAGTAATATTTGCATGTAAGGTTATAGGGGGTCATGAAATTAAGTTTGTTTGTACTTATGATGAAGATTGGAAGCTACTTTTTAAAATGTTTCTTTTTTTCTTTTCTTTTTCTGTACACTGTTTATTCTCTTTTCTTCTTTACTTTCCCCTGTTTCTGAATTTAGTTTATTTTCTTTTGTCATTCTTATTGAGTGAGTCCTACCTTAGGTATAAAATATTGTATGGTGGACTTTTGGCCTGTCATCCTCTCTCAGTCCAACACCACACAGAGACATTGTTATGTTGTGAAGAAAATAGGTGGAGGAAGGAGTATTGCTAAGTTTGCCACTTTGAGTTGTATATGGAAACAAAAGCAGAATAAAATAGCAATAGCACTTCGACTTAAATACTGCTTCACAGTGCTTTATAGCCCTCTCTGAGCAGTTTACAGAGTCAGCATCTTGCCCCCAACAATCTGGATCCTCATTTTACCAACCTCGGAAGGATGGAAGCTGAGTCAACCTTGAGCCAGTGAAAATCGAACTGTCGAACGGTTGGCAATCGGCAGTCAGCAGAATTAACCTGCAGTACCGCATTCATTAATAACCACTGTGCCATCAAGAAGCTCCTATATTTAAAATGCTTTCAATTTGTTTTAAAAAAAGAACACTTAGACATATTGTTTCAATAGTGCACATTCCTAGATTAAAAACAGCTTAGATATAAGTCTAAGTTCCACCTATTACACATGACATTCCGGTTATTTGATCCCATCTCCCTGACTACATGTCACCTCCTGCACTTTCAATTTCTCTGGGATTCCTTTCATCCATTCCCGCAGCTCAGCTAGTTCCTCAATGCTGTTTGGTTTTTCATATATTTTTCGGCTGATGGCCTTGAAAGCATCACAGATCTGCAAAATGATATAATAACTCTGTCAGCGCTAAGTCCAAAACAAAGAATTCAATCAAGTGCATCAAAAAGGTGAGGTCAGGTGTCTGAAATTGAGACGAAACTACACTTTATATAGACCACCTGCTCCTGCCCAGGCCACTAATCTCACAAGCCTTTTCTATGTCTCCAAGACAACATTTAGTTAACATCATTATGTTCTGTTTTTCCTCCCTATTGTCCTCTCCACAAGCGATAATAGGCTGTAAACAGAAGATGTCTGATTATGTCATGTGTCTTCACTGAGATATTGTAAAAAAAATCAAAGGAAATGCAAGTTTGTAAATGATAATCGTTCTTCATAATTTATGATAATAATATTGGGTTTCACATGTCAATAAGCCATCTCTGGCAAAATAATTGTAGATTTCCAGAAATAATTATAAAATTATTTGGTTACTCCTCTAAATGCAATGTACCCAGTATAAAACTCACATCTTCTACTTGACGATGTAAATTCCTGGCCAATATGTCCAGCATTGAAGTGGCCAAAGCTTTGCATTTCTTGGATAGGCTCTGCCTTACACCTTCAACGCTGAGATAAAAAGGGCCAATGACCATGAAGCTTGGCAAACTATTATCCAACAACTCTTTTTCTGCCAGATGCTTGTTTACTATTTCCCTCACTTCTGGAGCAGAAGGGCAACTGATCTCATAGTCTCTAGAAATAAGCAGAAATACATTTTCAACAAACAAGCAACCAAACCAGATAATACAGCTATGGTAGGAATGCTGCTTCACAAAACTTTTAAATATTTACATTTGTATATAATCATTTTCTCCAACCTGGTTAACAACTCCTAACATTCCCATCAGAATAGAAGGTAACAATCTATATTCAGGAACACAATTTCTCCTCTGAAAACTATGGTGGGTCAGGATAGTAGTCAGACAGTAATCAAACTCCCCAGAAAACCTGATTCTGGATGTCCCCAGAGTCTTCTGCCATCAAATATCAACAGCACAGAAAAAACAGCAAACAGGATTAAAGCTCAACCATTTAGTCCTCCCTTACTGGGAGGAAAGGCTGATTGCTGTATTTGCTCTCTGAATGACAGCAGAAATGCAATGTTTTCTTGCTTCTTTGCTAAAAGGAAGGAAGGAAAACCTCATTACTTTCCTTTTCCTCTCAGGAGAAAGGGAGAAAATCAGTCCATTTCTAAGAAAGGTAGAGAGTGTGTATATGTGAATGTAAGTAGGCATATATGGGGGCGGTGAGATGACTAAAGAGAATCATGCAAGAAAAAGAATCACTTTCAATTGAAAAAACTGCTAAATATAAAGTCCCCAGAGAATTCTTTCAGGACCTGATGTGTCCCACAGGATCAAAGTCTCCACTCCTACCTTGGGAACTAGATACTCATGTACACTTTGTCCAGTATGTATCAACATTAGTTTAATACAATGTTTTTAACCTGATCAAATGGAATCATATTTAATTCTGTAGTAGATTTATTTATTTATTTATTTATTTATTTATTTATTTATTTATTTATTTATTTATTTATTTATTATTTTTATACTTTTATACCGCACCATCTCCCGTAGGACTCAGGGCGGTTCACAGGCATATTAAAAATACAACAATAATAAATAAGCAATTTAAAACCCAATTAAAACAAAATATTATAATAGCCAATCACTAAAACGGTGAAAACCGGTTAAAACCCATTAAAATTAACTAAAAATATTTTATTCTTAGGCTAGTCCAGCTCGCTGAAATAATAAAGTCTTCAGTTCACGCCTGAAGGTCCGAACGTCAGGGAGTTGCCATAACCCTGGAGGAAGCTCGTTCCACAGGGCCGGTGCTGCCACAGAGAAGGCCCTCCCCCTGGGGGTCGCCAACCTACATTGCTTGGTCGACGGCACCCGGAGGAGGCCCGCTCTGTGGGAGCGCACCGGTCGTTGGGAGGCTATCGGCGGCAGAAGGCGGTCTCGTAGATATCCCGGTTCTAAGCCATGGAGCGCTTTAAAGATGGTGACCAGAATTCCATATATGGAATAAATTATATTTTTCAGTTCCTAATAAACTGGAAAGGCTGCACTTTCAGCTCTAGGCCTTTTTTGCCTAGAGCCTAGGGTTCTACACTGATAATGATTTACATCTACATAGGCCTATTCATGATGCTAATTTTAACTTTTGAAGCATATCCAATATGGCCTAGTTCTTGTGTATTTGCAGGATTGTCTCCTTCTATTGAAAGCAGTTGGAGGCATGCATTCTCATTGTGGATTCCCATATTGTGGAATATCCACCCCACCCACCCACCCACCCTGCCCTGAATTATGAGGAATTCCCATCTTGCTTGCATTTTACAAAGCAGTGAAATCCATCCTGGGCAAATGGACTTTTGATGTGGAGAGAACCCCTTGGGCTGCATCTGTAATTTTTTATATTATGTGAAGAATTATAGCTTTATATTCTCTGTTATATAGATCTCCCTGCATTATTGTAACAAAAATGGCAAAATAAAAATATTTTTATTTAAAAATAAATAAACAATAAATAAGAAAGCAAGCAAGCAAGCTGAAGTTCCAGATACCCAGAAGCAAATTTAAACAAGGGGAGATTCAGCCTGTTTATTTAAAATGGCAATACATGCAGAGCTAATCTGTAGTTCCACTTAGGAAGTGGTGATCAACTGGAAAGTCATGATTAAGAAAATAATTTTAAAAATTCAACTTTATACACAGTAGGAAATAGTTATCTTGCAAAAACGGTTATCTAAGACATAAAAGGAACAAAATAAATCAAATAATAAGTGTTTGAAGCAAAAGCTGAAAGAAAGATAATGAGAAGCAACATGCGCTTTGCAAACAGTGTTTTAAAGCTCAATTCCTTGATGATGATAGTAAGCCTCTATAAAAAAATGGACACAGGAATGAAGAGTAAAAAGAGAAATGATATAGAAACATTAGTTTTTTAGATGAAGGAAAGAAAAAGTAAGAAAATGAATTATTATATAAGAGGATACAAAGACGAATATATCATTATAAGATTTTAATAGATTGGGCTTAAAACAATTTTAGTATAATATGTGAATGATATTTTAAATAAGTAAATAAATGCTTAACGTATACTGATCTCTCAAAAATAGTTTTTCCTTTATTACATTTATATTCAGTTTTTCCTCTTGGAATCAAGGCTGCCTACACTATTTATTCAAGAGTAGCAATTGTGCCTTCTTATTCAGTATGTATTTATGGTCACATATAATTTTTCAATGGGAAGAAGCCTTAAAATATCTACTGTTTTAGGAAAGGTAAAAATAAATTGAAAAATGTGACTCACACCCCTCATCTGCATTAAAAAAAAATCAATCAGTAACCATTCTGATGTTAAAGAAAATATAATCAACTTGATATAGTTTCTAATATCAAAAGCAGAATCTATACTCCTTTCAGTCAAGTGCACAGTATTCATGAAACAGAGGTTTCCTAACCCATTCCTCTTGGTGCCAAACACCTGCTCCTGAGAATTGAGGGGACCTGTGGGAATGATGGAGAACATGGTGGGGAGCTGCAGATGGACAGGAAATGGATGAAAAAGTAATTGGAGCAAGAACTTAGGATCCAAGCCAATATGTTTTAGAAAGCTAGCTTTTTTTTTGCCCTTTAATTCTACTGAAAGTAAAGTCAGAGTGGTTGTGTATCAATCTACCCTTTCAGTTTTTAGTTCCTGCTCTTGCATGTGAATACTGCTTACTTTAAGAGGCTGTGGATATCGCGATTATTCAGTTCTAAGTACTTTTCATAATTCTTGGCATAAGCTTGAAGGGGGATCAGTGCTTTGCGGATGCAAGTACAGATGGTATTCCGCAATTCTATCACAGCTGGCTCATTCAGACCCACAGACTCTAACAATGGTGTGCCACAGATGAACATGTTTTCAAGCACATACTGAAAAAGAGATAAAAGAAGAGTCATTTAGCATAAACAGGATTATCGTCTGCTTCTATTGTTTCTAAAAAGGTGGTTGCACAAAATTAAAAGCCACCCATAACCATACACTATAACAAGATTCCTCTTATATTTTTGACTTCAGTATCTTACAGAAACTATTTTTTCCCCTCATAACTACCATAATAAAGGTTATCATACATGAGTATGATTATAATAGAACTGGTCTATTATAAACAATTCAAAGTTCTAAAAATAATATATGGAGCTCAGTTTGAATTCCTAGTCATGCTAAATGTGATTTGCACCAAACGTTGCCTTAATTGTGTTGCAGCTTATCTCTACAAGCTGTTCACAGTAGCAGGCTTCATACCCCAGCTTTGGGGAGATTAAATATTTTGGCTAACCTATCCTTTTAGCATGGCTTGCTGGCATTCAGTGAAAAACAATGAAAGTATTCTTTTCTTTTTAATAAAGAAGATAGAAATTCTTGATGGTAAAAAGATCTCCCACCCTAGCCAAATCAGCAGAAGCATATTGCAAGAATTGAATAAAAAAACTTTCAACTTACTCTAAAAGTCACTTTAATAATGATTTGTGCTGAGATTTGAATTTTGAAATAAAAAACTTTTTTTTTAATCTCCAGCACACCACTTTATAAAGAAGCATCAAGATAAATACATATAATGAAACATCTCAGATATTCCCTTTACTTTGGTGTCAGCATTAATAGCTTCAGGATTTAAAATTACAGCATTATTGCCAACACTTTCTCATTTAAATCTGACATGTTTTCCTCAATCGGAAAAGTGTTAGTGGAGTCCTCCTCTGGCAATATGTCAGTGCTAAAAAGTGTTAGCTAAATCCTTCTGCAAAATCCTCCCTTATCTTCTGCCCCTTAAAATTTTAGAGTTTTTATATCTCTGTATAGGGTGGCTGTATGAAACTTACAACACAAATTGAACTGACATTTCTCAACTCCTCTCCCTGACTCCCCCCCACCCCCAAATATCAGGATGTGACATCAAAATCAATCTTTCCCTAAACCTCAGTACATATTACGGTAACTAAAGAACTGCATTAATTTCTCAGTTGAAAAAGAGACTAACCCATGACTTGGCTGTTGCTTTCAATTATTACAATTATAACAAATTACAGTATTGTTTTTGAAAAACAAGTATTAATTAGCCTGAAAATCTCCAGCATCCTATCTTTAAATATTTGGAGTTTCAGTTTATAAAACTGTGATAACTTCATAAAACTGGCATGTGGCCATTGCAAAACAAAAGGCAAAATATTTTTCTGGATTGAGAAATATTTAGAATCTATAAAGACTCAATCTGGATCACCGGGATCAAAGGTTTAATCTTCTGAGCTTTCGGATTTATGCTGGAGCCCATCCTCAGGGAACTTCTCTTTAGCAGAGTGTGTCATGAGAAATTCCCCAAGGATGGGCTCCAGCACAAATTTGAAAACTTGGAAGACTAAACCTCAGGTCCTGGTGATTGACCCAGATTGGATCCTCCAACATTATTCTGGGATATTTATATTTGCCTCTATAAAGACTACTGTGTAACTCCTTAGTATAAACAATGAAGCCTGCAATGGTATAATTATGCACATTTTATAACCTGGAACATATATCAGAGTGAGAAAACATTTGAAAGAAACTCACTTTCTCCAGTTGTGGTATACTATGTGTAGCCAAGATCCCTTTATTAAAAAGAGAAACAACTGATGTCTCAAAATTCTCCAAAGGCGTGCTAAAATGGACACCATAACTGTCTAAAGCCAAATCAATTATAAACAGGGGATTTTTTCGTGGCCTGCAAGAGGGAGAATATAGAACTTTCACATTGTGTTATGGATAAACAGATTCAAGCATTAACTCATCTCTTTACTAATTAAAATCCACTAAGCTGAAAACATATTCCAGTTCTATTTGTTTGTATTCCATAGAACTAGGAGCCCATACATATCCTACATTTCTACCAGAAGGCATTTTCACACAATGTTTAATGGAGCTAATATTATCACTGTAGTAAAATAGATGGTTTCACGGGGGTATTGTTACATTGGTTGACATCTGTTCTATGATACTGTATTCTAAAATGGATAAAATATTCTGGCTGAGCATTATTTTTATTCAATTTGTCAGTTTATCAAAATTTAATATTAATGAATATCATAAGGAATTTATCTATAATATATACTAGTATGCAATTAAAAAACAATACAGCCGCTGGGTACAACTAGGGTAACACTTATGTAAATTAGGCACAGGTGGCACTCAATATCTTATATTTGTTATGCATTTTTGTATAACCAGAGTTAGTAAATACCAATCTGATCTTGTTATCTATGGTAAGGATTGTGCATATTTCTAATTTTGGGCAGAGGGATTTTATCTAGATCCAGTTTGGTCCAGTGATTAAGGCACTGGGCTAGAAAGAGGAAACCATGAATTCAAGTCCCATCTTGGTCATGAAACCCAGTTGGGTGACCTTGGGCCAGTAACTCTCAGCCCAACTCATCTCATAGGTTTATTGTGGACAAAATAGGAGGAGGAAGTTGTGTTGGATATGTTCTCCATCTTGAATTATTTGCAAAAATCATAAAAGTGTGATATAAATAAAAGTAAACAAAATAAATCTATTTTCATATTTAAAAGAATGCATCAGGCCTTCACCCATCCATTGTCCCAGAGATTTGCCACTGATCTTCCCATCAGTCTGCCTACTTCCAACCTTCTGGTGTATACGTACCAATCTTTGCAAAAAAAAAACACAAAAAAACCAATACAAAACACCTTTTGATTATTTTTTAGGATTTCAGAACCTATTTTCCTAAGTTCCACAAGCTCAAGGTCTTCTCAAATTAATTTATATAATAAAACGAATTCCTGTTCAAATGCCTCAAAAATATTTTTATAGTTAAAATTCTAGTTTAGAAAATGTTTATGGGGTCTTTGATTCCAAGAATATCTTTACAGAAAATACAATTACCAATTAATAAGGAAGGATTTGGTTTACTAAAACTAGAGTTATATCATCAAGTTTACTTAGTTGTCAAATATTTAAATACTGGAAGCTAACCATTAGTATTGATTTTGTAATTTGGGCAACTTTGGAATACATATATATTCCTTTGGTTGTCTTTCATTTTTGGTTATTTTTATTTTATAGACATTTGTTATCAATATATTTGATATGCAGATGTTAAGAAAAGGGTGGAATGAAGAACTAGAGGCTCCTATATTGCTTAGAAAATTGGAGAATGTCTGAACTTCTATAGCAAGCATGTCAATAGACTTCAATATTACACCAAAAATATTTAGAATCTATGGGACTCCACTGCATGTACAGAGGCTTAAAATGTCACAAAAAAACAACATCATGACGTCCATGAGGGTGGGCGGAGCCTCCTGCAGCCGTCGCTACCAGTTCGCCCAAGCCAGATAGAATCGGCTGGATTTCACCTCTGGAGGAAAGGAGGGAGAGAGAGAGGGAGAGGGGGAGGGAGGGAGAGGGAGAGAAAGAGAAAGAAACAGACCCAGTTTGGTGTAAATAGGAGAAGATAGAATCTAATCCCACGTGAGGCACAAAACCAGCTGGATGATCTTGGGGCTAGTCACTTCCTCTAAGCTCTAGGAAAGAGGCAATGGCAAACCACTTCTGAAAAACATTGCCAAGAAAACTGCAGGGATTTGTTCAGTCTATGAGAATCAGACATGCATGTATGCACACACAGACGCAGACACAGACACACACAAATGCTTGCATGTTTGCATCAGAGAATTATATACAGAATTGTAACTGTTTACCGTTGCAATGACATAATATTTTCTATTTTTGGTTGTATTTTTTTTTCATTTATTTTTAAGCATTTCTTATGTAACTTATGGTTTTTTTAATAATATTTATATCTTTGTGTTTTGTTCATTTAGTTTTTTTATTTTTCTGCTATTATTTTAAAAGTAATAAAAATAAATTTTAAAAAAATCTAAAGTTTTGTTATCTGCAACTGCATTTACCAGCATTTCCCTTCTAGACATTATTACAGGGGCCATCGGAATGCAGGAGAAATTGTTGAATAAAGCAGTCTTAAATTCAAATTAAATTAAATTAAAATAAATTACTTGTATCCTTACTTTAGGTTCTTATCATTTATTGAGCTACCTGTAAAAAATACATAGTGGTTTCTTTGGGATGATTGAGAACCTGAAAAGCTGTTGCAACTTGTTCCCTTGAAACCCAGAGACTGAGAAGTTAGGTGAAGCAAAACGCTCTGTTGAGCATCTCAAAAAAAAGAAAAGAAAAAAGAGCAAGGTAGTTTTGCAGCAATTTCAAGTATAGCTTAGCTGAGCCAACAATAAGCTGGCTCAGCTGCCAAACTGAGTTAATAATATGAGATCACAAAGACACAGAACTGATTCTAGGATGATATAAATCCATATGGATATGTGAAATGCTTGGGTGCAGTGGCATTACTTCATCAGGAACCTCAGAAAAGACAAAATACGTTTAAAGGTTCAACTCGTAAGAAAAGGAATACATTTCAAAAATATTGATTAGCGTTCTTCAGATCGGAGACATTTCTTCATTGTCTTACTTGTAAGGGCTATTAACAAGATCCTCTCCCCATGTCAGATTTTCAGGGCAATCCAGGACACTGTGGCAGGCATCCACAAAGAGCTGTGTGAAGTTTACAAGTGAATCCTGGACCAGGTAACGTACAGAGTCTTGTAGCATAAACTTGATAAGCTCCATCAACTGATGAAGCTTGGACATCTGATATACTTCCCATTTTGTCTCATATAAGTTATACCAGCCTTTGCCTATGTCCCTCAGGCTGCTTCTTACTGCTATCTTTAGAGTATTGATCCATGTATCCTTGAGGAACATTGAAATCTGCAGGCAGTCAAAACAAAAGGATAAAAGAATCTTCATCTTAGTTTCAAACTTCATATATGCACGTTAAATGGATACAGCAGTAGATACTTGCCAAGTCTAAAGAAATGCAGTAGTGGAGAGTGGGTGGTTAGTCCTTCTCTTCTCTGGCTTTTGTTTGCATTAGTACACATCTCTATTACTATCCCTTTTGGGGAAGCAAGGAGTGGCTGAAGTTTGCAGTGGACAAAAATAGAGGATATCTATTCCCTCCCCACCTCCATTTTAAATCATCCCCCTGAGACTGCTTTGTCTGGGAAAAAAAGGCATTATAGGGTTATTACATATTTTATGGTCCACAGAATGCTATTCTGTAAACAGGAAGAATTTTATTGTACTTTAATGACATTCTGCTAATAGCAACAGTTCCCAAAGCAATCTACACCAAAACAAATCTTTCCCCATAGAATGTTACACTGAAATAATCTATTTTTTAAGAAGAGTGCAGCATTTACTCTCAAGGACAGCAAAAACAAACTAAAACCCTTGGTTTTCCTAAGTTATGAGCACAAAAGCTTTTCCTTCTACGGTTATATCAAACTACTTCCTTTGAAAAGCAGATGATATTATATTTTATGGGATCTTGCCTATTTCCCCTCACATAAAGCAGCTTTAATGCTACCTCCTCTAAATATTTAACCTGCATATTTCCTACTGTTTTTCTTTTAAGTGGTTGCTTCTCAAACTTCTGGGCTACTTTTCATTTTGAGGCAGATTATAGATAAAAGAAAGTTTAGGAAGTTCTTCTGTGTAAACAATTCATAATTAGTAGAGAACATGCATGCATAGCTTTTCATTCTTGAACCATGTTATTGCAATTTGCAGAATAAAACTTTGGGATCCAGGAATGGAAACAGTAAACTGTGTTTGGAAATCAGCAGTACCTGTTTTTTATTCAAAGCTCTTCTGGTTTTCCCCACTTAAATTGGGCTATGTCCAATATATCTGTGATTAAGCTATACATAATGATAATCATAGAAGCATGAATTCTAATCTAAAACATATAGTCTCTGAACCATGCTGTAAATTGATTTTATTAAAGTGGGTAGGATGGTGCTTAGGTTAGCTATTTTCTCTCAATCTAAACTAAGCAGCCAACATTTCTTGGCTGCTGAGCATAGTTAGTCCTCAGTGGGCTGTTCTGGAAGCTGAATGCCTGCAGATCTTGGAGGACTCCCAAGCTTGCTGATATAACATTGGTATCAATATGGCCAACTTGGTGAACTATTTTTTCCATCAGTATATATGGTTATGTTGTTATCTCACCCCATGATCAAAGAAACCTCTGTGTGCATTTCTTCTAGTTTTTATCATACAGTAGCCTAAGTGAAAGAGGGAGTTCCATGTTCTGAAGAACAGTAAGCACAAGTCTCATCTGGCCTAAAGTAATCTTCTACCACTGTATTACATGGGGTCCTTTCATCCAACACACCGTGGTTATAATCCTTTACATTTGTACATCTCAAAGAATGCAAAGAATGTTACCTGGGAAAAGGTTTGGGTCTGAATCTGTTCAAATGTTTCAAGTCGTCCATACTTAGTCAGAGTGGAATGGAAAAGAGACATAGCAGCGGTTTTATTGCACTCATCTCGCACCTGGCACAAAGCCATGATAACCTCTGGCCGTGTCAGGAGAGAGACAAAACTGAAAGTTTCTCTTTGCTCATTAAATGGATATTCTGGAACTTCAATGAGCCCTGGTAATAAAAAGAAAGATGTTATTGAAGTAATCAGTCTCACAAGTAAGCCTCTTAAATGCAGATAGATACATACATATCCACCCCTTTGTTCCCTTTTGAATAAACAATGTTATGCAAACAACCAAAAAAAGAGTAAAAGGAAGCAAGCAAGCAGACAAACAATAAAAGTGGAATAAAAACAATAAATCTTGCTTTGCTAACACAATTGGCTCTGTCTCTCCAATTCTTTCTATAGTTTCGAATCAACCTAGTTTCCATCTGGTCTGTGCATCAGTTCAAATATTGCCTTTTCGTATTTAAACTACTGATTTTAAGCTTCTCATCAACACCATGTAACCAAAGCTTTTTCCTGATCTCACATAGTTACATTCTTTTCAATTCCACTTTTCCGCATGTCATCATTATTCTCACAGATATCTCGAAATACTCCTTGCAGCATTGTCACTTCAGTTTCAAATTATTTTTTAATTACATTCTTCTGATGTATCCTTTAACTTTTTCATCCTCTTCAAAAATATTTGCTTTGATTTCCATTAAATTTTGTCATTTTTCTCTCCTTACTTCATATGTAAATTTAGTTTATTTCTCTATAAACATATTGTATAATAGCTTTTTTTATCCTCATTTTTGTAGCAATTGTTGTTTTACATGCATTTTTCTCATCTAGAGTCCTTTTCCCATGAGCATTCTATCATTCATACTTTTTCATTCTTGCAATTAGCCTAATTACACACTCTGGCATTTTTAAACATAATTCTTTTTAGGTTCCATATCCTATTTTCTAATCTCCATTATAAATGCCATCATTAAATCTTCTAATACTCTTTGTATAGGATTAATAGTTTCTCTTCTTTAGTCATTCTATTTCACTCTAATGTCTTTCACTTTTTTCATTTTCTTTCATGCTTATTTATTGCTAACTATCTTTAACAATTCTACTAGTTTATACAGTTATGCTTGAAAGTTTGTGAACCCTTTTGATTTTTCAATATTTTTGCATAATATGAACTAAAACACAATCTGATCTCCATGTAACTCCTAAAATTTGATAAAGAGACCCCAATTAAACAAATCACATAAAAGTATTATACCTGTCCATTTATATACTCTATAACTGTCTGGTTCGGTTCTGCAACCCAACAAGAAAAACACAGACTTCAGAGGATAATTAGAACTGCAGAAAAAATAATTGCTACCAACTTGCCTTCCATTGAGGACCTGTATACTGCACGAATCAAGAAGAGGGCCGTGAAAATATTTGCAGATCCCTCGCATCCTGGACATAAACTGTTTCAACTCCTACCCTCAAAACGACGCTATAGAGCACTGCACACCAGAACAACTAGACACAAGAACAGTTTTTTCCCGAAGGCCATCACTCTGCTAAACAAATAATTCCCTCAACACTGTCAGACTATTTACTGAATCTGCACTACTATTAATCGTTTCATAGTTCCCATCACCAATCTCTTTCCACTTATGACTGTATGACTATAACTTGTTGCTGGCAATCCTTATGATTTATATTGATATATTGATCATCAATTGTGTTGTAAATGTTGTACCTTGATGAACGTATCTTTTCTTTATGTACACTGAGAGCATATGCACCAAGACAAATTCCTTGTGTGTCCAATCACACTTGGCCAATAAAAAATTCTATTCTATTCTATTAAGGAGAATGGGCCAAAGCTACATATTTGTGTGTGGCAAAATATATGAACCTCTAGGATTGTCAGCTCATTTGAAGGGAAATTTAGAATTAGGATTTCAGACAATGAGATAATGATCAGGTGAAAGTGTTGAAGTCTGCCTTATTTAAACAGTTCTGAGCATTTACTATCGAAGTCTGATATTCACAATACAGGTATATGGAAGTGTTTTCATGGCTTAAAGAAAGAAGATTTCTGAAATAGTTATTGATTCTTACCCGGCTGGAAAAGTTTAGAAAAGTGTCATGCAGATGATATACAAATCACAGGTGAAATTCAGTCCGTTCTCACTGGTTCACCCAAACCATTAGTAAATTGCTTAGGCAGTTTGGAGAACTGGTTAAAAATAAAGTACAAAAGACGCCTAAGCAGGAGGTTGGACTAAAAGACCTCCAAGATCCTTTCCAACTCTGTTATTCTATTCTATTCTATTCTATTCTATTCTATTCTATTCTATTCTATTCTATTCTATTCTATTCTATTCTATTCTATTCTATATACTGGAACAGTGCTATTTTATTGTGCTATTTTATTGTGAGTTGGACTAAGAAGAAATTTCCTAAGGGAATCAAATTGGCCACACCTACCGGTCACATGACCCATTTCCCACAGAAAACACTGGAAGCCACAGAACCAACATCCCTAAACTGAAGCTGTTCTGTGAAGAGGAATAGGCTAACATTCTTCCAAGCTGATGTGCAGGATTAATCAACAGTTATTTTAAACCTTTAGTTGCAGTTATTACTGCCTGAAGGGGACACAATAGTTATTAAAAGTAAAAATTCATATACTTTTGCCACGCACACGTTTTTAACTTTGTATCCTTTTCCTGAACAAAGAATTATATCATTTTTACTCATTTATTTGTGTATTTGGGTTCATAAATGTCCCAAAATTGCTTTTCAAAAGGCAACTGGACTTTTTTTTTGTTTTTTGTTTTCCTTTAAGAGTTTCATTTCTTGGATGAGAAGTGAAATGTCATCAAGGAAAAAACATAAAAAGTCCAGTTGCCTTTTGAAAAGCAACTTTGGGACAATCATGACATAGATGACTGAGAATCTCCATAGACATTGCATTCATAAACTGTTAAGCATCATTGTATATAGAAACTTATGTATATACCACATTGAGTACCATTGAACAGCTTCTTCCAAGCAGGTATTCATCAAGAATAATTCTTACGGTAGGTCTTAGAAAAGCCCATTCACCTTTTCTGGTGAATGAATCAGAATTTTGTTTATTCATTCATATTACAAACTTAATAATTTTCCCTAGTTCATATTTATTCATTTTGTATATTTTTCTTCAAATCCCCAATGATCCATCTGTTAAGCTACTGAAGTTCGCAGATGACACAACAGTGATTGGTCTCATTCGAGACAATGACGAATCCGCATATAGACAAGAGGTCGAACGACTAGCCTTGTGGTGCAACCAAAACAATCTGGAACTGAACACACTCAAAACCGTAGAAATGGTGGTAGACTTTAGGAGAAACCCTTCCATACTTCCACCTCTCACAATACTTGACAACACAGTATCAACAGTAGAAACCTTCAAATTTCTGGGTTCTATCATATCGCAAGATCTCAAATGGACAGCTAACATCAAAAACATCATTAAAAAAGGACAACAAAGAATGTTCTTTCTGCGCCAACTCAGTAAGCTCAAACTGCCCAAGGAGCTGCTGATCCAATTCTACAGAGGAATTATTGAGTCTGTCATTTGCACCTCTATAACTGTCTGGTTCGGTTCTGCAACCCAACAAGAAAAACACAGACTTCAGAGGATAATTAGAACTGCAGAAAAAATAATTGCTACCAACCTGCCTTCCATTGAGGACCTGTATACTGCACGAATCAAGAAGAGGGCCGTGAAAATATTTGCAGATCCCTCGCATCCTGGACATAAACTGTTTCAACTCCTACCCTCAAAACGACGCTATAGAGCACTGCACACCAGAACAACTAGACACAAGAACAGTTTTTTCCCAAAGGCCATCACTCTGCTAAACAAATAATTCCCTCAACACTGTCAGACTATTTACTGAATCTGCACTACTATTAATCGTTTCATAGTTCCCATCACCAATCTCTTTCCACTTATGACTGTATGACTATAACTTGTTCCTGGCAATCCTTATGATTTATATTGATATATTGACCATCAATTGTGTTGTAAATGTTGTACCTTGATGAACGTATCTTTTCTTTATGTACACTGAGAGCATATGCACCAAGACAAATTCCTTGTGTGTCCAATCACACTTGGCCAATAAAATTCTATTCTATTCTATTCTAAATCTATACCTAATTCTTTCATTGTTACTATTCACTGGAGAGGGACATGCAATGTATGCATGCACAACAATCTATTGTATCAATTCTTAGATTCTGACACACATTTTAGCCTATTTTCATAATTAAATCTGCATTTTTACTTCCCTTTCCTGAATGTATTTATCGCTTTCACAGGATTAGACCAACTAACTAACCAACTTTCTTCTTCCTCTCTCCTTCTTTTTTTCTTCCTTTCACCTCCTCACTGTATTCTTTTCATATTCCAAGGTTCAATCTATCACATTTTTTTGTTCATCACCAAATGGGGCATAGATACTGATCTCTGCTGGTTATCATAGATTTGATCACCCGAAACTTTCATATAATGCTTTTTAATAACAAAAAAGAAAGAATAGATTAGGTTACCATCATTAATTATACTTGTGCATCCCCTCTTAATCAGGATAGCTCCACTCTGTTTTGATACATTTTAGTCAGAATACCAGGATCACCAGGTATTCTCCCGCTACTCTGTACAAGTCTGCCTATATTCAATTTGGAGATATATGTCGTGTGTCCATCCTGGAGACCTTGCCATACTTGGGATATGTGGACATGACCGTAGTTCAAAATTGGATTTGGTGGGACCACCCACTGTGTAAAGTGCCCCTGATATAATCCAGAGATGCACAAAAAATCATAACCACTTCATTCACACATATTCCACTTTTGCTTTTTGTTGTTATACTCAATATATTCAATCATACATACTCAAACATATATACACTTATACATGCATTTAGATATACTGCCTGCTTCCAAAATGGTCTAATTGCAATCAGATATGCCTCAACATTATCAGCTTATTGCAATAGAGAATCTGTGTCTTCAATCAACTGCTATCACAGCTATTAAAATTTGGAGTCGAGATGTGCGACTAAAATAAACAGCTTTCAGGATATATGAGAAATTGTTTAAAGTTACATTGTTTGACAAGATTGACGTTCCCTATATACTTGTTCAGCAGAGGCCGTGCTGCCATTGGTCTTCTATTTTCACACATTGGCTACTTCTTTAAAACAAGAATTCAAAAATTATCTCTTACGTATGAAGTCTCCAGATGTAGTGAATGTAAAAATTAGTACTCAATAAAGGAATTCAGTAAAGGAATTTTTTAAAAAATTAGATTCATGAACAAATTAGAAATATAAAAAAATCTCTTGCATATAATTGAGCTATACTTGCTCATTTTGAATGGAAACAAAGATGATTACACTTATTACACTTAGTTATTGTGATTACACTTTCTATTGACCAATAAAATTCCAATTATCCATTTCTCTGAAATTTCACCAAGCGTTGCCACAAGCTTTCACATCTAGGATTATAGTCAAAAGACTAAGAAGTCTGAATTTTTAGAATATTGAACACTGTATTTAAATACTTTATTCACTGAACCAAGAAGCTGCTGTTGTAAGAAATTCTAACAATTCCATGGTTATGTTAATTGTGAGTGGTCAACGCTGGTCTAAAACATTTGGAGTACATGAGACAATCTAACCTGATCTAGTGAGTATCCATCATTTTAGGAGTGCAATTCTGCTAACTTTAACTATTTGCTGGGAGAGATTAAAGACATTAAAAATACAAACGGAGCTACGTACAGGTAGTTATAATAATAATAATAATAATAATAATAATAATAATAATAATAATAATAATAATAATAATAATAATAATAATAATAATAATAATAATAATATTTTAATTTGTAAACCGCCCTTCTCCCGAAGGACTCAGGGCGGTGCACAGCCAAAATAAAAACAAAAACTACACATACAATAATAAGAACAACCCTTAAAAAACTTATTCAATTGGCCTTAAATAAAATATCTCCCTATAAAATTACAAAAATTTAAAACCCATAAAATCAATTTAAAATATTAAAAATTCAAGACAGTCCAGCAAGACGGAATAAATAAGTTTTAAGTTCGCGGCGAAAGGTCCTAAGGTCAGGTCCTAATTGCCGAAGTCCAGGGGGAAGTTCGTTCCACAGGGTAGGAGCTCCCACAGAGAAGGCCCTCCCCCTGGGGGCCGCCAGTCGACATTGCTTGGCTGACGGCACCCTAAGGAGTCCCTCTCTATGAG
This sequence comes from Ahaetulla prasina, assembly GCF_028640845.1. NCBI lineage: Eukaryota > Metazoa > Chordata > Lepidosauria > Squamata > Colubridae > Ahaetulla > Ahaetulla prasina. The sequence goes on along the minus strand of NC_080540.1, from coordinate 74,295,978 downwards.
AACGCACCGGTCGTTGGGAGATAGACGATGGCAGTAGGCGGTCCCGTAGGTATCCCGGTCCTAAGCCATGGAGCGCTTTAAAGGTAGTAACCAACACCTTGAAGCGCACCCGGAAGACAACAGGCAGCCAGTGCAGTCTCCGCAGGATAGGTGTTACATGGGAGCTTCGAACTGCTCCCTCAATAACCCGCGCAGCCGCATTCTGGACTAACTGGAGTCACCGGTTGTATGCCAAGAACTGGAGTTCTTGGCATACAGCATTCGTTCAATGACAGTTCAAAGTTATAAGAGAATTGAAAAAAGTTACTTACCACCAGTCCTCACCCTTACAATTGTAGCAGCATCCGCATGGTCACATGATCAAAATTCAGGTACAATTATTACATTATTCCAGGATCATGTGATCACCATTTGTGATCTTCCAAGCTGGCTTTCCACAAGCAAAATCAATGGGAGAAGCTGATTTTGCTTAATATCCACAGGCACTGAACAACTGCAGTGATTTGCTTTACAACCATAGCAAAATAGGTTGTAACATCAGGCATGGCTCATTTAACAACTGCCTTGCTTAGCAATGGAAATTCTGGTCCCAATTGTGGTTGCAAGTTGAGAACCAACTCTATTGGCCAATGTTAATTTTAATAGCAATTGAAATTGCTATTTTAGTATATTTAAAAAAAAGTTTTGACAAAATTCCCCTGTCAACAGTATTTAATAGATAGAAATCTGTGATACTAAAGTTTCTTTTTATAGTATCTCCTATAATTAGGATTACATATAGGATTACCTATAATTACAATCTGCAGTTAACCACAAAAATGCACATTTTATAAGCATTTTTATAATCTCTCTTTTCTCTTTCTCTCTGTGTGCATGTTGTCATGCGTTACTTACCTTTCTCTGGTACCTTCTCTTCCTCTTTCTCAGGCAGAGTGACATAAGAAAATATCTGACGCTTCGAAGTGACAATTCTGTCAAAGTTAATCATATTCATTGTACGCTCATAGTCTAGGGACACTTCCTTTCCCAGGAGGTGCAGCCGTCGTAAAATCCTTAAGCATAATTAAAAAACTAATTAACTGAATGAACAATGACCCCTCAAAATGATGTGTCTGTGTCACTCATATACCTCTAGTCCCATATTCATTTCTCCTGTGCTCACTTATGCTTTGCTTCTTCATTAAAAGCATTTGTAGCACGTTAATGGAGTTTCATGAGGGGGAGAATGGAATGGCAAGTTTAAGAGAAAATGAAGCATGTTACATTTAAGGTTGTATTAGACAGAAGAGAGAGAATAAGGCGCAATATTCCATACATTTCACAATACATTATAATTGTGAATTGATCATAAATGCTTGCATGTTACTTAGACAGGAGAATTAAAAATACAAGAAATCAACAAATCTAAAGCAAATGCCCTAAGATGAAAGGGAGACATACCAGGAGATACTAGAGCAGATTCTCTAGCATTTAGCAAGATAAATGTTAAAGGTATTTATCGGGAATAACTCCTGATACTTTTTGGGAATAAGTTTCTCCACCTAAAAATGACACTCATCTGGGCCTAATAAAGTGGCTGAATGATAATGAGCATGGAGATATACACCCTGAGCAATGTTTCAATCTGTGCAACTACTCGCCTGTGACAGCTGGGCTTGAATTGTTATAACTACACACAGAGCAAAGTTAATATAATATGCAAGAAGAAAGGCAAAAGGAAAATAATTCACAGTATTATAATTTAGAAAGGGATGATCCTATACTCAAATACTAAAAAAACTGGATGAAGAGAAGTGGGATGTTATTGGGATGGATACCTTAAAACATTTCGGTAGACATTCCACTGTATTATTTTCACTCTTATCTAAAATCAGATTTTTCCCCAACAATGAATGATTCATAAATACTATTAGTCCTACGTACTAATTAGATTATTCTTGCCATAATATAGTGAGATGGAATTGACGTATTATACCATGATTCATCTACCCTGTGCATCTCAAATTGTTCAAGTCATAGAATACATAGAATGCAAGTATCAAGTTCGTTTTCACACTTAACCTCACTTCTTATTCATAGATCTTCATTATTTCCATTCAGTTACATAATACACTGATTAGACTCATTTGAGTATGTATTAGCATTTCCCAATAACATATACTCATCAAGTATTATCATTTCCAAATTTGTGGTTACTCGTGAATCACAAAAAGAAATGATAACAAAAAGAAGAGTTTGTGAAAGTCAACTAATTTCCATGTGTTTTAACAATTTTTAATTGTAAAACTGCAAATTTATGCATAAAAATGATTGGTAATACCATGCCATTCGATATTATAGTTGCATCTGACTTCGCTTAACTTTATTCAAATAATTTCTGCTCTCATTTATATTTACTCATTTTCTTTCTTCATTGTTGTCTGTTACGTAAGGCTATATTTCTAACATGTGCAGAAGGAGAGAAAGGAGTAGCAAAGAAGGAACAAAAAGGGAAATGAGAAAAAAAATAGGTTCTACTTTTACCCAGCTGGCTGGGCCTTTCTCATCATTGACAAAAGTTAATAATATGAAGAGTGATAAGAAGTTTTGAAAAAGTATTATGAAACTTACTGGCTTCCTTTCTTTAGATGTGAAGTTTGCATTGCCATTTGTTTCATATTTTGCAAACTTTTCTCTTGAATGCTTTGCAATCCATCTACTGGCATACAGTCCACATAGAGATTATATAACAATAGTGCCTGTGTTTTCTTCCTCAAATTGTGGGCTGAGATCACACGCTGGGCAAAATTACGAGGATCCTCAGCAAGAAAAAGCAAACGGATCCGAGGCACCCAATACTGACAGGCAATCAGTGGGGGTCTCCCTAGGCAGAGATCAGAAAGCAAGACAACAGAAAATGTGAAAGCTTAAATATCCAAAACTGCCTGTGCATAACCAGACTACTGTCCAGTTAATAGCCTTTTTGCTGAAAAAAAAATGGATAAGGGAATCAAAATTGAGATTTAGAGGATTACTGAGGAAAAATGTCAACATGTCTAATTAAGTGAGACAGCAGAAGCTCTCTGATAAGGTCTCTTACTGTTTTGTTTCTCTTCTTAGTTAAAGTAACAAGACCATGCATCTTTTAACTCTTTCCTCCTGTTCTACTTTCCTCAGTTAAATTGCCCTCAGCAGTCTTATTTGCCCTGAAAAGCAGCAGCAATCCAATAGTACCATAGAGGAACTAACGGCCTTCACAGAGGCACAGTGACATTTTTGCCTTTTCACTATACCCCCTATATGGCTTCCAATTACACAAGCTACCAATGTACTTTATTCCTGTCTTTGAAATGGGGGAAAAGTATATTGATTGGAAAACTGCTATCCCTACGGCAGTCCTCTTCCTGCACCTCTAAAACGAGGCCAGCAGGAGTTGCTGTAAGAAGTTGGGGCCCAGAGGTGCCTGACTACAGTGGAGCTGTCTTGCCTTCCCATGTCACAGCTGTATCTGGCTATGAGCACTGTGATCCCAACCAGCTCCAGGACTACAATCACCATCTAGATTCTGTCCACCCTCTGCTTCCCTGCCCTTCCCTTCTGAAAGCAAGTTTAGCAGCAAGTAGGAAAATAGGTGTATCTCCCAAGCCTCCAATGAATGGCAGGGTTCAGACAAACAGGAACCTACCTCTCTGGTGAGCTATCTTGAAGGACAGTAGGAGAGGTGGTTCTCTGGGACAAGGATGACAAAGAAGCCGCCTACAGCAGAATGCACTTAATATTTCTCTTCCCAAACTTTGGTCACTAGCCACAGTCATCCCCATCTTCAAAAAAGGAGACCCCAGCTTAGTCGAAAACTACAGACTGATCTCCCTTTGCTGCGTCACCTGCAAAGTCATGGAATCTATCATCAACCAATCCTCACACTTAGAAACTAAAAACCTACTCTCCAACAAACAATTTGGTTTCAGGAAAAAGCTATCATGTAACTTACAACTTCTCCACTGCAAAAACATATGGACTTCAAATCTAGATCAAGGCAAATCAATAGATGCAATCTACATAGACTTCTGCAAAGCTTTTGACTCAGTAGTACACGATAAACTTCTCCTTAAACTAACATCCTATGGCATCTCAGGACCCCTCCACAAATGGATATCTGCTTTTCTGTCTAACAGACAACAAGTGGTCAAAATTGGCAATGCTTTATCAAATCCTGTTCCTGTCAAGAGTGGCGTTCCTCAAGGCAGCGTCCTTGGACCAACACTCTTTATACTATACATTAATGATCTTTGTGACCATATCTCAAGTAATTGTGTTCTCTTTGCTGACGATGTCAAACTATTTAACACCACAGACAACACTTCTATCATTCAAAACGACCTTGACCATCTAACCGCTTGGTCTAAAAATTGGCAGCTCCAAATTTCAACCAGCAAATGCTCAGTCTTACATATAGGAAAAAGAACCCAAAACTAAGTACATACTAGATGGACATTACCTTACAGATAACCCCATCCCGTTAAAGACCTTGGAGTTTTCATGTCAAATGATCTAAGTGCCAAAGCCCACTGCAACTACATAGCAAAAAAAGCTCTAAGAGTTGTAAACCTAATTTTACGTAGCTTCTTTTCCAAAAACACCACACTACTAACCAGAGCATATAAAACATTTGCTAGACCAATTCTAGAATACAGCTCACCTGTTTGGAACCCTCACCACATCTCTGACATCAATACAATTGAACGTGTCCAGAAATATTTTACAAGAAGAGTTCTCCATTCCTCTGAAAACAACAAAATACCTTATCCCACCAGACTTGAAATCCTAGGCTTAGAAAACTTGGAACTCCGTCGCCTTCGACAAGACCTAAGTTTAACTCACAGAATCATCTATTGTAATGTCCTTCCTGTCAAAGACTACTTCAGCTTTAATTGCAATAATACAAGAGCAACCAATAGATTTAAACTTAATGTCAACCGCTTTAATCTAGATTGCAGAAAATATGACTTCTGTAACAGAATCATCAGTGCTTGGAATACTTTACCTGACTCTGTGGTCTCTTCCCATAATCCTAAAAGCTTCAACCAAAAACTTTCTACTATTGACCTCACCCCATTCCTAAGAGGACCATAAAGGGCGTGCATAAGCGCACAAACGTGCCTACCGTTCCTGTCCTATTGTTTTTCTTTTCTTCTTCCTATATATATATATATGCTTATACCTCCTAACATTTACTCATATATATGTTTATATACTATATAATCTTTTTGTATGATGTTGTGACAAAAATAAATAAATAAAATAAAATAAATAAATAAATATTTGTGGGGAGAGAGTTGTGTATACAGACATAAATAAGAAAAAAAAAGAAAGAAAAGAAAGAAATTGACTGCCATACAAGTTTCAGTTCTGTCAGCTAATTCTGTCAGAGACACCAAGACCTGTAGCCAGTTGGGAAGGGGAACAATTTGGAGTGGCATATCTTCCCCAAGTTTCTGCTCGATGCAACAACACAGGATATATCTATAGGTGAGGGCTTCTTCTGTTTGTCAATCCTAGTTTCCTGCCAGAACAAGCTTAGTGGCTGACTAGCACAGAAATGAAGGCTGTGTTATGAGGACATGTCTTTAAAAATAATAAACAGTCTATTTATTTGATTTATACCCTGCCTTTTATTTTTATTATTTTTATATATTTTTTATTATTTTTATTTTTAAGGCTTAAGGCAGCATGCATGATGTTCCTAATTTCTCTTCTACAACAATCACGTTTGGTGGGCTAAGCTACAACAATGTGATTGGCCCAAATTATAGTCAATGAGTTTCCATAGCTAAGGAAGGATTAGAACCTAGGTTCTCAGGCCAATATCTTAGCTATTACAGCACACTGGCTCATATCAGTACCAGGACAACAAGGACATGTGGATAAACTGTATGTCAGAGCACAAATCTGATTATATGTCTATGGAGATTCTCAGTCATCCAGGTCATGGTTGCCCCAAAGATGGTTTTTCAAGAGGCGACTGGACATTTTGTTTTTGTTTTTTTGAAGACATTTCACTTCTGATCCAAGATGCTTCTGAGCTGAAGAAGCTTCTTGGATGAGAACCTAAATGATTTCAAGGAAAAAACAGAAAGTCCAGTTGCCTCTTGAAAAACCACCTTTGGGAAATCTGATTATATGTTTATTATCCCTTCCTGTGACTGTAGGTGATATGGTCAGGTATTGATCACCTCCTTATCTCTTAACCTCTTTCAAAGGTCTCTGCAAGGGTTACAGAAAGCCATCTGACAATCAAATATGCAGCCAGTAGTATGCATAAGACTGGAAGGAGAAAGCCATTTTAATATGTTCAGCTGTCCCCTACAAAAGGATTACAAATTACACTACAACACAGGACTTTTATGTATTAAATATAGCTAATTGGTACAGAAATTGTCCTTCCTTCTTACATTCTAGTGATAACTAAATTGAAACCCACCTTCAGCTGTCATTCCTCCATTGATTATACATCTCCCACTGACGTCTCGAACAAGGCCCATTTTGTTTGTCTTATGTACCAAGTAGAGTTTTGACTCTTCATCATAATCCAAGACTCCAACATTTATCCACTTATAGGTCAGTGTGTGGCTTTTTGGATCTCCTTAGATATTAATGACAAACACAGTTTTACAATTTCACAATTGCCCTAATTAGAATAGCGGAATTACAAAAATTACATTTCACGCAGCTGCAATTATCACCCCTTCTGTTCTTGATCCCAGTCTTTCTCAGTACTTTAATAGATTTAGAAAGAAGTTGGCTTTGCGCAAGACCCTGAATGTATGTTTTTTCCAATGGGCATGGGGACTTTAAAATGGGCAGTTTAAAAAAATTGATACTTTAATGGTATGTGGGAATCACTTTGGGAAACAGGGTAAAGAGATGTAGCCAAGGGACCAGACAGATAAAAGGCAGCTGAGCTGGCAGTTGAAATGTGGACAGGGAAGGGGGAGAGATGTACTTTCAAATTTGCAAGGTTCTGTTAATGTAGCATTAAAGTAGAATTAGTTTATCTGGTCCTCTTTTCTGTCTGATCAACCTTGTAAGGCTGGCAAGTTCAGTGGCTGTACTGATTGGTTTAATCAATGGGCTGTGAATTTTATGTATTTTATTATGGCTTTTTATAAGCTTTTATATTATTTTTTTCTTGCTTCTAAATTAGTTTTTTTTCTTTTTGGTTGTTTTTCTGGGTTGTTTTAATTGTTTAAACTACCCAGTATGTGTGTGTATATAGATATACAGATATAGATATTTAGATAAAGGAATGTTTCTAAATGAAGAATTTTTCTTTCAAAATTGCTAAAGACTTGTGTTGACAATTCAATGCTTTGTGAAAAAATAACTCACAAAAATCTTATGTTGTGCACTTAGGACAAAGACATAAAAATCAGAGACTACTCCTTAACTATAACTTGCGCAAAAAGTAATGGAGTACCAAGCTTCATAGGGAAGTACAAGAAAAAATGTGATGCCTTAGACCCACTGACATCAAAGCTCACAATGTTGAGCATCACAGACTCAGCTTCCATGAAAATAAGCTGAACTCCTGACAAGTTATATATTTTTTAAAAATAGTAAGCATAGGATTTTTTTCTTGCATCAATCTATATATTCACCGAGAGTGTAATCTGAATTTTTTTGGGAGGATGTTTCTATTTGAAGTACCATGAGCAATGAAAAATTTCCACTAGTGGAATTGTCTCTTCAAAGTGGCTCATCTGGTACCTCCACTAACGTTCTTTGTTTTCCAGTCAAAAAACCTACTTTTTTCACCCTTTTATTAATTAATAAATTAATTAATTAAATAAATTAATAAATAGGTTGACTTTGTATATAAATATACAAATAGGATGAAGACTATTGCTAACATAGTGTAAGCCGCCCTGAGTCTTCGGAGAAGGGCGGGATATAAATGCAAATAAAAAAAAAATATTATATGTAGCAGCTTTAATTTATAACAGTTTCTATATTACTCTGTGAAATTATTATTTTAATTTTTTATTCTAGTTCCAAGCTTTATTTTATTGTGTTTTATTTAATGTTCTTATGTCTTACTACTTTGTTAACTACACTGGAAATATTAAAGCCATGGAATACAAATCAGGTAAATAAATAGATTTATTTCAACTAAAAAAAAACATATTTCCCTCCCAATTATTTTTCAAAATAAAAATCTTGGATGGGATAAAATCTATCTCATTATAATGTTTTCTTTTAATCATTGTTATAACTCAATTCTGTATCATCTGTATTTTACCATGTCCAAGTATGTCATCAGTAGGTAGGAGTGCTTTTCCTGGAATTGGTTTCCGATCTGGAGATCCAGGCTCTACCCCCAATGATAGCCACTCTTCTGGGGTCCGGCAATCATATTCTTCATCATCAAAAATCTAAATAAATAAGATGCTATATTCATGGAGAAAACTTATGTGGCTGCTAAGAGTTGACACTGACTTGATGGCACACAATCATAATCAAGAAATTGCATATTAATATTTCACTCAAAAAGAACCTGGGCTGTATGAAATATCCTGTTAACTCTGGAATGCAGTCACTATCTGAGGTGGTTTTTTGTACATTACATTTTGTAGGACCAGATTCCCAATCATCAAACTTTTCCCCCATGAAAGATATACATCTATTAAAAACTGTGGTTATTTCCATTTCCATTCCCCACTCAAACCAAAGTCTTAATTTTTAAACAAATCTCTCCAATTCTAGACATAATGGACAGCAGCACCTTCCAAATAACAATTGGGTATTTATAAATACAATGGAAAAGCTAATGGAAAATCATAAAATAACAAACACTTTGATAATTATTTATTATAGGCTGGGGAACCTGCACAGTGGAACACAAACACCAATAATTCCCTCATCTTACCTGTAATGGTAGATAGATAGGGAAAAGAGGGTCTTTGTTTTGTTCAATTGTTGGTAAATTAGCAGGGTCTTGGTGTCTTGGCATCAGCTCATTAGAATTTATTCCTGCATTTTCTAAAAGTTTTGTGATATCTAAGCTGATATATAATCGTCTTTTCCTAATTAAACAGCAAGAAAAAATGGTTTATATTTAAACAAGTCCTTTATTAGCTAATAATATCGCTACTAAAGATGCAATCAACTTATATTCTGGATAGCCTCAATAGTAAAATGCTGCTAAAGATTTTCTAACTGATTTTCTACCATGCCTACACTATTATCTTGAAGAATATCCCAAATTAATGTACATCCATCAGTAATTATTGTTTCTTCAAAGAATCTTTCTATGTAAGAATATACAAAGAGCTATGCTAGATTAGACCACCTTGTCCAAATGCTTTTCTCACAGTAGCCAGATAGAAATATAAGGAAAGCTCATAAATAAGACATGAAAGCAATATACTTTTCATTGTGTTTCTGAAAGCAAATTCCCTGAGACTGGGAAAAGTTCCAATAATGGCACGATAGCTAAAATATAGCTATCGTGATAAGCGGTCAGTGACAGCCTTAATTCTCCATCACACTTCAATGTTATGGGAAAGATAACACATTTGATAGTGATAACCCAATGTTATGCAGGATAACCTATTCTAAATCCAAGCCAATCCTACAATAACGGTAGGAAAACTCTGATCCACCAGGTTTTCCCTATTTTTCTCCATTGCTTTCTTCAAATCCTGTTTCTGTTAAAAAATGAAGAATGGGCAAAGGGAGGTTGAACCTCAAGGTTCCTATAGTCTTGTAAGGTTAGTGAAAGCTGCTCCATTAGAGACCAATGCCTTTTTGCTGCTACTCATTTGTTTCCATGGTAATAAAAGGGGACTTTGACTTAAATATCCCATGTCTGCAATCCCTTTCCTGCTCTGCTGAACAGCAGCAAAGAAAGAACCGATTTGACTGGCAAATCAACTACAGAGGTTGGCAAAGTGTAATGCTGTTTCTGCTTTGCCAGAATAGTCAATTTTTGTGTGTGTAAGTAGTGGTGGTGAGAGAGAGAGGGAGAGAGAGAGAGACAGAGATCCCATCCCTTCTTTGCTTTAACTACACCCACCATTGCATCATTGATGTGCACTCCTTGGAGGGTTGATCACCAGATAATGTGGTTGCACAAATTGAAAATATTGAATAAGGACACTTCTCTCCCTCAATGTTATATTGACTACTACCCATACTCACCCTCTTCTTACTTGAAAACTTTCACTATAGGAATCTACTGCATAGGAGGCCAAACTAACAGCACAGAGAACCTTGTCAACCTCTTCAGGGTCCACAGCTGAAACCTATCACATATAACCTCACTAAACAAGGCCTCTTCCTCTCAGTTGCACTCTCTTGACTGGCATTCAACTTTGAGCATGAATTATTTTATCCTCTATGTGCTTTATATATTCCTTTCAATTTCTCAACAGATGATCTTCCAGCTCCATTTGCCTTTGTGTGTGTGTGTGTGTGTGTGAGAGAGAGAGAGAGAGAGAGAGAGAGACTCACTTTAAATAATTGAGCTGAGAAGTATGCGTGTTTCACTGTTCTTAGCACCACAGCATATGCTTGAACATGAGCTCTTATCCACGTTTGGTTGCATTCATTTAATGCTAGCATTGCTTTAAGTGTCTCTTAAGCTGTTTCATCTCCTGGTGCTCCTCAGAAAACCAAGGAATTCCCTTGAAATTATTATCACTCAGGAGCAGTTATATCAAGCTTTGCAAGCGACCCCTTATTTCAGAGATCAGCCAGGCACACAGCAAAATTGCCCACTAAGACTTCAGGAAACTCTGCAAAAGCTCTTTGGTAATCTATAGGATCTATTAAGTGCCTGAGGCGAATACAATAGGCCTTCTTCCCCCAAGTTTGTAATAACAATAATTGTATTTTATGATTGCTTTTATTGTATGCTGTCCAAAGCCATTGTAGAGCTGGGTGATCTTACACATTTCCAAAATAAATAAAGTAAAATAAACTCCAGAGGATGATAGACTGAACTCAGGATGAAAATACCTCTCAATTGCAATCTTTCGAGGGCATTGTCCTGGAAGCACTTCAAATGGAATTTGAACCTTGGGTTTATATGCTTGCAGTGGAAAATCTGACTCTTTGATAATTTGTGTAGTTGGTCCAATTTGCTGATTATCCAAGATAAGTCCAATATTTTCTGGTGTATCAAATGTTGAGACTAACAAAAAACAAAATTCAGAAAAAAAATCAGATTAAATGTTTTTTGATTTAATTATACTCTTCTACGCTGAGGTGGTTAAAACATATGAATAAAAACTGAGAAACTGCTTCATGCAGTATCAATATTACTTAAATTTTCTTTAGCCAGTAAAGGTGAATGAGGTGCATAGGTGTAGGGTGATGGAAGCAAAAATTCCAACTCATCCACAAGATTCCCTGGATAACCTTATTGGGTTAGTCATTCTCATCCAATTTAGATCCTAACAGTAATTTTGATCCTAAATTTGTTGTAATAAGCTTCATAAGATGAGGTCCCTGAGCAATCTGGAAGAAAAAAAATCCAATAGAGGGAATAAGAATATAGAAAGCAGTTGACATAGCACTAGTGTTCCTCAAATTCCTTATAGCTAAATATATATTTTCCTTAAATAATCTTAAAGGTTCATTTTTATCACAACACATGAAAAAATTTAATAGAGGTCCAGTTCATGTATGTTTAATCTAATCACAATGGTTCTGGTACCATATAATCACACTGGTCAAACCTCCTAATTTGGAGAAATTGTCACCCACAGCTAATGTCTAATATTCATTAATCCCTTACATCAGAAAACACTGCCAAGTTTTGATCTTATTAGCATCTTCTTCATGGGTTAGCCAGATAGCAGTAGGTTTGGCTTGGGCATGGGAACCAATTAGTGGAAAAGAAGCATGTTTTGTGGCTGCCAGGACAATGCCAATGAGTTTGTATAGCAAACTTTGCTTTTTCAGCTCCTCTCAGTCTCCAACTACTAGAAGAATCGAGTAACTAGAGCTATAGAACTGCCCCATTGTCAAGTAGGTTATGTTTGTACAAGAGTACTGACTAAGAGTTGTTTAATCCCAAGAAATCCTGGCTAGCTTTTTGATTTACTCTTGGCCCATAGCATCTTGATTCTTGATTAAAAGTAACGTTGGGATAATTTTTTATTCTCCCTGTCATATTTTAAACAACATATCTATAGTTTGTTCCAATTGCCCAGTTGTTTGTGATCTCTTGACATTGAGTGATTCTCTGCATTGAAACAACATGTATTATTTGCTCCCTTAAAAAAAAAATCAGCTCTATTCTAAGTTAAGAATGGTTGGACGTTGAAGACAATGGTTAGGAGGACAAGGAGGTTTACTAGAATCTAATTTAAATCACCTTATCCTTTTTCCATTGCCTGTTTCTGACCTTTTACCTAGTGAGGGCAGTTCCTGATAGAAGCTAAAGTATTGTGATATCTATAAAGATACTTAAGATGAAAACAGACAAAGTCACAAAACTTCAACTTCAAATTGCTATACTGAAAGACACCACTGGATAGATAGATATTGATTCAAAGAAGATAAGCAAGCATGGAAAATGTATGCTGAAATTATATACAGATACCTTTGAAGAAATTTCCTTTTTACAAGAATCTCTAGTGCTAGAAGATGAAGTTAGGGCATTCTTTTGGTCATTACCAAGTCAGAAGGCTATAGGAACTCATGGAATGTCTACAGAAATATGAGAAGCTAAAGAAGAAATCAGTAAAGTTTCTGACTAAACTATACCAGAAAGTCGAGAGACCTACATAGTGGCCAATTGGAAGAAGTCAGTCTAGATACAATACCAAAAAAGGAGACTTAATAGAGTGTGCAAACTATAATAAAATCTCTTTAATTTTTACATGCTAGCAAAGTAATGCTAAGAACTATCTGATGTACATTAGAACCCTAGATGGAAAGGGAGATGCATATGTTTTAGAAAAGGCTAAGAAACAAGCGACATTTTTGCTGAGGAAACGTTAAAGCCAAAAATATAAGAAGAATTCAAAAAGTGCTTCACTGATTATAGAAAGGCCTTTTATCAGCTTCTCTGTATAAAATTGTGGAATGCTTAGGAAAATGGGAATCCCAAAACATTTCATTGGTCCCTTGGAAAAAGTACAAATGTGTCAGGAAATCACAGACTTGTGAAATAGACTGGCTTCAGTCAGCAAAGGAATGAGACAAGGCTGTATATTCTTACTTTATTTATTCAACCTAGATGTTGAATATCTATCGAGGGAAGTTGGATTAGAAGAAGCGGAGCATCATTTAAAACTGAAGGAAAAAAATCAATACTCTATAGTACATTATGCTGATTATGCTATTTTGATAGCAGAAAATAAAAATGTTCTGGAAGCTGTAGTAATGAAAGTCAAGGAACACAGTGCAAAAAGGACTAATATTAAATATAAAGAAGATCACATCAGTAATAACAGATACAGCAACCAGCCTTAGAATAAGATAACGAAGATCAATTACAGAAGTGGTGAATAGCCTTTTAGGATCAATATCAATACTAAAGGAAATAGAGGTTAAGAAATATACCACAGGCTAGCACTTGGTAAGGTACACCTTGAAAAAAAAATCAGATGCCATGCTGTGAATGAGAAGGACATAATAATAATAATAATAATAATAATAATAATAATAATAATAATAATAATAATAATAATAATAATAATAATAATAATAATAATATTTTAATTTGTATACCGCCATTCTCCCGAAGGACTCAGGGCGGTGAACAGCCAAATAAAATACAAACAGAAACATACACAATATTAAAAAACACCCTTAAGAAACTTATTCAATTAGCCAAAAAATTTAAAATAACATTACACCCTATAAAATTACAGAAATTTAAAACCCATTAAATTCAATTAAAATTTAAAAATCAGGCCAGTCCAGCCATACGAAATAAATAGGTTTTAAGTTCGCGGCGAAAGGTCCTAAGGTCAGGTAATTGTCGAAGCCCAAGGGGAAGATCGTTCCACAGGGTAGGAGCCCCCACAGAGAAGGCCCTCCCCCTGGGGGCCGCCAGTCGACACTGTTTGGCTGACAGCACCCTCAGGAGTCCCTCTCTGTGGGAACGCACTGGACGCTGGGAGATAGAAGACGGCAGTAGACGGTCCCGTAAGTAACCCGGTCCTAAGCCATGGAGCGCTTTAAAGGTGGTAACCAATACCTTGAAGCGCACTCGGAAAACAACAGGTAGCCAGTGCAGTCTGCGCAGGATAGGTGTTGCGTGGGAGCTCCGAACCGCTCCCTCAATAACCCGCGCAGCCGCATTCTGGACTAGCTGGAGTCTCCGAGAGCTCTTCAAGGGGAGCATGTAGAGAGCATTGCAGTAGTCCAAGCGAGAGGTAACGAGAGCATGAGTGACCGTGCATAGGGCATCCCGGTCCACGAAGGGACGCAACTGGCAGATCAGGCGAACCTGATAAAAAGCTCTCCTGGAGATGGTCGTCAAATGTTCTTCAAAGGACAACCGCCCATCCAGGAGCACGCCCAAGTTGCGCACCCTCTCCATCGGGGCCAACGACTCGCCCCCGACAGACAGCCGCATCTGCAGCTGACTGTACCGGGGTGCTGGCATCCACAGCCACTCCATCTTGGAGGGATTAAGTTTGAGCCTGTTCCTCCCCATCCAGACCTGTACGGCTTCCAAACACCAGGACAGCACTTCGACAGCTTTGCTGGGGTGGCCTAGGGTGGAAAAGTACAGCTGCGTGTCATCAGCGTACAGTTTGTATTTCACCCCAAAACCACTGATGATCTCACCCAGCGGCTTCATATAGATGTTGAACAGGAGGGGTGAGAGAATCGATCCCTGCGGCACCCCACACATGAGGCGCCTCAGAGTCGATCTCTGCCCCCCTGTCAACACCGTCTGCGTCCAGTCAGAGAGGTAGGAGGAGAACCACCGATAAACGGTGCCTCCCACTCCCAACCCCTCCAACCGGCGCAGCAGGATACCATGGTCAATGGTATCAAAAGCCGCTGAGAGGTCTAATAGGACCAGGGCAGAGGAATAACCCTTATCCCTGGCCCTCCAGAGATCATCCACCAACGCGACCAAAGCTGTCTCCGTACTGTATCCAGGCCGAAAGCCGGACTGGAACGGGTCTAGATAGACAGTTTCATCCAGGTACTGGGGTAGCTGACATGCCACCGCACTCTCTACAACCTTCGCCGTAAAGCGAAGATTGGAGACTGGGCGGTAATTTCCTAAAACAGCTGGGTCCAGGGAAGGCGTCTTGAGGAGAGGTCTCACCACCACCTCTTTCAAAGCAGCGGGAAAGACCCCCTCCCGCAAAGAAGCATTTGTAATCCCCCGGAGCCAGCCTCGTGTCACCTCCTGCGTGGCCAGCACCAACCAGGAGGGGCACGGATCCAGTAAACATGTGGTGGCATTCAGCCTACCCAGCAACCTGTCCATGTCCTTGGGAGTCACAGAGTCAAAATTATCCCAAACCACCTCAACAAGACGGGTCTCGGAATTCTCGCCTAGATCTACCCAATTTTTTAAAAACAAATGTATAGGGCCACCCATCTATATGGCCCACCCAAATGTATATGACATTTTTATTAAACAAATGTATATGGCCACCCATCTACCAAATAGAAAAAGTATTGATTTTGAATTTTAGTGTTGGAGAAGACCCAACAAACATATAGATTACACAAGAAACCAGGCTCAAATTATCTTATTTTGAACATATTATGCAAACCTAGCTCTCTGAAGAAGTCTGTAATGCTGGGAAAGGTGGAGGGAAAGAGAGGAAGAGGGCAACCAGCAGCAGGGTGGATTAATTCAATTACAATGGTAAGGAGTACATCATTGGAAGATCTGAAGGGTCAATTTAGAGACATTGAAACAGGAGAAAATCTATTAATGTGGTCACTAAGAGCTGACACCAATTTCTTGGCACATAATTAATCAATAAACCTTTGTTTCCTGGTTAGTTTATGTTTGGCATTTGTTTAGTCAGTTCCTCCACTGACAGAGTGAACTAGAATTGAAAAGCATTCTCAGGCCTGCTCATTCTGCAAAAAGAGTTAAGAGTTTTGTGGAATTATGGCTGTTTTGAGATTAGCTTATTTATCAGTATGTCACCCAAAATGTCATCTTTCCCGTTTCATATATTTTAAAATATTGCTCTTATGCAAAAGTACAATTGCATTTACATATTGTATATGCCATCTCTCATATCTCCAAACCAAACCAAAACATTTGTTCAAGGAGTTTAAACAAACTAATTGGAGATTTGTTTTCTTGATGTTCATTCCTTTATTCACAGCTGCTTTATAGAAACAGTGTGTGCCACATATACTTGTTTATAAACCTAACATTTGTTTTATTCTACTCAGGTGTTCTGTTGATTTTGACACTATATGATCAACTCTCATTCTTCACTGTTTTCACTGCTGGATTCCAGGAGCTCAACCTTTTCCCCCTATTGCTCAGTATGAAAGATAATGATAATATCCTTTGCTGTATGTTTACCTTCTGGTGTGTGCTCCTCAAGCTCTGACTGCTGCAATAAATCCTGGTACACATTGGGACCAGTGCACGTATCCTGAAATTAAACACAAGAAAAATTTCAAGAAGATGCAAGGCCAAGAATTCTATATATACAAAATATAGAGAAGAAGATTCTGAACTTTCCAATTCAGTTGACATGAAATTTCCTAAGATTCTCAACAACTACATGAGCAGACCTCTACACATACAATGAAAGCTTTCTAACTATCTTCCCTTTGCATATGGCATCACATTATTATCAGTGTCCTTATGTATTTATCATGAGCATTGATTGTCACTCCTTGGGTCATACAATAAATAGAAAATTACCAAATGACTATTTTCAAAAGACAAAACAAAAGATTGTTATTGAAGAAAAAAATAGAGTAGTAGGCCTCCATTGGATACCTGTCAGGACTCTTTTAAGAAAGGCAACGTGGAATTACTCAACTGTGATGGAACACTTATTGAAATGGTAGCATTTTGGAGCCATCATAAAGGACCAGCTACTTTGTACAATGGGTATCCTTACTCAGTTCTGCTGGAATTCAAATCTAGCAAGGCAAACTAGACTCTAAGTTGAGTACCGTAAGTCTGGCAAAGAAAATAGTAAACTATTACCAGTACCAGCATAAACCTGCCAAATCCCTGTCTGAGTTTAAGTGAAATAGATACTCATGGATGCATGAATGTATGGATGAGTGGATGTTTTAATTCAGAAAATAATCACTTCTGAACCCGTGTTTGTTTTTATGTGTACTGAGTTTTTGGATAAATATAAACATAAGAAACATCATATTTACACTCCTCAATATGACACATACAAACATCATATTTCCCCATCTGTACAATGTCTTGCAGAAGTTACTGAGAATTCAAACATCTAATGGACACATTTGGATACAATCCACTGATTTAAAAAAAATACAGCTTCTGGTACAGTTTGTGAATCATACTATATCGAAAATGACTTCCAATAAGTATAAAGCAGAATTTTTCTCTTACCTCTGATATTATAAATCAATATTTACAAGTATTCCTATTCTGCTTTTCCTTTTCTTGACTTTCTCAGATTAATTATTAAAACTTAATTTCAAGCTCTTAAATTTTATTGAAGCAAATCAGCTAAGCCAGAATTACAACATATGGGGTGCCCTTGTATAACAATTATGGGAAAGCCAAGCTAATTATGAAAGCATCTGAGATACTTCTGAATAGAGACTGCTACTTTCTTTCACAAGTGGCAATTTTTCTTCTTCGAAATTAGAAGAGAACGGAAAACAATCTATTTCCCATCTTCCTATCCAAATTAAGAATAGCTTGAGGGGAAGAAAAATAGCAACTGGGCGAAGAATGAAATTATAAAATCAGCAATTACTCCCTATTGATGAAATAGATCCAGAATTTATATATTTGCTCGGGCTGTGCAGTACTTCAGATTCAAGGCCAAAAAGTGCCTTGAAGAACATTCACTTAATACCTATCTGCAACACCTTAAAGTAGCTTCATACTTTCTATGGTTGATTGTCTCTAGTTGCCATGCAATTCCAAGGAAACGATTGTTTACTGTAAGAAATTCCAGACAAGTGCTATTTATTTCTCCACATGCTCCAAAGCATCTTTTTCCTATCTATAACTATATCCATATCTTAATCTATATATCTATACTGTACATCTATCCATCTACCATCTATCTATCATCTATCACAGGTAGTCCTCAGCTTACAACCACAATTGAGCCCAAACTTTATGTTGCTAAGTGAGAAAATTGTTAAGTTAGTTTTGTTCCATTTTAAGACTTTTCTTGCCACATTTGTCAAGTGAATGCCTGCACTGACTTTGCTTGTCAGAAGGCTGCAAAAAGGGGATCACATGACTCTGGGACACTGCAAATGTCATAAATATGGGTCAGTTGTCAAGCATCCTAATATAAATCACATGACCATAGGGATGCTGCAATGGTCATAAGTGTGATAAATGGTCATAAATCACTATTTTCAGTGCCATTGTAACTTCGAATGGTCATTAAATAAACTGTTGTAAGTCGAGGACTACCTATATGAGTATCCTTTGTATAAGCAGAGAAGTGAGATTCTATATACTTACACCCAAGAGATCTGAAGCACCAGGTGTTAGGACATCAGAATAAAATCCACGTTCTTTCACCATTGGATATTTCTTATTGAATGTTCTATAGGAAGCATCCGTTGGAATTGAGCTGGTTCCTGGACTAGAGTCTGTTCTTTGGCTGTTGGGATATGGGGGATATGGACTTCTTCCCAAAGAGTTTGTCAGTTCCTTCTTGGCTTTATCCATCTTGCTTTTTGATTGCACAACACTGAGGCACATTTTTACATCATACACAACAAAGAAATTGCTATGAGTATCTCTACTGTTAAAAGCAACATTTAATAACTTGACAAATCTACATTTATAAACCATGGTCAGTGTTTAATTTGTGCAGAGAATGACTTGTGGAATTAATCTCTTGGAAACCAAAACTAAGAACTGACAACTCCCCACAATATCTGAAACAAAACTGCAGGAAAAAAAAACCCAAAAAGGAAAAATAAGTTGCAGTTACATATGTAATTTTGTCACATACATTAACATGAAAATATAACAATCTTATTATGTAGATACATAACTTGAGTGAAAAGGAGACTATAATGCTTACCAATACATATACCTGCAGTACTGCAGTAGTGGTAGGTGGAAACCAGAATAGGAACTTAGAACCTACGTATCTACAAGAACATTCCTGATGCACAGAGTATAGACAATGCAAATGGTGTACATCTATGTGAGGCAGGAACCTCCTTTGCTACATTAATTATTAATTAAATAAATAAAAGGATTTATTTATGGCATCTTGAGCTCCTGAATGTATTAATATCTTATTCAACATTATACATCCAGGAACTCAAAATGCCATGAATAGTAATCCTTCTTTAATTTTTCAGCCTAACAACTTTCAAATCAAATAAATCTTTACCATTGTCCTCCGGGTCAGGAAACAGATTCCTCAAGAATGACTGGAAGTTTACTGATCTAAACTGTAGTAATGGAATGTTAAAAGTCTGGTTTTGTTTCCCTTTATCCTCCTCCTACACCCCAGGGAAACATTTTGAGTCTCGTTTTAGTGTTTTCTTATGTTTTTGTAACATTCACAATATTGTCTTCTCAAGCTCATCTCTCTGGGTTTCCACAATGATGGTCATTGACCAGCACAGTCCTGTTGAGTTAAGTTGGATTTAAAGACAGTGATTAGTCCAAAGTCATCTCATGGTGGTGGATGGAGCAGAACTTGTGTTTCCTGACTCCTAGTCTAGCATCTTAATCATTACACTGCAGTAGATCTCCTTCAGGTTCCCTGTACCACCACACTTTGTTTGTTTGTCTGTTTATAACAAAATAGAAACCACCATGTTGCAAGCAAATCTTTACCATCCTCTTTATAAGAATCTTTCTGCATTCCATGCTGTATAGGTTCCATAGGAATTTCTTACAAAGTGAAAATTGTGATTAGTTAAAACATACTGCTTAGTTTAAGTGTCCAGTTGTCCACAGAAAGATAAAGGTAAACAAAATTATAGAGAACACCTAAGAGACTAGAAAGTGGAGTTTGGGTTGTTTATATAATCCCTATACTTTATATTCGACTCACTTTAGAAAACTGATGTCTATTCATCCACATCTAGAATCATACCTGACTTATTAGGCTAACATCAAAAAGGATGAAGAGTCAAACCTGATCATCCCAAAGGCGGATGGATAGATATGACATCATCTATCTCCAGCCTACAACATAAGTCTTTTCAGCAGTTCCAAAAAGGCTCCACGCTAATTTGCACTATTCAGGTGACCCTGAGGACACAGATAAACCTCCAAGTGGCCTCAGTGACTCTCTAAAAGAATGCACGTAACCAGCTGTCTGCAAGGAATATAAATCCTTCCATTTCCCACTATGCAGTAAGAGCTGAAGAAGCTTCTTGGATGAGAAGCGAAACGTCTTCAAAGAAAAACAAGAAAGTCCAGTTGCCTCTTGGAAAAAAAGCACCTTTGGAACAACCATGACCTGGATGATTGAGAATCTCTATAGACATCAAATCTGATCAGTACTTAGTTAGAAAACCATTAAGAAATGCAAGGGATGAAGATTAGCCTGGAAAGTAACAAGAAAAATGCATATATTAATTTTTTAAATAAATAATAATAAAGAAATAAAAAAAGAAAGTCCTGGAAAAAGCAGTGACTAATCACTCCTATAATGCTGCCAAGGAAATAGCAAAGACATGTCCAGAAATCTATCATGAGCTAGGCTTTATCTACAATTCTTCTTATAGTCTAAGTAACAGCCTTCTTCATCCCATTTCAGTCATCATTCATAAAACTGTGTAATCAAAAATTATGTCTTAAGAGGTTTGCCCCCAATGACAGTTTCCACTAAGCATTTTATGATTGTGGTAGCTATTTTTTTATGAGAAGATATTTGCATTAGCCATTATGTAGGACTGGCCATGGTTGCTTTCAAAATTCTAATTCTTCTGGCCTATGATACAATATTCCCTATTCTAATATATTCTATTACTTTCTATTTTGCCTAGCTTAGTTTTTACTAGCTCTCTGAAGATTTTTAAAAAATCCTTCTACCCTTTGTGCTTTTTAAAATAGAGATGGTAGAGACTGAATCATGGATTTTCTGAATAAAAATGATAAGATCTAGTCTTGCCATTAAAAAAAAAATCTGCAGCATTCTAAGAAGTAGAAGGGGGGGAAAAATTAAAAGCCTGGCATTTGGTGTTGGCTAACTAAGACTTACAAAATGACCTAAAATGTTATATCAGAAATATTAATGGAGATCTTTGAAAAATGGAGTCAGAAATTAATAACTACACTATCAATAGTGTCAGCAATGATATCTGATTTACATAGACAGATTATGTCCCAAATATGTTAATGAGAAAATAACAGATGTGGAGCAACTGTTGTTTGAAAAGACAGAGAAAGTACTCAAAGTGCAACTACAAATAACAGACCAAGAGAATGATTTAGAAAAGTATACTTTATTGGATATACAAAAAAAAACAAAAAACTGGCTGAAGCTTTAAAGACTAAAGGGGAAATACAGATGAAATGTTTTCTTACTGGATCCAGAGAAGTGGCTTGTTAAACCCTTGAAGAAATCTGAGTAATAGGATAAAGAAGAACTAAAGAGAAACCAAATCCTACAATACCTCAATGGACTAAAGATTAAGACTTAGAAGTAAAAGAAAGGAATATAAAGCTGGTTTATTCAGTCACAGTGGTAGTTGAAATAACACTTTTTTTTTTGCAAGCAAAGTACTGGCAACTCTTTACAGACTTTTTGCTGAAAACAAAAATTGAAAAGTTGATGTTTATTGGATTTGCTTATAAAGGGAGGAGATATGTGATGAAGATGTATCTGTTTGTAACCTTATAGGGGTGAAAGATTACTAAATTTGTTTGTATTTGTTGTAATGAACAATGGAAATCATCTATGTATTTCTTTTCTTTTTCTTCATAATATCTTTTCTGTACTTTTTAGTTTTTTACTAGCATTTTTTCTTTTTTACTATTCTTTTTTAAGTTTAATTTCTATTAGTTTTTACTACTGTAATCAAAATTCTTGATAAAATTATATACTAAAATTTAATTTATATCTATCTTTTGGTTCAACATTCACTTAATTCAAGAGATCTTTTTAAAGCTCTTGTCACATTTGGAATTTTTCACTACAATATTCTGGGGCACATCTGCCCCTTCTGAATATGTGTAATAATACTGCACCTACCTATATGAGGGATGAAGCTTATATTGGAACCTTTACAATCAATGAACACTGTGGCCTAATATTGTAGTGATTTTATGAACAAATATAGGTGGTTTTTTGTTTTTGTTTTCTAGTATGTTAGATATTTTACTTGATATAAAAAGAGGGAAACCTTCCCAAATGACCCTACCCTTGTCTTCAGTGTAAAGCTTGCATCTAGGAATGACTGTACCCCATTAATTTTCTCCATTCCAGCAAGTTTCTGTTATACTCACTGTATCTATTTTGTTCAAAATCCAATTTCTGGTCTTAAAAGCTGGTAGCACTAACACGGAAACACCAGTATTGTCACATATTTTTCACATTTTAGCGTGAACCTTTTTCACACCATTTTTGTCTCCCTTTCATCTCCCAATTGACACAATCACTCATCAACCTACTTCCAGCACTGGTCTCTGATAGTGTGAAATATCTGTACTTTCCTGAACCAAATGCTGTCTAGCAACTGTCTGTATTCCCTTAAGAATAAGTTTAAAAATTACTCTGTTTTTTTGCACCAGGAATTGTTTCCATCTTTAGTCTGAGTAGATGTCTTTTCTATAAGTTTTGCTTGTGCTAGAACATTCTCCAGTGCCTAATAAATCCAAACAGTATTCCTCTGCCTGATGTTATTGTCTCATCCAAAGACTGAGATCCCTAAATTCTGCTTGTCTAGTTGGCCCTGCTCATCATATAAGTAGCTTTTTTCCAAAATGCCACCTTGTCTTCTGCTATCTAGCAAACTAAATTTGGTTTCCAGGGTTTGGTAACTACATTTCAAAATATAATTGGTGCTAATATGACCACAGCCACTGCTTTTCTCCCAGAACTTTATCTAAAGACCTCTTGATACCTTCAACTTTTGTGTCAGATGGATCAGTTTATGCCCATCACAAATGCTGGGTGAACGAATCACCTACAAACTTAAGGTTTTCCACTTTCTTCCCAGTGAAGCATCACAGTATGAGGAGATGAGGAGTTTTTAGAACCATAGATGTAACTCAGTCAAGCTTTCAAAGTTCTCTAACCATAATCTATATCAATAAAATATAGTTCTGATCAGACTTGTGGAGTCTCCTGATCTGGCCTGACATACGGGGCTCACCAATGTGGGTTCATCATTGAATGACTGTGTCCTTCCTACAGGAATGCCTTTGTTATTTTTAAAAGGGGTCCTTCTCCAAGACCTTTCTTCTCCTTGAGTGGAAGGGAGCTGCTATCTTGGAACTGTGACAAAGTTATTGCATTCTAGAAGTTTTTGTCAACAAACATCTCAGACTGTGTAGAACTCTCCAATTCAACTCTCATGTGCACCAGCCACCTGGTCTTTGGGTTTCCGGTGCTCCAGCATGTGCAAAGACCAGCTAGCCGGTGCGCATGCCGTCCACCTGGTCTTTGGGTTTCTGGTGTGTGCATGCACACTGGCCAGCTGGTCTTCACGCACGCTGGAGCACCGGAAACCCGAAGACCAGGTGATTTAATCCCTTAAATGCTATGTATGATGCTTTGATTCTTAAGAAAAAGTAGAATAAAAATATGAAAGAGAAAGAAGATGGATGACCAAAATTTACTTGATCATAGTCAGTAACTTAAGTTGAATAGAATTTTAAGACAATCTAACTACTATATATGCTGCACATTTACTGTATTAGATTATTACAGAAAAGATTAGCATAGTCGTAGCATAAGGATGACATGCAAATTCAAAGAATGAATTTTTAATATAATATACTGTAAATGATAAAACTCTTTATATAAATAGCTACTGTTTCTGAAATAATATAATATAATATGACAATTGGCTACATGTGAGTAATTGATATCAACATAATAGGCACAGCTCATAAATGCAACACCTGTTGATTAGATGTGTATATATTTGCAGAATGTAGTTTATTTGTATATGGCTTAACATATAACATATAATTAACATATAATTTAAAATGCTGAATTGTTCATCCCATGCACTTTAATAGCAACTAACCAGAATTAGATTCTCCTTTCCATATCAATATTTCACAATGCATTAAATGATTGCTCATGAACAATAATTATATTTTACATAAACAATATTGTAATTCAAAAGAAAACAAACTTATTGTTCCAATAGCATAGATAAGCTTTTCCACATAAAATAAAATTTGTGTTTAAAGTCTTTACAGTATCACACAACTGAAACATTTCATTTCTGCTTCTTTGGCAATTAAAATAAATGAAGAAACTTACTGCAGAATTCCTTTTGTTTAGTTCTCTAATAGCTGTCCCCCCACCCCTTGGGTGATCTCATCTCAATTTCTATTCAACTGCCAAGTAAAATACAAGTACAAGCAATTATTATCAGCCTGAGTATCCAAGCTAGATAAAGATGCTTATGTAAATGATGGTATTAATTAAATGCTGCCTTCAGCGTTCTGGCAAGAGGCTAATGCAGCCTTTTGTTTTGCAACATTTTGCCCCCAGAGCTATTCCTTGTGTGCCCAACCTAACCTCTCGCAGCAAGTTCTTTCCAGATTGGCTATTGCTATCACACATGAATGGTTGTGCCATAGTGGGATGGCATCAGCAAATAAGGGGTGGTGACCAGTGACTGAGCAGATGTTGTATTATAATTACAAAGGTGAAAAGGCAATAAAAAGAAATCAAAGCATGAGCAAAATCTACATACCTTAGAGGAGTCAGGCTAATCTGCTCTATGTGTGCTCAGCAAGTTCCATATTTAGGCTAAAACTTATCTTCATGTAAGAAGAAAAATAGAATTACAATGTTGTGTTGGAAAAGAGATAATGTATTCTTTTGCTATTCTTTTATGTTGCGGAAAATAAATCTGAACACTCATTTGTTATAGAAAGGAAAAGAATATGGGCTTTATAGATCTGGAATAAAAACGATAGAATACTCATGAAATGGCAGGCCATTGTTATGAGGAATCACATCTTCCTTTGTTTCTTTTTTTTCTTATACTTTGCTGAACAAATAATCTAAAACAGAGGAATTACCAAACAGGATAGTAGCTAAATGAATGTGAAAACATAACATTTAAAAACAAATTACAAGAGGGGGACTATCTCATTCATCTGTAGCAATGCCTCAGGTAATCTATGACACTTCCCATTCCATCCTATATTCATTATCACAAGTGAAACTAGCGGATATAATGGATGGAAATAATACTGTTTCCAATACAAGGTTCTGAAACTGGAAAGAATATATATATGATCAGGAAGAAAGAAGCATGGATTTCATTAAAAAAATCAGTAATGCATTCCCTCCACTACATACACATTACTCAGAAGAAGAAAAAACCTTGCCATTTATTTTTTTTAAATGTTTCCCAAACTTGTAATAATGAAGTATGTTTGCTTTCTGAATTAGAACTGGAAATACACTTCAATCTTCTGTCTGTAGATACATATTTAGGCCATTTAAGAATAACCTCTATCTATAACCCCACGAGGAAGGGGCCTGATATTAAATCAGATCACTGATCCATCTAACTCATATTGCCTTGACTGTAGCATTCAGATAAGGGTTTCTGAGCCTAGCTCAATATGCCACAGATTGTCCTAAGGACTTTTTGCATGCAAATAGGTGCCCATATTCCTCCTAAATGTTTCTGCTTAAATCACTGTTTTAAGCATGTCACCGGCTTAGAAAATTGGCCTAGAGCAATCATTTATTCAGAGATTGAGTGAATAACCTCTTCTGATGACTGGCTATTCAGTCCCATTCAGAGGGCCAGTACACAGTCTGGCAGTTACTGTTATAATCAATTCAGTCTAATGCAAAATAAATATCAAAATGTGAAGAGGATAAGCAGATATATAGAAGCTGTGATATCTGGCTGAGAAGTAAAAGACATTTTGAAACTGCAGTCCTGACTCCTGCATGATATGTGAATTACTGCTTTTCATTTCTATTGGAAGTCAACTCTGTAGCCTAATGACAACACTGCCAATATCAAAACCTTTGCTATTTCAATGCTGATCTAATCATATGTGAAGAAAATAGGGCAATTTTATTTAGGAAATTCTCCATTATCCATCAGAACTTTGTGTTGGTGAGTGTCTAGAGGTAAATTTTCAAGTCTGTTATTTTTGTACAGGTTCTAAAAAAAATGATGTGACCTGAAAGATATACACATACATTGGACTATGCTGATCCTGTATGCAAGACTACAAACAGAACAACTCTCAAGTTCAGCAGGTATTCCAGTGGATACTAACAAAAATTTGAATCTAAAAAGCGAAATCATATATTACTACATGAAGCCTCCTTCAGATTAGGTTTAGAAATACAACAAGGTACACAAAATATGCTGATAAACTCTAAAATGAACAAAAGAGAGAATAGCATTCACTGTAGAATATAGAAGATGGAGGGAGGAATTAAGACTCAATTTTAGATCCTCCACTTGCCATAAAGAAAGTTCAGCAGGTGTGAAAAATCCCTCTGCCTAAGAATCTGGTGCACTAATTTCAGGTTAAAGAGAACATGAGACTAAAAGGACCTGTTCACTAATCCAAATTTGTGATCAGCAGTGAGTCCTGGCTAGAGAGGAAATGGTGATGTTCAATAAAGTAGGAGTGTCTCTGGGCATGATATCATTCTTACTACTGATTTTGTGTGGTTTCTCTATATATTGCTTTGGCTGATGGCATGGGTTATAGTTTTATAGATAGTAAAAGAGGCTGATTGTTCCCTTGAAATCATTCATGGACCTCACCATTCTGGACAATTTTTAACAAGTTTCCCACCTTCTTTTTGTGGTTGAGGTGGTGTTGGCTCTGCTACTCCAGAGGATCCTGGATGAAGTACATTATTTGGACCCTTTTCAGTCAGAAATCAAACCCTGATACAGAACAAAAATTGTCCTCTTATATGATCTCTAGCAGGAGTGGGAGGAAGGTGGTGCATCCATCCTTGCTCTTTTTAACCTGTGGCTTTCGATACCATTGACCATGGTATCCTTTTGGACCAACAGGGAATTGTTGGTGGGTGGCAGTCTTGTTCCAGTTCCTCCAAAGTGACTGACAAAATTTCCACCAGCCAGTTGCAAAAGCCAACACTGCTTGGATCTGCACATATACCGTTTGGATACAGTATGGCATCCTAGCTCTTGGAACAAACTCAAATGTGTATGTGGACAGCACTTCAATCAAGCAAATCAATCAAGTGTACCAGATGGCCCTGTAGGCTATTGCCTATGTTTCAAGCATGCAGGCCATCCCACTGCCCTTACTCTTGGCAGTAGCAATCCCAACCTGGACACCACTGTTCCTTTTGACTGAGGCAATCATAGGAAACTCAACATCATCCTTCCTGCAGATGACTTCACAGAAACCATTTGAACCAGCAAAACTTACTCCACCTAATATCCCTGCAAGCCTTGCAGAGACACCCTCAAATCCTCCTTCCATTTAAGATTTGCTATGGACATTTCAACCTTCTTGAATGCACAAGTGGAAGTGGCTGAGCATGGATCACTTACTGGGTTCATTTATTAATAGTTAAGACTATGATCCAAATACAATTTGGCCCAATTTGCCATTTTCCTACATATATTCTCAGATGCTTTCCAAGAACTTTCCTGAGGCTCCTCCTACTGTTGCCACCCTTTTGTGCCTGCCTTTCCTAAGGTTAGTGTTAGCTTCTTCTAGTACCATTAATAAACAATTTGTACCTGAGTGTAGAAGTGTATCTGATTCCCATTATTAAACAACGTTTGGAGAAAGTGTCATGGGCAAAAAGACTGTCATCACTTTCCAAAGTCACTGGAGGTCAGGCAATGTAAAAAATTAATACATAAATGAATAATAAGGCAATAATAAATGATGTAAAATTGTGGGATACTCACAAATCCATTCAAATCAGAATTAAAAAAGTATCTGATGCTGCGGCATCTCTAATATCAACTATACTAGCTCTTGACTGTTGGAAGTTTTATGTGAAAATGGAATATAAGTGCAATCAAGAAGTGCTTTTTTAATAAGAGGAATTGCTTAATGAAACAGAATATCAAGTCTATTTATTTCTCTAAAGATTTCCCCATCATTATTTTCATTTACTCTTTTGCCTCAGCTTGTTTTCTTTTGCTACTAAAAGTTAAATCCTTGAAGAACGAGTTTCCTACAGAGAATGTTGTTTTTATTAGCTGTTTAATGTTGGGCCCATATTATTTTCATAGCAGCACAGCATGACAGATTGTTATCAGCTAAGTTCCATGGATTCTTGATGAATCATGGTTAGACTCTTTTATGCCTGCTGTACTGCTACCATGGAACATTAATGTAAACTGACCTACTGTGTCTGCCTTGATGAACCAGCAGTGTTTCCTTGAGGTCATAGCTAACTAGCACTAACTCTTCACCTTTGAAAACTTAAGCTTTATGCCTGTTCTACTGAGAAGAATGCTCAAGGGACATAAGCACCATCTACACCCTTCTTAATGAACAACTTGCATGACAATTTGATTTGTATGGGGGGAAAAAATCCATAAAAGAATCACAAAATGCTTTTCAAATTCAATCTTCTTTTTCCTCCCGATCTATTTTATCAGCCTTAGCTGCTTTTATAAAACTGTTTCCATTTAGTCTCTGATGCTAAATGAGGTGAATATTTGCTGAGAAATGTAGCCAACTTGGAAACATACAATTTTTGTCTCACTGGACTACTCTCATTAATAGCGCCTCCATATCTTTTTACTCTGGAAAATTTTATTCCCTGTACTCCCTGTGCTATTAAACATTTTCCACCTATGACTGAATATTATCCCAATAGATTGGGTAAATCAGATGTGCATGTGTTTGTTAAAGACATGCTCTTTGTTTTAGCTATATTAATTACTAATTAATTAATTAGTAAAAAGTGGCAAAACTGCTTTTCTCTGCATTCCATTGCTTTATTTTATTTGAACCTGGCTCTGAAATCAAACAAGGCTTTGAGACGACAAAGGTTTCAAGTAGTGAAGAACAGAAGAGAGTTGCTCTTGGTCCTATGAAGTCTATTAAAGATCGAAATAAACCTTTCCATCGCCAACCGGATGTTTTAGCAAACACATATAAATCTGATTCATTGGTAATGACAATCTTGCCTTATTTTATGCTTTAAATGTATATCTCATCTCATGCATATGTTTATATTCAGAATAAATTACCCTAAAGTGACACCCACAGTAAGAAAAGAAACAAGAAGTAGTAGTTGACTGATAAGTAACTCTGCCTAGAACAGAAACAACATATGCCACTCAAGGCCAGCTGTATGGGGGAAGCCAGAAAAAAAAACCCTAAATGTTTGCTGCTGTGCATCTGACGATCCCTGGCACTTCATTGAAATTCTGTCAGATCATAAAAATCTATTCATCAATTAAAACAAATTCCTGCTCGGTATCCTGATAAAATCTGCCCATTTGTCAGATGCATAGGAGGAACCACCCATGCTTGTTTTTTACAACTGTAAATTCATTTGGCAGTGACTTGGAGCAGACATAATAGAGATAGGACAGAATGGGAAACAGAAATTGTATGCAGGTTAAGTTTTTCCCAGTCATGGACTGGTGAGTAATAATCTCTCTCAACAGTGGGGAATCATCTTCAGGACCAGTTGTTCCCTCCACTTTCTATAGAATGGATTGAACAGCTAATTGTTTGTTCTTTCTTGTTATCAAAGGGTATAAGATGCTGAGCTTTCAGCCAGTTAATGGGCTGTTATTGTATTAAACATTAGTTCTGGATCTCTATAAAATTTCTTTGTTATGCTTCTAAAATTCTAGGGCAGTGTTTCCTCCTTCAAAGGAATGAAGTTTTGAATTTGCCAACTAGCTCTCTTACTTTAAGAAAAGGAAGAGAAAGAAAAATTCTCTTTTCCCTGTCAGCAACTGGGGTGATTTTTCTATATTCCCAAAGGATTTGAAACATACTTCATAGATCCAGAAACCAAAATATAGGAATCTATAAAACACTAAACAAGATACAGATGTTTTATACTCAATCTAATCTTGCGATGTCTTGTTTGGTTCTTTCATTCCCCTAGAATTAAACCTACAATAATGTGGGAAAAGAGCTAAATTTTAAAATAATAAGTCGTTTTTCAAACACAAATGCCTGGATAATTTTTACACTCTTGCAAAACATTTTCATGCAAAATTGCTGACCTTATTAATTAATAGTCATGAGATAAGTATATTGTTGAAATAAATGAACAAATATCTTAAAGGTGCTATTTTCAAAAGACAACTAGATTGTTGTTTTTTTCCTTGAGAAAGAAAATGTTTTGCTTCTCATCCAAGAAGTTTCATCAGTTCTAATGGTGGGGAAATGAAAGGATAGTACTGACAGTTGAGACTGGATGGTGGGGGGGATGGAAGCATACGTTCTGATAGGATAGTGCGGGATGTAAAGATGCATAGAAACAGAATCCTTCTTTCACACACACACACCATTCTATCACAACCCATCCAGCTGGATTTTTATCTAGCTATCAATAAATCCTGGGATAGCCAGATATTATTGTTTGATGTGGTTAAGTTATCATTGCAGGATGTAAGCTGTTCAAACTAAAGCTGCCTTTTGCAATTGACTGATTATTACATTTTATGCTCATATTATTCCGCTCAGTTGGTAAAACATCTAAATATGCTACAAACCTTCCACATAGCTAACAAAAGAATCTTTAAACTTAAAGAAAAAAAGGAAAAGATTAGTTACAAAAGCTCACCCTAACAAACTAAGAAAAAAATATATATTATCAATATATAATTATATATTATCAATAGTCCCTGGTTTATTTACATATCATACACTACTATGTAATGATCAATAAAAAATATTATAAAATATCATAAAATCTGATATCTTAACTAATACCCCATACTAGCTCATCTATCCTATTGCTGAGTGCATTATCAAGATATAGCACCAGCTTCACAACATCTTAAAAAGACATGTTCTGGATATGTACTTACGGGACCGCCTGCTGCTACCGAGTACCTCTCACCAACCCGTCCGCTCTCACAGAGAGGGACTCCTCAGGGTGCCGTCGGCTAGGCAGTGCCGTCTGGCGACACCCAGGGGAAGGGCCTTCTCTGTGGGGGCTCCCACCCTCTGGAACGAACTCCCTCCAGGACTTCGTCAACTTCCGGACCTCCGAACCTTTCGTCGCGAGCTCAAAACACACCTATTTATTTGCGCGGGGCTGGGTTAGTTTTTAAATTTATTGGTTTTAATGGGGTTCTTAGTATTTATATTGTTTTTTATCAATCTGGCTATTGAATAAGTTTTTTATGTCTGATTTTAAATTGTATTTATATGTTTGTTTTTAATTGCCTGTGAACCGCCCTGAGTCCCTAGGGAGATAGGGCGGTATATAAATCTGAAAAATAAATAAATAAAATAAATGTACAGAATATTCTATATTAGGATTGTTTAATAATACTAAGAGAAAATGAAATGTGGAAATGCTGATACAACTTAAGCCTCAATATGTGCTGAGAAGACTAACTACAATTTGAGTTTCTTAGTCAAAGCCAGAATTCACACTGGAAGCATTAAATTTCACATGCTATATTCTTACTCGTTGGCACAAGCTTTTGATCTATTGGTTTTTCTTTGATGTAATATTTCAACTAAGTATAAAAACTATAAATTGTTTAATGAGGTTCAAAATGACTCAATCGTTATCTCAAGGAAAGAAAAAAAATACTTTAAAATTCAGTTGTAACTAAAAAGGTTAAAGGACAGCAACAAATTAGTGTTTTTGTTTGCTAATGCATCCTTAATGCATCTTTTGCTTATTTTAGGAATAAGCAAAATGTGTCTGATTTTAGAAAAGTGCCTTGAAGTTCAAATGCTGAAAAACACAGCACGTTGTTTTTTGTACACCTTTTCCAAAATCATGCCTTAAACATACAGATGAAAGATTTTACAGATTTTATTTAGATATATGTATGATATACAATGCTGATTATACTTGTTTTGGACTCTCCTTTTTACATCAGTTTCAAAATGATTTCAAGTGCTCCTACTACCACTAGTAGTGGTAAAGTATATGGAAAGTATCAAAAAGAGTTTGGGCTGGTTTTGAATTTGATCACCTCCTTTTAGTTTTCAAAGATGGAAGATAAAGCCATGATGGGTATGGATTGTAGGAGCTGATGTCTAAAACAACTGGATGGTGCAACAAGACCCAAGTTGTAATAAGGATTACTGTTGCAATCTCTTGGACACTTCTCTGCCTTACCATTGTGTTGTGTAAAAAATGTTGAGCACTATAACAATGTTGAGTTACAAGATTATGGCATTTAATTTAAGGCTAGATTTGTAGAGGGCATAGGGAATATTTTTGAAGGATGAGAGGAAGAGCCACTACCAAAGCAACAGCCAGATAAGTGGTGTGTAAACCTCTTCCAAGAAATTAATTTGAAAAAACATCTCAAACAAGCCCCTAATTCACATGAACGTGTGTGTGTGTGTGTGTGTGTGTGTGTGTGTTGGAGCAGGGGGGGGAAGGGAGACACATTCAGCCTTGCAAGACTCTGTTAACATAGTCCAGACCTAAATGGCATTTGATTTTTTTAGTCTGGTCTATTTTGTGGGGCTGACAAGATTGCTCCTGTTCTTTGCTGATCAGTTAAGGTTAGAGAAGCTGCTAGTGTGGTTATTTGCAAATGATTCAGGAGCATTTGTGATAGAATAAACCTATAAACTAAAAATGGGCATAAATGTTTTGTTTTGCATAAATGAATGTTCTAAAGGTGCACTTTTATGCCTGTCTCCCTTTAGTCTTGTAGACAATATGACATATCTCAGAGGACAGTGTGGCAAGAAAGGACTTGAGAAAAGTGTACAAAGATAGACTGAAAGGAAAAGCATATCTAAACAATTACGTAATCAAGAGTCTGAATAAAGAATCTATTAAGAAAACAACAACAATTGTTAAGTAAGATCCTGGAATATTATTTAAGCATGACTAGCTTTATTTTCTTCATCCTCTTTAATATTTATTTATTTATTGGATTTTGAGGCAACTTGAATTCAAAAAAACTCTGGAGACTTATATTATTTAAAAGAATACATAATTTAAAAAGAAACATGACTGACTAAGTCACTAAAAACATCCAGATGACATAAACATGCGGTTGGACATTTTTACACACTATAAACTTGCTATCAAGCTTGACAAGGAGGATGTTCTTTGACTGCACTGCTTGGGAGCTCCACTTCAATTGTGGTTTCTTTTTCAAACTTACCAGGAGAAAAACATACCTTTTCCCATAAGCAAAAGGTACTTTGGAGAAATACTACCCTCCATGCATAAGCATTGTGTTGGAACAATTAAAAGCTGGACATTGCCTATAGGCTTCTAAAGTTTCTGTAGATGCATACGTCAATGTGTTTAGGGAATCAGCTAAGGCACTAAGCAGCAGATACGATTTAATATCGAGAAGTGAGAAAATACATTTACAAAACAGAGACACATATTTGCAATAGATTTGACACATATAATGCAGCAGTTACCATGAGAAATTATAGGAAAGTACTCAAGAAGAAAGTCACCTAATGGCTGCAATGATAGCATTTCTATAGAGATTTAATTATTTATGTTCATCAACAAAAAGTGGTGACAGAGCTAATAAAAAGAAGTTAAAAGATTGCTAGAGCCACAATGTTTCAGGATTCAAATCAGTCAGAAGCAGAAATATTTTTACTGTTATAGATCATTGTAACATTACAAAGCCAGTTTGATCTAGTGGTTAGGGCACTAGACTAGAAGCTGGGAGATCATGAGTTCTAGTCCCACTTTAGCCATGAAAGCCAGCTGGGTGACCTTGGCCCAGTCACTCTCTCTCAGTCCAATTCACCTCACAGTGTTTTGTTGTTGTGAGGAAAATAAGAGGAGGAAGGAGTATTAAGTATGCCTTGTTTATGGTAGGAAAATAAATAAATAAATAATCAAATGAACACTATTTATTTTTTAAAAATGGATTGAAATTGTTAGAAGAATTGTTATAAGATGAGGATGCATCTCATACAGAACATGAACAACCATAAAAAGGAGAAAAATGTGTAGGGGATAAAAAGACAACAGAAAGTGAAGATAATGAGTTCATGTTCTGGATTCCAAAGAGAAAGAAATTGTGTTCATGGATGCTAACTAGACATTCTGGGACCGGACAGAACTTTACAGCAAAGTATATTAAATTCACCAAAGAAAGAAAAATATATATATCTGGAAAAGAACTAGATGTAGTAAACCACTACATATACCCTGGTCAACAGATCTCAGTGGAAGGCGATACAATAAAGGAAATTGATCGGTGTCTTAAATGTGGTTGGCAGACATTCGGCAAACTAAGGACAATTTTCAAGAACAACATCCCCCTATGTCTGAAAAGTTTTCAATCAGTGTGTGCTACCTACTCTTACATATGCTGGCAAAACATGGATACTAACCTCACAATCAATAAAAAAAAGCTATAAGTGGCGCAAAGAGCCATGGAA
This sequence comes from Ahaetulla prasina, assembly GCF_028640845.1. Classification (NCBI taxonomy): domain Eukaryota; kingdom Metazoa; phylum Chordata; class Lepidosauria; order Squamata; family Colubridae; genus Ahaetulla; species Ahaetulla prasina. Next base: position 74,261,117 of record NC_080540.1, on the reverse strand, counting down.
AGATACATGCTTTACAAGACAAGATAGAAAGACCTACAGATGGATTAGAGAACAAATGAAAATATAGGTTATCATCAAAAGAGTAAAAGAATTGAAATGGAAATGGGATGGTCACATACCAAGAACTGATGGCAGGTGGACAAAGGCAGTCATAGAATGGATCCCACTTGATAACAAGCGCCCACAACTAAAATAAGGTGGATCAATGACGACATCAGCAAATATTGTGGGCCCAATTGGCAAAAGAAAGCTGAGGACCATATTGACTGGAAACAAGTGAAAGAGGCCTTCATCTGTGGATAGACAATGGCTAAAAAGACAGTGGTGGTGGTGGTGGTGGTATTATTGAATTTGCAAGCAGAGTTAAGTTGTTGCCAACATTTATTTTATTTTAAATTTTGCCTATGGTCAGCTTCACCCACCTACAACATATATGCCTGAATTACTTCACAAATTCATTTGGAATTGTGGTTGATTATTTTGTATTTCTTATCCAAGGAGATCTCTATCTTCAATAGTTACTTGACTGAAAATTACTTTTACTTATCATATTCTTCAGAAAGATCATGTGAACCCTATTATGAATGCCACTAACTATTCTCAGAACCAACTGAGTCAATTGGTATACAATTTCTTGTTTAAAGGACATGAATACATTACTGAATATTCAATGCTTAAAGTGCTTGAATATACTGTGCCTTTCATACAGATCTTCAGACATACAACTATACGGTATGGTAGAAGCTATAAATGCTGAATTAAGGAAAAGGTTGAACAGTGGTATTTCAAAAATAGAACACAAAGATACAAGTTAGATGTTGATTTGTTGAACAGCATACATATTTATTTTCCCTTCTTGGACTCTGTTTTTAAACTGTTTGGCAATGAATGTATATAGACCAGTCAGATGTTATAACCAAAAACCATGCAGTTCATTTTTACCTGATGCTGACTAATTCTTGATCTTCTTTGCCCTTTTCTCCACCATTTCTGCTGCTATTACAAGTTCATTCATTTCAGCTTTTTTATTTATTTTATCCACCTCCTTTATCTAAGCTGCATTTTTGTTGTACTTTAACAGGTTGTCCCATAGCTGATCCCAGAACTGCACTTTGTCAAGTGTTACAATCTCTCCACTGATGGATTGGTAGAAACATTTATGATTTGACTGAAATTGGAGATTCTACCTACAGTGTGCAATTGCAGCTTTGTATCTGCTGATCTTCTTGATTATAGCTGTTACTTGCTGCTTTATTATTTCCAGTGCTTCCTTGATTTTCCTTTTGCTAGGTCAGTGATGGCGAACCTTTTTGCCATCACGTGCCAAAAGGGGGGGAGTGCGGGTAGGGGTCATGTGCATGCCCACACCCATAATCCTATGTGCCTTGCGCATGCGCACACGACACCCCCTGTGCTCCCCCCTGCTTTTGGCACAGTGGGCTTGGTAAGCCTGTTTTTTGCTCTCACCAGGCTTCAAAGCCTTTCTAGAAGCCAGGGGGAGGGGGGTGAAAACGGCCTTCCCCACGCACCCCCGGAGGCCCTCTGGAGGCCAAAAACGGCCTGTTTGCCAACTTCCGGTGGGACCAGAAGGCCTGTTTTTTGCTTTCCTCAGGTTCCAGAGCCTTTCTATGAGCCTTGGGAGGACCAAAACGGCCTTCCCCACCCCCCCCTGGAGGTGCTCCGGAGGCTGGAAACTGCCCATTTGCCAACTTCCTGTGGGACCAGAAGTTGCAAACAGGCCATTTCCGGCCTCTGGGGGAGTGGGAAAGGCCATTTTGCACCCCCTAGGCTCCTAGAAAGGCTCGGGAGCATGAGGAGAGCAAAAAACAGGCCTTCCCCACCCAACCAGGCCCTCCAGAGGTAGGAAACAACCTGTTTCCCTATTGTAGGTAGGCCCAAAAGGCCTGAAAATCAGCTGGCCAGCGTGCATATGCGTGCTGGAGCTGAGCTTGCATGCCCACCAATATGGCTATGCGTGCCACCTGTGGCACATGTGCCATAGGTTCACCATCACGGTTCTAGGTGATTATTTTTGATCAGGTATTTGTTGGTTTTTTATTCTTTGCTTTTTCTTTCATCATTCTAGTTGCTTGCATCTGATCTTAGCATGCTCATCAGTGGTGGGATTCAAAACTTTTTATTGGTTCTGTGGGCATGGCTTGGTGGGTGTGGCATGGCTTGGTGGGCATGGCAGGGGAAGGATACTGTAAAATCTCCATTCCTGGCCCACTCCAGGGGAAGGTTACTGCAAGAATAGGTGGGAGCAGGGCCAGTCAGAGATGGCATTTACCGATTCTCTGAACTACTCAAAATTTCTCCTACTGGTTCTCCAGAACTGGTCAGAACTTGCTGAATACCACCTCTGATGCTCATGTTATTTTTCAATCAGATCTTCCATTTTGACCTGTTTTCTCATTTGCTGATTTTGTATCTAGTTATAACTGCAGCTGTGCTATACATTAGTTGGTTTGTTTCTTATAGTGAGCTAGTGCTTATATTTCATATTACAGTATTGACATCTTTTAATACTTGTGTGAGCCGTGATGATGCAGTGGTTAGAATGCAGTACTGCAGGCTACTTCTGCTGACTGCTGGTTGCAGTTTGGCAGTTCGATTCGCACCGGCTCAAGGTTGATTCAGCCTTCCATCCAGTGGTGGGATTCAAATAATTTAACACAGGTTCTCTGCCCTAAAGATTTCTTCCAACAACCAGTTCGCCAAACTGCTCAGAAAGTTAACAACCGGTTCTCCCGAAGTGGTGCAAACTGGCTGAATCCCACCACTGCTTCCATCCTTCCGAGGTTGGTAAAATGAGGATCCATATTGTTGGGGGCAATATTATGCTGACTCTGTAAACTGCTTATAGGGGGGCTGTAAAGCACCGTGAAGCTGTATTTAAGTCTAAGTGTTATTGCTATTGCTATTAGTTGGTTCTTTGGAACAAGCTTCAGTGAAGGCAATCTTATTCTGGTGTTTTTGTGCTGTTCTAGATGCTCAATTATTCTCTGTTTCAATTCCTATTGCTGTTGGGTTTTTTTTAGTTAGAAGGTTTTGTTCTTTCTGTGGAGAAGGCAGAGGAGGGGGTGTCTGGTTTGGGAATGAAAATAATGAAATAACTATGCTACTTCCTCTATTGCGGACTCCCCCTGGTTTGCCTCCACTGTCTGTGCTATTCTGGCAAAGCTTCAGATTTCTTTGCCCTGTGGGGTAGATCTTTGCAGTTCTTTGAATTCTGCTTCTGTGAATACCTTAATCTGTATTATAAATTGACGTTGCTCTGCTAGCTTCTGTTATGTTATTTCTGATTCTGAATGTTGCTCTTTCCAGAATTGATGCATTCTTTCCTCTGATCCCCTTCTTGTTGGACTTGTAATTTATAATAATTTGTAATTTGATTTGTAATAACAGATCACTATTTCATTGTTGTCTTTGTATATTTGAAACGGGTAAAACAACTTTTCTTCCAGTAGTTCTGCAACTGCTAGCCCTCTTTGCACAGTCAACAGTCCTGTGTCCTTGTAGCCCATTTGTCAGTAGGTGTCCAGGAACTCCAACACCGTGCAAAGTTCTTGTTGATCTGGGCAACAAACTATCTAGAATGGGTTTTCATAAATTATATTTCACTATATTATTTATGGGAGGCATTCTTCATTTAATGCCTCTGATGAACATGCCCACTGTGGTTGAGCCTCTGGCATAACTCTCATCCTCCTAGGTGCTGGCAAGCCCCATTATTTTTTGTTGTTATATTATTATTATATTTATAATTAAATATATTAATTAATTAAATATAATTATTATACTGCCTTGTATTAATCTGGGGAGGGACAGTAAACAAGGCTGTACCAAGATACTGTAAACAAGTTGCTGAGATTCTAGAAAGAGTGCAGAGAAGAGCAACAAAGATGATTAGGGGACTGGAGGCTAAAGCATATGAAGAACAGTTGCAGGAACTGGGTATGCCTAGTTTAATGAAAAGAAGGACTAGGGGAGACAGGATAGCAGTGTTCCAATATCTCAGGGGTTGCCACAAAGAAGAGGGAGTCGGGCTGTTCTCCAAAGCACCTGAGGGTAGAACAAGAAGCAATGGGTGGAAACTGATCAGGGAAAGAAGCAACTTAGAACTAAGGAGAAATTTCCTGACAGTTAGAACAATTAATAAGTGGAACGACTTGCCTGCAGAAGTTGTGAATGCTCCAACACTGGAAATTTTTAAGAAAATGTTGGATAACCATCTGTCTGAGATGGTGTAGGGTTTCCTGCCTGGGCAAGGGGTTGGACTAGAAGGCCTCCAAGGTCCCTTCCAACTCTGTTATTATTATTAAGAGATAATATTTTGTAATTCTATATAAGGTGCATCAGATTTGCTAACATAGAGGCACAAGACATTTTGGCAAATAGAATTGCCACCAGAATTTCCCCATTTGAAAAGCACCACAGATATTATAGCCTTGATCAAGTCCTGTTTAAACTCTCAAATGATGTAAACTAAATAAAACAAATATCATTTTGGTTTTGAAGAGATTGTTGGCATGCTATCTCAGCTGTGGAAATTAAACCTGATTCGAAGAAGGCAGAAGCTATTCTGCAAGCTCAACTCTTGAAAATCTGGATTTGCTGGTTCTTTTCTAGCTACTGTAACTATTGTACGACAGTTATTCTTAATTATGCAGACCCACTCTGACTGCTGATTAAAAAGGGAACCACTTGGCACTGATCTGCAGCAGCTGACTCTGCATTTCAACCACTGAAAAATGAGTCCATTAAACAACCTTGTCTGGCTTATTATAATCTCAATATACCAATTTTTGTGGTGACTGATGGCAGTCATTTGGAACTTGCTTCCATTTTGCTCTAGACTCAGGAAGATGGATCAAAGATGCCTTTTGTATATGCCAGCTGCACACTTTCTTCCGTAGAGCAGAGGATTTTATGGATCAAGCACCAAACTTTGGCCTATAGAAGATTTTAATAATTATCTGTAGAGACATCAATTTGTGCTGTTAATAGACCACAATTAAACACATGCTTTAATCACACTAAACCATCATTTTGCCACCTTGCAGCCAACATCTTATTTAAATATTGCAGCCGTACAATTTTTGTTATTCAGTGAATTTCAGGAAAAATGATCTCTGATTGCTTAGTGTCTTAAATTACCTGAATCAGGATCAAATATATTAATGGAACACTAGATTCATCAAATGCTCAAGAAGCCCCTCCATCTGATTTCCAAATTTGGGCTTGGTTTTAGAGCCAATTAGGATTTAGCTCCTAATCCTGATGCAACTACTCAGTCTCTCTCACACTATGGTGGCTAGAAAAAAGACTGTTCAATTGTAGTGTCCTAATTATGGAATTAACTCCTTGGGAAGATACTAATTGTTTCTACCCTGTGTTGCTTAAACAAAAATTAAAAATGTGTTACTTAAGATAAGCATCCAAAAGGTAAACAACTTCTCTAGAACTAGACCGCCTTGTAGGCTGTTTTTTAAAATGAATTTTAATTGTTGTTTGCTTGTTTTTACTGGAGATTGTTTCACTGCCTTTTTGTACACCACTCTTCATGAGAAAAGTAGTAATGAAATATGTATGCATGCATGGGGGAAAACTCCAAAAATCTTTATTTTTTAACATTTATTTAAGGCTTGGAGAAAGAAAACAAGCAAGTTATTTGAAAGGAGCATGTTTTTCTGCAACTTCAAAAAAAGCCTTTGCTCTATCTTTTATTTTCCTTCCAAAGTTTTATTTTTAAACTACGTGCCTTTTGCTTTTTTTAAATGCTGGAGGGCAAGAGAGTGAGGGCAGATTTTATGACAAAAGTTCCCAATAACATTTTTTTTTAAAAAAAATGTTTTTCAGATCTGTTTTTGCACTTCTGAAGTTAATTACGTAAGTTTTAGTTTGTCTTTGTTTTGTACAATGGTTGAAAATATAGGCTGAAAAAAATTAAGCTGCTATGAAGGTCTGCCCTCGTCAACTTTCTGCCTTATATTTACAATCTTGAAATTTCTTACTTTATTTTGTTCTCTGGTAATAGCTTATTGCCAGAGTTCAAACGAGTGTTTTTGTGTTTTGAGGTCTCCTTCTATCTTCCTTTTGTCTTTGGATTTATGAATTTATTTATCAAATTTCTAAGGCCACCAGACTACATAACAACTCTAATTTGTATATAATATTAAAATCAGGTCAGAAGTAAATAACAAGTAAAAAGGTACAATAAATGTTCAGAAATATCAATAAAATAACCTAGACATAAATATTCCCAACAGAGGCCTACCACATACCCAGGAAGAATTGGTTTTTAAGGCCTGTTTAGAAAAGTCAGGGCAGGGGGCTATACAAATCTCCTGGGAATGCTCTTCAGCTGCAATGACAGAAAAGGCCTATTTCTTCAGTCCTATAAAATGACACTATGTAATTGATGAGAACTATAATCAATTACATATTTCTGATGGGAACTATCACACAACAGAGGCATAAACTGTAAGAGACAATCCCTCATAGTAACCAATCCTATATAGATAGTCCTCATTTGACGAACCTAATTGGGACCAGCATTTCCATCGCTAAGCAAAGTGGTCATTAGATGAAATGTCACTTAAGTGGGGAGTCTCCAGAAAATGGCATTTTTCTCCTGCCAACAAATAGCTGACTTTGCTGCCAAAGCCAGCTCTTTGGCAGCATGGTCCCCAGGTTTTGAACAGGACTTGGAATAACTCATGATGATCCTCGGATGTCTGTGTACTTGTCTGGGAAGAGAATCCAGTGGATCACAATTCTCAGTAAGCAATATCAGTATTCAACAGGGTGGACAATCTACAGTATGTTTAACTTCATTACTTTGTTTTCAATGCATATTTTTCTGGTTTTATGTTTTATATTTGTCTTCCCCCCCCCTTTTTTTTTCTTTCTTTTCTTTTCTTTTTTGGAGTTTGTATTTTAACTTTGAAAATAAATTAAAAATTGTATTAAAAGAAAACAAATCATATAACTGCACTGCTTTTCTGATAGTCCTAACTGAGGTTGTTTGATGATTACCTTACTGTTGTTAGGTGAGGACCTCATGCTTCTCCTATTCTGAAACTCTCACTTCCATTTCAACTCTTTCCACTATCTCCCCACTTCATCTCTGCCCCTTTTTGCCACCCTGCACTACAATCCACCATTGCTGCCCCCTCACTGCTCGCAGCTGACTTTTACCATTTTCTTCCTTCTGCTACAGAGGCACACCTGGCCTCATCTGTTGATGGCCCTTTGCAAGATTTTACATAGCTTCATGGAGGCCTTACAAAGGGTCAGCTGCTGCCACAGCACGGCAGGAAGAAGACTGCAAAGGTCACCTGGGTTTGGTGGGAGATATCAGAGAAAGGCAGCAGAATGTAGGGTGGCCAAAAAGGCAGAAATGTTGGGAGACAGGCAGGTGGGGACACTCAAAGTGCACCCTGAGGTCATAAATATAGACAGGCTGCCAAGCACCCAATTTTAATTTTAATCGCTGCAATGGCCATAACTCTGAAAATCAACTGTAACTACCACTTGTTCAGCACCAGCATAACTTTGAACGATGGTTGAACAAATGGTGATAAGCAAGGATTATCTATACTATCTGTACTGGTGTTTAGGAATAACTCTGACAGGAGGAAGAGCCAGAGACCAGACAACTGTCACACATAAGATATGTCAGAGTGGACATAGGAAGTATTTCAGAAGGGACCATCCTTAGTTTTCTGGAGAGTAAAAGTAAGTAGAAGAGAAATACTTGAAGACATGCAAGATATTAGTCCCCTGAGGTAGTCCAGACAAGAAGCACAAATCATGAGTACTAACTCTCCTTTTATTATAAGATTATATAAACAAAGTCTTGCAAGTCTAAAAGTCTGTGGCTCTTCCTCTTATCTTCTAAGGTCATCCTCACATACTACTATATCCAGAAACCAACTGGAAAACAGTGCAGCTCACAAAATAAAGATGTTCCATGAGTATATTGTGACATGTCCATAATTGCCCATCTGCTGGATAAGCAGCAGTTTCGGACCAATTTTAAAGGGAAGCCCCATGTGCAGCATAGGCAACAGTCTGTGGACAAATTTACCAACAAGTGACTTATTTGAAAAACCTCTTAGCATACAAAATGAATCTATACAAAGGTTTTCCTGGTCCCCAGATTTTGAAGTTATTTCCTTCTTGAAAGACAGTGATATAATGCCCCAAACCACACTGGGCCAATACTTTCTGAATATTTTCTTCTGCCTAGAACTGACAGCAACAATTGTGATTCTGGGCTCTGCCAACCGTATGTTGACTTGGCCTTACTCTGCCTTGGATCCCATCTATGGGGCACTACTTGCCAGGTCCTTCCTTTAACTTGGCTTGATTTGTGACTGAATAAATCCTCACACAATAGCAGTTTCAATAAGGAGCATCTTTCCTGCATGGGCTCTCACTTTAGCTTGTACTGAATAATACCGACTCTGCAAAATAGCTCACAACATATTGACTCACAATGTTTTTGGCTTGCTTGTGGCTTAGTGTCTTGAAGGAACCAGATCCTTGTGCTTTGCGAACTATGCTTTAGCACATGATAGAGACCCAACCCACGGTGCGTTATTCAGCAAGCCATCATGTACTTATTTATTTACTGCAGGCACATAGAGCTAGTCCTCGACTTACCACCACACTGAGCCCGAAGTTTCTGTTGCTAAGCAAGACATTTGTTAAGTGAGTTTTGCCCCATTTTGAGACCTTGCTTGCCACAGTTGTTACGTGACTCGCTGCAGTTGTTGAGTTAGTAACACGGTTGTTGAGTGAAGTTGGCTTCCCTGTTGACTTTGCTTGTCAGAAAGGGGATCCCAGTCAGGGGTGAAATTCAGCAGGTATTGACAGGTTCTAGAGAACCGGTAGGGAAATTTTGAGTAGTTTGGAGAACCAGCAAATGGCCCCAGAGTGGGGAGGGAATGGGGATTTTGCAGTATCCTTCCCTTGCCACGCCCACCAAGCCACACCATGGCCACCAAGCCACGCCCACAGAACCGGTAGTAAAAAAATTGGATTTCACCACTGATCTCAGTGACCTCAGGACACTGCAACTGCCTGAAGTAGGAGTCAGTTGCCAAGCATTCCAATTTTTGAACACGTGACCATGGGGGTGCTACAAGTGTGAAAAACGGCCAGGTCATTAAATCGAGAACTATCTGTATTGCCCGACTGCTCAGCTCCGTTAGCTTTAGGCTCCGTGGCCCAGAGAAACCACAGACCCGAGAGAGTCTTAAAGGGGCCCGCCCGGCTTCCCGCTCTGACCCGCCCTACAGCCCCACTTCAAGACACCCCGCTAGAAACGTCCACCCAGGCTGCCCTCATGATCCCATAGACCGGCTGGATGACGGATTTCGGAAGGCTGCCCTAAAGGCTTTCGGGCAAAGCCCTCACAGCAGCCGAACCCCACCGCCAGAAACGACGCGACCCCCACACACAAACACTACCCCGCCGCCTTCCCAGCGCCACCAGTCCCATCGATACCCACCGAGCCTGCGGGATTCCCTTCCTAAACCGCCCCAACCGCTCGGTCGCCAAGCTCCAGGACGCCCGCGAGGGTTGCTAGGGGGGGCTAAACCATTCCAAGTTTCAAGCTTGGAAAGGCGGCGCTCCTCTTTTCCGTAGTAAAAAGTTACAATCCCCGCTCCTTTCCTCGCCTGACTCTAATTCTCCGTGACTTTACTCTGCGACTTTAGTTCTCTTTCATCACACGAACTCTTCTTTCCGACGACCGCTTGCCCCCTGTTCTCCCCCCCCAGCGGCCAAGAAATTGGTTGCTTCTTAATAAAAGTGACGCGCGCTGCGATTGGCAGGTCCGAGCTTCAAGGGCTTAATTGGAAATTGCTCTCTATTTATTTATTTATTTATTTATTTATTTGTTTGTTTATTTATTTATTTATTTATTTATTTATTTATTTTATTTTATTTGTCATAATATATATAAGCATCACACAAAAGATTATATAGTATATAAACATATATATGAGGAAATATAAGGAGGTATAAGCATATATATATATATAAGAAGAAAAAGAAAAACAATAGAACTATTGGAGTTGGTGAAATATCTGGTTTAAAAAAACCGCTTGCAAGGTTGTTGCAATGAACGTGGGAGCTGCAGTTCTAAGCGGGTATGCAAAATACAGCATATATATATAAATTCATTATATCCAATTTATATAGTTATTTCATACTTACACTCATATATATGCTTATATACTATATAGTTACTTCATGCTTATGCTTATATATACTGTTGTGACTAAATAAATAAACAATGCTCACATTACCAAGTAATTGCACTCATTTAACATAACATAACATCAGAGTTGGAAGGGACCTTGGAGGCCTTCTAGTCCAACCCCCTGCCCAGGCAGGAAACCCTACACCATCTCAGTCAGATGGTTATCCAACATTTTCTTAAAAATTTCCAGTGTTGGAGCATTCACAACTTCTGAAGGCAAGTCGTTCCACTTATTAATTGTTCTAACTGTCAGGAAATTTCTCTTTAGTTCTAAGTTGCTTCTTTCTTTGATCAGTTTCCACCCATTGCTTCTTGTTCTACCCTCAGGTGCTTTGGAGAACAGCCCGACTCCCTCTTCTTTGTGGCAGCCCCTGAGATATTGGAACACAGCTATCATGTCTCCCCTAGTCCTTCTTTTTGTTAAACTAGACATACCCAGTTCCAGCAACCGTTCTTCATATGTTTTATCCTCCAGTCCCCTAATCATCTTTGTTGCTCTTCTCTGCACTCTTTCCAGAGTCTCAACATCTTTTTTACATCGTGGCGACCAAAACTGGATGCAATAGTCCAAGTGTGGCCTTACCAAGGCATTATAAAGTGGTACTAACACTTCACGTGATCTTGATTCTATCCCTCTGTTTATGCAGCCCAGAACTGTGTTGGCTTTTTTAACAGCTGCTGCACACTGCTGGCTCATATCTAAATGGTTATCCACTAGGACTCCAAGATCCCTCTCACAGGTACTACTACTATTTCATACCCTGTCCTGCTTATTTTAACGTTTTGCAACCTAGGGCTTTAGTAGGACATGGAAGAAGAACTGGCAAATGTAAAAGGTGGATTCAGAAGATGGGAGACAACAAGAGATCACATTGTTGGCATCTGATAGATAATAGAAAAGGCAAGGCAGTTTCAAAAAAAACCCTGTTGTTCTTTACTTGAGTCTTCAAAAGCTTTTGACTGCAGAGTACAATAAATTGTGGCTATCCTTTAAAAACGTAAATGTACCTGATCTGTCAGTTTAAGAATTTGTATAATGAGTAGAAGGCAACGTTTATAATGGAACATAGAGTATCTAAATAGTTCAGAAGTAGAAAGCTTACCGTGGCTATATATCATCTTTTTTATTCACTTTATATGTAAAAAGCATTTGAAATGTGGATTTACAGGCAGCTGTTACGTATAAACTGGATTGACAAAATCAAAAAATGAGGTGGTGATAAGCTGCCTGGGAAAGCCAAGGGAAATCATCAAAACCATTAAAAAGCGAAAGTTAGAATATTTCAGACATGTGATGCGACACCCGGAAAAATACGGCATCCTTCACTTAATCCTCCAAGGAAAGATTGAAGGGAAATGAGGTCCAGGCAGAAGAAGAACATCATGGCTTCAAAATCTAAGGAACTGGTTTGGACAAAACTCAGCAGCACTTTTTCGGGCGCCTATTGATAAAAATAGGATTGCCAACTTGATCACCAACATCCGATGACAGATATGGCACAAGAAGAAGAAGAAGATATGTAAAATATATCTTGAGAAATGCTGGACAACAAGAAATATAAATTGGAATTAATTTTTTTGGCAGAAGCATCAGCAATGTCAGATAGGATATTACTTTGATGATTAGAAATGAAAAAAACTTGTTGAAACTAAAGTGTGTTCAAAACCAGTTCTGTTCAGTATGTATACATGTTCAATATGTATATACACTATATAAAATCTCAACAGGCAATACTAGCATAACTGAAACAGTTGGAGAACAGGTAGTAAGTAACTTGGACTTGATGACCTCCAGGGTCCCTTCCAACTCTGTTACTGTTAGAATAGAATTTTATTGGCCAAGTGTGATTGGACACACAAGGAATTTGTCTTGGTGCATATGCTCTCAGTGTACATAAAAGAAAAGATACGTTCATCAAGGTACAACATTTACAACACAATTGATGATCAATATATCAATATAAATCATAAGGATTGCCAGCAACAAGTTATAGTCATACAGTCATAAGTGGAAAGAGATTGGTGATGGGAACTATGAAACGATTAATAGTAGTGCAGATTCAGTAAATAGTCTGACAGTGTTGAGGGAATTATTTGTTTAGCAGAGTGATGGCCTTCGGGAAAAAACTGTTCTTGTGTCTAGTTGTTCTGGTGTGCAGTGCTCTATAGCGTCGTTTGAGGGTAGGAGTTGAAACAGTTTATGTCCAGGATGAGGGATCTGCAAATATTTTCACGGCTCTTCTTGATTCGTGCAGTATACAGGTCCTCAATGGAAGGCAAGTTGGTAGCAATTATTTTTTCTGCAGTTCTAATTATCCTCTGAAGTCTGTGTTTTTCTTGTTGGGTTGCAGAACCGAACCAGACAGTTATAGAGGTGCAAATGACAGACTCAATAATTCCTCTGTAGAATTGGATCAGCAGCTCCTTGGGCAGTTTGAGCTTACTGAGTTGGCGCAGAAAGAACATTCTTTGTTGTCCTTTTTTAATGATGTTTTTGATGTTAGCTGTCCATTTGAGATCTTGCGATATGATAGAACCCAGAAATTTGAAGGTTTCTACTGTTGATACTGTGTTGTCAAGTATTGTGAGAGGTGGAAGTATGGAAGGGTTTTTCCTAAAGTCTACCACCATTTCTACGGTTTTGAGTGTGTTCAGTTCCAGATTGTTTTGGTTGCACCACAAGGCTAGTCGTTCGACCTCTCGTCTATATGCGGATTCGTCATTGTCTCGAATGAGACCAATCACTGTTGTGTCATCTGCGAACTTCAGTAGCTTAACAAATGGATCATTGGAGATGCAGTCATTGGTATACAGAGAGAAGAGAAGTGGGGAGAGCACACAGCCTTGGGGGCCCCTGTGCTAATTGTACAGGTATTTGATGTGATCTTGCTTAGCTTCACCTGCTGCTTCCTGTTTGTTAGGAAGCTTGTGATCCACTTACAAGTCTGTTCCGGTACCTGTAGCTGGTTTAGCTTAGTTAGAAGAATGTCTGGAATGATGGTATTGAATGCTGAACTAAAGTCTACAAGAGGACCCTTGCATAGGTCTTTGGAGACTCAAGATGTTGTAGGATGTAGTGCAGAGCCATATTAACAGCATCATCTGTTGATCTATTTGCTCGGTATGCAAATTGCAAGGGGTCTAAAAGCGGATTCGTGATGGTTTTCAGGTAGGAAAGCACTAGCCTTTCAAAGGTTTTCATGACTACAGATGTTAGAGCAACTGGTCTGTAGTCATTCAGTTCCTTGATGGTGGGCTTCTTCGGCACTGGGATGATGGTAGAGCGTTTGAAGCAAGAAGGAACATAGCACATCTCTAGTGATTTATTGAAAATATGGGTGAAGATGGGGGCCAATTGGTCAGCACAGACTTTTAAGCAAGAAGGAGTTATCTTGTCTGGGCCTGGAGCTTTTCCTGGCTTTTGTCTGTGAAATAGGTCCTGCACTTCCTTTTCTGTGATCACTAGGGGTTGTGAACCCAATGAAATGGGGTCAGTTGTAGGAGGCTTGGCTGTTGTTGCTGTGTCTGAGATGGGGGTTGTGGAGATAGGTGGCTGTAGTTTCCTTTCAAACCTGCAGTAAAACTCATTCAGGTCATCTGCCAGTTGTTGATTACCTTCAGCCTGGGAAGGAGGTTTGCCATAGCCGGTGATATTTTTAAGAGTTTAATCTTCCAAGGTTCAAAGTGGGGATTGTAGTCACATGAATTAGCAAGATTTGCTACTTAGGGCAAAAACAATGAGAAATCTCAGCAACATATTAAAGTGCAGAGACATACTGCAACATATATAACATATAAAACTTGGTTTTCCAAGGCCATAAAAACAGGATTAACAGAAAAGTAAAAAACAACAACACAAAAACCAGCCTGATACTTTTAATTGTGTTCAGAATACATTGAAATGAAAGAACAAATAATTCAATATTGGATGGAGCAAAAGCAGACTGCTTGTTGAAAATGTGACTAAAAAGCTAAAGCTGCAGTTTTTTGGACATATAATGCAAAGGCATAAGTCACTGCAGAAGATCCTGATGCCTGGAAAAATCAAAGGCAATAAAAAAAGACAAAGTGGCTAGTGACTCTGAGTGTTGACACAAACATAAGCTTACAGAAGCAGTTATTGACAGACTGTCTTTGCAAAATGATGTCCATTGTGTCATGAAGAATTGGAAGTGACTGACTTCCAACAGCAACAAAAACAGCTGAAACTTCTTCCACATGGTGTGGAAATATTTATAAGGCCTTTGACAAGCAAAGTTACAAAAAATAATGGAATTGAATAACACAGATGCTAACTTAGGTGGTGTTGGTAAACTAAAAACGTTTTCTGCAATATGAAAGAAGCATTTCCCCCAAAATTATTTAAAAGAAACATAGCCCACTTGGTCCACAATGAAGTGCAAGCTGCTAATGAAGAACTGTCTTCACACAGAGTCCTTTGTTATCAAAGTTTACAAGTACTCTAGTATTCACTGTATCAGAATCACACAGTTAAATAAACACTGAAGTACAGTCGGAATACAGTTGATCTGGAGTATCAGCAGTTTTCTTTTATCAAGTAAAATTTGGTTAATTTTTCTGATGCCTGCAGGGAACAGGTGCTTTTAAGCTCTCAGATCTCACTTTTCTTTGTAAGAATTTAACTCAATAGCATTTCTTCTATTCTTTGATGACTTTTTGGTAAAATAAGATTTGATTTCTGTACAGACACAATACAATTATGTATAACCCAAGTTATGGACAGGAACTGAAAGACCTAAAACATTAGAAATGGCTTCTTTGCTGTCTTTTTACTGCAATGGAGATAACAATGGAATGACGCTGTTTTCCATTAACTACTGCAAGGCTAAGCATATATTCTCAGTGTAAATTTCTTCAACTAATTTCACAAAAAAAAGTTAGATAAGGGATTCATGCTTGCTACAGATTTTAAGATTACTACATAGTGTAGACGCAGCAGGAGCTCCAAGAAATTATGCACAAAAGACCTACGTTTTTAACAAATGAAATTGATTTGCCAATTTCTTTGTAGATAATTAAAGAAGTGCAATAATAACAAATAACTTCATCTTCTACCAAACTCCCCAAAAGGAACAAAGCATGATGACACTTAAGAAAATAATGAGGCCTCAATTCTACGTGGATTTGCATGGGATTAAATCTCATTTCAATCAATGAGCCTTACTTTATTAAGTCAAAAGCCAAATTGACTTAAAATTAGTTTTAAGTTCAGGTAGCTATGTACAAATGGAAAAGTATCTGTGCATAGTTGGAAGATTATTTTCACCATTACTACAGCGTGAACTTTCACAAGAAAGAACCAATTTCATAGCATGAACACTATAAAATAGCATTAGATATATTTCAGACTAATAAGAAAACCAAGGTCAGACAATAAAATAAAAAAGATGTCTGAATTAGCATCTACAAAACGTTACCCAGTGAAATAATGAAATTTTGAATAAGTAGCATTGAGTAGAGTTGTAATTTAAAATAGCAATTTTATACCCAGTTGCCTGAATACAAATGCTGGTAGAAAAAACTGGTGGCCACTTTTATATAAGCAAATATATTTATGGACATATTTGTGCTTTCTTTATGATTTAGGCCCGGCGGTAGTACAAGACCCAGAGCATGACTTTATTTCATATTGAGCCCCGGTGGTACAGCGGTTAGAGTGCAGTACTGCAGGCTACTTCTGCTGATCACTGGCTGCCAGCAGTTTGGCAGACCGATTCTCACCAGGCTGAAGACTCAGCCTTCCATCCTTCCGAGGTCAGTAAAATGAGGACCCAGATTGTTGAGGGCAATATGCTGACTCTGTAAACCGCTTAGAGAGGGTTGTAAAGCACTACGAAGCAGTATTTAAGTCTAAGTGCTATTGCTATTGCTATATTTAGTTTTTAGTAACACAAATTTAAAATTGTTTAAAAACTCTAAGAAAGTTATCCTTTCATGGATTACTGCCTTGTCGTGGTGAAGGGGCTTGCGTAGCTTAATGAAGCTATGAGCTATGTCGTGCAGGGACACCCAAGACGGACAGGTTATAGCAGAGAGTTCTGACAAAATGTAATCCACTGGAGAAGGAAATGGCAACCCACTCCAGTATCTTTGCCATGAAAACCCCATGGACAGTACAAAAAGGAAAAAAGATATGATGCCGGAAGATGAGCCCCTCAGGTCGGAAGGTGTCCAATATGCTACTGGGGAAGATTGGAGGCTAGTACTAGTAGCGCCAGAAAGAATGAAGCGACTGGGCCAAAGCCGAAAGGACGCTCAGCTGTGGATGTATCTGGTGGTGAAAGGAAAGTCCGATGCTGTAAAGATTTTTTCTCCATAGGAACCTGGAATGTAAGATCCATGAATCAAGGCAAGCTGGATGTGGTCAAACAAGAGATGACAAGACTGAACATCGATATCTTAGGAATCAGCAAACTAAAGTGGACAGGAATGGGCGAATTTAATTCAGATGACTATCAGGTCTACTACTGTGGGCAAGAATCCCTCAGAAGAAATGGAGTAGCCTTCTTAATCAATAAAAAAGTAGGAAAAGCAATACTGGGATACAATCCCCAAAATGACAGAATGATCTCAGTCCGAATCCAAGGCAAACCATTCAATATCACAGTAGTTCAAGTCTATGCCCCAACCACTGGTGCTGAAGAAGATGAAATTGACCAGTTCTATGAAGCCCTACAGCACCTGATAGAATTAACACCAAAAAATGATGTCCTTATCATCATGGGAGATTGGAATGCGAAAGTAGGAAGCCAAAAGATAACCGGAATAACAGGCAAGTATGGCCTTGGAGTACAAAATGAAGCAGGCCACAGGCTGATAGAATTCTGTCAAGATAATACGATGGTCATAGCAAATACTCTTTTCCAACAACCTAAGAGACGATTCTACGCATGGACATCACCAGATGGTCAACACAGAAATCAGATTGACTATGTGCTCTGCAGCCAAAGATGGAGAAGCTCTATACAGTCAGTAAAAACAAGACCAAGAGCTGACTGTGGCTCAGATCATGAGCTTCTTCTTGCAAAATTTAGGCTTAAACTAAAGAAAGTAGGGAAAAGCACCAGGCCACTCAGGTATGAACTAAATCATATCCCTGATGAATATACAGTAGAGGTGACAAATAGATTTAAAGAATTAGATCTGATAGACAGAGATCTATTCAAGAAAATAGGAGATATGAAGGGAACGTTTCATGCAAAGATGGGCATGATAAAGGACCAAAATGACAGGGACCTAACAGAGGCAGAAGAGATTAAGAAGAGGTGGCAAAATTACACAGAAGAACTGTACAAGAATGAGCTTAACATCACTGATAACCACGATGGGGTGGTCACTAACCTTGAGCCAGACATCCTAGAATGTGAAGTCAAATGGAAAATCTGAGCAACAACAAAGCTAGTGGAGGAGACACTATTCCAGCTGAGCTATTCAAAATCTTAAAAGACGACACAGTAAAAGTGCTACACCCAATTTGCCAGCAAATTTGGAAAACTCAACAATGGCCACAGGATTGGAAAAGGTCAGTTTACATTCCAATTCCAAAGAAAGAAAATGCCAAAGAATGTTCAAACTATCGCACCAGTGCACTCATTTCACATGCTAGTAAGGTTATGCTTAAAATCCTACAAGCTAGGCTCCAGCAGTATGTGGATCGAGAACTACCAGAAGTACAGGCAGGATTTTGTAGAGGCAGAGGAACTAGAGATCAAATTGCCAACATACGCTGGATCATGGAGAAAGCTAGGGTGTTTCAGAAAAACATCTACTTCTGCTTCATTGACTATGCTAAAGCCTTTGATTGTGTGGATCACAACAAATTGCGGCAAGTTCTTAAAGAGATGGGAGTACCAGACCATCTTATTTGTCTCTTGAGAAACCTGTATGCGGGTCAAGAAGCAACAGTGAGAACTGGACATGGAAACACTGATTGGTTCAAAATTGGGAAAGGAGTCCAGCAAGGCTGTATACTATCACTCTACCTATTTAACTTATATGCAGAACACATCATGAGAAAGGCGGGGCTAGATGAATCAAAAATTGGAATTAAGATTGCTGGAAGAAATATCAACAACCTCAGATATGCAGATGATACCACTCTAATGGCAGAAAGTGAAGAGGAACTAAAGAGTCTCTTGATGCGGGTGAAGGAGGAGAGTGCAAAAGTTGGCTTGAAACTCAACATTAAGAAAACTAAAATCATGGCATCCGGCCGTCTCAATTCCTAGCAGATGAAGGTAGTGGAGGTAGTGACAGATTTTATTTTCCTGGGCTCCAAGATCACCGCAGATGGGGATTGCAGCCAAGAAATTAAAAGATGCTTGTTCCTGGGGAGGAAAGCTATGGCAAATCTAGACAGCATACTAAAAAGCAGAGACATCACCCTGCCAACAAAAGTGCGTATAGTCAAGGCTATGGTTTTCCCAGTTGCAATGTATGGCTGTGAAGGTTGGACCATAAGAAAGGCTGAGCGCCAAAGAATTGAGGCCTTTGAACTCTGGTGCTGGAGAAGACTCCTGCGAGTCCCTTGGACTGCCAGGCGAACAAACAAGTCAGTTCTAGAGGAGATCAACCCTGACTGCTCTTTAGAAAGCCAGATCCTGAAGATGAAACTGAAATACTTTGGCCACTTAATGAGAAAGAAGGACTCACTGGAGAAGAGCCTAATGCTGGGAAAGATTGAGGGCAAAAGAAGAAAGGGATGACAGAGAACGAGGTGGCTGGATGGAGTCACTGAAACAGTAGGCATGAGTTTAAATGGACTCCAGAGGATGGTAGAGGACAGGAAGGCCTGGAGGAACGTTGTCCATGAGGTCGCGATGGGTCAGACACGACTTCGCAGCTAACAACAACAAAGAGTGTTAGGTTTCCAACCTACACATAGCAATTGACTATAGGCTATTAGATCTGATGGAATGGAAGGCAGGGCCAACTGCAAACCAAACCATGGGTGAATGGAGCTCCATTTATTTCAGATATTTGGAAATCTCAAGTGCAAACCGGGAGTGGTAAAATACTGCAAGTTAGGATATGCACTACCATGTTCAAAAGATATCCAGCAGGATCAATAGATAGTGTCAAGAAAAGTATTTCTGGGAGGCAGGGAAGAGGCTTCCTTCAGAGAATGGGGGTGTTGTCCAATAATAAAAAGGGAACACAATTATTAATTACCTTAAAATAAAATGCAAGAGACAATGAAGGATACAAATAAACTCCATTTTTTCTTTTGGTGTTACATAAAATTAGTTGAAACCAACTAATGGAAAATCTTATGTCACAATATTTGAAGTGATAGGTTTATTGGATAATTGGGAAATAAACATTAAAGGGAAAATGCGGTTTCAGAGAAGCTGAAGATCTGGCAATTGTCTTCATTGTAGATGTAAAATGAGTTTCCAGACCCACGTGGATATTTTCAAGGACTAATTTTGAGAAATAAAAACAAGTAGTGACTCCTTACTTTTATTATTTTTTAAAATGGTATGTACTTTCAGGCCTTCCCATTCACTAAGCAATCCCTTGTTTCCTTTTAGTTTTCTTGAGTTCTCAGCAGACGTGGGAAGAATAAAAAAAGTAGCAAAATGCGCTGTGATTGATGGCAGGGGATGTCCAGTATTGCTAAGTAAATACAGGTAGCCCTCAAGTTATGACTGCTAAGTGAAACAATTGTCAAGTAAGTTTCCCCATTGACTTTGCTTGTTAGAAGGTTGCAAAAGCGGATCACGTGATCCCAGGACACTGCAGCCAGCATAAATATAATCCAGTTACCAAGCGTCTGAATTTTGACCATGTGACCATAGGGATGCTGCAACAGTTGTCAGTGTGAAAAATGGTCATAAGTCACTTTTTTCAGAGCCGTTGTAACTTTGAACAGTCACTAAATGAATCGTTGTAAGTGGAGGACTACCTGTACCTTAGTTGGTGTTGAAGGAATCAGGCAGAGTTGAAGAAAGGCATCCTCTTCCTGAATTGTTTTCAATGCAAAAGTAAGAAGGCCACAGAAAGCAGGGAGGTCTGCTCCCAAGCACTAGCCCTGTTGGCAGTGAGAGGGAGAGCAATATTGCCCAGTGGGTGGCTCTTCCCTGGTAAATTGTCTCTATTATTAACAAGGTATTGGCCAAGCATGATCTTTTTTTGGTAAATGAATATGTTTTGAAATCTAAGTCAGAAATCAAAGTATTTTACTTGTCAATTTTCACTTCTAAGAAATTGTAGCATCCATCACATCTTTGATAATTTTAAAGATGGGGGCAGCAATATGGCCACAAGAGGGCAGTGGAGATCACCCGATGAACCACAGGCAGCAGCCACTTTCTGTGGGGCTAAACTGTACTTTCTCCGAAAACAGGTCCAGCAAGCATGTTGTCAGAATGTGATTTTTTTTCTTTCTTTATGACATTCTCAGGGAAGCATATATCTAGATGTGGTACACAGATGCAGAGGTTTGCTGAGTTTAGGAGCAGAGCAAAGTGTTCTTGTTGGGATAAGGAGCCCATATTCCAAGAACGCGGCATTACCACTCACTAACAATATAATTGGTTTCTGAATACTTGACCGGTCCTGGTAACTGAACATTTGCAGCCTGAGCTGTTCCCCTTAACATTCCCTTCTCTATGTATGCTGTAAGTCTTTCTTTAGGAACGCCATATCTTCTCTTTAATTCTTTAAAAAAGTTTCCACTGTAGCCTGAGATAGATCCCCTGCCCTGTTGAAAGGTAATATAAAATGGCTACTTGAGCACCAGTTGCATTTAGTCCCAGCGGAAAATCCAAGTGATTTATCCAAGGCTCTTCAAAGCTTTAGTTCACAGCGAGCCTCTTCTGCCTCTGTGCTTCATCTCATCTAATTTTTACTGTGTCTTTCAAGGCTTGAGACAAAACGCTTCACTGAGTCAAAAGATTAAAGTGTAAAAGTTTAACTAGCAAAGAGTTCAAGCGGCCACTGAACCATAGCAGGCCAGAGAGTTCCTGTGATAGGCAGGTGATTTCATCCCCAGACTCACCAGTCTTTGCAAAGAACTGGAACTTAATTTTCCCATGGCTGCCCGAGACAAAATGATACACCTTTTCTCCCAACATGCTGTGCCCATTTTGTTCTCTCTGAAATGGACTGTGTTCTCCTCTTCCATTGAAATCTTCATTACTCTCAGTGGAAGTTTTTTTAAGCAGTAAGCTCTATAAACAGCCTTCCAGATGGCATGGAGCATCTGAATTACAAGCTAGCCAACTGTATTTACCCTAGCCTGTTCTAATATATGCTTTGTATGGTTAGCTGCAGGTCTGATGTGATATGCAAATGGGAAGACAAATTTTATGTACTTTTGGTTAAGAAAACCATTGATAAAAGTAAGTAATTTACCATCAGTAATTAGCGCAAACAAAACTGATGTGTTGCAACTCAACTCCCAGAATTTCCAATCATCACTGGGACCAAGTTCGGAAAAGTGGTTTTATTCCAAAAGAAAAACAAATGTCACTATTCTCTCTCACAGGTAAACTGTGGCCTAAGGGAAGAGTCTACATCAAATGGGGGGTTTTAAACTACTGTGATGCATTAGCCTTAGGGCTGCCTTTGCAGCCTCTCCAAAATTGCAGTTTGCGACAAGCACTTCAGCACATGGGCTAAAAAATGTTAGTTGGAATGTATTTTATTACTTTTGAGAGCTATCCCCATGTTCTTTTTACGTCTGGGTACCAGTTTTAAAGTTCTGTGGCTTTGATCATCTACGCTACTATGGAAATGAGGTGTGTGAAGGGGCATAAATCCACCAAGGTGACCTTAGTCCAGTTATTCTCCCTAAGCTATAGGAAGAAAGCAAGAGTAGGCCAGTTCCAAAATCTCGGTCATGTGGCCAGCGTGATTATAAGCCAAACAAACACCAAATGCTGTTCCCTTCCCACCAAAGTGGTACTTATTTATCTACTTGCATTTGCTTGCTTTTGAACTGTTAGGTTGGCAAGAGCTGGGGCAGGACTGGGAGCTCAGGTATTTGGGTCTCATACTGCCGACCTTCTGGCCGACAAGCCGAATTACCACTAGGCTACCATGCCTTCTTAGTAAGGTCATTACCAGCATCCTTAAAAAGAAGAAAATGCAGGAAATGACATCATCTGCTGATTCTTCTTTTCTTTCTTAACCATGTCAGAGGGAGCCTGGCAGAGCCTCTTCCTCTTTCACAGTTGTATAGAAGAGATTTTTGACAAACTTACTTGGTCCTTAGTTTATTGTTTAATTGTTTAATTGAGCTAGGTATTTTATATTATTCTGGTAATCATATATAAAATTATTTGCTTTATTTTACTGAGTTACATTAGCCTGAAATTTCTTTTTTGTTCCCTAATATCTTGTGCTAGGTGTTGCACTTAAAAGTGGTCCATTTGATGGTTTTGAAGGATTCTTTCTTACAAGTAAAAAAGTAAAATAAATAAAATTGGACAACTGCAGATAATGATTAATCCAGATTATATGACTACGATATATACAACAATCTTAAAAATGAAATGATTTAGGTTAAATGAACTTCCACTTAACTCTCAACTCATTGAAAACACTTTTATGATGTTTTAATAACCCTGAAGACTCTGAACATACAGATTTAATGCATTTTGTAAGACTACCAAAGATGAATTAAAAGCTGTCTGTTCTATCTGTATTTCCCATATATTCCAAATGAAGAAACTGATGCAAGAGATACTGTTTTTTACCTTGAGTCACCATTTATACAATGTGGATTAATTATACAAAATATGAATATTGGCACTTTGTGTTCTCCACATCGTTCTCTTGGCAGAATTGTTTGGGGCGTGGGGTGATTACTTTGACTGTGTTGAGTAACAGCAAGCTTTCCATTTTTGTCAGTACACCCACATACTCACCCACAAGATAAGATGCTAATCTGGAGTAAACATCACATGTTACAGCAGTGGCCTTAAAATACATCTGACAAAGCTTAATCATATTTCAGCATGCAATTTTATAAAAACAGGCTAGTGTTATGGGGTGTAAGGAAAGTACTATTTATAGAAAATGTCAGTTTTGTTACTTTTAATTAAAATAACTCGCTAATCATATTTCTCTTGTCAAAAACCTGGCATCAGGGCAAAATAACAAGACTTTCAAAGCCTATCTTCCACTTTGTTTTGCATCAGGTTTTGTTTGTTTGGTTTTCTGGATACTTCAGTTTCTGCCTCCATAAATCTTAGTTGGTTTGCTATGTACATAACATACCTGTCCTGCCTTTTCTCCAGCAGCACAAAGCAGCTTGCTTGAGCATCTTCTCCCCACAACAAGAAGTCTATGAGGTAGAACTAATGGGCCCCAAGTCAGCTAGTGAATGTTCATGGCTGAAAGTAAATTAGAATGTGGCTCTCCTCACTCTTAGTCCCACACTTAACTTTAGAGACTCTGAGCCCATGAAATCTTGTACTGTTAGAATGTTAGTTTTTGGTATGAGTAGAGATGTTGTCCTTAAATTAGCTGGGAAACTATCTATCTATCTATCTATCTATCTATCTATCTATCTATCTATCTATCTATCTATCTATCTATCTATCTATCTATCTATCTATCTGAGAGCATATGCACCAAGACAAATGCCTTGTGTGTCCAATCACACTTGACCAATAAAAATTCTATTCTATTCTATTCTATTCTATTCTATTCTATTCTATTCTATTCTATTCTATTCTATTCTATCTATCTATCTCTATCTGATATATAGAGCTACTCATCTCATAGCAGTGATCCTGGACTGTGCTCAAAGATTTAAAACCATCACAGAACTACAAGCTTATGATGCCCCAATTAAGCACTACCCCCCACCCCTGCAACAAAATAATATCATAAATATCAACAGAATTTGATTAGCTGTTTGGCTTAAAACCTGGAGGACAGCTAGGTCTTCGGAGCCTTACAAAAATAGATATGAATGGCATAGCCTTGTTATAAACAAACAATATACACATTAAGTAAGGTTCTTAAAGTTCCTCATACATCTTCCCTTTCAGCTATAAGGCAGAAAGATTTCCCAAGAACTTTGAGAATTGCTAGCAATCTCCTGTTAGAAAATTGCCATCTCAGATCCGACATCCCATCATAGAGAACCTCTTGTAGAAGAAGGCATGTGGGAACTAACTTGGTCTTGAGACACCCCCTCAAACTAGTGGTAGCTCAATTTACAGTAGATCTGGATCTGGCATAATACAGCATGGGACATGAAGCCCATAAAACAAAAGAACTAAGATGGAAACTGAAACTCAAAAACTCTACTTTTTCCTTTCCATCAGTATAAGCCAAAGAGGATCTTAGATACCTCATGGACTCTTCCATTAGAGCTGTATTATTTTAGTCGCTTGTATTTTGCTTGACATTACCCAGAAATCTTGGCTCAGCCTTCCATTTTGTTTGCATTCTGTTCTGGATCTAGCTAGACCAGCTGGAGCTGGCTGAAGAAGCTGCCAGAAACAAAAGGCTGTTTTTAGCTGTAATTTGTATATCTCAGAACATAAATGAATTAAGTAGTCATCTGCATATGCCTGCTAATTTGATTCAGGGAAATTTCCTCAAGTGATAGTACAATTATACACTGCATATCTAATTAGGAGCCACTGCTCAGCTGGTAAATACTAGGGTTGTGCAAAACATTACAAAGAGGTGCTTTAGAAAACATTTTAGCACAAAGTATCTGTTTTCAAAATGTCAAAGTAGCCACATCATTTACAAAGGCTCCAATGGCTACTTCAAGTTGTCGAAAGCCACTTCATTTTCCTGGCACTCCCCTAAGAAGTTTATGGGTAGGACTAGGATACAGGATTATCATATATAGTCTCACCCCAGCATATGGTTTTTGCTCTCCTGCTGTATAAAGTAGTCTATAAATAATGGCTCTTTTCCACCATTCATGAACATGAATGAAGTCCCTTTTCATTTCATTTCTTTTCATTTATTTATTTTATTTGTCAAGTACATATTAGATAATATATATAAGCATAATTGAATACATAAAATGAATACAGATAAAGAGAACATTAGGGCAGAGATGGTAGGCATCCTGGTGCTCTTATGCACACCCCCTTACAGATCTCTTAGGAATGGGGTGAGGTCAGCCGTAGACAGTCTTAGGTTAAAATTTGGGGGGTTTGGGGATGAAACCACAAAGTCAGGTAGTGCATTCCAGGCATTGACCACTCTGTTGTTGAAGTTGTATTTTCTGCAATCGAGTTTGGAGTGGTTCACTTTCAGTTTGTATCTATTGTGTGCTTGTGTATTGTTGTAGTTGAAGTTGAAGTAGTCATTGACAGGTAGGACATTCATTCCACTTTCTCTGGAATACATTGCTATAATCTGTTGTTGTAATCTGTTCTTCCATTGCCTCCTTTGGAAACATACCTGTTCTTTTATTTGTGTATTTTATTTTCGTTCCTCACCACTGAGTTTACAATTCTCCATGTAGTAATCTCCAATTGTTGATATCTCCCTTCCTTCCAATCTTTGAACACTACTTCTTTTCTTCTTAATTGCTCCTTGGGTTCTCTTAATATTTTCTCCTTAGGTTTTCTTGACATGCTCTCTTTAAATTATGATACTTCAAATGAGTATGTGAGTCCACCTGATGAGCCCATTTTTTTCTTTCTAAAAAATAAACCATTGCTTTCTCTGTGCCTTCTTGTTTATTCATATTTGTGTAAAATAAATGTGTTAATCTGTTTGCACACTAACGTTTGCCTGATATAATTTTTCTCTTGCTTTTAAATCTTTGCTGCGCTAATTTTATTTTCCATTGTTTGTGAGTGCAAGTGTGAAATAAATAATTAGTGGGACAGAAATAGCTTTTCCCATGTAACAAATTGCTGTACACAGATCAGCCCCTCATGAGATTGGCTCATTCTGTACACTTTGGGAAGAATGACCTATTCTAAGAATTGCTCTGAAAAAATGCTGTACTTTTAACTTGTTTCTGAATTTAAGTCAGACATTTTATAGATGTTTTCTCAAAAAATAGATATGGTGATTTTTGTACCCATATTGCATCTTTGAGTTTTGAAGGCGTGCACCCTATGTTATCCTGGTTATGTTTCCTTACTGTTTCAGGCACATGCACACACAGGCAACATAAATCAATCAAGAGATGAATGTAAATTTAGCTCATGGTAAATTGTGGAAATTCCATGCACAGATTGAGCCCTAACTATTAGCAAATAGGTGATTCAATAAAGAACTAACCTATCCTTGAATGTCACATAGCGGAGTTGCCCTGCAAAATGAATTCATTTAACTGGTCTTGGCATTTATTTTGAATACAACTTTTTATTTATTTTGTATTTTGTATTTTTCATCAAGCATGTATTTTATGACAGATACAAGTGTAAACATAATTATAAATACATGAAAAGGATATGAATAAAAGAAAACATTAGGACAGGGACGGTAGGCACGCTGGTGTGCTTAAGCACGCCCCTTAAAGACCTCTTAGGAGTGGGGTGAAGTCTATTTTCTACCTGTGGCACATTTCAAAAATTACCCTAGAACAATGGTTTTAGATTAATAATATGTTTTATTACAATATAAATATTCAGCAGAACAGTGAACACTCTGAAACTTTAACTAGCCAAAGATTTTTGATTAATTATCACACCAGCCACTGTGGAATTTGCTTCTGCACATCACTTGCTCTCTCTCCCACTATGAGGCACTACCCTCCTATGTAACTAGAAGGGTGCACATATTTTAATTTGACAAATATAGAATGAGAGGACTTTATATATACTTTTCAGTCTCCTTTGGACCCTGACTAAATAAATCGAAGACAGTTGCTAAGAGAACCTCGACTGCATCTACAGATCATGCTAGGACTAGAGAAGAGATTCTTACCTTGCACTGATCTAAAGAAATAAGTCCCTTTCCAGAGTAGTCAGGTGTGTATATACATAGTTCTGATACCTGTGAGCAGTGGTATATTTGTACAACTTTAGTATGTGCCAAGAACAAAACAAGAACATAGAATTAACAGTACTAAGTAAAACTGGGCCTCTTCACCTTGCAAAACAAGAGAAAGTATACCTTTGCATTGTATCCCTATAAGTCACCACAGCATTTACAGTCAAATCAATTGGCCTGTCTATCATACAGGCTTCATAAATTTATGTGGGAAGGCAGTTAATGGTTTTAATAGTTGCAAAGAAGAAGGGTTTTCAAAAGAGGCTGTTTATATGACCGGAAATTCCATTTAAACATGCTTTGACCCCTTCGACTATCTCTTTCCCCTCTCTTTCATCAATGATAATTCTTCACCATCCAGCATTTCTGAGGCAGAAAGTTTCAGTTCAGCCTTCATAGAGACAGGGAAAATTAAGGAGAAGACAGAAAATTAAGGAGAGGGCAGAAAAATGTAGAGATGCTCCATTCTCGCATCTTAAAATTTCAAGGTGGAATTCCAAATGCATGGTTTGTACTGAAAATAAAATTTACTGCATCCTCGGTCTTGCTCATTATTTACAGTTCCACAACCTTAGAAAAAATAAATTCTCTTGTTTGTGCAGGGGTAGTGGATGCTAAACCATTAAAGACTGCCTGAAAGGAAGGACATGGCCTGCCCAATCTTCCCTCATACATTTCTTCATTTTCTGCGGCCTTTTCTGCTCTTGTATCTGACAGAGTTTTCAGACCTCTTTCCATAGTCAGGATCTGGTTCCCTTCATAACGGAAAGATACACTGCAGACAAGACGCACCCTGCCAGATGCCATCAAAGGCTGGCAGTCTTGTATTGATGCTTTCTCTGGGCATAATCAGTGTAGCAGAAT
Organism: Ahaetulla prasina; assembly: GCF_028640845.1. Lineage (NCBI taxonomy): Eukaryota > Metazoa > Chordata > Lepidosauria > Squamata > Colubridae > Ahaetulla > Ahaetulla prasina. The sequence goes on along the minus strand of NC_080540.1, from coordinate 74,233,018 downwards.
ATAAGCCCTTGCTCATTCTTTTGACATCTAGTTTCCAGGCAACCACCAGGGGAATGGGAGAGGAGAAGTCCTGTTTCCACTCCTCAAAAACTGTGCTAAGAAAAGCTCACATTTGGCATCTCCTGATTGCTGTCCAGCGTCGGCACTTGACTGAGCTAGGCTTAGTTCATTTCAGCCTTGCGGAAAAGTGTTATTTGCTATTTAGGCACAAAGAGATTCCAGCCAGCCTTGTTTATATAAAGTGATTAAAAAGACTCCAAAGAAGTCAGAATGAGGACGTGGGCAATTGGGACCGGGGGCTTTTCTGAATAACAAGGGTCATCCAACCTCCCCTTCTGGGGCTTGCTTTATCATGAACAGACTCCTGAAGAAGATGCTCTTAATTCTGTGATCTTTTTAGATCAGGCTACACCTGATCATCCCCTGTTCCTCTCAGTGTGCTTGGTGCAAAGGTTTATTTTTCTTCTTACAGGTAGAGAGCTTCTGTCCCCTCATTATAACTGGAGCACATATTTAGCATTTGCCACCTTTGTATGTGGCTGTGGGGAAGAGAGCGGAAAAGGAACACATGAAAGGGAGCCTTATCTGGGATCTTTCTGACAGTCATGGACTGACCCAGGAGTGTGGGGCAATGCAAGCCTCATTTAGATCCACCACCACCTTCTGAGACCTCTGCTTCTATGCTGGATTTGAAAAAATAGCAGCTGTATTTGGGGGGGATTTTTTTTTTTAGGTTCATTTATGCTTTAATGTGTTGTGCCTTGGATCCTGTTCTTTGCTTTTCTCCAAAGAACAGTCTCTTCTTCATCCTTTTAAAAAAAATCTAACTTGAATTTCCAATGGAAAAACAGCTATTTTCTTTGCCCCAAGTCCCGGCTCTGTGTGCAATCACACAGGGCTGGGTTGCATCTCTCTTGGTTTGCTGAAGCCTCAGTCCCACTTCACTGCCTGCCATGTCCTCTTATAGAACTGACATTTCCAGTCCTGACATTTCCACAGCTCCATCTGGGGATTAATGGCTGGATATTAACAGTGATGGAGGCTGTTTATCATAATTAGGCTCATGAAGCTCTTGAGCATTAGGCTCTCCCTTTCCCCTCCCCCCTCCTCTTTTAATCAATTCTGAGGGAATAAGAGCAGAATCTAACAGCAGAAATAGGTGACAGACAGACAGACCCGACTGACTGACAGACTGATTGGCTGATTGACTGACTGACAGATTGACTGATTGATTGATTTTGGTCTGCCAGGATTCATCTGTAAAGCTAGCGAAATTGTGCATGTCTTCATAGGGATAACCCCAAGCTTGACCCAACTTGGACATGTAATTGGAATTACTGAAGACATTTGGTATTTTGAAAAGACCTGTATTATTTTGACATTTTCTGTAATTCAGACCTTTTCCAAGGCAATCTAAATCGACAGTCCTGACAAGGATATTTCAATACTGCAGATATTATAGTGCTATATCATCTGTAAGTGCATAGAAGAAAAGTTAGATCATATGCAGTTTCCCACATTTCCTGTTCCTGTGACTTCAGGGCGACCTCAGAATTACTAGATCAATATATATTTTTATATATTTTAAGCAGTTTTTATTGGATCTAAGGTTAGTGTATTTTATGGACATTTGAAATATGCAACAAAGAAACATCCATTGTGTCTGTTACTTTTATTGTTAATATCTTTCTTATATGTCTTGAAGCTCTCAAGTGACTGGGGAAAAAAGAAAGAAAAAAAAAGAAAAAAATAGAATCTGTACTAATAAATTATATACAAAAATGAAAACATACACACACAAACACACACTCAAATGTTTCATTTGATATGCAGGGGGGAAAAAAAGAAGTGAGTTAACTCAGGTTTTCACCAACATTGTTCCTAAAGTTTTCTTCCCATGTAAAATAAGTTAAAATAAAATAAGTTTTTGTTACTTAGTTCGATCTTGGGGAAGTTTAGAATTTCCTTTTCATTTCATTTGGTAAAAAAATTTTACTCTTTGTTAGGAGGTGGTAGAAGGAGCTGCTGTTCTCACTTTATTTTTATCTTTCCTATTAATATTTTTCTCTCCCTTTCCAGCCTCCCTGGCTACTCACAGTTCCTGATTTAAAAAAAAAAAGAAAATTTGTGAGTTCCTTTATGATATATTCCCTTGTTAAATCCCACAGTCTGCTAGAGAAATAACCATAAAAAGAGAGACAAGATACTCACACACACTGAGAAAATTTCAGCCATGGGAAAAATAATTGAAAAAAGCCAAAAGTCTTTTTTAAAAAAATTGATCCTTCGTAAGGGAATCAGCAACTAAATTACATGGTTCTCTCTCAGCTATAAAAATCTGGACTCAAGCCGACTTTCTTTATTTCTGAAGGGAGAAAAATATAGAGAAAGTTCTCCTATATTCACTGAAATTCCTGAGAAAGTATATATGGGACAAGATATACCATCCCTCCATTTACTCATAATGGTTGGAATATGGAGACTACTTTTTCCACAAGAGATGAGGTTAGTGGGAGTCCTTGAATTGTGTTTTTCTGCAGTGGTCCTGAATGAGAGCCACTTTGGTGTAGTGTTTAAGGCATCAGGTCAGAAAGTGGGAGGCTATGAGTTCTAGGCCTGCCTTAGGCCCAAACCCAGTTGGGTGATGTTGGGTCAGTCACTCTCTCTCAGCCCTAGGAAGCAGGCAAGGGCAAATCACTTCTGAAAAAAATTGCCAAGAAAACTTTAGGGGCTTCAGAAGTCAGAAAAATGGACTCAAAGGCACAAAAGAATGTTTCTGACTTCGTCAAATAGTCCTCAATGGAGGCACCAGAAACATCACCAAACCAGTTATTCCACAGGGTGTTTGAAAGTTGAAACTGCCTGTTTGTGCCAACAGTTATGTGTTGTGATTATTATGTTTTGTTATTTTGATGCTCTCTTTTGGATTATGTTGATGTTTAAGAGTTGCCAAAATGACAACATATCTATTTTAACCTTGATGAAGTAAACCGACTTTACATTCTTTCCTAATAATTTCAATCTTTAGTCCATTCAAATAATATCATCAAATTTCTTTTCATTTTTCTTTGTCCCTTCTCATGAGATTCTACAAAACTTTTAACAACTCTCTTTTATAAATCCAATAAGAGCCAAGGTGTCAGAGTGATTAGAATGCAGCATTGCAGGCTAACTCAGTGCTGACTGTCAGGAGTTTGATCCTGACAGGCTCAAGGTTGACTCAGTCTTCCATCTTTCTGAAGTCAGTAAAATGAGGACCCAGATTGTTTACAGCCTTAGAGAGGGCTGTAAAGCACTGTGAAGCAGTATATTGCTAATATAGCACAATTATCCAGGTCTCACACTTGGTTTATTTTTTTGTATATCCCTTTTAATTATTAAAACATCAGCCAGTTTTTTTGTATGTTTAGTGTAACATCTTTTTCCATGTCATTCTTGTAGCCTGTCATTTGTAAATCCACTTTCAACTCAGTCTCTGTCTTGTCAGATAAAACCTGTTCTTCTTCCATTATATTTTTTTTGACACAGTCTGTTCACAGGAACAGCCATTGCTGTTGACATTGTTAACTTTAGACCCCACTTTTCAGAAGTGTCCTTCCAACACTATTTCCAGTATTAGAATATTTTGCTACATTCTGTAATTGTAAATAAAGTTTAATGTTTTTCTCCTCTAATTGTAATCTTTAGTTCCCCTCACTGTCCAGTTTTTCAAATATTAACTTATCTTTTTAAAAAAATTCAAACAAATCATTTTCCCACAGGAAAGGTATTTTATAATTCATTCCAATATTTTATTTCAAATTTATCTGGACCCTTAGTTTATTTGTAACTTTCTAAAAACAAAATTTTAATCATTCTTTTGCTCTTTATCTCCCCCAGTTAAAATTCATAAACTTGTAGGAATTCCCCACCCCCATAAATATTGAGGGAATCCCATTTGCTGCTGTGAAACCTGTTGATCCAAGGATTCCTAATACGGTAGCTGAAAGGCAGTTAACAAGTAATTTCTGAAGGTTACTAGAAAATCAATTATTCAAACTTAGTATCCTTTCAAAGGAGCTGACCAATGTTTGAGCAAGATGGCTATTCCTTTATCTCCTAGACTAATAAACTGTCTTGTGATCTTCAGAGCAGCTTTCTGGACCACTTGTGGATCATCTCAAGGCACCTCCTTGTTCAGAAAGGTTTCAAAGAGCTGGTCTTACTCACTGGCTCTTGGTCACTGCAGTCTTCAGCTCCTCTGTTTTTTGTGTTGCTGTCTTTAGACTGCCATTTCTTTCTTCAAAGTCAGCTTGTTTTATTTTTCTTGCTTGGAAGAAATATTGACTTCCAGGCATTAAAAATTTTTCTGGTAACACCTATCCTTGTTTTTAAGTGACTGGTGCAGAGAAAATGACCAAACAATTTATGACAAGGTCCTAGGAAATCTCCCCACTTCTGCTTTTTTCCACGAGTTGTATTAATAAAACTTCAGTTTCCTTGTAAGTCCTGTTCACTAAGCTAACATTTTGTTTTGTTTTATTTTATTGAAGTTGATATTGGAATTGTTATCCTGGTCTTAGCCATTTCAGTTTTCTGTTCAGTTTCATGCATTTTGCATCAATTGAAACTATATAGAGGTCCTGTTAATTTTTCTGACATACATTCCAACACCGCAGAATATTTTAAACATCACCACTATGATATATCTGAGTTCTCTCAATGCTTTTTACTGTTAATGTTTGCTCTTAATATATACGTGCTGAAGAACTACAAAGTTAAACAACAAAGATTCTTTTTCTCTATTAAATCTTTATTAAATTGACTTTTAAAGGGATGATTATCTATGGATTTTTCTTCTAGTTAACTTTTTATGATAATCATGCAATTAACCAAATTATATATTAGAATTAGAGGACCTTCCTTTGATCTATTCTATTCTGAATAGCAGCTATTATATTACACCACTGCACTATAATATGGCAGGTATGATATTCTGTATGGAATATATTATATATTACATCACGCATATAATGGTGAACAAACAAAAGTCATGTCTATGTGCACTATTTATGTGCAAAACAAAAATTCCAAAATTACACACAACGATAAAGTGTTTAAATCTTGCTGTTGAAAGTAATGCAAAATGAAAACGAATAACAAGTATCCAAATAAATGATTGGTTTTTAATTATTGATGAATATCAATGAAAAGCCAAAGAATGAATAATAAAATGGATGAAACTAGAGTACCAAAACCTATAAATGGATAAACAGAATAAGAAATCTGGCATATCTTATAATGTATCAACATTGCTTAGCTCACTGTAAGATTTGCAAACAAAAAAGCAAACAAAATGGAGACTAGTAATAAGTTGTTCTGATATTTCCTGGAAATTCCACCAGGAATTTTTCGATATATATCTAGGTATGTATTTCATTATTCCTCTCTATCCCATTTGTACCCAGTTATTCCAAATGTCTACTTTCCTTGTGTATTCTGGTGCTGCCCCAAGTAGGCCTCTCCCAGTGTCTTCCTGGTATAACTCCCAATAATTCCACCAATGAGTTTCCAGCACAAAGAGATTATCCAAAGCTTCCTCTCCAGATGTTTGCTAGGTAAACATAAAAGATTTTGTGTTTACATATTATCCATTAACATTTTTCTGGTGATGCTGATTGAAGGTAGTAATTATAGAACCAGATGGGGGATGTACCTACCATCTTTGACATCAAGCCCACACACTGCTGGGTGGCATTTTTTTTTTAATGAGAGGCCAACTACCAGCAGGAAGATCAGCAAAACAATTAAAAACTGAATGTCTAAATCTACCACTTGGCTTGTTGCAGGTGAAAACTAAATGCTTTTGGCTGAAGCATTTGGCAAAATAAGTGTATATGGGAGCCATTCCAAGCTAATGTGCTTAAAACTGAGATACCCCTTGTTACAACATGACAGCAATAATATAATAATTAGATGCCATCACCTTTATGTTCATTGCTGAAATCCTTGTATATAAAAAGGGTTCTCTATGCAGTGGATGCTATGTTTGAAATTAATGTAGCACATGAATTTTTTTTTTCTGTGTAGACTCTATATTCACTATTACACATGCTGAAGGCTATCAGATACTGGTATGGAATCTCTGTAGATATTGATTGATGAAGGTTGGATATTAAAAACTATGTACTTTAATGAAGAACAAATACGAACTCAATTGGAAATTTCTGAGATCGGGGAGTCGAGGTTTTAAGGAGTGACAATGGATTATGATTTGTGTTATATTTTAATTTTTGACTGTTAGTTTTATACCCTGTATTCGGTTCTGGGAAGTCCTGAGGGGTGGGGGGAGGGAGGGGGAGGGAGGGGGAGGAGGATGAGGTAGAAAATGGATTGATGGTTAATGTACAGAGATGATTGAAGATGTATAATCAATGTAAGATCGGAGCTGCCTGGCTACCATTTCAGAATGATGGGAAGGAAGGAAGTAGAAGAGAAAAGGAGGTAGGAGAGAGAAGAGGAGGAAGAGGAAAGGAAGGAAGAGGGATAGAAGAGGGAGAAGACAGGAGTAGGGAGGAAAGAGGAGAGGAGGTAGATAAGAGAAGGGGAGGATGGTCGTGGAAAGTAGAAGAAGGTAGAGAAGGGAAGAGAGTTAAAGGAAGGGGGTGGTTACCGGGCAGGTCCGATTAATTGTATATGATGGTACATTAAAAATGTTATTGGATATGAATGTTAAAATAAAACTTTTTAAAAAGAGAATCTCTGTAGATATTATTTATTTATTATTAGACTTCTATGCTGCCGATCTCACCAAGGAGACTCTAGGTGGCTTACAGATATGCATTTAAATTATAATATAAAACATTAATTAATCTGTATACAAGTTAGCAATCTGGAAGCATTGTCAGCAGTCTTAACCTGAAGCATTATAACAATTGTATTCAATTTTATCCCTGAATGTCAGCGGGAATGCTAGTCAGGAGACGTTCACAAATATTGTGTAAATAAGATCCAGTTCTATCTAAGTTACCTATAAGAATGAGAATGACTTATGATTGTTCTAAGGTCAGTTTTTGTTCCCAAACTCTAGACTTCAGTGGTTGTTGAGACTACAGTGCTTGAAATTTCTAGCTGGCAAATCGGACACTGTAATATACAAACCAATGAGGCCATTCAGTATATCTCAGCCATTGAGTTTGCTTGCAAGGTAACTATTGACATTGTTAAAGGCTTCATAAACTGGATAAACAATTATGATATTCATAAAGAAAAATGTAAATCCACTGATAATGAATAATGGCACAGGCTCCCACAGGTAATAATAATATAGGCTCTGTATACTATTCCACAAATTTCAGGATTATACAGAAAGAGAATACTGTTTAAAATATTACTAATATTATAATAACTTGGAATAATTCCAGTTTTTCCCTAATACAAAACTGGCTTTATTACCATTTGTAAAGATAGAAATTGGTGGTGTTTTCTTTTTTTTAAGTCCAGATAATTCTACTATTCTCAAGACTCCTTGGGGCTATTTTTTTCTCTTTGAATAGGTTATCAAATGTGTCAAACCTGGTTTGACACTCCAACAGATGAGTAGGATACTTAGTTTGGGAACATGCATAAGCAAAGTCGGTATTTAGAGAGATATAGATAACCTAGCAGAGAAAGCAAACGGGGAACGAGACAGGTGTGAAAAGTGAAATGGAGATGAAATCAGGGTTTACTGCACAAAATACAAGATCTGTGTATGTTTATAGATGAGTTCCACTCCAAATGCCAAAGAGATGCATTAAGTTTTCTATAATCATTTAAAATGCTTAATAGTTCATAACTTAGAGGGGATATGATTGGGAAGATCACATTTTGTTCTGGCAAGCAAATTAAAGTTGAAGTGTCATGGATTATTTACACAAAGATAAATCTCTCTCTTGGACAGACTAGATGCTAAGTCTATTACTTCAGCAAAGCTCTTATCATAGTACTAGAAGCATAATATGAGAGCCAAGCCCAACTTTGATTGGCCTTACTCAGTTGGAAGTTTGGAACAGGGTTTCTTGGACACAGTAAATAGGAAGAATTGTTCTCCGTGTTTGGGAAGGCAGATTCTTAGATCTATATCAAAACTGCCAAAACACAAGAGAGTATTTCATAGCCACATTTCACTGCTTCTTCTGTGGTTTTATGTCTCTTTAACTACAAAAGCTGGCAGTCAGGGTTATTCTTTTCTATCACTTATATTTTTTTTTAAATTATTATTATTATTATGAAATGCATATTCTTAGCCAGGAATTTCCAAGCTGTGAAAGATACTGGCGGTTTTCCTGTATTTTGGCAAAGTATCAACAGATGGTGTGTTATGCCACATCCCTGTTTGCGATTTATGTTAGTAAAGAAGCCGCGGTAAAAGGTAAAAATAAATAAATAAATAAAGGTAATGTCTCCTTCTAGTCAAACTTAGCTCCTGATGACTTCGCAGACATATCTATACAGTTTTCCTGACAGCATTATGGAACTGGGCTGCTGCTATCTTTCTAGGATAATTTTTAATTTCCCAGTTTAGTTTGTGGCTCCAGGATTCCCTTAGGAAGGCCCACCTTGTTTTAGTTTCCAAGCTCAAAAAAGGTTAACTAGTTCATGGATAAGTGTGCATGTGTGTTGGTGCGTGCTGAACAACAACCAAGATGGATGGAAGGCTAGAGAGATTGAATTTCTTCACCTTTCTCTAGTTCTGATTAAGCTCTTGGCCCCTAAATGATTTGATAAAGGAAAGGAAGACAAATTCGTGCTATAAGAATCTGAGACAGAGAATGTGTTTTTTTCCCCTCACTATATAGTCTGTCTTTGTTTCTGATAATATGTTACACTGGAATGCAGCTTATCTGGTCTGGCACTGAACACTGAGAACACACTGTTGTGATGTTACAAATCACTTCCAGGCTTTATTTAGAAATGATTGGGTTTGTTCCATATACAAGGAGATAATTGTATGAAAGTAGATTAAAATCAGAGCAAAGTAAGTCTCAGCGAACAATACTGTCTGTATAAGCCTCATTAAAAGTATATTACCTAAAGCATTTTGAGTAATTAAAACATTTTTTTTTCTCACTGAGAAGATCATCCTGAGACAATCCACTTTTTTATGCAAGGTCAGAAGGTTGAGCCTTTTATTAATTTGCATTTTACTGGCAGACCTGGTCCGGCTGGACATACTTTGACATGGGCAAAATTGCCTCAGTTCATTAATTCTGTTGCTGGAAAACCCACTCTGGACAGACACATCAAATATGGACAATTTTGAGCTAAATATTTGCAATTAAAGAAGAAGAAATAGTCACAATCATAAAGGCACAGTTGCCCATTAACTTATCAAATTTAATCCATTGATGCATGGTTACATATATTTGTCACCTGAATATTGATTTATTTGTTTAATCAATTCATAAAGCCACTCAGCAGATTCTGGATGGCAAATAATATCAAAAAGAAATAAATATATCCCTCAAAAAAAACCTTAGAAATTTAGAAGGAAACTTAGGGAGTACCACAGCCCTTGTCATGAAAACTATTTTATCTGTTGAAAAAGGAAAAATCTGAGCAAAGAATAGTCTCACTTACCTGTTAAACAGGAACCTGGGGGACAGTTATATTTGAAAAATTAATGCTGAAAAAATAACTTCAGGAGTGATCTTGAAAACAGTGTGATCTGAAAGAGGCACCAAGAAAGATATTGGTTCTAGTATATACGGTATATACGGAGGAAGGTGCCCATCTGGACTTTACTTCAAGCAGTAAATTATCTTGGGCTAATAAAATGGAAGATTTGATTCAGGAAGATATAAGATATTATTTAGGACTAAAGAATAGAGAAAAATGCCTATGTGAGTGTTGATAGTTCAACGATGACAAGTAATGAAGCATCCATGCCGTCTACAGTGAGAATATAGACTTATTTTCAGCATCACAGAATGGTTCTCGTTATACACTGCAGCTGTATGCTAAGGAACACTAGGTTCTAATACTGCTAATCGGGTTGGTAGTTAATCTGCATTGGCTTTTGACTTTCATAAGAGACCATATGCATTTTATCTCAATTTAGAAACATACTTGTAGCCTACCTTCCTTATACAAATTGTCCATTCTTCTGCCTCATTGTCAACATCTCTTTGCTGATGCTTGGCAATTTATCCAGAAGGCTCCCATAATTATGTGGAGGCAGACAAGTTGATCGTGGAGGAATACTATCTTATTCCTCAACTCTTCTGTGGTGTAAAATATAGGCCATCTCTTTTTCTAGAATAAGCATCTACATGGTATACCTGAGTTTTTAAAATGAGATCTTCGTTTATAAATGTAAACCTTCTCAAATGTTCTAGGTTAAAAGAAGAGATGATTTAGGACCTATCCTTGAGGCTCAAGTCTGATTTAATGGTGTATAAAATATGCCTTAATTAGTCCCATCTCCAGTATGCAAATTAGAAATGGCATTAACAGCTGATTGGCTGCTGCCTGTTATTTCAAGGTATACTATCATAATCAGGGGCTAGAGTCTTTGGGAACAACACTTGTACTCTGCATTTCTGACTTCTACAATAATGCCCATGTATTTTGACTTCATCAATAAGCAGGAACAGGAAATCAACACAACCAGTTTCTTATGGGAAATCAACATGGATGATAAGTTATATACCACGAGGCGTATTGTTCTCTTCCCCCCCCCCCTCCAGTGCTATTGGGGACTGCTTTTGCTTTAAGATTTGTTCCAGGCCCTGTAAAAATAACTGATATAGTTATCAAATAATAGCCCTCCCCCCAAAAAAAAATCAGATTTGGACAGTATTTTGATACCTATTTTTGGTAGATACCTAGAACATCAGATGGAAATAAAATTCATGGGCAGAGACTGAGTTTGTGAACGTTTCTTTGTTCCAGGTTAATCATTCATAGGACATAAAAGCCTGTATGCTTAGCTAGTTGTTAATCTATCTATTCAGAATAGTAACTGCTACCCACTTACCTACTCAGTCACTGCAATCAGAAGCAAAATGATCTGCTGCCGCATAGTTCTTTAAAAATTGAGAGGTCAGGGACCAAATCCAGGACTTTCTGCATGTGCGCTCTGTTAGCTCTGCTTTCTCTACAACTTAACCTAAAAGGCCAAACATATCGGCTGTTCAAGAATTAACCAGAAAAAAAAGGAGCCCTCAGTGTGTGCAAGGAATATTATTCCAAAGTGCTTGGGAGAAGAAGAAACAATAAGATGATCAATGATGCCCTGAAGAAGACAGAAATATTAGGTTATACTTCTCAATATGGATTACAATTTGTCATGTGCTTCAGAATTTTAAGATGAGACCTGGACTAAAAAAACCTCTAGGTTTCCAATTTATTATATAACAATGGGTCTCAGGAGGACAGCAGAGTATCTGTGATATATTTGGCTTGATGCTGCTGGGTCCTGGAGCTCTGTATTCTAACTCATATGAGGCTGCTATTAACATCTTATTGCCAATTATAGGATGGTGTCTTCTTCCCTAGACATGATTGGTTGATGAGTCTTAGAGAAGAATCCCTTTTAAAGAGATTCTTGTACCCGTAGATGGATTATGGATGCCAAAAAAGACTTCAACAATAGTCAAGAGATTGATATAAGGGTGAAGCCTACTACTTTGGGATATTATGTAACTCAGGGTAAGTTTATCACAATTATAGAAATGAGTTGTCTATATTAACTGCTATATTTCCTCCAGCAGGAAACCAAAACCTTTTTCTTCCTTGGAAATAATTTCTGCTTTCATGTAGAAGTCACACGTTTGCCTCAGTCTCACTTTTTGGTCCTATCTGGGACTTTTAGGATTTGTAATCCAATTAATGTGGTGGAACCACGTTGGAAAATGTCTCATACGGATATGAAATGTTTTGTGATTTACACTAAGGCAATTTGAAGCGGCTTAAGTATAGTACTCTGTATTCAAATATGGTTTCTGGATTTTTTCTTTCTTTCTTTGATGGATCACCTCAGTTTGACATTTTTATGTTGATTTTACTTTTGTGGCTTTTATCCTAGCAAAATGAAAGCTGGAACAATAAACAGAATCTAAGAAATTAAAGCAGAAGACACCCTATACACCACAAACTAATTCTGATATACTACTGAAATAAAAACAGTACTGGAAATGAAAGATCCAGGACATCTCTAAACTCTTGGTAGTGTTCTTACTTGACCAGTAGGCATGTCCATCTTCTTTTTTTGTTTCTAGACAGGACCTAACATTCCAACTTGGTTTTGTTTCCCCATCCTGACAGGATTGATGCATCTCTATAAGACCCAACAGCTTTGTGATGCCATCCTGGTAGCTGAAGGCAAGCATTTCCCATGTCACAGGTGTGTTTTTTCTGGATTTAAAGGTCTCATAGTTTTTAAATATTGCCCTGAAAAGCCAAGTCATGTTATATGTAATCTGCAACCAGGTGTTTTATCCAGGATTGTGAGATAGATAAATAAACTAGGGCAGAGAATGTATTAACAGCAAGATATTGCAGTTCTAGGAAGCAACTTGCAGAATCTATGATACCCTTTGTCACAATGGAGCTCCCCATATCAGCCACTCAAATCACCCGTACTTTTATTCAGCTCATGTTCCTGCCAAAGCTTGAGTTGTTTATTTTTGTCTAACAAACTTTTTTTTGTAAAATTAGCATAGCATAAATCCCTCTCCTGCTCCTAATAGTTGAGATTTATGTAAATGAAATATAATTAAAATTAATAAAATTATGCCTGCTGTGAAGAAACTGGAGAGAGATATCCACTCCTCCCTTCCTATATGAGGGTCCAGGGTCATCCAATAAAAGTGATTGGCAGAAGACTCAAAGAAAACAAAGTCCTCCTTCATATATCACATAATTAATGCACAAATTTCATCACCACTCATTATATTAGACAGCTTTAAAGGAGGATTAGATATTTTCAGGGAAGATCAACCAATCAATATATAAACAGTTAATGGCTGCAATAGAAAGACAGAATCTCTGTATTTGGGGGTACTAGATATCAGCTTCTAAAGGAAAGCTGCTCATTTTCATTCCTTCATGGTGGACTTTGAGTAGCCACATTGACTGGCTGTTATGGAGAAGAGTGTGTTGAAAAAGATGGCTTGATTAGTTTGGAACAGCATTGTCCTTCTAGTTGTTTGTATGCATGTATGTTTCTGTTTAATTTATCAGCCACCCAACCCCAATGGACTATTTCAATATTTTGTAATATAGATATTAATGCTAATGTTAAATTGTATTTATCATAATCTGGTAAAATATGGATCACTTTAACAGTCATGGAACATACAATCAACCTTCCTGAACTGCCCAGTTTTCAGATTAGCAGCACTATACTTTCCATTTCGTGGCTCCCATGTAACACCTCTCCTGCGCAGACTGCACTGGCTGCCTGTGGTTTTCCGGGTGCGCTTCAAGGTTTTGGTAATGATCTTCAAAGCGCTCCATGGCATAGGGCCGGGTTACTTACGGGACCGTCTGCTGCCTCCGAATGCCTCCCACCGGCCCGTGCGCTCTCACAGGGAGGAACTCCTCAGGGTGCCGTCGGCCAGGCAGCGCCGACTGGCGACGCCCAGGGGAAGGGCCTTTTCTGTGGGGGCTCCCACCCTCTGGAACGAGCTTCCCCCAGGACTTCGTCAACTTCCTGACCTTCGGACCTTCCGCCGCGAGCTTAAGACACATCTATTTATCTGCGCAGGACTGGACTAGATTTTAAATTTTAAATGTCTAAATTTTAGATTTGGTTTTATTATTTATATGTCTATTTTAAATATTTGGCCTATTTAATAAGTTTTTTAGATTAATGTTTTACTTTGTATATTTATGTGTTTTTTATATGGCTGTACACCGCCCTGAGTCCCTAGGGAGATAGGGCGGTATAAAAGTATGAATAAATAAATAAATAAATAAATAAATAAATAAATAAATAAATAAATAAATAAATAAATAAATATCCCAAATCAGCAGGACCAATATGCGTAATCATGCAGGATAATAAAAGTTATAACACATTATGAAAGTTCACAATTTGGCAAGCTTGATCTAAAGTCTCATTCCTTCATAATATATTCTCAGATTTGGAAAGATTTAAAAAATGTACCTATACTAATGTTAGCTGCCATTATTGAAAACAAACAATCATCTAAGGCTGCTTTTAGAATAGAATAGAATAGAATTTTATTGGCCAAGTGTGATTGGACACAGAAGGAAGTTGTCTTGGTGCATATGCTCTCAGTGTACATAAAAGAAAAGATACGTTCATCAAGGTACAACATTTACAACACAATTGATGATCAATATATCAATATAAATCATAAGGATTGCCAGCAACAAGTTATAGTCATACAGTCATAAGTGGAAAGAGATTGGTGATGGGAACTATGAAACGATTAATAGTAGTGCAGATTCAGTAAATAGTCTGACAGTGTTGAGGGAATTATTTGTTATTATTTGTTATTGTTATTTGTTGTTGAATTATTTTAGTATGGATTTAAGAAGTCAGATACCAATGAAGTCTTCATCAAAACTATAAGTCTTGATGGATGGGTGGAGGCGAGGATGGGTGGAAGCCATCAGTGACAAATTATTTATTCAGGCATATTAAACAGTCAACTTTTCCACTTCCCAATTCTTCAAAAGAAGTTTGAGACCAACCCATTATCACCTGCACTCCTGCCAGTCATGAAATGTTGAGAAAAAGACTCTCTCTATGCAGGACTAGGGGAGAGGAAAAGAAGCTGGGAGGTGGACTGAAGCAAGTCCCTCCCTTCTATAGAACCATCAAACATACCAGATTGATTGCTATCTGAGCACACTTGGCTTCTGAGAGTTGCTGGTATCATGATATAGGACAGGTCAGAGCTTCAGATTCTGAACTCAGGCAATTTTTACCTTCCAATTTTATGTTTGTCCTGTTTTTGTTTCACAATCGTTTGTGAGTTTTATTTTTTTTAAGAAATCTCATGGAAGCTCATTCAGTGATTATTTTTCCTAATTACTTAGTTTTCAGAGTATTTCTGTCTGATGGGCAGTTTTTGTTAAGGAATTGCTTTTAGGTTCAGTGCATTTTTTGCGCACTGATTTCCCTAACATAAAGCTTTTCTGTTCGCATTATCTATTTATGCCTTTTATTGCAGTTCTTTTTTAAAGAGTTGCGTCACAATAGTCAGTAGAAATAGCAATTGATAAAAATGTTGTGATTTGGACATTTTTGGAAGCCGTGACTTAGATTTGCATGGACATTCAAACTCAGTAACATTTTCCCTATCCCCGTTTAAAAGAATCCTATACTGTCAAAATCTATTGTTTAATCCAAGCTCACATTCTTAGTATTTTGCTGCCTCTCTTGTAGGGCATTGTTGGCTTCGTTCAGTCCGTACTTTCGTGCCATGTTCACCAGGCCCTTTAGAGAATGCTGGGAAAGGCAGGTTGTATTTGAAGACATGGCCTCATCCATCCTTCAGATAATCTTAGATTATCTCTACACAGGACGGTTACTACTTGCACCAGAGATTGCACAAGATCTTTTCACAGCAGCCAACAGGCTTGTCATCCTCCCTCTGCAGGACATTATTGGCAGGTAATTTAGTCTAAACAAAATAATGTTTTGGAGCTGAAATTGGGGCTGTCTGAGAAGGTGGATGAATCCTTAAAAAGTCTAAAAGTGAAACATCCTTCTCTCTATAAGATAAATAATATTTTATAGAACACAATTTATTTCATATTTATTTGAGACATTTGAGCAAATAATGTGTGATGGAATATTCAGCATGACTGTCTGAATACGTAACAATGTCTGACAAAGTAGCTATATTTATTTTGCTTTCATATATAAAGGGAGTGTTTGCAATTTCATTCTTATCTTTAGTACTGCATCATAGTCCTTCCTAAGGGTCCAAAGAGTTTAAGATCTTTCCCTTTACAGTTAAGACAATACAAGAGATATATTAGCAAAATGAATGAAAAATATCCTAATCTACATGGAGCTATGTAATTTATTACAATAGGCTTTGCAGAAAATATCACAAGTGCTATTACATTATCAATTAAAGTGGCATTCATGTAAACACAGTCATTGAAAATTCCAGCAATCTCATTGCAAGTTATTACAGCTGATTGTCTAATAGAAATAGAATGTTTCTATAATTGAAATCAGGAAAAATAGAAGATGGATGCATAGCTAGTCTTGTTGCCATCTCTATTTCTGCCTCAAAAATATGCTGCCTAAAAATGAGCAGTATTCATTCTGGGGTCCTCATCTTGGAATTGCTATTGTATATTTAATTTCATAATTTACTTTGGAATTTGTTCTTTAGCCACATACATCAAGAGTGTCTGTGCTATATGGTAACAAAAAAATCAAGCTGAGCACCATCTTGCTTTTTTGACCATACCTTACAGACATCCCTGATATACATGATTAAAGATCTCCATTTTATTCCAGTCATCCCAGTCTCCTGCCTTTGCTAAGGCTTATTTTGGTTCAGGTCCTACATTTTGCCTTACCAAATGCTGACCTGCTACAGGGCAGCCCTCTTTCTGTATTCTCCCCAAGCATTCCTTCTTTTTACTCCCATCTCCAAGGAAATTCAATTCCTAACCCTCACTTGTTCGTTGAGCCTTCTGTGAGGTAAAGTGTGCTCTCAATTAATGGATTCTCTCTCCAATGAGTAATTGTTCATGCTTGATGCTAAATATTTTAATCTTTTATTGACTCTGATTTAGATTTATGTTGTAGAACACTCTGAGATTAGGGTACTCAGCAATGTAAGAATGTGTCAATAAATACAAATCAAAAGCAGAGTCTTGAGGGGCTCATACTTAACTTTATATTTAAGAGAGCCTGGTGGAAGGCATAAATTATTTTGCTGACCACTCCTTTGTGAACATTTTGTCTTTCTATAATTGCTGCTGAAAAGATAATATTGTGCCCTTTGTCAAACTTGCCACAGTGGTTATATTCGATCTTTAGTGAAGGGGAAAATTGGCCAATATCTGTGGGTATGGTGGATAAGCCATTCCACTAATGAATTATGTTCCTTCCTTCCTTCCTTCCTTCCTGCCTTCCTTTCTTCCTTCCTCCCTCCCTCCCTCCCTCCCTCCCCCTCTCCCTCACTTTTTTCCTTTTCTTCCCCTCCCCTTCACTTTTTGCACTTACTAGGTTCCTAGCTGACAGCATTTCTATGGACAGTTGCTTAGAGATTTATGCTCTGGCCTATGCTCATAATCACCATACATTGCTCCGTGTAGCCTCACGCCACATCACCTTGAATTTTGAGCCTCTTTCTGAACACGAGTCCTTTCCAGGCTTAGATCTCAGTACAGTGATCAGCATTGTCTCATCAGACAAACTTCTTGTGTCTTCTGAGCTAACAGTCTACCAGGCTGTGCAGAACTGGGTCAGGTCTCAACCTGCTGAGCACTTCTCACTCATCAAGAAGCTGATGCAACAAGTCCGACTTCCACTTTTAACTTCTGAGGAGATCACAAGAGTCCAGAAGGACATTATTGCAGAATATGGGCATGCCCATTTGCAATGGGAGCAACTGGATGGAGTAGGAAGATTGCTAAGGAGTGGAGGTCTCAGGCATGGCATGTATGATGACTGGATTGTGAGTTTGGGTCTCTTTGTAAGCAACATGCAAGGAGGAGTAGTGGAGCGTTTGAAAACTCATTTCCTGGGGTTCAATCTACAGACAGAAAGTTGGGAGGAGATACCACCCTTGATGTATCTGGATTCCTCTGGCTTCTTGTCTGTAGGGCACAAGCTTTATGTATCTGGAGGACAAAGGCTTAATGGTTCTGTTTTATGCAACCTGCATGAGTTTGATGCTCTGACTGGGAGATGGATGCAGCTACCTTCCATGTCCATACCTCGACGAGAACATGGTTTTCTAGCATGTAAACAGAAACTATATGCTTTGGGAGGCCGGAGTGGCCGAAGTGTGCTCGACTCTGCAGAAAGCTTTGACTTGGAAAAGAAGACCTGGTCTCCCATTGCCAACCTACCCTTTGCAGTGAGTCATTTTGCTTCTGCTTCACTAAACAAAAAGCTCTACTTAATTGGAGGGTTCTCTCACACAAGAGCAAATGGTCTTGCTCACCGGGGCATCCTGATTTACAATACAAGATTAAATGTGTGGAATCAGATGCCATTAGCTTTTCAGTGTTACAAATCAACTGCAGTGGCGATGGACAATGGCATCTTTGTCATTGGCGGACTTGTTGAAGAGAGCAGCCGGCGTGAAACCCCTGGTACTGTAATCAGAGCTCTGATTTCCGGCACCCATAAATGTTTTTTCCTCAGCAAGGATGGCACAGTGAGCCAAGATGTGGCCATCCCAGATCTTCCTATATTGGTCTTGCCACCTTGTGCTGTGCAGTGGCGGAGAAGAATCCATGTGCTGGTGGGCAACACGATTTACCAGTGGAAACCCGGGGAGCCACACTGGACAAGGAGTCGGAAAAGTGCTCCCAACACAAGGGTGACATTTCTAACTGTGGTTAATGGAGTGACTCTGAAGGTGCCAAAGAAGACTCTGCAGCCCCTTTTACGGGAAGCCTCAGCAGCCCTGACAGCCCTTTGGGTGGCTGACAGTTAGGAGCCTTTCTGGCCCTTTCAAAACTCTGAGCCATTCTTCAGTATCTTAGGGTCATCTTCTGCCTTGAATGGAGAAGTCCATTACATCAAGTTGTTAGCCTTGATATTACAAGGCAGATTTCTTTAGAAGTAGGATTCAGTTACACTGATGCACTTGAGAAGGGGCTCTCTGACCCAGAGAAATGGACAGCTGCTGAATAAACTCCATTTCTACCTTCAACTCACTGTACTTATATAATTGTTCTGAGTGCAATATGGTACAAGAGAAAGATTAGAAGTTTATCACTGACAAGAGTACTTTCCTTGGGAAAATTAAGAGGGTTTTCTCTCTCAGACAGCCTGTATCTGGTTCAGAATTTCGAGCCAGAACCTACTCTGGCGTGTGTGTATACAAAAGAGGAATGGAGGCAATTTTTGTAACACAATGTGTTTGCAAGGTCCTGTTTGTACTACAGGAAAGGTAGTAACTGTTTCTTAACAGAGAGTCGAAATCTATGGCTTCTAAACCATTTCTCTCTTTCTGAAAAATAAAACTGTGTGTGTTGGTAGTGAGACATCTTGTTACAAAAGCTGTATTTTCAAGTAATATGATAAAACATCAGTTTAGGGCTAGTGTACAGAAATGGGTTATATGTCCATTATTTTAGGAAAACATCTTCCTAGGAAAATTAATAATGAAATCAGCTTTTGTTTATTTTTACACCCCACGATAACCTACGGTATATCAAATTAAGGTTGCATGTTTAAAAGCAAAGTTTTTTCTCTCACTGTTTTCCATCTTTTTTTTTTTATTTGCATTTATATCCCGCCCTTCTCCGAAGACTCAGGGCGGCTTACACTATGTTAAGCAATAGTCTTCATCCATTTGTATATTATATACAAAGTCAACTTATTGCCCCCCAACAATCTGGGTCCTCATTTTACCTACCTTATAAAGGATGGAAGGCTGAGTCAACCTTGGGCCTGGTGGGACTAGAACCTGCAGTAATTGCAGGCTGCTGCTGTTAATAACAGACTGTCTTAGCAGTCTTAGCCACTCAAGGACCCCTTGAGTCTTGTCGGTCTACTGGTGTTTTTGCTACATTACTAACTAACATCTGTGCCTTGTTCTGTCCTACCACAACCATCTTTTTTCCTGTTCAATTGCATCCAGTTCTTGGGGATTATCTGGACATGTCCCTGGAGTTTTCTTTACCATTGCCTTCTTCCTAGGGATGAGAGGAAGTGACTGGCCCAAGGTCACCCAGCTGGCTATGTACCAAGGCGGGACTAGAACTCACTGTTTCCTAGTTTCTAGCTTGATGCCTTAGCCACTACACCAAACTGGCTTTCACTACAACTATCATTATTACCATACCCACACTTAAAAAGCCTGGTCTTAGATAGTATACTATAGATACCTTCTCTGTAGTAACTACTTCTTTCATAAAATGAAGTGGGCTATGGCTTATATCCAGAAGACAAATATAAATTCAAAACAATTTCAATAGATTGGAGAATTAAGGAAAAGTAACAGACAAAAATGATTATGCACTTGTGGACTAGAAGTCAAATCCATATCCATAGGATCAGGAATAGGTTGGCAATAATACTTATAAAAAAGATCTTGGAACTTAGTTACAAACCGAATCTGAGTCTGTGGTAACATGCGGCTGAAAAAAACAAGGTATGCAATTTTATACTGCTTCAACAGAAGTAGAGTTCCTGAATCATGACAATAATAACTCCACTTTATTCTACATTAGTTACACATTACTTCAAATTTTGGGAAACACACTTGAGATGAATTCAGAGAAGGCTAATGAGGGTGTTCAGGGGACTAACAGAATAAAAGAGTTGGAAGGGACCTTAGAGTCTTCTAGTTTAAACCCGTGCTCAAGCAGGAAACCCTATAGCATTTCAAACAGATGATTGTCCAATCTCTTCTTGAAAATATCCAGTGTTGGAACACCCACAACTACTGGAGGCAAGTCATTCTACTGATTAATTGTTCTAACTGTCAGGGAATTCCTCCTTGATTTTAGGTTGGTTCTCTCCTTCATCAGACTAGAAATTAAGTTCTGCTAGAATATATGGAAGAAATTGGGAAGATTCCTTAACCTTGAAAACAGAAGACTCAGGTCACTTCCAGATGGTAACATTAAAGAGATATTTACCAATCCTTGATCTGGCATAATAGTATGCTAGCATATATTCCCTTTGCTCATCTCTGTTCTGTATCAATAGCTGCAAATGGTGCTGTCATTAGTAATGTGTGAGAAGGAAAATAAAGGAATAGGTGGATTGTCTTAGCTTCATTTGCCCTTGAATCTGACAGCTTGAAAATGTGGGGTGATGCTTAGAATAGTGGATTTAGCCACTTGTCAAGTTGTCCTTCTAATAGGTCTCAGGCAGAGATGAAGACATGCCTCCAATACTCCTGTTTGACACAATCCTTCCTCCACATCTGAGACCTTCAGACTATTTCTTAACATCGTTTACTTAACAGATTAAAAGAGTTGGAAGGGACCTTACAGGTCATCTAGTCCAACCCCCTGCCCAAGCAGGAGCCCTACATCTGCCTCTACCTAGGACTCACAAACCTCCTGATTGTAATACAAGAGCCTCATAGGACTACCTTCATCTAAAAGAGTATTAGATCCGAATCCAGATATAGCCTGGTTGACCAGTCCAAGCACAGAGGAAGAAGATGGGCTAAAGTGAGAAGTAATGAAAGTGAATGAGTTCTGTTCTTAGCTACATCTATATAGAAATGGTAGTGTTGGCAAGGAGTGACCACGAAACCCAATTCTGACCCTGCAGCCAACAATATCTGGAAGTAAATAGTAGAAAGGCACAAGGAGCCCCCAGTTGTGGTTGCCTATGCATATAATAACAATAATCACCACTATTGTACTTTCTGCTGCAAAATTCAGAGTGAGTACACAAAATGGCACCAATCTCTAAGTAATTAATAACAATAAAAATAGGGGTGTGTGCGTATGCGTATGCATGTATCAAAATTATGTAGCTGCCCATTTCAGTAGGGTATGTCAAGACTATATATATTTGAAGCCCCTGGCTGGAAGAAGCAACAGAAAATCAGCAATGCATCGAAGTGTAACAGAATCGGCGACACAGAACTGGCAGAACCAGCTCTCTTTTCCTGATTTATCTAAAATTATTCAGCAAGGACTTGCACTAGACATTTTAAACAAAGCCCAGGGGTTCTTTGCCAAGGATGCTAAACTCATGTTTAGTAAAAATTTGTGTATGACCTGACAAGTAATTTGAGAAGCACCAATCAGGCATTATACATGCAGATGCCTTTGTGGAAAGCAGATATCTGGTCTTTCCTGCAACCACGGAAAAATGGCCTTGAAGGGTTGTGTCCACTGGCGCCCTCATACCTGATTGCAAGAACCGATTATTAGAATTTCTGAGATTTTTCAAGCCTTACTTTTAGTATGCCAATCAAGACATCTTGGTTGTCTGGAATGCAGCCCCTCCCTCCTGGGAATCCACAAATTTTGCTAGTACATTTTACATGATACAGGTATCCTCAACATATGACTGGTCATATAATGACTTGGAGTTATGCTGGATGTCATGCCTCCCCTCCAATCACATGACTGCAATTTCCAGTCTTTGGCAAATTTATCGCTGCCTCCAGCATCCCGCAGCATCCTGCAGTGACTGCAGTTTGCACTTTTTTTGTCAGTTTAATAGTGTAGTATTTTTTGTCTGAATCCATTCAGAGGAATGGCTTCGGACTGATGACTGTGTGATTCACTTAACAACCACATGATTTGGACTTATGACTTTGTGATTCAATTAATGATCACCATAAAAACTTGTCCTAAAAGAATACGCAGCCACCTGGGTGCCTCAAATTACAATCCATTGCGAGATACAAACAAAATTCCAGTCTCCGTTGAGGTCGTAAGTCGAGGACTACCTGCATCTTTTCTAAGTACATTTCAATAACTGCAGTCAGCGTAGGCAAATACAATTAGCCTGCAAACTATCAGGCAACTTTAATTTGGATTAAATGAGCTGATGGCCCATTTGTTTCCCCGAATCATATCTAGGCGATCATATATCCTTGGTATAAATTTAATACCTAAAGCGTACTCGGCTGTTCTCTGAGTCTGAGATCAATGAGATTTCAGAGTAAGAAACTTTTCTAAATTGCATTGTGCTCCCTGGAGCTCTCACTCTTCTTGATTCTTCTTCTCCCATCTCTCATTTTTAGGTTGCTGCCTGCTGTAGGGAGTTTGCCATTCTGTTTCTTTATCCATCATGTGCACCTTCCTGGTCCCAGTGAGATTGTGCTCCCCTCCCCTCCTCTCTGTCTCTCTCTCCCTCCCCCCTCTTTCTCTTTCTCTCTCTCTCTCCCCCTCCCTCCTCCCTCTCTTCACACACACACACAGACGTCATAAACATGCTCATTTGAAACTGGAACAAGCATTAATGGTATGCTATAAATTATGCCCAGCAGAGCAGTCAGCCCCCACTGAGGAGTGACTGCAGGTAGGCAGGTGAAAGCTACAAATAGCTCTACCTGGTTTGTCTTTGATTCCAAGGTTGCCTCTCTGCACCATCTCTGATATTTTATGTTGCTCTTACCAGCATCTCCACCAAAGCAAACAGCAGACTGCTACAATATCGCAATCCTTAACAACGTGCAGGGAAATATCAGCTTCCCACCAGAACCCCACTTGTTTGCCCCTGCCTTCTGCAGACAGGGTTCCCCAGGAGAGTTACTATGAAGCATCTCCAAATGTTATCTCTCACAGCTTTATGTAGCCACCTGCATAGCATAGTAATGGCCACCTGCTCACTCCCTCAGCTTTAGGAAAGCACACCCACATCAAGCTGTTCAGCAGGAGGATTCATTTTTTATGGCAATAGAAAAAGGACAAAATAAAAACAGAGAAGCTTCCACTTGGGTGAGAAAATTAAAGCCACCAGAAGAGATTTTTTGAAAATTCCATGGCGTGTCTGATCAGTTATGACTGCATGACTGTAACTTTGTTGCTTGTATCCTTACGATTTATATTGATATTGATTGTTTCCTGGTTGCTTATTTGTACCCTATGACTATCATTAAGTGTTGCACCTTAGAATTCTTGATGATCTTTTCTTTTATGTACACTGAGAGCATATGCACCAAGACAAATTCCTTATGTGTCCAATCGCACTTGGCCAATAAAAAATTATATTCTATTCTATTCCTCCACCAAGAAATTATTACCTAAGCTAGGTGCAATACCATTCAAATCAATATGTGAAGGGCTTTAAAAAAATACAAACTGCAGTGCTTTGATTGTGTGTCCAATCACATCTGGCCAATAAAGAATTCTATTCTATTCTATTCTATTCTATTCTATTCTATTCTATTCTATTCTATTCTATTCTATTCTATTCTATTCTATTCTATTCTATTCTATTCTATGCGATGCTAGGCTAGGCTAGGCTAGGCTAGGCTAGGCTAGGCTAGGCTAGGCTAGGCTATCATTCACCCTGGAAAAAAAATAAGGAAACCATAAATTCTGCCATGGTGTTTATTGCAATGTAAAACCAGAAGGACAGCTAGTTTGTTATAATGGTTAAGGCACCAGGCTGGTGCCTGGGGGAATGGGAAGATCTAGTTCTGCCTTAGGACAGCTGATAATCTTGGACCAGTCACTCTTTCTCAACCCTAGGAAGCAGACTAAGGCAAATCACTTCCAAAATCTTGCCATGAAAACTACAGGAACCTGTCCAAGCAACTCCTGAGGTTGAGACATATTTGAAGGCATCCACAACTCCCCCCTCCCCACGCAAACCACCTCTCCACCTCTACCCAGAAGAGAGATTAATTAAGTATAAAATAACATGCATCATTTGAACAGCGGCATAAATTGTTTCTTGCCGTCAAAACTTGGAATATGGGTTTCCCAGCTGCAGAACTTGGGACGCCTAAGTCTACATTCAAAGTTTGGCCTAAATTGAATTCAGATAGTCCTCATTTAGCAACTGTCGTGTTTAGCAGCAATTCATAGTTATAATGGTGCTGAAAAAGTAACTGTGCAACCAGTCCTCACATCTATGACCTTCACAGGGCTGTAAAGCAAAGGAAAGTGAATGTCAGATCATAAACACAGTTGCAGTTTCACTTAGCAACCACTTTGCTTAATGACCAAGTCATTAAACAAGGACTATCAGTATTTCAATCAGCAGAGGTCAACATCACCAGATAGAGGCATGGAGAAGAAAAACAGGATCAGAATTCAGGAAACGGGCTCAAGAGTGCTGAGTCTGAACTGAATTTGAGTTGAATGTGTGGCTCTTGTCACTCAGTGGCTTGCAGAGATGCAAGGGGTGAGGTGTGTTTTGTTTTGCCTGTCTACCTACTGTTCAAGTGGTACTAATGCTATATATCAAAACTGAGCAATCACCCCAACCATTGTGACTCTTCGCACTTGGGCTGTAAATAAATTTTAATCAATTGTACCTGGCTGACTGGTTATATACCTTGTCCATTTATGAAGCAGATAGAAAACTTCAGAGAAATCTGAAGTTGAAAGTTTCCATAAAACCTTGATTCCCCAGTAGTTGAAAGAGTTCATCGGCAAAAGAGCCAAGGAGACTTCCTTCCCCAGATTATTGCTTACTACAGTTATTTATCCAGTTAAAATTCATTAATAATCGCATTACTTTAAAATTAAGTTCCAAGTGGCATTTACAATGATATATGACAATGTGTTTTTTTTTTATAAGAAGAACATATAACTTATTTGGCTTCATGGCAAACCCAAGGGCAATAGCCTTCTCACATTGTTTCTTCCCAGCCACTCTCATATAGGGATATCATGCCTCAGATCCTGGTGTTAGAAACAGGAAGAGCCACTGAGAGGCTTTACCGTTCCAATCTCCGTATCAGGCCATCTAAAGCCATCAGCACATATTACAAAAGTGAATGCAGTGTTTTAATTAGGTATTGTATAAAGAGGTTCCTTCAATTCTTTATCCTGCCTCTTTCAAGATTTAGCCTTACTAATCTTATGGGAAAGGGGAAAAGATAGCCTCTCCATTTTTCTTCTGATATAATGTTATAACCTTCAATCATACTATCATTATTTGACCTATTCTACACTTAGCACCATAGAGATTCTTTCCACATAGATGGAAGTGCACGTCTTGCATTTAATCTGCTTTCCAAGTTTGACAATTTATTTCTTTTTATTATCACATCGAAAATGGTGCAGGCAGCAAACCTCATCAGTTTAGTGAATTCAGTTCAATTGATCCATATAGAGATCTTAAGGGTCAACTTCTTAATGTTTGCCACATATAAGTAGTCCTCGACTTACAACAGTCCGTTTAGTGACCGTTCGAAGTTACAATGGCAGTGAAAAAAAAAGACTTATGACCACTTTTCACACTTATGACCATTGCAGCATCCTCATGGTCACGTGATTTATATTCAAATGCTTGACAACTAGTTCATATTTATAATAGTTGCAGTGTCCTTGGGTCATGTGACCACCTTTTGTGACCTTCTGACAAGCAACATCAACAGGGAAACCAGATTCACTTAGCAGCTGGGTTACTAACATATCAATTGCAATGATTCACTTAACAACTGTGGCAAGAACGGTCGTAAAATGGGACAAAGCTGACTTAGCAAATTTCTCACTTAGCAACATAAATTCTGGGCTCAATTGTGATTATAAGTTGAGGACTACCTGTACTTCTATTTTTGCTTCCTAATGAGCCATAAGCAAACCTGTTTTGTTTTTGTTTTTTTGTCAGATGACTGCTACATGTATTCTGATATTCTTCAAAATAACACCACACATATATATTCAGAAGCCTAGCCTCTCTAAAATAAATAATTTTGTATAAAACATTCTATTAATTTAAGAACTGAGTCCTAAATCATTAAATAACTGCATATATCTGTTTTAATCCTCTCTTATTTTAATTGATTTAATATGTAAAAAGAAAAAGTAGCAACCAAAACATATATCTTGCTGGTGTCTATCCCACTGATTTCCAAAACAGCTCTAAGCAGAATATATTCAAATATTGCAACAATTAGGGAGTTTTAGGCACGGCTAATACATCTGGACTATATTGTTATATCAAGCTCTGTTTTAATTTAATATTTTGCAATTTTAAATGTTCCAAACTCCCCTTGCAATAACTCAAATAATTTAAAAATCTCATTGGCAATATGCTGATCTGGAATACTAATAACTCTCTTTGCCGATGACTTCCAAACATTTTCAAACTCTGATTGCCCCAGAGTGTAAGTTTGTCATGCAAATTAGTATTAAAATTATGTTTTCAGCTCAACATCTTCCAAATTTACTTTGGAGACTTTAATTTTGGAAGTACAATAGAGCTGTTGTTAAAAATGGGACCAATTTTTGCAAGATCAGAGACATGACAAAATAACTGTAATTCAGATAAAGCAAATCTAAGGTTTGTCCTTCCCATTAAATATTTCTTACTGTTAATTAACTTAAAATAACTTACAGGTATTAGCATGTTACTTTTAAATGTATCATCTATCTATCTATCTATCTATCTATCTATCTATCTATCTATCTATCTATCTATCTATCTATCTATCCATCCATCCATCCATTTATCTCATTTCATCTCATCTCAATTTGGACACTAAAGACTTCCCCTTAGGAAGTCACGCCTTAGAGGATTGTCAAAAGGCAGATGTCAGGTAAAGTGGTAGCTGCTCTCATGGTGGATCAGCAGCTCAGATATTTATCCCCTTTTACTCTAACTACAGGAATCTCTTATTAAAGAAGAGATTCTACTTTTTTTCATTCAGAAATTTTCTCAATTCATCCAATTCCATCACTTATTTTCTTACATCCATTTTACCTAAACCTGAAAGATCAGCCACTGTATTTAGCAAAACCAATGGTATTTTAATTATTAAAATCACTCCTTTTCATGAAATAGAAGAAATAAATATCCAGAGATTAATTTACAAAATCTACTTTTACTTCTTTCATTTAAAAAGCAGAACCAGACTACATACCCCATTTCCCCCAAAATAAGACATCCCCTGATAATAAGCCCAATCGGGCTTTTGAGCGCATGGCAATAAGGCCAAGTGCATATTTCAGGGTTCAAAAAAATATAAGACAGGGTCTTATTTTCAGGGAAACACAGTATCATTACAGTACACTATACTATGCTACACTATCTTTGTTCTGATCAATTCAACTTGACAGCACCTCCTTTTGTATAACATGTATTCTATGAATCAGAAAATCTCTGATTTGAATCTCAACTCCGCTAAGAAATGTAATTTATAGAATTGCTTCTGAAGCCTTAATCTTCTTCTACCACCTAAAAAGGTGTTGTTTAGCAATAATAAAAGTAACTCCTTCTCTGTCTCAACTTCCAGGTTATGAAGCTCTTTTCTCAAAAGAAATTTGATTCAGGCTACCCTTCATAACTTTTAAGCAGGTAGTAGTTAAGAAAGGAATATCTATTTTTTTTAACAATATTTTACTTTTAATGTTAAAGCCTTTTATAATCGGTACCTAGTTTGGTTTTTGAAATTTTATTCTGCTTTTTCTAAAATATATGAAGTCACTTTAGCAATGTTATTGCTTTGATTTAATTTAAGCCACTTTGGAGGATTTACTAGGAGCAAATGGTGGCCTAGAGAAGTGCTTTTTAATGAAAGAATAAATAAATAATGCACACAAAGCACTGTGCAAAGTTAAAATCACTACACAGATGTATTATGAAACTGACAAATGGTGAAAGATTCTGATCTTACACCATTTTTAACTTGGACTACAGTAGTTCCAAACAAAATTCCTCTATGTTTTTTAAAAATAGTTTCCAGGAGTTGATGAAATATATCACAAATGAGTAAACTGCTGTCACTGACTTTTCCTCCATATTCAGCAGGCAC
The DNA here is from genome assembly GCF_028640845.1 of Ahaetulla prasina. NCBI lineage: Eukaryota > Metazoa > Chordata > Lepidosauria > Squamata > Colubridae > Ahaetulla > Ahaetulla prasina. The sequence goes on along the minus strand of NC_080540.1, from coordinate 74,204,459 downwards.
AAAGAAGAGAGAAAGAGACCTTTATTGTTCTGGTTTATAGAGTGTCCCCAAACTCTTGGGAACAGCAGTGTCAGGCTCAGCATTCTGTATTGTGGATGCACAGATGCCATGGCAACCAAAGAGGTCAAGAGTCTGGAAATTAATTCCATTTTCACCCAGTAAATGACAATCAGAGGCCAGAGTGAATTCATTTACACACATAGAAATGCATACTTGCCTAGGTGGCTTTATATGAATACAAAATTTCAAACACACAGGCACAAAAAGCAGATATATGCATTCTGTCATAACACCCACAGATGTGCAACTTTCCACATACACAGGAGAGTAAATGAGCAGAGTGCTATTAAATCCATAAATCAAATGTGAGTATTAATTTCCTTCGACAAACTCTCAAATTCAAATTTACATCCCTTGAGTACCTCCCTGAACTCTGACTTGGAATAATTTCTTCATTTACATTTTAATGTAGGCAAAACTTTGACTTTGATTAGTTCAATTACATTGTTCAGAATTGAACTAATGAAAGTCAAAATGTGATTTTGAACCAAGCAAAGGTTACGAAGCCGATGCAGCACTCCCACTGGCTTAAAATGAGGATTTCAAGTGTACAACATCCATCAGAGATTCCAACTCAAACCCTGATATTAAAAGACTGTCTGATGCATAACATCAATGCGAGCCATCAATGTAGCTTTCAGTGTGTCATCCTCATGGTAATTGCATCAGAAAACCTTTCAAAATAACGTCTGATAAACTTCTGTATTCAAAACAGGCCAACTGCAGCCTCTCCAGCGTTCACACTTCTTCCATCCCTAGGATGAATACTGAATAAAGAGGAAGGCTGTGTGCCGGTTTCCAATCAGCCTCTTAAAATTCATTTCCCTCTTTTGTTTAAACAATAACTCAGTTAAGCAGATTTGCTATTTTTTATCATTTAATTCCAGAAAAAAGGATTCAACTGCTAGGTAATTTCTGACTAGGTATTTGGCTCACTTGTATGAGAGAAGCCACCATCACCATCCTGGCTTTTAAAACTACTTTTAGTGTGCAAAGAACCGAGGAAACACTCGCTGTGTTGTCTTTTTAACCAGGCAGCCGGCTAATCTAAAGTACTCTTTCTCATTATATTCCTATGTCTGCTCTGAAAACCGAGACTCTACTCAGGCAAGTAATATGAGAAATTAGATTGATTTGTAGAAGTTTCCTCAAAAAAAATTAAAATATCCCAAATCCATGGGGAAGATCTGGAGCCTTTCCTTTTTCATCACCCCAGTTTTCCCTCAGCGGGTTCCATACATGAACATCTGGCTTACTCGTTTTTTAAAAACAGATTCTTAGCAATTTCTCATTAAAAGAATTTTACCCACCTGTCAACCTGCTAATGTAGCATAAATGTTAAGCTATCTCATTTTGATTCGGAGATATTTCCCAAAATACAGAAAATCTAATGATTAGAGAGATGAAAGTAAGAGTTCTTAGCAGTAGATCTTAACAATTGTATGTAGTCTATGATGCATACAGTAAGCTAGAATTAGTCCAAGTAATTGCTTATCTGGCTTTTGTGTGTGTGTGTGTGTGTGTGTGTGTGTGTGTGTGTGTGTGTGTGTGTGTGTGAATCTGGCATTCACAAAAGGGTATCCACTAAAATATTCTTTCAAGTCCATCACATCATGCAACATCTTTCATTAAAATGATCATTTATTTCTGATTACACGAATGCAAAGCTGGTCCTCCTTCCTAAAGCCATTATTTGTAGCAATGCTGAGATCCAGCCTGCACATAGAGAAGAATCTGGAAGAAAAATAATAGATAGCCAGTGGATAATTTTTGTGAATGCTAATTTGGCAACAACAATAGTGTTTCAATGAGGTCCTACTGATTATATTTCTGTTGGTCTAATTTTTTATTTTGCTGCAAAATAAAACATATATAGATGTTTTTCACGAAAAGTGTGATGCTTCTGCTACAATAATATATATCTTGCCATTTTAGGATTTGGTCTCTTTATTGCCATCTTATTTATTTATTTATTTATTTATTTTTCATATTTATATACTGCCCTATCTCCCTAGGGACTCAGGGCGGTTCACAGGCAATTAAAATACACATAAATACAAACTAAAACGACAATTAAAAAACTTATTCTATAGCCAAATTATTAAAAACAGTATAAATAATAAAAACCCGTTAAAAAACCAGTAAATTTAAAATCTAATCCAGTCCCGCGCAGATGAATAAGTGTGTTTTAAGCTCGCGACGAAAGGTTTGGAGGTCCGGAAGTTGACGAAGTCCTGGAGGGAGTTCGTTCCAGAGGGTGGGAGCCCCCACAGAGAAGGCCCTTCCCCTGGGTGTCGCCAGACGGCACTGCCTAGCTGACGGCACCCTGAGGAGTCCCTCTCTGTGAGAGCGCATGGGTCGGTGAGAGGTATTCGGTAGCAGTAGGCGGTCCCGTAAATAGCCCGGCCCTATACCATGCCAATGCTATTCTGCTATTTGTTAAATCAAGTACATCACTGCCCTCTATCAATACTTGTTTCTTCTTCTCTGCGCGCACATATGCACACACGCGCGCACACAGTGATAATGCAAAACCACAATGTATTATTCCATTTGGGGATTAGCAACAATAAACCTATTGTAAGGGGCGTGCATAAGAGCACAAGTGTGCCTACCGTTCCTGTCCTAATGTTTCCTCTCATTATATCCAATTAATATAGTTATTACATACTTAAGCTTATATATACGCTTATATATCGTATAGTTATTTCATGCTTATGCTTATATATACTGTTGTGACAAATAAATAAATAAATAAACCTACACTCATGTGGGTATTTCTTGAGTAAATTTTTGGCTGAACAAGCTTCTGGTGCCCCCACAATTTCTCATCTAGAACATTGTCTTCTACTAGATCAGTCTACTGATCCATTTTCCCTGGCATTGGCAAAAGTATCTGGCATATAGAGAGGATGTTTCACATTGTCTGCTCTCTGACCCACCTGGAGATACTAGAAGTTGAATTTAAATTCTTCCACATGCCAAGAAAGTACTTTTTGACACAAGGGCCGCGGTGTGGCTCAGGCTGTAAGATAGCCTGTTATTAAACACAGCTGCCTGCAATTACTGCAGGCTCAAGTCCCACCAGGCCCAAGGTTGACTCAGCCTTCCATCCTTTATAAGGTAGATAAAATGAGGACCCAGATTGTTGGGGGGGCAATAAGTTGACTTTGTATATAAATATTCAAATAGAATGAGACTATTGCCTTACACAATGTAAGCCGCCCTGAGTCTTCGGAGAAGGGTGGGATATAAATGTAAATAAATAAAAAAAAAGATGTCACAAACAGCTAGAAGAAAGGTGGAGAGAGGTGGAACAATGGTGCTGGAGTAAGGGATTAGCCTTTACAGGCAGGTGGAATAAGTCTATTACAGTACACACAACAAATAATATAATTCATGAAAAGCTATTATGACATTGAAGTTATATAGTATGACATGGGGCTGTGCAGGGACTGGCAGCATTGCTAATCATAAGAATGGAGCCTGAGTATTCATTTGGTTAAGGAAGTATAGTTGACCACATCAGAATTTAGACTGTTTTGAATTCATTTCATTCAGTTTTGCTGAATATTTAATATTGGGCAAGGGGAAAAGAAGATTAAATATGAAAAAAATCTCATTAAAATATTGATTCAACAAGAGACACTCTGTCTGAAGGATGTGCAACAGTGGTGGGTTTCTACCAGTTTGCCCGGTTTGGGCGAATTGGTAGTGGCGGTGGCGGGAGGCTCCACCCACCCACGTGGACATCATCACAGATGCTCTGTGCATGTGCAGAAGCGCTGCGTATTCCCCATTCCAAACTGGTAGCGAAGGTAAGTGGAATCCACTACTGATGTGCAACTATTTCAATCAAAACCAGGAAAACTGATCTGGATTTGTCACTGTGAGCTTATTGCAATTGCTAAAGCTAGCAGCTCCTTAAAGAAATTGCATTTTCCTGGGCTCACACAGTAGTGAAAGAGGCAATAAAAGACCTCATAGAGGTCAGGAATTGCTGCTCTGTTGTTGCATCCGTCACCTTAGCATTGAGCTTTTATCCTAGCTAAGTCCAAGTGTTCTCCATTCATCTTTCAGCCATCAAAAACTATAATGTCATGAAATGTGCTACCCCATTGCCAATTCCTATCCTCTCCTGCCTCTGTTTGTGCTTACTGCCAAATGGTGCTGTAGTGGTTATATGAGGCAGCAAGTGATAGGCAAAACAGTTGGTTGCGCCTCCTGTTGTTCTGCCTTCTCATTAACCTATCACCAGAGGATGGGAGCTACATCTGCCAATCAAAGCATTGCAGTTTGTATTTTTTTAAAGCCCTTCACATATTGATTTGAATGGTATTGCACCTAGCTTAGGTAATAATTTCTTGTTGGAGGAATAGAATAGAATAGAATTTTTTATTGGCCAAGTGCGATTGGACACATAAGAAATTTGTCTTGGTGCATATTCTCTCAGTGTACATAAAAGAAAAGATCATCAAGAATTCTAAGGTGCAACACTTAATGATAGTCATAGGGGACAAATAAGCAATCAGGAAACAATCAATATCAATATAAATCATAAGGACACAAGCAACAAAGTTACAGTCATACAGTCATAAGTGGAAGGAGATGGGTGATGGGAACGATGAGAAGATTAATAGTAGTGCAGATTTAGTAAATAGTTTAACTAACTGTTGAGGAAATTATTTGTTTAGCAGAGTGAAGGCATTCAGGAAAAAACTGTTCTTGTGTCTAGTTATTCTGGTATGCAGTGCTCTATAGCGTCGTTTTGAGGGTAGGAATTGAAACAGTTTATGTCCAGGATGTGAGGGATCTGTAAATATTTTCACAGCCCTCTTTTTGACTCGTGCAGTATGCAGGTCCTCAATGGAAGGCAGGTTAGTAGCAATTGTTTTTTCTGCAGTTCTAATTATCCTCTGAAGTCTATGTCTGTCTTGTTGGGTTGCAGAACCAAACCAGACAGTTATAGAGATGCAGATGACAGACTCAATAATTCCTCTGTAGAACTGGATCAGCAGCTCTTTGGGCAGTTTGAGCTTTTTGAGTTGGCGCAGAAAGAACATTCTTTGTTGTGCTTTCTTGAAGACGTTTTTGATGTTAGCTGTCCATTTTAGGTCTTGCGATATGGTAGAACCTAGAAATTTGAAGGTCTCTACTGTTGATACTGTGTTGTCTAGTATTGTGAGAGGTGGAAGTATGGAAGGGTTTCTCCTAAAGTCTACCACAATTTCTATGGTTTTGAGTGTGTTCAGTTCCAGATTGTTCCGTTCACACCACAAGGCAAGAACAGCAAGAATTAGAAAGTATCAAGTTTATCCTTTGACTACCTTTTCTGTTACCTATTGGAAGGAAGTGGCCTGAAGCATGTATCCCATCAATATTAAGTCATGATGTTGTGGGATCAATTCTCCTCATTTTGTTTCTCTGTGTAGTTAGGTTTTCAGTTAATATAGATTCAAGTGACATTTAGATCATTCTTTATATCTCTTAATACAAGTGTTTGTATTATGTAGAATTTCCTGCAGTGACATTCTAAAGTGCTAGAGTTAAAGAAAAATAAGGTTAATAAGTTGCAGTGTGTTGTAAATGAACTGAAAAGTTTAGGAAGTATCTAAACTTTTAAGTTTAGGAAATATCTAAATCAGGGGTGCTATTCAGCAGGTTCTGACAGGTTCTGGAGAACCGGTAGTGGAAATTTTGAGTAGTTTGATGAACCAGCAAAATTTGAATTCCACCACGATCTAAATTGTCTCTCTTTGTGTGCTCACATGCATACCTGTCGGTATAACACAGTCTTATTGACCACCTGTAAAAGATCATGTCCCTACTAATGCACCCTCTGGAAAGCAAGTTCAGTTGCCATCCATGCCAAAGAAAGACCACACAACTATTAAGAACAGGTAACTGTATCAAAGAATTAAAATGCAACCTCTTGTAGCCTCGGTGGAATGAAGAGTCCCACACCAAGCCTGCTATCAAAAAGAATTGCTAATTAGTTTCAACTCAGCACTCTGTGAGCAGCTCTGCAGAGAAATGTGGAGGTAGGGTCTCTGACCCCAAAAAACTGAAATTCACTCAGAAGGAAGAAAAAAATAAAAGCCATATGACCGGCACAAAGGTAAGGATCCATTTTAGGTTCACGAATTCCCATAAAGTTCAGTGTTTAAATATTTGTGAATGTTGACATCAAATTTAGCAGGCTTTTAGAGCAGCTTTGTACTCTTCAGATTCACTGGCTTTGTAGAAGGATGGCCCCGAATCTCCCTCACTGCCTTCTTTTTTTTTTTTTTATTTACATTTATATCCCGCCCTTCTCCGAAGACTCAGGGCGGCTTACAGTGTATAAGGCAATAGTCTCATTCTATTTGTATATTTACAAAGTCAACTTATTGCCCCCCCAACAATCTGGGTCCTCATTTTACCTACCTTATAAAGGATGGAAGGCTGAGTCAACCTTGGGCCGGGCTTGAACCTGCAGTAATTGCAGGCTGCTGTGTTCTAATAACAGGCTTCTTACCAGCCTGAGCTACCACGGCCCCTTCTGAACAGAATGTGGAGTTAGCATTTGTTGACTGCGTCAAGAAAGGAAAAACGGTAGGCAGGGGAATCTACTGTAAATAAAACTTTTTAAACTATCTTTTAAAAAATTATTATATTTGTGTTGGAGCAAAATGGGGTGGTGGAGGAGGAGAAGAAGCACAAAAAGAAGCTTAGTCATGACAGCATCTTCAGCTACATCCAGCCCATTTCTGCTTCAGTGCTTCCCTTGGCAGGTCCTTTTCTCTCAGATGGGTTGAAGAGAAGGCAGCAAATCTGATGGATCAGCCAATTAAACAAAGCTTTTGTTTGAGCATTAGGTTCTTCATCCATTCTCTTCAATATATTGAGTTTCCTATACAGCATAAATATTTGTGGTAAGGGAGCTGAAGGAGAGGGAAGTGGTAAAAAGAATGTTCTAACAAACCAATAGGGGACCTAAAGCGTCACCCACACCACCAGGGAAACATATACTTGTTCATCCCACAGTGTGATATACTGTATGCCATGATCTAGTCTTCTCCACCCTGGAGGGCTTCCAGATTTATGGAAATAAACACCAGAATCTTTAGCACTGGCTATCTTAACTGTGGAACCTGGAACTAAAAATCCACAGGCTGCCATTATCTATCAGCAATATCCTATGCATTTTATATTAGATAAACTCCCCAATCTCAGTGCAAAAGAATACATGAATCTCAATCTGACTTCAGAAACAACTGAATTCAAAAACCAGTAGGAGAATGTTTTAACTCCCCTAAGCATGTTGTTGCTGACCTCGAGATGACTATCTTTGAAAAAGAAAAAAAATTACAGCAACCAATTTCATTGTGAAACAGCTGAATTAAACGAGATTGAACATCATTTCTTACACATTAACCAGAGAATGAGATGTCTTATCATACTGCTTCTGTTAGCCAGCAAATCAATGCAAGAATGTCTGTGTAACACCTAATTGCTGTTCTGTTAAGAGTTCTTATCTATAGGTAATTCTGTCTCTCAGCTTTCACCCTCCCCACCTTCCCTCCAGCAAAGCTGTATGTGTATATCTCTGTGTGTGTGTATTTATTTAGGATTATGGATAAAAACAGTATTATAAAAATTATGCTATATAATTTTAAAGTTATTCTGTTTTTTATCTTCAAAAAGATTTTCTATTGTGGATGAACTCAGAAAGTCCACATCGAGCAGTAGATTATTTACTTTTTTAATTTAGTAAATTAAATGTTCTGGGAGAGGGAAAGGGTGCAAGGTGTAATAGATTATGACATCTTATGTCAACTTCTGTTAATTGATCTGAAGGAGTTGCAGGAATGTCAGGAAGCTGTGTCTCCACACCACAACACCAGTGGATTGTGGAGGCTGATTGCAAAGGTAGACAATTTGAACATAAGCAGAATAGACTTTTCCTGTTCAAACCAACATGAAATTTAAATCAGTCATCTTTCTTGGTTGCATTTGAGATGCAGTTCTCAGAGAATGCGCTGCTTTCTTTTAACAAATGCCAGGGGAAAAAATGATGTAGAATAGGGGACCTGATTCAAATGCAACAGCTTTCCCCAATATGGAGGCCACAAGATGGGTTAGACAATGACCCGCATTATTTCCAAATACCATGTTTGCTGCTGACACATATATGGCCAAGCAAATGCATGCTTTATTTTCTCAGATATTTTCTTTCATCTTGTAATGAGACCCCAAGATTAGATGAGTCACCTTTGGTGATGTAAATGTCACCAGACAGTGAACCAAAGCTCACCCTTCCTTTCTGCTTTTCTTCAGTTCTACTGACTTGCAGTGCAAATAAATTGCTTCAGATTCCTGTAACTCAGGCAGAAAACCAGGCCCCTTGCTGATAAAACCAGCTGGCCTGGATAGTGTTGCTATGGCAACTTGCACTTTCTTTCCTCATCCCTTTGTTTGGTTGCAGACCTGGACTTCATGCACAGTCATAATGGAGCCAGTCTCTTGGGATATTTTGGAGTGAGGGGGGAATGGTTTCACCCTGCAAAATTGGCCTGTCATTGGCCCATTTTTTTTCTCAAAGAAGAACATGGAATATTATTAGCTAAGAAGTCTCCATGCAGCAATAAAGAAAGCTCTTCGGAGGTTTAGGAAGTCATACATATGTTACAGCTGGGCAGTGCCTCCAAAATCATTCAGAAAAGGTGCTTTAAAACTGCCATATTGTTTCCCAGGATCACATGGCAGCTGGAGAGGAGAGCCACAAAAAAGACATGGCTACTTTAAAGAGTTGCAGACAGAATTTGTGGCATTTTTTAACCTATTTTCTGAAATCCAAAATATTGTAGAACCCTGTTCATAAAACACCCCCACCCACCCACACTTCCTATCCTATAAACATTTCATTCACTTAATCACATAAATGTGGTCAAGGCATAATTGTGACTGTCCTGTCTTGTTATATATTTGTTATATATATATGTTATATATATATCTTCAGAGGTTTCGGTAGAGTCCCTCCCTCTCTCATGCTTCAGCCAGCAAAGCTATCACGAGAGATACCTATGGTTTGATTTCACTTTTAGAACACAAGTTGTAGGCATCCAGGGAAAATATAAGAAACTGGGAGACTGAATTCTAGTCTCCCTCCCTCCCTCCCTCTCTCTTTCTCTCTCCTTCCCTCCCCCCTCCCTCCCTTCCCCTCTCTACATGCATCCAGATACATACTACATACATACATAAACACACACACACAACCTATCTTATTATGCAAAATTAAAAGAAGAAACAGATTTCCTACAAAAATCTTCAGGTGTTTTGTTTAGTCTTAGGAGATGTATAACTTCTCTGTCTCTCTATTCCCTGTAAACATTGTTAAAGTGAGTAAGTGCAATAAAACCTTCAGAGTGTACAGAAAAGCTGGGCCTGCCCAGTCTCATTTTTTGTTTCTCCAGTGTTGACAATGGGCATTTACCTTTCTTCCTGGCACACAAATAAACTCATATTTTTCTGATTTGGGGAAATGGAATGGGAGAAATGCACAACTGGCTTGGCAGGAAGTGACAGGGAGAGCTTATTTTCGCTCTATGTAGTATCTCTCACAGAACAGAGATATTTATGAAAATCCACATTATATTATTTTCTTTGATTTTCCTTCCCTTGAACACACGAGAAGAATTATTTTGTGAAAGAAACGAGGAATAGACCAAAAGGATGAGTGAAGGAAGCAAAGATGGATATTTTAAGAATCCACATACTCATATCCAAATGTAAAGTTTCTGAGATGGACTGCTTCTGTTTATATAAAAATCCCAAGATATGAGCAAGAAAAGAGAGCTGGCACAAAATTCAGTGTCAAATTTTCTCCCACTGTTTCTCACTGTGAATTTTCTAGTGATGTCTCTGAGTAAGATAACATAAGCCTATATATTTAATCATAATTGGCATTTATAGTCAGTCAGAATACAGCTAGAAGGGATCTTGGAAGTCTTCTAATCCAACCTCTGCTCAAGCAGGAGACCCTATATGATTTCAGGCAAGCAGCTATCCAATCTATTCTTAAAAACTTCCAGTGATGAAGCACCCACAACTTCAGAAAGCAAGCTGTTCCACTGGTTAATTATTCTTGCAGTTAGGAAGTTTCTCCTTAATTGCAGGTTGCTTCGCTCCTTGATTAGTTTCCATCCATTGTTTCTTGTCCTGCTGTCTGGTGTTTTGGAAAATAAGTTTTCCCCTCTTCTTTGTGGCAGCCCCTCAAATACTGGAATACTGCTATCATGTCGTGTCCCCCCCAGTCCTTCTTTTCTCTAAGCTAGCCATACCCAAATCCTGCAACCATTCTTCATATGTTTTAGTCTCCAGGAGTTTAATCATCTTAGTTGCTCTTCTCTACATTTTTTCCAAAGTCTCAGCATCTTTTTTGTAACGTGGTGACCAAAATTGGATGCAGTATTCCAGGTGTGGTCTTACTAAGGTTTTATAAAATAGTACTAATACTTCATGTGATTTTGATTTTATGCCTCTCTTTATACAACCAATGATTGTATTCACTTTTTTTGGCTGCTGCCACACACTGCTGGCTCATATTTAAGTGATTGGCCACTAGAACGCCAAGATCCCCCACAGTTACTGTTTTTGAGCCAGTATTTAATCTGTACTTGTACCTTTGGTTTTTCTTGCCTAAGTGTAAAATTTTGTTTTTCTCTACATTAAATTTCCTTTTGTTGGTTAGGGCCCATTGTTCAAGTCTGTCAAGATCCTTTTGGATACTGAGCTTGTCTTATGGGGGTTGGCTATTCCTGCCAGCTTAGTGCCATCTGAAAATTTGATGAGCTCCCCTTCTATTTCCTCATCTAAATCATTTATGGAGATATTGAAGAGTACTGGACCTAAGACGGAACCTTGTAGTACCCCATTGCTTATTTCCCTCAATGTAGATGTAGTACAATTAAGAACTACTCATTAAGTACAGTTTGTCAGTGAGTTACAAATCCATCTGGTGGTGATGCTGTCTATCCCACATTTTTCTAACTTACCAAGAAGTAGGTTGTGGTCTACTTTATTGAATGCCTTGCTGAAATCTAAGTATACTATGTCCATAGAACTTCTCTGGTCAACTAATTTAGTCAATTTGTCAAAGAATGAAATAAGATTGGTTTGTTTTTAACAAACTTGTGCTGGCTTCTACTTATAACTTTATTTGTTTCTAGATGTTTGTAGATCTGTTTTTTCCAGTATCTTCCAAGGCATGGATGTTAGGCTGATTGGTCTGTAGTTTCCTGGATCTCTCCCCTCCACCTTTTTGAAGATGGGAACCACATCAGCTCTTGTCCAATTCTCAGGTAGTTCCCTGGTGCTCCAATATTTTTTGAAATATATGGTGCAATGGTTCTGAGATAACATCTGCCAGCTCCTTCAGAACTCTGGGATATAATCTGCCAGGTCCCAGTGATTTATATTCATCAAGATCAGACAGGTGTTTTCTTACAATTTTCTTGCTTATTTTAATTTTTATTTCTAGTCTGTCTTTTATTATTATGTTTTTGGTAGGTTGGGCTACAGTTTCTTTTTGTATGAAGACTGATGCAAAGAATGAGTTAAGCAGCTCTGCTTTCTCTCTACTGCCTATTACTTCCTTGCCATCTTCCCTCTTTAGTGGGCTGACTATTTCCTTGACTTTTTTCTTGTAATTTATATGTTGAAATAAAGTTTTTAAAATTATCTTTGACTTTTGTTGCAAGTCTTTATTCATTCTGAGCTTTTGCTTTCTTGACTTCATCTTTGCAAATTTTGGGTATCTGCTGATAATTATGTGATAGTTAGGTTTCTGCTGATAGTTAGTTATGTATCCCTCTTTCCGTTTTTTTGTATATCTTTTTTTTTTGTCTTTCAGTTTATCAGAGCGATCTTTGTGCAAACATGCTGGTTTCTTCTTGGATTTCTTGTTTTTCTTTTTCAGTGGTATTGTGCTGGACTGAGCTTTTATGACACTATTTTTCAGAGTTTCCCACATTTCTTGAATTGTTTCCCCTTTAGGATTTTCATCCATGGAATCTTTCCTAGGTTCTCTCTGAGTTTGTTAAAATCAGCTCTTTTAATGTTTAAGACACTGGTTGGATTATGTTCTATTGCTTGTGTTTGCATTATATTGAATTCCAATATGATGTGGTCATTCTCACCCAAAGTTCTGGCAACTTCAGCTCCCTCTATCACTTCTCTATTAGTAAGAATAAGGTCTAGCATAGCTTTCCCTCTAGTTCCCTCCTCTACCTTTCAGTTCTAAGTGCTTTCCTTCCAAGAAAAGTGATACCATGATTATATATGCACTGATATTATGAAACTTCTCTGCTAATGCAGACAAAATTTGATGACTCACTAATCATATAGTGAATTTCTGAAAAAGAGAACATTTGAATTATGCTCAGTGAAGGACTTGGCATTTGTCCATCTTGAAATTCTTACAGCTTATCAAGATTCTCCTAAATAGGAATGGTGTTTTCTAAAGTGTTTGCTATCCTATTTTCAGGGAAGCAATGGCAAATTCATGACTACCGTGGAAAGAGAAGCTGGTGAATGGATCAATTCTTCAGAATTCTTTTCTGGAAGCCAACTCAAGGTAGCTCATTCAAGTGACCATCAAGTACAGCATATATCAAGGTGATCCATTGTTCCCGCTGTTGTTCAGCATAGACATGAAACCCCTCATCTAAATAAACACATTATGGATATGGATATCATGGATATCCATATCATGGATATGGATACAAATTCCAGAATGGAAGTACCATCAGCCACCTCCTTTATTTGGATGACATCAAGTTGTATTCTAAGAGTGAGCAGAGACTTTGACTTGATGATCCACCTAATGCAAATCTACAGTGAGAACATTGAAATGTTATTCAGACTAGAGAAGTGTGGCTGGAAGATAGTCAAGAGAGAGAAGGTAATTAAGACTGATTAATTACCAGTTAATTAATCAGCAGGCCACAAGGCAAACATACAGATCAATTACAAGAACCTTGGTATCTCATAGTCACATGAGAACTATGAGGAGGAGGCAAGGAAGACAGCAGCATACCACCCTAGGATAAGAGCAGTGGTGGGATTCAGCCAGTTTGCACCACTTCATGAAAACCGGTTGTTAACTTTCTGAGCAGTTTGGCAAACTAGTTGTTGGAAGAAATCATTAGGGCAGAGAACCAGTTGTTAAATTACTTGAATCCTACCACTGGATAAGAGAAACCAGCTGAATGGAAGAACAAGATCCATGTCATCAACATGTATGCCCTGCTGGTCATCAGGTACCCTCTCAATATAATGAAATGGCTATAGAATTTCTGATGGAAGTTACTGATATAAAGACTTGGAAGCTTCTCGCAGTGTATGTAGATGGTACAGCAGTTGGAAAGAGGGTGAGTGAAGTCTGGTGAGTGTCAAAGCCATTGTCCTGGATGATACCAGAGCATTGAGGAGTACATCAGTAAGATGACATCCAAAGATAAGCTGTTGACAGAATGCCTGAGGCAACAGCAGACATGGGTGGAAAATCAAGCAGTGGAAATGTCATCGCAAGACATGACCCTGCAAGGGATGTATGATCAACAGACAGCTAAGGTGGCAGATACTGGGAAATCCTCCCAGTAGCTGGAAAGCCTAGACAAACAGACAGCACTGATCATAGCAACATAAAAACAGGCATTAAGCATCAAATCCATAGAAGCAGGAAACTGCCTCACTGGACAGGTTCCAAGGTGCAGACTATGGAGAGAGGCCTCAGAGGCAGTCCAACACATAGGATATAAGATGCAGATAGGAACAGCATGCACTGAATAACACAACCAAATAGCTGGTATTGTGTACAGGAACATCTGTACAGAGCATAAGCTAGACCAGGGGCGTAAAACTCAAGGCCCAGGGGCTGAATCTGGCCCATGGGGTGCTTAGATCTGGAAACAAAGATGGACTGGCCCCCAGGGCCTCTGTCAGCAAAAATGAAGCTTGGGAAAGCTGTTTGCAGCCCTCCTGACAGGGGTGAAATGCTCCTGGTTCGGACCGGATCACGCGATCCGGTAGCAATGGGGGCAGGTAGTTCGGAGAACCGGTAGCAAAAATCCCTGCTCCCCCCACTGCCCATGCCTCGCTGTTCTCTTCTCTGTCCCTGAAGCGCTCGTGGTGATATAGCTGCAAATGGCCTTAAATGACTGCCGTGGCACTTCAAAGGGCCGCACTACAGCTGATCAGCGCTGTAGGCAGCTAGTAGACCGGTGCCTCTACTTTTAAAGAAGATAGACCAGTGCCTCTCAGTAAAAGGCAATTAGTAGACCGGGGCCTCTATTTTTTAAAGAAGGTAGACCGGGGCCTCTCAGTAAAAGGCACTTGGTAGACCGGGGCCTCTCAGTAAAAGGCAATTAGTAGACCGGGGCCTCTATTTTTTAAAGAAGGTAGACTGGTGCTTCCCAAGTTTTGTATACTTTATTATTTTTATTATTTATTATTATTGACCATGCCCATTCAGTCACCTGACCACCAAGCCACACCCACCAATTAAGCCACGCCCACAGAACCAGTAGGGAAATTTTTTAGATTTCACCCCTGCCTCCCGAGCTCCGTTTTTGCTGGTAGAGGGTGGCAGGAGGCCATTGCGGCTGAAAATGGAGATCAGGAGCTCATTTTAGCTGACAGAGAGTTGGGCCACCACAGGCACACCCGATACGAGTGACAGCAAGCTGGCCATGCCCACCCTGGCTACACCCACCCCAGCCCCCTGAGGTCAAACACAACCCTGATGCAGCCCTCAATGAAATCGAGTTTGACACCCTGGGCTAGACCCACCCAAGTTCAAATGGGAGATTCCATAGAAAGTTGTGGATAATAAGAGAGCTAAGATCCTGTGTGACTTCCAAATCTAGATAGACAGGCAGGGACTAGCTGATCAACCGACTTCATTGTAGTAGACGAGGATCTGAAGACAGCAGCCATGATAGATGTAGCAGTGCCAAGTTACAGCAACATCAGAAAGAAAGGAATGTGAATAGCTGCAGAAGAACCCACACCTGAAAGAGGATGTGGAAAATAAAGGTCAAAATGCTCCCAGTGATAGTAGGAATACTTGGCACTGTGACTCCTAAACTGGGAGAGTGGCTTCAACAGATCCTAGAACAAAATTAGAGCTCCCTGTCCAGAAGAGTGCAGTGCTAGAAACAGTTAACAGATACTGTTAGATACTGTTAGATACACAGATACTGTGCAGAACTCTCAAATTTCCAGGCCTAAAACATGATTATTGGAAAGTTATAAACAGATTAAGGGGTCAGATGTACTTGAAATAAGATTTTGAAATTAATTACAAGAATATTTCCTGTGGATTGATTTTGAAACTAACTGTAAGAAACTTTTCAATGGGAAAGTGTTGTTTAGGGGAAAAAATGAAAAGGGTGGATTTTGAAGGTTGACTAGAGGGAACCAGAAAAAACTAAAGCGTATAAATGAAGAAGAGTTTCGTTAATGCAAAATGGAGCAATATTATTTGACACTAGAAGAATTCAAGAATATTTGGGAACAATGCATCTGGAAAACAATATCATCTGGAAATTTGATCATCATATTTTTATCTCTTTGTCCAACTCCAAAGTAAATATATCACTCAACATTTTCTTCCAACTTGATAAACAGCCACTGGGTGCAATTGTTCAACCAGCTCTTACTCATCTAATGGTAATACTGTATAGAATAACACTCTTTTTTGTCAATTTCTTTGAGAGAACCACACATATATGTCTACTGCATTTCTGTGGTCAACTATACTGATCATTCTGTCTTAAAAGGTTGATTTGGATGATTTATTCTTGATAAATGCGTGCTGGCTGATGCAAGGCAATACTGAAGGTTAGAATAGAATAGAATAGAATTTTTTATTGGCCAAGTGTGATTGGACACACAAGGAATTTGTCTTGGTGCATATGCTCTCAGTGTACATAAAAGAAAAGATATGTTCATCAAGGTACAACATTTACAAGGTACAACATTACAACGACTAGCCTTGTGGTGCAACCAAAACAATCTGGAACTGAACACACTCAAAATGTTGTAAATGTTGTACCTTGATGAACGTATCTTTTCTTTTATGTACACTGAGAGCATATGCACCAAGACAAATATGTTTATTTATTTAGTAAATAGGTTGACAACAACATTTCCAAAATGTGGCCTATCTGCAGCTTGACTTATATAACTCACTAACAAGGGAAGTAGATGAGCAACAACAACAACCAAATGGTCTAAATACAGAGTGAATGTGACATGTGAGAAAGAAGCTGCCAGATATATCATATGACTAGTTGAATGCTTTAAAAAAAATTGATAATGGCACCACCATGAATAGCAATACAGTCCTAAGAAGATGTATAAAGGCACAGCTATGCTGTTTGGTTCATAACCCTCTACTCTGTCTACTGGGCGATCCAAGGCAAGTTTAGAGCAAACTACTACTCATTAAAAATGTGCCAGGTGCTCATTTATGAGGCAAAAATGGTTAATACACCTATTTTATCTATCAAATACAAACTAGCAGGAAAAATGTGCACCTGGGAGATAATTTGGTGTTTTTGCAATTAACATTGTAACCAAACTTTAGTTAATTGGTCAATTTGGAAAAGGATTGCACATTTAAAAGCTAATAATAATAAGCAAAAATCAGAAATGCTGTAGTTAATAGCAATGTAAATATTATAAAACAGCTGATAGGTTTTCTTCTATTATTCTCTAGGCGAAAGTTTATGGAGCAGAATTGAAAATAATGCTTTTTTCCCATTCCAAACGGAAAATTTTAAGGTATTTTAAAAGCCTGATTATAAAGTAGCAGCTTCCAAAGAAGCAGCAAACATTTCAGATTAATAACGAACGTTAGAAAAACTGCAGGTACCTTGGAAGGCATAAAATATGTGGAAGGCTGAAGAGGGAAAAGCACTGCAAAAAACATGAATAAATACTGAGCTGCATATGATTTATGAGATAATGATTATGCTCTTGTTTATTCATAAGGGTTTGAGATGCCTTCTCTAGTCTGAAAAGCACACGATTCCTAACACCGATACAGAGCAGCTGCAATTTAATGGGAATGGATTGGATGCATCAATGGGACAGTACTTATTTCATATTGTATATTTTCAGTTTGTGTAAGACAAACTGTGTAAGATAGCAAAAACTGCAGAGATTTTTACATGGGGCTTACTTGAGTATGGTTTATCTCATTCTTCTTTCCAATTAGTAGAATATTAGTGTTGAAAACATACAAATTGCCACAGACAAAGTAGATTATACTTTCAGCTGGATTTTATAAGCATTTTTATATTTTATACTGAAAAGTTGTTTAAGATCACAGATGGCTTTGAAATGTATGACTCTGCCCCCCAGTTTCCCACCCCCAGACCGTTAAAGTTTCTGCACTTCAGCAATGGCAGGAATGATTTATAAATCTTTCTGTCTAAAAATGTAAGATCATTATCATTATTAATGAAGTTAATTGCCGTACTGCAGCAAAACAGCCTCATCAGTTCCTTGATTTGCTCTTCAGCCTGACGACAAGCAGATAAAAATGTAGCAAACACATCAAACAAATGAAAAACCCAGACACATAAACAACATCATATTTCCAACAAATGGCAGGCTTTGCATTTTCAAGCTGTAATTTCTGTGCCTCAACTCTGTGGGGATTTTTAAAAATAAACGCCTCACCTTGTATACAAGAAAGCTGAATTTCTTTTGATTTGGGGCATTTTACTGATTCACGTTTGTTTTCCTATTATGTTTTCTAATGCACCAGCTTCTCTTTAAGTTGGCGACATCAAGCTGGTTTGTCTTTTAAGCAGGGTATGACTCATCATCTATCTCCTCATTTATCAAAGGAGTTTTATAGGCTGCCCCTGATAAATTCCACAATTTGGAAATTTATGGCTGTTGATTCCTTTAGTATCAGAACCAGCAGAGTTCTAAACCTTTTCTGAAGTTTTCTTTGCCACTTTCTCCCCACCCCCTCCCTCCAGCCTTCAACTTTCATCATTTCAATTTCATTTAACTTTTGTTGATAAAACAAAACATGTTTAGCAAAGCATGTTGGCCATTGTGTCTAACAATTGTCATTGTATCCTATAGAAACAGGAGGACATATGGAAGCATACATTTGATTCCATTTTGATATTTGTGCAAATCTATGTTTATTCTATTGCTGATATGTTTCTAATAAATGTAGTACATGCTTTTATGAACCCAAAACTTTAAAAATCCCATACATAAGTAGTAGAAATATGGTCCAATAATTTGGAATTTCCAAGAACACTAGCACCCAAAATTCTCCTCTATACATGATTGCAATATTTAAAAAGCAAAAGGTGATATAAAGTTTACAAGTGTAATTATCATAAAAGGAGCCAGCTTCCTTCTGAACCCAAACCACACAATATTAGGTGTCCCATTCTCTCTGACAAGCTATTTTTTTTCTTCAATATTACTTGGAAAATAATGTATTTAGCTGCTCCAGGTAAATACCAGGCTCTTCATCCAAAGAAGAGCCTGGTATTTAAAAAGTTCAGTTTTTCTACCATTAAATAATGCAACTCAATCTGGCTGCAATTGATTTTTGTTTGTTTTTTATGTTGTTGCCTTGCTTCTCCTAAAATTAATTTTCTCCATTCCTGATAGAAAGTCTGTTTAAGTTTCCCTTTATGTGGGTCTCTTCTAGGCTAGGTCCCTGGGATTTTTCTTAAGAAAACAGAGAGGCCTAATTTTCAGAAAACCTGTATAATTTAGAAAGTATGAGGGAGAGGGACTCAAGTCCTGCTTTTTTGTCCCAGAGTAACATGTATCAGTTTTATATTTGCAGATATTACCATACTATGGACTAATATGTTACGCTTGCTGTTTCCATTTTTAGACAGTGGCCATTTCCCCGCAAGTGATTTACAGATGTTTTCTAGTATCACCTGGCTATCACTGAGGCAATTTCAAGCTGTCCTCATTATAGCAAGAGCTGGATGGTGGGAAAGCACATTGGAAGTCACCAGTGAGGAAATGAAGTGAGTCTACTCGAAATCATCCAACATGTCTGCAGCATCTGGCCTAATTGTTGGATTTTTCCACTTTTTGCACCATCAAGCCTAATGTAGAATTCTTTTTTTTAAAAAAAAGACAATTAAAGATGCATACATTTTATTAACCCTTCAATCCATGTGTGGATGAATTTTACTGCAATGTTTGGGCTTGGAGTTTCTTATCTTGAAGACACTATTGCCCATCCTTTTCTCATTAGCATCTTTTGCCATGGAATTCTCCATATTGCTCTGAATTTAAACATGTGCTCTCCCGAAACATAAGATGCATTTTTGACCATATTCAGCTTCAATTTATCTTAGAATCAGGAATTCTAGCATCATGTGCTCCCCAAGGTTCCTCTACTTTGGATGTAATGGATTACTATCAAGTCAAGGATACCAGATGTTCTTCTACTTCCTTCCATGTGGAGTTTCCATCTTTCTTTCACCTTCTTCAAGAAAAGGTTGTCAGCAAGGGATTTAGAAATATCTTAGAAAAACTATGCTTGGCAGAGTTTATCTTCCAACA
Organism: Ahaetulla prasina; assembly: GCF_028640845.1. Classification (NCBI taxonomy): domain Eukaryota; kingdom Metazoa; phylum Chordata; class Lepidosauria; order Squamata; family Colubridae; genus Ahaetulla; species Ahaetulla prasina. The sequence continues at coordinate 74,184,785 of NC_080540.1, read as the reverse complement.
GATCCTGAGATACTAAAAGCCCATTATTTTTCTCACTGAAGGACCTGCAATTTGTTTTTGGAAAAAAGAAACTTCCACATATTTCTTACAGTATCACCAAATTTATTTGCTTGGATTTATGATCAGGTGTATATACTTGCAACATACGGTACACATGAAGTGCACTGCTTCCCCTTCTGTTGTTTTGAAAAGTTCTGTTCTTCAGCTTCTATACTCTAAACAATGGAATCATCCCATCTGCAAAATTTAAGGAGCCCCTTGAGTTGTCAAGTGGTATGTTTCACTGAATCCTTCATTGAGCAGAAAATGACCTAATCCCTATATGTCTATGGAGATCCTCAGTCATACAGCTCATGATTGTCTCAAAAGTGCTTTTCAAAAGGCAACTGAACTTCTTTGTTTTTTCTTGAAGATGTTTCACTTCAAGCGAAGTGAGAAGCAAAACGTCCTCAAGGAAAAACAAAGAAATTCCAGTTGCCTTTTAAAAAGCACCTTCGGGGTGACCAAAAGTTAAACATGAGATATTTCTACAAATTTGAATGTGAAGTTGTTTATGGATTTTAAAAAAAATTGTACATGGCAGATGCAAAGATCTGGACATCCTTTCAATTAGCGCAACATGTTTCTTCTATATATTTCAAACAATTATTGAACTAAAAGAGTTCTGCAAGGAAGGGTGAAAAAAAAAATAGAATTGGCAATGAGAAATACATGAAAACTGTTATTTCTGCTAAAAGAGATATTACAGGGATTAATTAAAAGGGTATCTAAATTCTTACCCTGCCAAATACACTGTTTAATAATTTCCAATCTGTAAACATCTGCATATAAATTGTTGGAAGAAATATCCATCTGGGTTCAGTTCCAAGTGGGGACAAAGACACTGGAAACATGGAGACTGCTTGGAAAGATGGTTTAATTGTGGTCAGGATCACATGGCTTGAGATCCTGAACAGAAAAGGGATGAGATCCTGTGTGCTCCCTGGTTTTATGCTTTTTCTGAGCTTTGAACTTTCTGGGGCACAGGAAGAGTATCCTGATTGGTTGTCAGACTCCCAGGGGGTGGGAGTCTTAGCTAGCCTTGCTGGCTGATGTAATCTTCCCAGGTGCCATGTGGTGAGTTTCAGTTGCTAGATGGGTTCTATTATGATGCAGATGATGGTTGACAAAGGTGGGGGGGAATGAGTGAGCTTAGCTGAGGCTTTAATGGCCCATTGACAAAGGTGTGGGGGGGGAGTCAGGAAGCTGCTTTGTCTTTAAAACATGTTTCTCCATTTCTCATCCAGGGAAATATATTCTGCCTTTTAAATATTTTCTAAAATATTTCATTCTTCCAGGAGTGGGGTGGGTGCTAAATTCCTACAAAATAATAATTCTGCATTCAAATATGCAGAAAGATATCACAATTTACCATTTAGAGATAGTGCCAGTTTTGGAGTTTCATTGAAATATATATTGATGAACTATCTTTTCTGCAATGAGAGCTCATGTCCATCTTGTTTATTTCCTGTACTCTGATCCTCACAACTGAAGGCAACAAAATTCATGAATCAATCTTCTTTTACTTTTGTCACTGAGCAGGTTAATAGGATCCAACACTGAGAAGACCTTTTGTCATTCTAGCCTAATAATGCCTACTTTGACTCCCAATAACATTCTGGGGGTTCAGGTTTACATTACCTGCTGTTATGTAGATCTGCTGGCTAAAGATAAGAAAGATTGAATGGAAAACTTTTTCCATGCAAAAAGCTCTTTGCCACTCTGCTTCCTTCCAAGTTTGTGGCTGACTATCCTGATAGATTTAAAGAAGAAAGTGTGATAGTGTAATCAAAATAGAGAGATGGAATATTTATACATAAACAGGACCCAGGATAATCCTTCTGTGAAATTCTAAGTATTATTACACACTACAGGAGATGTATGATCACATTCTGATTGGTAGGTATTGGAATTTCTGTGGCAGAACAGATTGTTTTCATATTTGGTTGGGGAAAAAATGAAAAACCACTCATTGTTTATATTTATCCTTTTTAACATTCCTGTTGGATCTTTCTTATGATCACTCACTGGATTAACTCATAATAGGAAATTGGTTGATTGCAGCAAGAATCACTCTGAAAAGACATGCAAAATGGGAATTCTCCAAGCCTGAAGCAATGATTATGAAATGTATCTAGGTAACATGGATGTTTGTGAACTCATGTTCTTTGTTCAAGAATGGAGGGAAAAAACAAGGCATTTAATAAGATTTGGATTGAGACCACAGTGCTTTTCAGAGACATATCACTGGGAAGGAAGGAAGGGAGGGGGGAGGGAGGGAGGAAAGAAGAAAGGTAGGGGAGGAAGGAGGAAGGGAGGGAGGGAGGGAGAGAGGAAGAGAGGGAGGAAGGAAGGAAGGGAGGGAGGGAGGAGGAAAGAAGGAAGGAGGGGAGGAAGGAGGAAGGAAGGGAGTGGGATGGAGGGGAGGAGGGAGGGAGGAAGGGAGGGAGGGAGGGAGGGAGGAAGGAAGGTGAGAAGGAGGGAGGGAGGGAGGATGGAAGGGGAAGGGAGGGAGGAAGGAGAGAGGGAAGGAAAGAAGGAAGGGAGGGAGGGAGGGAAGGATGGAAGGGGAAGAGAAGAAGGGAGGGAGGGAGGGAGGGAGGAAGGAAGGGGGAGGGAGGGAAGAAGGAAGGAAGGAAGGAAGGAAGGAAGGAAGGAAGGAAGGAAGGAAGGAAGGAAGGAAGGAAGGAAAGACAGTGTTTAAAGTAAGGAAAGTGCTGTAAAATAAAGAAATTTTAAAAATATATAATTCTTCAGTTTGAATAGCATAGATAAAAAGAGGGAATTTATTTCTCTGCCATATACTGTACTTACTGTTCCCCTATGTCAAGTTTATTATAAACAGCCAATCAAAAATCAAAAGGGAAAGTCAAATTCTTACTTTCTTTTACAAAAACAAACAGAATTCTTAAGAATCTTGTACACATGACCCACACATATATTATGCAGTGGCTCTCTGCTCTAGAATATGCTCTTCTGAAGTGTGTACTTGAAAGAAGATGCCAGAACATTGGAAGGCAATTAAGGCATAGTCCCCCGTTATCTGCTTCTCCTGTGCTAAAATAGGAGCAGATTCGAGCATCATTTGGCTGTATAATAAAGCATCTGGTTAAAAAAACAACAACTAGTCCCCATACCCAGGTCTTGGTCACTCAGTCCATTCTTCATTTACTCAAAACACAGAAAAACTAAACTCTACATGTGAACAAATTGCACAACTCCTTTGCTGTGCCGCTCATGATTATTTGATTCAGCTAATAAATGTATTTTATGCTACCTAATTTGATATTTTGCTGTGTATTCTGGTCTAGCAGACATTTGGATGTCTCTAATGACCCACCCAAATGTTGTAATGAAAGGGACGGATGGGATTTACGTTTACTGCTCTGGCTGGGCATTCCTTAATGTTATTGGATCTCTCTCCTTTTAGGGCAGGGCCCAGCATCTCTTCAACAGATCTGTGCAAATCTTTGAAAGGGTGCTTCCGTTTGATGATGATTCAAGCGAAGCACTTTCACAAGCCTTGTGAAACTGAAGGGGCCCTTGCTTTGTTTTGCAAACCGAAATGGTGATTACCACAGTTCAGCTTGTCTGGCTTCATTCACTCAATGCTTTGTTGTTGGGGAATGTGCAGCTTGCCTTCTCAACCAAAGTGTTGTGACCTGGACTCCTGGACTCGGATGATTCAGAAAGTGAGGGAGAAGACCTGGCAAGCCCTGCTTCTCTTGAGCCCTTTCCCTCCCTGGCACCCACTCAAAGGGAGGAGAAGGGGCCGGCAAGGCCTGATTCCCTGGAGCCTTCTTCTGATTTGGCAACGTCCCAAGAACAGTTTTGGAGTGATGCAAGACTGCGCAGGCGTGACCGGCGCGCACAGCAGAAGCAGCGTTGGGATAAAGCCAAGTCATAATTGTCATGCAGTGACATCTGCAGAGACTATAAATAGGAGGCGGGACTTCCTGGTTTTTTGTCTTGGACAAAGCAATGAATTTGCGCGGGCAAACTGTATCAATGGAGGGAAGAATATATTCGTGAGTAATTCTGGCCTTATCTGTAATTTTTTGTTGTTGTTTACATTTATACCCCGCCCTTCTCCGAAGACTCAGGGCGGCTTACAATGTATAAGGCAATAGTCTCATTCTATTTGTATATTTTTTACAAAGTCAACTTATTGCCCCCCCAACAATCTGGGTCCTCATTTTACCTACCTTATAAAGGGTGGAAGGCTGAGTCAACCTTGGGCCGGGCTCGAACCTGCAGTAATTGCAGGTTTTGTGTTCTAATAACAGGCTTCTCTATTGCCTGAGCTATCCCGGCCCCTTGTTATCTCCAGATAACATTTCCTTGTTATCTCCAGAAACTTGGCAGGCCCGTGGGTAGACGTGGCCAAGACATTTATATATATGTAAATAAATCAGAAAAGGAGGCCTCTGACTGACTCTTTGCTGGGAAGGGAAACAGAACACAATGTTTTGGCAAGTTCGATGGGAGAAAAGGTCACTTGCCTTCTCTAGCATCTTCTGGCTTTGGAAAGTGACAGTACTGAGGTAACACAGTGCTTCATGGAAGCATCTGTCTTGCCTATTTGCTTCAATGAGAGAGATACAAATCCTATCGTTGGTTAATCTAAATTTCCTTACATAGAGACCTGTATAAATTTCAGTTAGGACCATTATTTGTTCAAAGTTTGCACAATGGATGGCCTTTAGTGACATGCTGTGGACCACACACTATCTACTATTGACCTCACCCCATTCCTAAGAGGTCTGTTAGGGGCATGCATAAGAGCACCAGCGTGCCTACTGTTCCTGTCCTAGTGTTCCCTTTGATTGCATCAAATTCGTATAGTTATTTCATGCTTATGCTTATATATACTGTTGTGACAAATAAATAAATGAAATAAAAATAAAAATAAATAAATTAGGGTTCGTGTCAAACTACATCAGATCAGAATCAAATTTATATCTGAGTTCTTAAATTAATTCAGATTAAACAGTGTTCATTTGTTTAGTAAGTATCGCTTCTGGCACACGACAGCTTAAAATACAATGACCTTTCTTAAACACATTCTATATTCCATACCCTAGGCTTTTAGAAGACTTATGTTGCCCTAGAGATTTTAAGTCGTGCATTACTTTCCTAGTCTTTACTACATTTATTTTTTAAATGAAGGGATACCCAATAGAACTTTGAAACTAACTCAGCAGATAGTTAGGCTCACATGGGCAAGGTCAAAACATCACATATGTCAGTCCCAAAACTTTTAGTTTTTTTATATATTTTTATCAGTCTTTTGAATTAAGCCTGGAAATGAGTAAGACATTAGAGTAGCTGCTTCAGCATGGCGTTCCATGCTATCTTTCAGAACTTTTGTCCTTATAAAGTACATTTTGTATAGTGTATACTGCAGTGATACACCCAAAGTTAAGCTACTACTTATGGCAAAAAACAAAATAAGTAGCTGCCCCTCTTCTTAAAAGTAATGACTTTCTAAGTCACAGGCAGCAAAGTGAAAATGGACATCACTTTGGGATAAAACAAAGTACAGCTTAATAAACTTTAAACCAGTAAAGAGATCAATCATGGCGGGGTGCCTGTGCTTCAGCAGGCTGGTCTGCTTTCCTACCACAAATGATTCTTGGGCTGACATCTCAGTCCTGAACTAATTATCATGAGTAAAATTGAACATTGCATCGAAATGATCAGAGTTCCTCCTTGTAACCTACACCTATTTATTTATTTATTTATTTATTTATTTATTTATTTATTTATTTATTTATTTACTGTTGTGACAAATAAATAAATGAAATAAAAATAAAAATAAATAAATTAGGGTTCGTGTCAAACTACATCAGATCAGAATCAAATTTATATCTGAGTTCTTAAATTAATTCAGATTAAACAGTGTTCATTTGTTTAGTAAGTATCGCTTCTGGCACACGACAGCTTAAAATACAATGACCTTTCTTAAACACATTCTATATTCCATACCCTAGGCTTTTAGAAGACTTATGTTGCCCTAGAGATTTTGAGTCGTGCATTACTTTCCTAGTCTTTACTACATTTATTTTTAAATGAAGGGATACCCAATAGAACTTTGAAACTAACTCAGCAGATAGTTAGGCTCACATGGGCAAGGTCAAAACATCACATATGTCAGTCCCAAAACTTTTAGTTTTTTTATATATTTTTATCAGTCTTTTGAATTAAGCCTGGAAATGAGTAAGACATTAGAGTAGCTGCTTCAGCATGGCGTTCCATGCTATCTTTCAGAACTTTTGTCCTTATAAAGTACATTTTGTATAGTGTATACTGCAGTGATACACCCAAAGTTAAGCTACTACTTATGGCAAAAAACAAAATAAGTAGCTGCCCCTCTTCTTAAAAGTAATGACTTTCTAAGTCACAGGCAGCAAAGTGAAAATGGACATCACTTTGGGATAAAACAAAGTACAGCTTAATAAACTTTAAACCAGTAAAGAGATCAATCATGGCGGGGTGCCTGTGCTTCAGCAGGCTGGTCTGCTTTCCTACCACAAATGATTCTTGGGCTGACATCTCAGTCCTGAACTAATTATCATGAGTAAAATTGAACATTGCATCGAAATGATCAGAGTTCCTCCTTGTAACCTACACCTATTTATTTATTTATTTATTTATTTATTTATTTATTTATTTATTTATTTATTTATTTTTGTCACAACATCATATAAAAAGGATTATATAGTATATAAACATATATATGAGTAAATATTAGGAGGTATAAGCATCAATATATATATAGGAAGAAGAAAAGAAAAACAATAGGACAGGAACGGTAGGCACGTTTGTGCGCTTATGCACGCCCCTTATGGTCCTCTTAGGAATGGGGTGAGGTCAATAGTAGAAAGTTTTTGGTTGAAGCTTTTAGGATTATGGGAAGAGACCACAGAGTCAGGTAAAGTATTCCAAGCACTGATGATTCTGTTACAGAAGTCATATTTTCTGCAATCTAGATTAAAGCGGTTAACATTAAGTTTAAATCTATTGGTTGCTCTTGTATTGTTGCAATTAAAGCTGAAGTAGTCTTTAACAGGAAGGACATTACAATAGATGATTCTATGAGTTAAACTTAGGTCTTGTCGAAGGCGATGGAGTTCCAAGTTTTCTAAGCCTAGGATTTCAAGTCTGGTGGGATAAGGTATTTTGTTGTTTTCAGAGGAGTGGAGAACTCTTCTTGTAAAATATTTCTGGACTCGCTCAATTGTATTGATGTCAGAGATGTGGTGAGGGTTCCAAACAGGCGAGCTGTATTCTAGAATTGGTCTAGCAAATGTTTTATATGCTCTGGTTAGTAGTGTAGTGTTTTTGGAAAAGAAGCTACGCAAAATTAGGTTTACAACTCTTAGAGCCTTTTTTGCTATGTAGTTACAGTGGGCTTTGACACTTAGATCATTTGACATGAAAACTCCAAGGTCTTTAACGGGGTGGGGGTCATCTGTAAGGTAATGTCCATCAAGTATGTACTTAGTGTTTGGGTTCTTTTTTCCAATATGTAAGACTGAGCATTTGCTGGTTGAGATCTGGAGTTGCCAAGTTTTAGACCAAGCGGTTAGATGATCAAGGTCTTTTTGGATGATAGATGCATTGTCTGTGGTGTTAAATAGTTTGACATCGTCAGCAAAGAGAACACAATTACTTGCGATATGGTCACAAAGATCATTAATGTATAGTATGAAGAGTGTTGGTCCAAGGACGCTGCCTTGAGGAACGCCACTCTTGACAGGAACAGGATAAATCTATATTGTGTTTTAAAAAGAGAGATAATCATTCTCACTCAAAGACCTACTATGTTAACTTTCGGCTTTTCCTTCCCAGATTTTATTACTAAATATCTATGCAGATTCTCAGTCATCCAGATCATAGTTGTCCCAAAGCAGTGGTGCGTTTCAAATTTTTTTACTACTGGTTCTGTGGGCGTGGCTTGGTGGGTGTGGCATGGTTTGGTGGGCATGGCAGGGGAAGGATACTGTAAAATCTCCATTCCCACCCCACTCCAGGGGAAGGATACTGCAAAATCCCCATTTCCTCCCAATCAGCTGGGACTTGGGAGGCAGAGAATAGATGAGGGCGGGGCCAGTCAAAATTTTTACTACCAGGACTTCCTGTGGCTCCGCTGGTCGTTGATGACGGTCTTTTTAGACCGCCAGCCCTGGATTGCGTAGAGCCACTAAGACAGCGAAACTCAGCTGTCTAGTGGCTTGGAAACCTTTCCCGGGGGTGAAGAGGGAAAGGTGAGCAATCAGGTGGAGGTAGAGCTCCCCCAAAAGCACCAGAAATGATCCTGGAGGCTTGAAGGAGAGAGCTCCCTTGGCAACCCGAAGAGTTCCGGATCCAGGACGCCTCTGTCTTTTTTGGCAGAGCAAAACGCCGCGACCACATCTGTGATCAATATTGAGTTTAAATGGATTTTTGACTTAACCAGACAGTCAGGAGGCAAGGTAGATGTAAGTACCAGACCTCAACCCCATGTGTGGATTCTGTTTGAGAAGAAAGGAAATGGCGTCTGAGTATAATGGGCATGAAAGTGAAAGTCAAAGACGTGTTTATTAACACTGTTACAGTTTATAACTTTGCTTAAACTTGCTGGATTTTACGTTTATATGAAGAAACTATAAAGTGAAAGCTGGAAGGATTATACAACTGACTTATTTAACTTAAATACTGTGTTTACGAAAAGATTTTGACTTGTTCCAAATTATAAAATTAAAGTAAGATGGCTTCTGTACAAATACAGCCTGCTGTTTTCAAGGAAGTTCGAGCGCCATTTGTTCAACTACATAAATTACAAGAGGAGCTGAAGGAATTTCTGAAGGCTCAAATTTCTGTTCGGGATAAAAAAATTAAGGAAATTGAGGAGAAAATATTGAAAATTAAAGACTTTGTTGCAGCTGAGGATGAAGAGATAAGAGAAGTGGTGGCAGAATTTAAGACTCTGGTTGAATATACAAAACAATTGGATGAAAAAGTGGAAGAGATGGATCAAGTTAATTCGAACTTAAAAAGCAAAATAGAGGCGTTTCAGACCAAAGCGAAGAATATAAAGCAGTTGGATGATAGAGTTGAAGAAATTAATCAAGTTAATTTGGACTTAAAAAATAAAATAGATTAAGGTGGAGAGAGCAGAAGAAGAGCGGGTTTTATTGCAATACAGAGTTATGGAATCTGCATTGAGAGTAAGAGGTTTGAAAGAAAATAAACAAGAGGATTTAAAAAAGATTTTTGCAGAGGCTTTTGCACAGCTGATTGGACAGAAGCCAGTGGATTTTGAAATCCAAATTGAAAAAAATTACCGTGTTAATTCATGGGTTGCAAAGCAGAGACATTTGCCAAGAGATGTAGTAATTTATTTTACATCTAGGAAGATTAGGAATGAAATTTCACAAGTTTCTTATAAAAATAAAATTCAAATTTGGGACAAGAGGTTGTCCCAATTGAATTGAAAGAAATTCCTCCTAAAATGTTAATAGAAAAGAATATGCTTTTTTGGTGGATCAGCTTAGAAATCTTCAGATACAGTATAGATGGAATGTACCAGCTGGATTAACAGTAAACTATAAGGGAGGGAAATATTGTCTTAATACAGTTTTTAAAGCAAGAGATTTTTATACTAAAGTATTGAAGGTTGGAAGTTTGCCATTGTTAGAAGTTAAGATGAAAGGAGAGGTGGGAATGGTTAAAAGGGGGGAAAAGGAAGCAAAGCAAATGCAACCTAAAACTGGGGCTGTAAATTTGGGAGAAGAAACACAGAAAGGCATAGGGAAGGATCAAAGTATGATTGTAACTATTAAACATAAAGAGCAAGGAGTAAAGAAGTAATATTTTCAAATGAAAAGACTTTCCTTTCATGGGATAGGGTAAATTATAAGCGATATTTCTGAATACAAAAAGTAGAAAGAAGTTATGGATTGTATGATAAATGGGGTGTAAATTGTTTAGAAATTTATGGTATGGGGAATATGGAGAAGAATATGAGGTAAATGTTAAATTTATATAAAGAAAGATGATGTTTATTATTATGTATGATGGATATACAAATATGATGGATTATAAGGTATACTGAGGAATTTTTGATATTACAACATTGGAAGATGGGATACTGTTTATTACAGAATATTGGATTTTAAACTTAATGGACTTAGATGAGAAGGTAGAATTATCAGTATATTTGAAGGATTATTTTTGAAAGATATATATAATGGAGATTGAAATAACAAAATACTAAATAGCTTTTGAATGAATAGAAGGTAATTGTATTAGTATTAATATTTTCCTTTTTCTTCTTTTTTTATGGAAAAGGGGAGTTGAGGTTCAAGAAGAGGGATAGGAGTTTATGTTAATTAGCATATTTTAGTTTATGATTGTTAGATACAATACCCTGTATTTGCTCTGGGAAGTCAGGAGGGGGGAGGAGAGGGGGGAAGGAGGGAGGAGGGAGGGGAAGGGTTAGGGTTGGGGTGGGATGTATGGGGGAAAAATTTTGTAAAACCTTTTCAATTTAAAAAAAAATTACTACCAGTACTCTGAACTACTTAAAATTTCTGCTACCGGTTCTCCAGAACTGGTCAGAACCTGCTGAAACCCACCTCTGTCCCAAAGGTTCTTTTTCAAGAGGCAACTGGAACTTTCTTGTTTTTTTTCTTTGACGATGTTTCACTTCTCAGATGAGGTGAAGAGTCTTCAAAGAAAAAGCAAGAAAGTCCAGTTGCCTCTTGAAAAAGCACCTTTGGCTTTATTACTAAATGTTTTATTCTCCACCCCTGGCCCTGTTGCCCAAGTTGTAATGACAGCAATTAGCCAAATTACACCATTCAAATGATATTCCAGGGAAGATGAACATCAGGCCCAGATACAATAAATCAAGGAGGTGAAAGATGCTCAACTTCTCAATGTGATAAACACATTCGAAGCAGCACAATATGCCAAAAGAGGGTGTGAGTAAGACTTGTAGCTGGCCTGAAATGCCACAGCAGGAATCCTGCTTTTTTTGTTTCCCAACTCCTATGATAGCCTTCATCATGATAGTTTGCCTCTACCACTATAGTACTTGGCTGAGATCACTCCTAAGCAATTCATTTCTACAGTTGGTACCCTCTTAGTCATCATTAATCTTCTGTGTCAAAAGATTACATCAGCACAAAGAAGATGGCAAGCAATGTTCAGCTGCTGTTCTGGTAGCGACTGAAAGGCCACACCAGAAAGCTTCCAGATTCTGCTAATTGCCAGAAATCGTTCAGGGGAAACTCAGGAAATAGGGCCAAAGGCTGCCCTCAGCCCAAAATGAAATTTGCAGCCAGGTTGTCAATAAAAGAGGCAGAAGCACTCCAAGACTGGGAGTGAACGCCTTGTTAGTTTTCTGCTCACATCAGTGAGAGTTGAGGGGGTGGGATGGGGAAAACAGTTTCATTTGCTGGCCTGATTGGACTGATGAGATTTCCATATTCTTCATTAAGGTCTGCCAGCCAGCTTGGCTGCCCTGCCATTTCCCATTACTCACAACTGATCCATTATGCAAAAGGAGAAGAGGGTATGCCTGGCAGGTGGGAAATAAGAGAAGAATCCCAGCTAGAGACTGTAATGATGCCATCAGCAATCTGGGCTACAGGAATTGAAGGGAACTGAATACTTGGGAGGTAAGGATTCTGAGACAAAGGGGTTAAATCATTTGCTGACTGGGGAATTCTGGGAATTGAAGTCCGCAGCTCTTAAAGTTGCCAAGGTTGAAAAATACTGGGTTAAATAATATCCATGGCATCCTTGGTGCAAATATTGTCTCCTAAATAGTATCTCCTTGAGCAACCTGCTGTACCACATTTCTCTTCTCCCTTCAGTATTATTCAGGAGAAGCACCCTTGTCACATAGATATATTCCTGCATGCAACACTCCTTAATATGAAAAGTGCCAAGTGTCAGACAACAGTCTGATAAGGAGGAAAGAGCAGCAGCAACAAGAACAACAAATGCCTGCAATTTTTGATGTGAAATATTTCACAGGCTCTTCTTAAAAACTCCTTGGCAGAGTAGATAGCACTTCAATGGTTCAAGTCCAATCTGACAGATTTCCTAATAAAGCCCAAATAGATCAACATGGCTTTTAAAAATCATCACTTACACACTATCGCTGGGGTATATAAAAACAATTTGGTCTGTGCCTCTTGATGGCCTTCCGGTAGAGAGACCAATGAAAATAACCAGAAGCTATTTGCTGAGATATAATGGCACCTCAATCTGCACAGAATGTGACAGAAGAAATGGAAAAGTAGCCTCCTTCCTTCCTTCCTTCCTTCCTTTCTCAGCTGGGAACAGCAGTCTAATTGTTTCAGCTACAGAGCCTGAATCCATCATGCACTGAAGAGAATCTGCACTTGACCAACCCAGGGGTAATAATGGGATGTTCTCTTCAGTTTCTTCTTCCACTCTAAGCAGAAATGTTCCTGAATCTGTTTGTTCTGAATCTTAACCACCAGCCTGTTTTAAATCAGCTGTCCAATAACTCAGTAAACCCAAACCAATAACTCAGGGAATTGTTGTAAGTCAATATAGGACTAGAGATATTGCAATTCAGGGTGATGGTTTCTGTATGATCATTTTGAGACCTATTTAAGCATTTTCTGAGTCTAGAGATATCTTTTATTACAATTTAATTAAGATCCCCACCATACTGCGACAATTTTTGGTCACCACACTATAAAAAAGAGCATATGCACCAAGACAAATTCCTTGTGTGTCCAATCACACTTGGCCAATAAAAAATTCTATTCTATTCTATTCTATTCTATTCTATTCTATTCTATTCTATTCTATTCTATTCTATTCTATTCTATTGAAACTTTGGAAAAAGTTCAGAGAAGAGCAACTAAGATGATCAAAGGCCTGGAGACTAAAACATATGAAGAATGGCTGCAGGATTTGAGTTTCTAAAGAAAAGAAGGACTAGGTGGGACACAATAGCAATATTCCAATATTTGAGGGGATACCACAAAGAAGAGGGGGTCAAATTATTTTGTAAAGCAGGACAAGAAAAGAATGGTTGGAAATTAATCAAAGAGAGAAGCAACCTGGAATAAAGGAGAAAGTTCCTAACAAGGAGGACAATTAACCAGTGGAACAGCTTGCCTTCAGAAATCATGGATGCTTCATCATTTGAGGTTTTTAAGAAGAGACTGGACAGTCATTTATCTGAAATGGTATAGATTCTCCTGCTTGAGCAAGGGGCTGGATTAGAAGACTTCCAAGATCCTATCCTATCCTATGCTATCCTATCCTGCATTCAAAAATTCAGTATACAAACTGAAATTCACATACAAACTCATTGATTCCATCCCTTGAAAAGTTGAAGATAGCATCCCCACACAGGGAATCAGCATGCAGTGGACATCTTTGTCCATCCAGGTAGGCCCATCCCTACCAAATATTTAGCTTTTTTAAATACTTTGTGTGTTTACCACTAATTAACATATGAATGCCTTTTAAGACATTTGAGTAACTGGGGAATGTGCATGTATAAGCAGGCAAATATCCATATAGGAAGATAGGAGTTGAGAGGCTGGAAGGGGAAGAGGGGGATAGAAGCAAAATGGGAAGAATTAGCCCACTATCTGGATTTGGGATCTGGATCCACGGTAGTAGGAATGCCTCCTCAGTGATTTCCATTCTGCAACTTTTTTCTCTTTGCTGCAGCTATTGTTGTCAATGGTATACCGATAGCAAGAGCTTATAACATTTATTTGACATACATAGAATTACTGTTCTGTATTACTGGTTTGCCAGACAGTTTAAGAGCACTTTCTTAACTCTGCTCACAAGAATTAGGAATGAAGGCAATATCTTCAGGTCACTGCTATACCAAAAACAAGCTTAACTCACCTTGGTTTCCTATGTTTCCACAGGTTTGCAATGGCACTCCCTTGCTTAGTACAACATTCATCTACCATTCCCCAAGGTGGGCTGATATTAACTGTCAACTGGGTTGGAAAACATGCTAGCTCAACATATCAGCACAAGTTTTCAGAAGCGTACACCTCCTGTGTGACTGGGATGAAAGGGAGAAAACATTGCCCCTTCTAACACTGCACAGATATATTTGCTGTTTGCTTCACACAGCCTGGAGACATGAGCTCCCATTGGTTTCTGATTTACTGCCCCAGCCAGGTTGACGTGGCAGAGAAGTAAATGCTTTGGCAAGACAAAGCTGAGAACTGACACTGGCAGGTGTTGCCTTGATTCCAGCTGGTACCCAGAACAGGATGGCTTCATTCCTCCTTTGCATTATATTACAATAGAAAACCTTAGTTGTAAGAAGGCAGCTCCGGCCCTTTCGCTGCAGGTAAATCTCATTATGGGACTTCAGTAGAAGAGCGAGAGAAAGAAATGCCTTGCCTTTGATCAGTGAAGAATAATGGTGGATAATAACATTATGATCTGTTGCTAAGTTCTCCTGCTGGTCTGAAGTAATTAATCAGCCGAGTGCTATTTAATGGTGGTCTCTCTGTAAATCCATCCCACAGAGCTTCCCATATGGTTCTTCCTTAAATATTTCTGCCAGTGAGAAAGATAATCACAATATTACATCAAAAGGAGAAAGACAGGTTCTGGAGTGGGAGCTATTGAAGCACATCCATAAGTTGTTTTCTGTTCTGGTTATGTCCTGGTTGTACAGATTAAATTAGAAATATGACAAAATGTATGCACATCAACACATCCATAGAAGTCGTAGGAAAGCGAATATATTGAGCTGGCATCTTTGTCCATCCAGGTTTTTATTATATGCTGGTTATCTCATATTTCCTGGAGCCCAGTTTTCAAGTTTACTCGTACTTTTGTGCTCAACTTAGTGCTGGAGACGTGATGTAAAAGACTTAGAAATGACCTTGGAAGGGAGGAATCATTAACGGAGGTGAAACAGCAATTCATTCCTGGAAAAAATGGAAAGCATGAAAAAAAAAACTCAAAATAGTCCCACCTTCCTTGATTTTCTCAAGATGGGATAAAAAATAATGTAAGTTTCTTAAAGGTTCTGGTACTATACCAACAACGAAGTAACATTCCTGAAATCCTAGTCTATTTCTTGGCCTGTCCAACCTTAAAAGATTGACACTGTGGAATCATTTTCCAAAATGGAGACATTCTTCAGTCAATTCGGTAACTCTGTGTGGTGCAGCTGCAGTGTGAAACAACCATCACCCCTCTTCTGAATCAGACTTTGAAATGTTAATGTTTGGTTCTTGGTAAAGCTGATAAAAACAAAGATTTTGAAGACTGAGAAGTTCTAATAGTCGAATTATTGGTAAATCCAGCTTTGCAGTTCCTTTACAGTGGGCATCCATCTGGAATTCTGGGTGGCCATTAAAATATCCAAGAAAAAGAAGACAATGGAGTAGATGGTTTTTTTTTAAGAACAAAATCTATTTCCAAGTATCAAGGCTATACTCATCAAACATATAGGATGCCTATCTTTTCACACAGATATGCAGTTTTTCCTCTTCCATCCCTATAAACCCATATCGGATTTGAGGAGTTCCTACTTGCGGGCCATGGCAAAGTCAGCTGCTCTGTTAGTAAACTATGGGTGGAAAATAATCAAGGAGAGAAACAACCTATAATTAAGGAGAAATTTCCTGACAGAATAATTAATCAGTGGAACAACTTGCCTCCAGAAATTGGGACAACTTTGGAAGTTTTCAAGAAAAGATTGGACAACAATTTGTCTGAAATGATATAGGGTTTCCTGACTAAGCAGGGGTTTGGACTAAAAGACCTCCAAGGTCCCTTCCAACTCTGTTGTTCTATTCTATTCTATTCTATTCTATTCTATTCTATTCTATTCTATTCTATTCTATTCTATTCTATTCTATTTTATTCTATTCTATTCCTATTCCTATTCCTATTCCTATTCCTATTCCTATTCCTATTCCTAAAAATTTGTACTAACAGTTGCTGAGAGAAAGAAGAGAGGCTTTCTGGCTGCTTTCACAGAAGAATAGAGGTACTCACAAAATGCTTTCCTGTCCTCTAAGGATCTACAGCCCAGAGATGGAGGGAAGCTTACTAGAGAGGAACGTGGAAGTGGATGGAGGGTAAACTTTTAAAAAATTTGGACTGTCTGGTAGAATTCAAGATATCTGGCCACCGTAGCTTCCAGACAGCTCCTCATTTAAATACCGATCTGTTTGCTTTATTATGTCACTTCAGACCATTCCTCGGGACCATCCCTCTAGCCCAGGGGTCTGCAACCTTAAACACTCAAAGAGCCATTTGGACCCGTTTCCCACAGAAAAGAAAACCCCAGGAGCCACAAAACCTGGGTGGGTGTGGCCAACTCGATGTCACTCACTCTCACCCAGTCACATGATACCCCCTGGCCATGCCTATCCACATTTTGTGGCTCCCAGTGTTTTCTGTGGGAAACAGGTATCTCTCTCTGTGTGTCTCTTTCTCTGTCTCTCTCTCATCTCTCATCTCTCATCTCTCTCAGGCCAGGCGAGGAGTGACTGGAAGGGGAGGGCGAGGGGTGGGGCCAGCCAATGGTGGGTTCAGCCAATAGGGAGCCACAGCAGGGGGACAAAAGAGTTGCAAGCAGCTCCAGAGCCATGGGTTGCAGACACCTGCACTAGCCTACTGCTGCAAACATCTAAACTTGTTAGACTGAGCATCTCCTATAGGTGTTTGGTTGCTCCCCAACTGGCACTGCCACCCTGCATTTGTGTGAACATTATCTATGTAAACTGAGACTTTTTTACTACTACTTGTTGATCAAGGCTGCTCGCTGGTGATATAAACAGTCTTGAACAGCTTTTTCTGTCTGCCTGATCAACAGGAAGTAATGAAAAGAACTTCACTTGGCAGCAGGAAATGTTCACAGTAGTATTAAAGTGAGACCTTTCCTAAAAGGAATTTTCTTGTGAGCAGACAAAAGAAATTGGCCTCAGGAACTGAGCTGTCCATTGGAGAAGATTGGACACTCAGATTTAGTATCCATCCATCTGTATCTAGGCTCTGCACAGTGCACCAGCCCATGTGGACATTTTTCCTAGCTCACTAATAGCAGAATGTAGAATCACTTTATAAAGGCTCTTGCAAATGCCGTGATGGCACTTCACCACAATACTGTAGTCTCTGGAATGGGCCTTAAACAAAAGAGTAAATTACCATCTTAAATTATGTCAGAGAATTGGCAAAAATCATTTATCTTTCAAAGAAGGAAGGAGTAGTGAAGAGGGAGCAAGCAAGAAGTTTGTGTATGGGCTAGCCAGCAGAAAAATATAATTTCTTAACCGACTGCTTGGGTTTATGGGACAAGAACATGAATTGTAAGTCAGGATGAATGGAGTCTGAGCAGCAACTGAGCTGTTCAGCCGGGAAAAACTTAAAGAAATTAGGGGATGTTGATTTGTGTTCTACTATCTACCAACAGGACCTCTGCAAATATTAAAGGAGAAAAGATCAAAAATACTGGCTAAAAATACTGGCCGCTATGTTGAAATAAGAAATACTACTTATTGAGATGGCTTACTGAGATGGCTAAAATCTCAGCTTTTTTAAAAGACAATACGCAGGAAAGATATTTAATTGAATGGAAAAAATGGATTGATTATCTACAAAACAGATATCAGATTAAGAAATATCAGATTGCCTTTGAATAATTAGGAAGTATTATTTTATGTAATGGGGAGGGGGTTGGGAGATGAAAAGATTTGGATGAGGTTAATTGGATTAGAAGGGAAAATTTTACTCTATGTTTGGTTTATGTATAACAATACCTTGTGATTGACCTGGGAAGGGGGGGGAAGGGGGTTTTCTGGGAGGGAGGGGGAAAAAAGGGGGGGAAATGTTTTTGTTTTTTAAAACTTTTTCAATAATAATAATAAAAAAAGAAATACTAAGTGAAACACCCGGTACCGTATCTTGATGTAAATATTATTCTATGTTTAAATTTCATCTTTTCTTTTTAAGCTGTGGGAGCTTTTGAATCATTGCACATACATCGTACCTTTCACTCTAAAACAAGCTATGCTCAATTTAGTATCCTTCCCATCTACTCTCTTTAACCCCCTGAACAAATTCAGTCCACGCCAGAGTTACTGCTAACAGTCCAGATAATTGAGAAACGACTAAGATCTGGACCTCCGCAGTGTTGAAAATTTACTATGGGTGATTTGTGGTTTAGTTTGCACCAGTCGGTCTTTATATTCAGACAAGAACAAGCATATATCCTTCCAAAGTAGAACATGATTTTTTTTTAATTAAATACCATGAAACATAAAACATTTAACTGGAAAAATCAGGATAAAAGATAGGCAAAGCTGTGAGAGAGTTACACAAGTAGGAAAGAAGAATAATACTTCCAAGACCCATTGGAAACCATAGGAAATTAGCATAGACACCCCAAAAAGGGTGGCCAGCTTTAACCCTTTTCTGTGCAGAACAACAGCAGAATAGGAACAGAAAAGAGCAAGATTCTTCTGGGTGAATTTTCTTCAGTTCTACAAAATGAGAGAAACAAATAGATGGACAGGCGTAATATATCCAAATGGAGAAAGCTCACAGGCACAGCTATTCTCCAGAAGCTTCTAACTGCCTGCCTTGTTGTCACTGTCTGATCACAATTTCTGTCTGTTTGTGCAAACCAAAAGAAAAAAGGAAAAGAAAGGAGGGAGGCATCCTTCACTAGCCTTGCTCTCTCTTTCCAAGCAATGCTCTGGGTTGAGACTACAGGCCTGTGTGCACATATAAAATCAATATTGTCTTAAGTCTAGGAAACAAAAAGGAAATGTGAGCTGCTAGAGAGAAGAAAGAAGCCACTGGTAATATGTCCAAAAACAGGTGCATGATTTTGAAGTCCAGGAACTGAAAACAGCAGACATTTTTTAAGTTGAAGCAGATGCTAATTCCTTGATATACCTTAATTTCCAGGTCTGGACTCTTTCTTTAAATCATGGAGGTTAATTTCCAAGAGAGAGCAACTACTCAGATCTCATACAGACTTGTACATGCAGAGCTGGGGAATTGAAGATCCTGCTCCTGAAAAAATAAAGGGATCAGAAGTTGGCCTAAGAGAAAAGATCACAGAGTGTGTCATCTCAAACTACCCTGGGATACTTTGTCCACAACAGAGGGGGTATTCAGCAGGGTCTGACCAGTTCTGGTAGTGGAAATTTTGAGTAGTTTGGAAAATACCACCTCTGACTGGCCCCACCCTCATCTATTCTCTGCCTCCCGAGTCCCAGCTGATCGGGAGGAAATGGGGATTTTTGCTGTATCTTTCCCCTGGAGTGGGGTGCGAATGGAGATTTTACAGTATCCTTCCCCTGCAATGCCCACCAAGCCATGCCATGCCCACCAAGCCACACCCACAGAACCAGTAATAAAAATTTTTGAAACCCACCACTGGTCCACAAGCCATCTCTTTCATCTTGCCTCAAGACTATGCTAAACACAATAGCATGAACAGGATGGATGAATGAGTAGGACTTCCAAATACTGTATAAAGTAGTCTTTTAAAAATTATAGTTAAAAACAGTCTGTTTCATTTAAATTATCAGAAGATGTTTTGCTACCCATTTCTGCATACCAAACTTCTATTAGGAAAAAATAGAGGGCCAATGGAAGTACGATGTTTTTCTGATTGCCTACCAACCAAGAAGTAGAGTACCTTTCATTTTAACAGGCTCTTACCCAGAAGTAAATCATACTCAGTTAAGCAGAACCTACTCTCAAATTAGTATCTGTAGAGCAATGTGATAGTGTATTTCCATGCTCATTTATCATTATTGAATAACTACGACAGCAAGAATCACATAGGAATAGGAATATACTTTCACTGTAAACCAGGAAGAAGGTGAAAAAGCTTCTTAGCAAGTTATGAAATACAATGATTAAAAACAAGAGGAATATTGATTCTAACAGAGCTATGAAGTAGTTCAATCTGGGGAGAGAAAGAAATAGAGGAACAAGGTCAGGAATAATGGTAGACAAATTCCTATAACCAGGATGATAATTCTCCTTTAATGACCATGGAAATATTTCTGCAATGAAGGATGATGTCAGGGTATGATATGCAACAGAGCTGATTTTTTTTAACACCCACATACAAAACAGAGAGAAGGAAAGAGGGGGAAATTAATACAATAAACCAAAGCCTCCCCCCCCACACACTTTCTCTCCTTACCCTTTTTTTCCCTTTTGTGCTATATCCTGTTTATATTGTAAATAGAGGAGTGACAGGAGTTTTTACTATTATGTAAAGCACAATGTTTTTAGGCTGCAGAGCAAGGTATAAATGTTTCAACAGATGACTAAATAAGACTTAATGTAAGGAGTATTGCAAAGGCTTTTATATTGTTGTAGGTCTTTCAATCAAAAATTTGTCAAGTAGTGATTTTTGAAAGTCATTCTCAGTCAGTTACTAGAAGGTGGCTTTGGAAGGATCTCTCTTCCCCTCTCATCATTCTGAATTGTTGTATTTGTGAAATGGAGCAATAACGGGCTGGGCCTTCAGAGTGCCATAGCAAGGAGATAGTCCCTGACCTCGGCTGTCATAGAAAGGCAATTACCTTGCCACTGAGAAATTGCAGCCTACAAGTGTAACAACCCAGTGAAGGCTCTCCCTCCCACCAGCTCCTCCTCCATCTTCCAGCAGGATCTTTCAACTGGCCCAGATGCAGAGGCGAGTTGTCCCTCTGGGATGCCATTGTCTACCCTGGCACTGAATTGCTGATTATGGATGAATCTTTCCACTAGGCTCCTGCCTCATCTTGCTCTGATTCATTGCAGGCATAATGGAAAGAGAGGCTGATGAATCCTGATGAATAAGCCCAACCTTGCTTGCCTCCTCTCTGGCTCAGACCAGTATTTCAAAAAAAAATAAAAAATTGTTTCTGATGTTCTCCATTGGGGGGAAGACTTGAGAGACAGCTCTGTAATAATCAGTGGTCTAGAAGTACAGAGAATGTGGAATGATCCTCAGAGAGCAATTAAAGTTAAAAGAGGCAGTTTATAAAAATTACAAATACCAAGTTTATTTCAGATTGTCCAGATAGGTCAATCAGCTTGGTGTGATGAAATAAAATAACTGTCACTGACTCCTCCCTGGTGTGTTTGTTTTAAAGGGACCTTGGACCATCCGACACAGGGAACTTCAACTGAATTATTTTGTGCTAAGACCTAAGAATGAGCTCATATATTGTACCATGCTCAGTCCTTCCTTCTTTTGTTCTTTCCTTCCTCCCTCACTCCCTCCCTTCCTTCTCTTACAGATACACAGACACACACAAAGCCCAGCCTTTGCTACCTAGCTTGTCCTAACACCTAAAGAAAACTGTGGAAGGAACAATTAACTAATATTTCACATGGAATATAAATTAATGGATCAATATTAATATTAGCAGGCAATCAAATGTAGGTCGTCCTTGACTTATGACAACAATTGCAATCGTAATTTTCATTGCTAAGCGATGTGATTATAAAATGCAACATTAGGTAACCACGTTGTTTAGTGAAGGCAATTCCAGCAATCCTTGTTGCCACTGCTAACCAAATGCAGCCAGTTGTCTATCAAGGCCACACCCCAGTCCAAACTATTCTGGGTTTGGTCCCCCTCCCCAGCGCCAAGTTTCAGTAAGATAAGGGACTGCCTACTCCTTAAGTTTCACCCTGATCTATCCCCATCTCTGTCCTTTTGGCCATCCTGCGCCCTCCTACTCTGAGGTACAGGGGCTTCTTGGTAAGTTCTGGGAGTGCAAGAAGCCCTTGAGCTGCACCACAACACAAAGCCACAGCCACCCTGGAAGCCTCAGCTGCCTCAGGTGCTTCAGCTGCAGTTGCCTTTGTCACCCTGCATGCCAATGTCTGTGCCACCCTGCACTCCACCACCTCAGCTGACTTTCACCATCTTCTTATTCCTGCTGCTGAAAAGGCATACCCCCCTAGACCCTTTGCAGGGCAGCTAATGGCCACGTGAGGCCATCTTTGCTAGATCTTGAGAAAACTACATGGGTGATCTTGGGAGGAAACCCTTATTTGGCCAGCAACTTCCTTGCAAGGGGCCAGGCTGAACATGGTTAGCAGCGGGAGCAAGAATGTGAGGAAGATTAGTTAGGACAAGAGCAATGGAGTGCAGCTAGCCTTTTCAGGAATCTGCTGAGGTCCTTAAGTAGCCAACTAAGCACACTTAACTGCTTCCCCCATGCCCTTATTCTAGAAAAGGGAAAACCAGTGCAGAGGGTGGGTAGATGAGCCCAGGAAGAGAGTCCTTGTATGAATAGGAACTCAGGGCCTTGAACATTCAAAGCTTGAAAATATTTTTGATAGGACAGACCAAGACACTCCAAACCCACATGGCTGATACAAAGATCCACTTCAGTCCCAGCTGAATACACGCCGAGCTAACATGATGTATTAGCCCAAACTACTAGCTAGATATTTTTAGCAGCATCTAAATTGAGAGATCTGGTCTTCCCCTGAGCAAATGTAAAAACAAACAAAAATCCTTAGGTGTGGAGAATATAATTCACAACATGGGACTGTTGATTTCTTATTGTATACGTTGCTCTAAAGTGATTGACCTGAATCACCTCTAATGATTGCCTCCTGTCATAGTGGTGATGATTCCCAACCAAGGGTGGCCTCTAAATACTTGGGGCCGCCACTCGCTGAATCCCGCATCTGCAGCACATTTATAGGTGTCAGAAAATGCCAAAAACAGTGAAAAGAAAGTGATGAAGAAGAGAGAAACAAGTTGTTGGCTTTTTCTTCTTTGCTCTTTCCTCCATCCAAGCTATAAGGGCCGTGGTGGCGCAGTTAGAATGCAGAGTTAGAATGCAGCACTGCTGGCGACTTCTGCTGATTGCTACTGCCAGCAGTTTGGCAGTTCAATCCTCATAGGGTCAAGGTTGACTCAGCCTTTCATCCTTCCGAGGTCAGCAAAATGAGGACCCAGATTGTTGGGGGCAATGTGCCGGCTCTGTAAACTGCTTAGAGAGGGCTGTAAAGCACTGTGAAGTGGTTTATAAGACTAAATTCTATTGCTATTGCTATTCCATGGAAAATACTTTAGGAGCCAATTAACAATATGGGCCAAAGATTATGGCAGAGGATTACCTTGGATGCCCTCACTGAGTATTTATACCAATGTAACCATGATTACTTTCTTCTGGTCACAATCCATATGGCTCTTTCAGAGGAGAAAGTGAAGCTATCCACCTTCTCTTTCCTCATGTCACCATCTACTAAGTCTGTCCCTTTCCAGAGCAAGGACTGAGCCAGTCCAACATCAAAGCCACATCCTGGTCCAGTGGTGGGTTTCAAATTTTTTTACTACTGGTTCTGTGGGTGTGGCTTGGTGGGTGTGGCATGGCTTGGTGGGCGTGGCAGGGAAAGGATACCGTAAAATCTCCATTCTCTCCCCACTCCAGGGGAAGGTTACTGCAAAATCCCCATTTCCTCGTGATCAGCTGGGAGTTGGGAGGCAGAGAATAGATGGAGGTGGGACTAGTCAGAATTTTTACTACCGGTTCTCCGAACTACTCAAAATTTCCACTACCAGTTCTCCAGAACTGGTCAGAACCTGCTGAAACCCACTTCTGTCTTAGTCCCTAACAATATTGTAGGGCTTCTGTAAATAAATTTCAAAAGTTAATTAAAGAAATCCTTTAGTTCTACAAGGAAGCCCTGCAATACTCTTGCAATATATCCCCAAAACAGATAGCCTGTTCCATCTCTTTGAACATTTGTCGCCCCAAAAGTCAAAAAGCCTGGTGACATGCCTCTCCTTTCTAATAAATACAGAGGACATTGTACCTCCTTTCCTTCGATTTGTTATTTTTTCCTTGCTACAAAATAAAAACTGATAATAATAATAAAAAAAGATGTTGAGACATTCAGAAAATTGGCTGCACTGACAATTGTTGTGTTGCACCAAAGATTAACTAGGGGAAAAGGAGGAAATCCTGGCCAGTTGGAAAGCATTTACGGCAGCTAAGAGACATTTGCAGAGGGGGGAGGAGTGGTAATGATTATGCTGAAATTATCCCAGAAACAGCAAGTGAAGAAGCAAGATTATGAAGAAAGCTGGGATGGTGGTGGTTTCAATGGACTGGCACATGCAAGATGCCTAGTCCTCATTATGTGTCCAGTGGAGCTACCCAGTAATGTCAGCATCGTCTGTCAACTTCTTTCAAGGAAACATCCGTCAGCTGCACCTGTAAGTACAGTCCTAATCCACACGTTCTGCCTTGCAAACTTTTCCACTTGGGTAAATTCTGTATCAGCTGCCAAGACTCAATGAGCCTCCCCTGATTTGTTCAGGACACATCTGTCCTTTGGAGGAGGCAGCCTGTCTTACTGGCAGCCTCCAGAAACACTTGCAGAGGGCCAGTGGGTATGTGGGTATGAAATGCCATCCCACCGTCAGAACTTAGCTGGAAATTGGGCTTTGGCTTATTCCATTGGCTTTTGTGCTGTGTGTATGTGTGTGTGTGTGTGTGTGTGAAGGGGGCTTATGAGTCCCCAGTTTCCCTGTGGCCATCATTAGGCAGCCATTAACTAGTCACTGTTGCATCAACAGTATGAAGCATTGAATACCTTTCCTTTGGCAGCATTCCAGCTAAAGGGAGGAAGCTTCGGAGAAAATGCAATTACAGCAAACAACAGCCAAGTGAAAGCGAGAGCCGCAATCCACACCTGGCACTAATTAACTTAATTAGCCCTTAATGAGCTACACTGGTCGGAAGGCCTATTTTTACTTAATTATCCCCTAATGCGTTTGGCAGTAAGCAGGGGCCCAATGGATAGAATGGCTGTACTTGTCTCCCTCCGCCCAGCCAGGCAGTGTGAACTTCCCTGCATTCTTAATCACCGAGCTTGCCTAGCTGGCAACAAGGACTTGATCTGAGCATTACAATAGTCAGGAATCCCTGCCCAGCTATCGCCGCTCCACACAGCAGTCCTGCAGAAGGGCGCCAGACTAGACCCCTGGAGCCTTTTTGCTGCTGATTCTGGCCCTAGGTGCCCACCAGGCAGAATAAAGATTTTGAATGTGTGTGTGTGTGTGTGTGTGTGTGTGTGTGTGTGTTATACATGATCACAGCACATCCCTTTCTCTGAAATGGGTGACCATATAAATCTTATTAATAAGTAAGAGTTGTGGTGGCGCAGTAGTTAGAATGCAGTATAGCAAAGCTAACACTGCCCACAGTCAGGAGTTCAATCCTGATCGTCTCAAGGTTGACTCAGCCTTCCATCCTTTATAAGGTAGGTAAACTGAGGACCCAGATTGTTGGGGGCAATAAGTTGACTTTGTATATAATATACAAATGGATGAAGACTATTGCTAACATAGTGTAAGCCGCCCTGAGTCTTCGGAGAAGGGCGGGATATAAATGCAAATTTAAAAAAAACCCACTTAGAAAGTACTGTAAAGCACTATGAAGTGGTATACAGAGAGTCTTCAACCTACAACTACAATTGAGCCCAAAATTTATGCTGCTCAGTGAAACATTTGTTAAATTAATATTGCCCCATTTTATGAGCTTTCTTGTCACAATCGTTAAGTGAATCACTGCAATTCCTATGTTAGTAAGACGGTTGTGAAGTGAATCTGGTTTCCACATTGATTTTGCTTGTCAGAAGGTTCCCGAAGCAGATCACATGACCCCCAAGGCATTGCAAATGTCATAAATAGGAGTCAGTTGCCAAGCATCTGAATTTTGATCACCTGGCCATGGGGATGCTGCAACAATCATAAGCGAGGAAAATGGTCATGTCACTTTTTTCAGGGCTATTGTTAATTTCCAATGGTCACTAAATGAACAGTTGTTAAGTCGAGGTCTACCTGTATAAGTCTTAAAGTGCTATTGACTGCTAAGTGCTGTGCGCTTTCATTTATGTCCATGTGCTGCATTTTCATAGCCATCAGTTCCTTCTATTTTCTTTTTGCTAATTCAAGATGAGCAAATTCACTGATATACTGTGATTTTGAACCAGCCAGTCACTTCTAACCTGTAACCTGAAAGCTAGTTTGCTATAGTGACTAAGGTAGGAGACTGTAAGCATGAAAGCAGGATGGATGGCTTTGGACCAGTGATTCTCTCTCAGCCATTGAATCCATCTCTCATGGTTGTTGCTCTATGGCCAAAAATAAATAAATAAATAATGGAGACGGGAGCATTAATTATATCCGCTGTCTTGAACTGACCAAATATGAAAACAGGATAAAAATCTAATAAATAATAAAAGTTTGCAGGAGATAATAGGCTAGAAAGAATGAGCTCAGCTAATAAGTACAGGTCAAGTGAGGAACAAAATTATCTGACTTGTACAAGGCACAAGTCAGGATGGATCTTGAAAAAAGTACTGAACAAAATTCCTTCAGTCTCCACATTAGGAATATTACAAGGAATTTGGTTGAAATCTGAATAATGAATTGAAGTGTAGGGCCCCACACCTGGGCTGCAAAAATCTAAGTGACTGTTTGATGCCAGTAAAGAGATTGGAATTTTGTTTTGCTTTTTGTTTTTTGCTGCCATTGATTAGATGGCAGCAAAGAGCAAAGAAAAATCTATCTCTTTACTCTGCATTCAGATTTCTGCAATCTCTTTACTATTCAGATTTCTGCATTCCAGATACTGTGTGGGGTGGTCCTATGGAAAGCAGCTGTTTCAAAATAAATCTGTGGTGGCAATAAGTGAGCGTTGAATCTACCATTGCAACTGAATAGAGAAAGCTCTATCAATGATTTGTTGCTTCAGAGTGCCACAAAAGTGTGGATACTGTACTTGCGAAAACTGTAATTGCTTCTATTTTATTTTAAATGTTGGTATTGAGGTAGGGTGGAAAAGGAGGAAGGACAGTTTTCTGATTAAAAAAAATGGTTCCTTAGTGACTTACTAACCATAGTGTTTTGGACAAACAACATATTGGAAACTGTTAAAAACAACTCTGGGTGCCTAGCACAACCAAATCATTTGTACTAAGTGGCCACTTTAAGGGCCATCAGCATTTCAGAAACTATTTCCAAATCAAAACATTTATTTATAACAGCAGACTTTCAGTAAATGGCATTTAATTCTGTCACTTACTGTTGATAACTTAGCAGGTTTATTTATTTTTTCTTACCCTACTTTACCTTACCTTACCTCACAACTTGTCTGTAAGTTCTGCCGTTTTCATTTGTATACCTTACTTACAGAGGAGTTATTGAGTCTGTCATTTGCACCTGTATAACTGTCTGGTTCGGTTCTGCAACCCAATAAAAAAGTCACATACTTCAGAGAATAATTAGAACTACAGAAAAAGTAATTACTATCAACCTGCCTTCCAATGAGGACCTGTGTACTGCACGAGTCAAAAAGAGGGCTGTGAAAATATTTACAGACCCCTCACATCCTGGACATAAACTGTTTCCACTACTACTCTCAAAACGACGATATAGAGCACTGCACATCAGAACAACTAGACACAAGAACAGTTTTTTCCCGAAGGCCATCACTCTGCTAAACAAATAATTCCCTCAACAGTGTCAAACTATTTACCAAATCTGCACTACTATTAATCTTTTGATCGTTCCTATCACTTATCTCCTCCCACTTATGACTGGTATCCTTATGATTTATAATGACTGTTTCCTAATATGATTTGATTGCTTATTTGTTCCCTATGACTATCATTAAGTGTTGTACCTTATGATTCTTGATGAACATATCTTTTATGTATACTGAGAGCATTTGCACCAAGACAAATTCCTTGTGTGTCCAATCATACTTGGCCAATAAAGAATTCTATTCTATTCTATTCTATTCTATTCTATTCTATTCTATTCTATTCTATTCTATTCTATTCCTAATAATGTGCATTTTATAGAGATTTCTCCAAACTATTCAAATGGGAGGGAAACAGACAACTTGATGGTCAAGGTCTGAGAAAAAGAAGAATGAATGTTACCAGTGATGTGTTGCTATCTCACCAAAGCAGGCTATGTTATGAAATGACAAATTGGATTTCCCAACTGAATTGAGTAGTCAGAGCACACTCCTAACTCATCTAAGAAAAGAAGGTGAACTTCAGCCATGTCAGACAGCTTTAGGAACCTGATGAATTTTTGTCCAGTTCTTGATCCCTTTTCTTTCTGATGGGCTTTCTGTGGATTTAAGCAGACATGTTTTCTTCCAGATTTGTTGAATTGCAGCTTCTATGAACCCTAGATTTATTTGGAATACTGCCTTGCTGTACAGATTTTGGTCTCCAGATGTGCCCACAGCAAGTATTCCAAATGCAAATGTAAAAAGCAATGTTCTTTGGCCCGGAGAACTTGCAGTTGAAGATAAGAGATTCTTGAAGAAGTATCTCCTCTGAATTTGTTTTTCTTCTGTACTTGTATTTTGCTGCATTGGAACATGATTCAGGGCAGTGGTGGGTTGCTACCGATTCAGGCGAGCCAGTAGTGGCGGTGGGAGGCTCCACCCACCCACCCACCCAGATGTCATCAAAAATGTTCTGCGCATGTGCAGAACCTTCTCCACATGTGCTGCGTGCTCACAAAGCAAGTGTGCGCGGCCGCGCACTCCCAGTAGCGAACCCGTAGTGCTGGGATTTGAAACCCACTAGTAATACAGAGGGTTAGAAAATAGACCCAAGTAATAAGGCTCTATTGTTAATACAATCATTAGATTAAAAGCAGCTAACAGGTGTTTTCTTTAGTAGTACCAGAGTTGTTAGCCTGCTTGGAGCTCCCATCCCGTCTGCATTTTGAAAGTAGGCAAAAACTATCCAACTTCAATGAATTTGGTGAGAGGTGACTGGCTGGGGCTTCCATCATAGAAATGAAATATTTTATTACTTGGTTATGTTGTTATTGGAGGCATTATTTTATTGTTTGTTTTCATATTTGTTTTGAATTTGAAGCCCAGCGTTTGTCAGGATTCGTGTGGGATAGAAGCATTGTAAAATAACTCAATAAAAAGGAATTTCAAAGTCAAAAAACATGAATAGCCAGAAGACTAAAAATCAATAAAAACTAAATTAAGCTACAATGGGATCAAATGCTTGTTTAAATTCAAATATATTTAACTGTCAGTGGAATAGAGACACAGAGAGAGAAGGCTATCTAACTTCAGGGCCAAAGATCCCTGAGGCACCCGACTTTGAAGGAGAGAGAGTTTGATGTTAGATCCTTTGCTAGAACCTTCCAAAATGTGGAAGGTCTGCCTCTGAAAGGCCAAAGGCCTAAAGGAGGGCTTGAGCAGGGAGCAGTATAGATGGCATCCAACAACCCCCAAGATTTTCCTCAGCCTGTCTCCACACTCCTATTTAAAACAGGAATCACAGCCTTGCAGGCTCAGTGGGCCATTCAAATCACTGAATCCATCTCTCTATTCAGTTCAGGAACCAGAAATCAAAAGATGATGGTCCAACCATAAGCTCACCAGCAGTTGCTGATTCTTCTCAAGGTTTAGCGGCTGCTCCAGGGAAAGTGCTAAAAGTAGTATTAGAGGGGAGGACTTCTTCATATTATACTTGGGAGCCAACAGGGAAGTAGTGCAGGAATTTACAAAGGGCTGTTGGACAAGGTGAAAGATTCTGGCAGCAAAGTACAGAACAGATGGTGAGGGGAATAAGAGCAGACAGCAGAAGGCAGATGACTCTGCATTAGTGTAGTAGGCAAAAAATTTTCAGGGTGTAAACCTGAGATTTTGTCCATGGTGTGGAGAGGAAAGGAAGAGCTGGATATTCTTTTATTCTGTCTTACCTTAAAAAGCATGAAATTCAGGAAAGTAAACCTCTGGAAGTAAAAGAGTCAGAGCTGCAATAGGCCTTTGTTAAGGCCAGTTAAAGCCAATTCTTAGCAGAGGCTAAGGAAGAGAAGATGTGATGTTTTCATGGCCCAGAGCCTCCTTAGTTAAACAGAAACAAAGGGCTATCTGTAAAACTGGGATTGCATTATGTGCTAAGCCATGATTTGCTGAACTGTGGTTTATTAATTAGTTCATATTATATGCCAAGCAATGAATCATAACTTTACACATGGCAGTGGCTGGGCTCACACAATACTCAGAGCCAAAACCAATGAGTCTCATAATGGTTTGGCATATAATGTGAACTGAGCCCAACTACCTATCTTAGAAGTATAAATAAACTCTGCCTGCCAACTGTGATTCATTTCAGTGTCTTTCTGTCCCCTTTTCTAGCTGATACCTGTACACCTCTTGAAGGTGGCAGAATTTTCTTTCTTCAGCCCATAAGCATTTAACAGACCTGATGTAGAGTTTAAAAATGAAAGGATTGCCCCATGGGCTCTGCTGCTGGCCAGTTGTGTTGCCACTAGCCCCAAGGTCTTTCTCTTCACTTGACAAACAACCATTTTTTCTGTTTTAATGTGTAAAACTTGGCATATCTTATCTCTTTCTCCCTGTGTTGCCTTTCTTTTCTCTGAGCATTTTACAATCCGATCCGAGGGTGCTCTCATTATAGCTCTATAAACGGCCAAATACTTCGATGCTGTAGTAATAAATCATTACACTCTGTGGTTACTGACATTATCTCTTCCTGTTTGGGAGATGACAGCTGATTGAGTTGTTTTGAAATTCTGTATTTTTCTTCCTTACATTGCGTATTCCATGCAGCACTCTGGCATAAAGTAGCATGGCCAAGATATATATTGCAAATAAAAATCACCAAACTGTACAAGTGTAAAGCTTGCTATCCACCTTTGAGTTGCTAATAGTATAACTGAATTTCTTTAACTGAAAGGCTTCAAAAGAAGCGTCCATCAAACCTTATTTATATATTATAATTTGCCTGATCTTGGTTGCTTTTACATTTATGTATAAATGATGAAATGATTCTTTGTCATATCAAAAAACAAAACAAAACCCAACTCATCTTTTGAGAAAGTTCCCTTGAAATCATCACTGTTTCTCCTTCCTCTTGGGGAAACTTTTGGGAAAGGTTGAAGTCAAAAATAGGGCATCAGCTGTGCATGTTACAAGTCCCTGATGAAATCTTTGGCATCTCCAGGCAGGCCTGGCAAGGACTCCAGTCTAAAACCCCAGAGAATTATGATCAGCCTCTGCAAACAACAAAAATGTTGTGACATCTTTTCAAAATATTGAGTTTATTGTAGCTTAAGAAGCTACAATAGAAGCTTATCAGAAATAAGTCTCTGTTTAGACAAAAGTTGGTTCTTTTTTTTTTATTCATGATCAGTTTATTTAATGCCTGCCACAGCTAGAGGAATTGGTGGAAACTTGAAGATTAATCCGTTTATTGTGGTTTAAGCTTAGTGTGGTAAAAACAATCTCCCAGGCTTTAAATCCAACCTAGAACTAAAGATAAATTTACTGATAGTAAGAACAATTAAACAATGGATAGGCTTGTCTCCAGAAGTTGTAGGTACTCCATCACTGGAGATTTTGAAGAAGAGATTTTGAAAAAGAGATTATTTGTCTGGAATGGTGTAGGGCAGGGGAGTCAAACTCGCTGCTCACAGGCCAGATGTGTCATGTGATGACAATATGACATGGCGAGTTTAACACCCGTGGTGTAGAGTCTTCTGCTTAAGCAAGGGATTGGATTAGAAGACCTCCAAGGTCTTCAATTCATGTTTCTGAATTCTGTAAATGGTAAAGTCAAGTCCTAGTGTTCTAGTGTTCCTGGCAACAGTATGGAAATGATCCGCCATTCACATCTTTTCAAAAGAGGCCTACAGATGTGGAGTTTTGGGTAAGGGACAACAGGCAAAGTGGTCACTCACTTACACTTGGAAAAAAAATGTAAGATATCACAATGTTGTTATTTTGCTGCAACTGACTAATGTGGAAATAAATACAGTATATCTGAGATCAGTTCCACATTAGAGATATATAGATCTTATAGTATCATCCAATCATTGGTGAGCTGATGCAACAATAATGAAGATAGCCTTATGTCACCATAGCAATGGCTGGGTGATACTATGACCCTATAATCATTTGTGACGAGTTAGCTCAAAATACATAGGTTAATGCTTTGGTTTTGTGTTAAGATAAGTTCAAGATGTGTTCATAAAATGCAATCTTTTATGTAATGGATCTTTATATCTTTATATGAATCAAAACTAATACATTCTATTCGAATAAATAATAAATTAAAACTAATAAATTCTATTCAAATCTTTTTGTCTTTTTATAAAATGTGTTTTTCATTTCATTTGCTATGCTGGACACTCTGGGAATGCCTTATTCATCTGCGATGCTCATAGGCATCTAGGTAACTGAAGCTCTATACTTTAGTGGGATTGTAGTAATGTGTTTTATTACTTTTGTAATAAAGCTATAAGTACATGTTTCTTTTTTTTAAAAAAAATACCTTCTGGTACTACAAGGAAAGAGTTGAGACACCAAGTGGAAACCAGGTCATGACTTAGTGGGGTTACGAAACAAGTGAAATTACTCAGTGGTAAGCCAGCAATTTCAGTGACCCTGTTACATTCTCATTGCATTGCTGTGAATAAAAGAGTTAAAGCCCGAAGAATCCAGGTGAGAAAGTTTCACCCGCAGCTTCTTTAATCTTTCATTGCTGGATTCTCCTTGGCATTATGAAGGATAAATGCTAACTGACCTTTTCATTCTGGCTGCAAAACTCAGGAAGGAATGAGAATAATTAGCTAAGGTAGGAAAGAAAATGTGAAGGAGATGGGGGTGAAGGGAATAACGTTAATTATCACTCCATTTCATAGCCAGCAGCTATGTAGAAAATGCCCCCTTAAAATAAGCTGAAGTTAATTTGTGACACATTGCACCAGCCCAGCTGCATTCACCCTACTCTGCTTTTAGGCTGGTGCTTATATGATGCCAATTGGGGCCAGTGGGATAAGGAAGAAAAGGGCACCTAATACTGTAGCTTCAAGATACGTTTTCTCATTGACAGGGCTGAGAAGGGCAAGGCAAATCAGCTGAGAGCAGAACTGGTGATGGTGGAAAGTCTTTGGAATAAATCAGAGGTGTCCAATCTTGGCAACTTTAAGACTTGTGGAATTCATCTCCCAGAATTCCCCAGCCAGAATCGTTGAGTTCACAATCTTAAAGTTGCCAGGGTTGGACTCCTGTAATAGATGTTGGCAGAGGAACAAAAGCATCTGAAAGTATTCAGAAGGGGAAGATTTTCTTATCTGAAAATGGCTTCCTTATATTCTTGTTTCTGCTTGGAGATGCCTCTGGTATTTTTCCTCTGTGGCATGCATATGAACAGGCTGGGCTGATTCACACACACACATCCCTATATGCTAGTGTATGCTAAAGCCTCCGGAGAAAGCTGATATTCCAATTAAAAATAAAATGGCATAGACAGGGCTCTCAAAGACTCTCAACGATTTTCACAGATTTAGAACCTAACTGTACATCCAAAATGGTGCTTAATACTGTTGGAATTAAGGGACACGGTGGCTCAGTGGCTAAGATGCTGAGCTTGTCGATCAAAAGGTTGGCAGTTCAGCAGTTCGAATCCCTAGTGCTGCGTAATGGGGTGAGCTCCTGTTACTTGTCCCAGCTTCTGCCAACCTAGCAGTTCGAAAGCACGTAAAAAATGCAAGTAGAAAAATAGGGACCACCTTTGGTGGAAAGGTAACAGCGTTCTGTGCGCCTTTGGCGTTGAGTCATGCCGGCCACATGATCACGGAGACGTCTTCGGACAGCACTGGCTCCTCGGCTTTGAAACAGAGATGAGCACCACCCCCTAGAATCAGGAACGACTAGCACATATGTGCGAGGGGAACTTTTATCTTTTTTTACTGTTGGAATTACTGGAGGTGAAGATATATACATTCATGTGTGCAGTGGTTCTGTATACCAGCCTCCTAAAAGGTTTTGCTGTCTATTGATGTCAGTAGTTTTGGCCCATTTTAAAGGATGTGTTTTACAGAAAAGACTATTCTGTAAAAGGCAACTGAAATGATTAAGATTCGTAAGGAAGGCACAGCTTTCTGATCAAGAAAAGCTTAAAAGATTGATATTTTTAAGGAAGCCATCAAGCTACAATTAAGAATGAAAAAGATACATAAAAGTATGAAATGTAAGGAGGAGATGGAATTAGTTTTGTACAGCAGAGTGTAGGGATTGTCCTAAGAAAAAGATCCTTTTAAAAGCTTTTTTTAAAAAAAGCCTCAAAATCTGTGTTGCAAGGTGAAAGAGGCAAATTGAGAACCAAGTGAACATGAAATTAACTAGCATGGCATGTAAACTGATTGAAATATTACAAGGAGGCTCTGGTCCCCTAGAACAGCCTTCCCAAACCAGATGAGTTGCACTTCAACTCCCATGATTCCTAGCTAGTGCCGTTTAAAGTGGCAAGTTATGGAACTAAAATCCAACATAGGAAGTGAAGGAAGATGGATCTCCAGCCAAGGTACCACTGAGTGGGAAGCGAGCTGCTGTTAATTGGGAATGTTCTTATAAATAAATTCCTTCCATTATGCAGGTGATATAATTAGATGACTTGCAAGACCCTAACTCAATAATTCTACACCTCTCAAAAAGATTAAAACCACAAGGGAAAGAAGAGGTAATTTAACACTGAGATAATTGGGATCAAATAATGGATCAAGTTTGTTGTTCCTTGCTTGTCGATGTTTCAAGGCATCTGGTAGACCAGGAATGGGGAATATAGCATCTGACTATAGGCTTGCCTAATTTAACAAGGTAATTCTTAGTGCTTGTAGCAGCAAAGGTAACAAAGCATAGGGGGTGCTATTTATGTTATTTATACCCATTATGGTATATAATGGGCCCAATTCCATTGCAGTACATTGGGAAGCTGCCTTATTTGTCACCTTGGCAAACCAAGGACTTTTTCAAATGAATACATATAAATAAATAGGCTTTACAATACATTCCTTTCCTTCTGCAATTAAGTATCAGTTAGCATGCCTAAGAAGTTTTGCCTTCATGAACAAAAGCATGTCATCCCCTTCTGGCAGGAGCCAATGTCTCAAGATGTGGAAAGATGGATCCTCTTTCCAAAAGCACAAGACAGGAAGCCCTGTAACCAATATCCTGCTCTGTTGGGGTTTTCACCCCGGGGCTTTGGGACCGGGATATCAACTGTAGCCTTTCTCCTTCTGAAAACAGGAGATCTTTCTAGCAGCCTTTATTGTTCAGTGTTCTGTTGATAAATATCCCCGAGCAAGTCTCTGGCGGAGCTAAGCAAAGACTGGTGTTTATTAGCAGGAACGGATGCTGTTATATTGCCTTTTGCTGTGTTGAGGCACTTCTGGATAAACTAAGTTAATCCTCTGCTACTTTTGTATGTCTCACTAAACTCTTCTAAACATCAGGAAGGAGTAGAAAAAGTGGTGGGTGGAATTACGTCGTTTATGCAGAATCTCAAGAACACAAGGTCTCTGCTTTGAAGACCCACCACCTTCTGCATCATTACTTGCACACTAGTGCTTAACAAGGAGGTAAACAGAAAAGTTAGTCTTGCCTTCCATCCGGACACTGGCTTGTCTTTCTGTTTGTCCTGCTGTATTCTTCAGAAGCGGTCAGAGTGCTTGTCATCTTGTCAAACTCAGCTCTGTGGGATGCAGTGTCTGGGCAAATTAACACCAGCACAAATGCAGAAAATGAAAGCAAACCACTCAAGTCTCTTGAGGATTTGCAGCTGTCAGTTTCAGCAAGCAAATACCCAGCAGCCAGACTTTTATATCTACAGCTGGGGAGGTAGTGCGTAGGACTCAGAAAGATTAACTTTTGTTTCTGGTATCTTGGAGGCTGCTATTTTTATTCTTGCCCAAATATGCTGGCCCTGCTCAAGCTAAGATCTCATGCTCAGTGTAGCTGTCAGACCTGTGTCTGGACAGCAGCTGAAGGTTCACTTGACTGACATTCACTTGACTGATATTCCACCATAATTTTGCCCTCTGCATGTAACATGATGCAGAAAAGCATATTATGGGAGCCCTTGTCTGCAGCATGAACTGTAGAGTTTAGGGGAAACAGTTTAAAGTTTACACTAAGGGGCTTTCCCTATTACTGAGTTAAAATGCTGTCCATACATCTTCGAGCCAGCAGAAAAATGTAAAATGTATAATATTTGCTGGTCCTGTTGCCAATATTTCCTGTTCCTCTGCCTTGCTGCCAAGTGACAGTATCCAGGTTTATTATGTGCAGAACACACAAAGCAATGTTTTTTGGTATATTCTTTGGGTTTTATTTCCCTCCCTTCCAGCTGACCATTGCTAGCCACAGGGAAACAAAACCATCAATCAATACTGGAAGGTGGGAATGAGGCAGGACCAAATATCTTTAAGGGTCTGTGTCTTTCACGCAAATAAGTGATGGCTAGGCACTGGGTTCATGAAAGGAGCTAAGTCACACATGTGCACACATAATCCCATGAATGTGTGAAGCACATATACCAATTCCTCTTAGAAGGGGGAGGGCATTCTCTGCTCATGTCACTTTTACATAATTACAGATTTGTGCACCACTTCCTTTTTTCCTTTCACTGACTGGAACTGACAAAGGATCTTTCCCCATTCTATCTCTGCCTTTGCCTCATGAATTCACTGAGGGGGTTTGAAGAGGCTCAGGGATTTGAAAGACCTGTGCTTTTAAAAACAGGGGATGGGGAACTTTCAAAACCTGACCTTTTCTAGCCAAGTTACGGTATTTCCATGGGGAGCAGAAAAAAAGAAGGGCTGTGGAGAAGATTGCCAAGGGAGTAGTGTGCCAGAAGTGTCTCTGTCCCAGCCTACTGAAATAGCCAGTAGGCATTAAGCTGATTCATCCCTATGGACTAAAACCATGGGAAGGAAAAGGCGTCTAATCTGAAATACCTTGAAACTGCCAGTGGTTGTTATCATATTATAAAACATTAGTTTAATATCAGTTCAACTAAAAATAATTTACGGCTATGTCATGCGTAGGCTGAAGAAAAGGCGGTATCCTGGGGATACAGCAGAATAAAAATGAAAGACTGGGCTTGTTAGTGCTGTACTTGGATACAAGTGGGGAAAGGCCCCAAGTATATTATGAGAATAGAAAGAGTTCAATATATTTCCTTTTAATTTTATTTATTTATTTATTGTTTCAATTTCTATACTGCCCTTCTCCCAAAGGACTCAGGGCGGTTTACAGCCAAAGTAAAAACAATTAGAAAAAGGAAAATTTAGAGTTGGTTGAAGACTTAAGACCAAAACCCCATTATTAAAACCCCATTAGGCCAGTCCTGCACGATGAAACAGAAATGTTTTCAGCTCGCGTCGAAAGGTACGATGATCAGGGAGTTAATGGATACCTGGTGGTAGCTTGTTCCAGAGGGTTGGTGCCCCCACAGAGAAGGCCCTCCCCCTGGGCGCCGCCAGCCGACATTGACTGGCTGACGGCACCCTGAGGAGACCCTCCCTATGGGAGCGCACTGGTTGATGGGAGGTCGCCGGTAGCAGCAGGCTACCGGTCCTATGCCATGGAGCGATTTAAAGGTGGTAACTAACACCTTGAATTGCACCCGAAAGACCACCGAGAGCCAGTGCAGCCTGCACAGGAGAGGTGTTATATGGGAGCAACGAGTCGCTCCCTCTATCACCTGCGCGGCCGCATTCTGAACCAATTGGAGCCTTTGGGTGCTCTTCAAGGGAAGCCCCATGTAGAGAGTGTTGCAGTAGTCCAGACGGGAAGTGACGAGGGCGTGAGTGACTGTGCACAAGGAATCCCGGTGTAAGAAGGCGTATCAGGCGGACCTGATAAAAATTTTAATTTTAATTACATTTTAAATTTTTTAAAATTTAATTAATTTTAATTAAAAGGAAAGAAAAGTATATTATGAGAATAGAAAGAGTTGGAAAAAATATATAGTTAAAATCAGAATTGGTGGCTGTAATACTAACAGTGGGAGATATATAGATGACACCACTTGGTTACAGAAAATGAAAAGGCATTGATGATGTTACCTAACTGGGTGATGAAATGTCTGCAACAAACAACCAAGCTCAGAGGACATCAAGGACTCCACAATTCAACCTTAAAGCTACATATATTTTCTTTTATTGGAAGTACGTATGGCCCTCAAACACTTCCGAAATCACACAAACGGGAGAAAATTGTAACACCAATCCTGCGCAGCTTGCACTGGCTTCCTGTGGTCTTTCGGGTGCGCTTCAAGATTTTGGTTACCACCTTCAAAGCGCTCCATGGCTTAGGACCCGGGTACTTACGGGACCACCTGCTGTTACCTTTTGCCTCCCACCGACCTGTACGCTCACACAGAGAGGGACTTCTCAGGGTGCCGTCCGCCAAGCAATGCCGGCTGGCGGCCCCTAGAGGAAGGGCCTTCTCTGTTGGAGCTCCTACGCTCTGGAATGAACTTCCCCCTGGTTTACGTCAAGTGCCTGATCTTCGGATCTTCCGCCGTGAGCTGAAAACGCACCTATTTATTAAGCGGGACTGGATTGATATTTTATTGGGGTATTTATGTCTTATGATTTTAAATGGTTTTAAAAATTTTGGCCACGTTATAATATTTCTTTTTAACTTCTTTTTAATGTTTATACATTGTATTTTTACTAGGCTGTACACCGCCCTGAGTCCTTCGGGAGAAGGGCGGTATAAAAATTGAAATAAATAAATAAATAAATAAATAAATAAATAAATAAATAAATAAATAAATTTATTTATTTATTTATTATTTAAATTTGTATACCGCCCTTCTCCCGAAGGACTCAGGGCGGTTCACAGCCAGGTAAAAAAATAAACAATACACTATAAATACAATTAAAAATACAATTAAAAAACTTATTAAATTGGCCTCAATTAAAATTTAGAACTAAAACCCATTAAAAAACCCATAAACTTAAAAACTAACCCAGTCCAGCGCAGATGAATAAGTGGGTTTTAAGCTCATGAAAGGTCTGGAGGTCCGGAAGTTGACGAAGTCCTGGGGAGTTCGCTCCAGAGGCGGGAGCCCCACAGAGAAGGCCCTTCCTGGTGTCGCCAGACGACACTGTCGCGCCGACGGCACCCTGAGGAGTCCCTCTGTGAGAGCGCACGGGTCGGTGAGAGGTATTCGGTAGCAGCAGGCGGTCCCGTAAGTAACCCGGCCCTATGCCATGGAGCGCTTTAAAGACGTTCACCAACACCTTGAAGCGCACCCGGAAAGCCACAGGTAGCCAGTGCATAAATAAATAAATAAATAAATAAATAAATAAATAAATAAATAAATAAATAAATAAATAAATAAATAAATAAATAAATAAATAAATAAAATTGCATGTAGGCAAACTTCTACCATGAAAAAACTATTTTTTTCTGCATAGGTACACTGCCCACCTATATTAGATACAAGCTTTCTATAAATTGCCCAGCAGAGTAGAAAATAGCTTAACAAAGCAACTGAAAAATGATACAGTTAATGATCATGAATGCTCACCTCAGACTAAACAAATACCAGCACACCATAGATAACCACAAAGAGCAACTGGAACAAACCACATCACCAGAACACACAAAAATGTGGACAGCTACCATCAAGACTATAGTACAGGGGTGTCAAACTCATGGCGTCACAGCAGCATCACATGATGTATCAGGACTTTTTCCCCCCCTTTGCTAAATTGGGCGTGGGCGTGGCCAGCGCGTGATGAATCCAGCCCACGGGCCAGGAGTTTGACAGCCCTGCTACACTACATCTCTCCAAAACAAGCTCAAAAAAAGAAAGCAAAACTTCAGACCAAACTGCACGAGCTAAATCTCAAAAGCAAAGAGCTATTGAACCCGAATGAGTAATCAACATGTCCAACCATCTAGTATTCACCATAAAACAAAATAACTCCCAGAAGGTCTCAGCTATAATACAGAGCATGCTAATCAGTTAGAATTTGTTGCAGCCTCAGAAGAAGCATTTAAAACCAAAAGATTTGCCCCAGAGACCCAATAATTATGTCACAAACCAGAAGCAGAACCAACTCAAAGCAGAGGCAGACCAGCCTTCAGAAACCAAAAGGACTAAACCACCACTATCTCCCAGCAGGACAATAATGGATGTCACATGGTTAGGTAAAAATGGCTGCAAGTAAACAACCAAGCCCAGAAAGCATCAGGCACCGAAAGAATGGAAAGAACTTGGAAAAGGTTTTAACAGGCTAGCTGAGATGATACAGCAGTTATTGCTTTCATTGACATTGCTATTCTTAACAATGCAGACTTAACAATTAGCTCTCTGAATTGAAGCAAAAGCTCCTAAATATGACATGACTACATTAGTTGCATTATTGAAAACAGAAACGAAGCCTCCATAATTACACATACCAGTTGGTCTAGTGGATAAGGTACCAGGCTAGAAAGGGGGAGACCGTGAGTTCTAGTCCCATCTTAGCCATGAAAGCCAGCTGGTGGGTGAATTTCAGCCACTCTCTTTCTCTCTGAGCCCAACCCACTTCAGAGGGTGGTTGCTGTGGAGAAAATAGAAGGAAGTGTTAGATATGTTTGCCACCTTAATTGTTTGTAAAAATAATAAAGGCAGAATACAAATAAACAAATACAGAGATCTACTGAAATAACACAGAAATCACAATATGTTTGCATATATGTATATATAGAATATGTTTGTGTGCATCAAGATTTAAGTTCTAAGCATTTTCCTTTTGCCTTCTTTCAAATTAGTGGAAATCCATTCTCTTCCTGGCCTTGATATTGGAAGGAACCTGCTTTATGTTTATATAATAGGTTTATCTTATTTGGAAACAGCTGGTTCCTCCATTACCATCTTCATCTCTTACCTTTTCCCCCCCATCTCTCACCCATGAAAAGGAAGGAAAAAGAAGGAAAATACCATTTTTTCCTTAATAAGTGAAAAAACAAGGACATGTACTAACTAACAATCAATCTGCAGAGGAATAGACGGCCTGAGTCATGGTATCAAATTTCAATAGTCAAGACACATACTGGACTAAAAATATTTTTTAACATAATACTTAAAATAATAAAAAGTAACATAGCTTTTATACCATAATCCTGGAGTGGACTTTTAAGTTTTTTCTTTCCCCACAGGAAATTGCAAACAACAAAAGCATCTTGTAAACTTTTTCCTCATTATTTATCTTCACAGAAAGATACCTTATTATTCACCTTAGTACACATGGAAACTCTATTAATCCAGTGAGATCCATTAGGTTATATAACCATGATGGCAAACCTATGGCACAGGTGGCATGCAGCGTCTTTCTGTGAGCACGCAAGCTGTTGCCCCAGTTCAGCATGCACACACGCCTCCCACTGGCCAGCTGGTCATCGGATCTCTGCCAGGCAAGCACGGGGGGGAGGGGTGGGGGTGGGGGCTGCATGCGCATGTGTGGGAGGGCAGGGGGCATGTGGGGGCCTGGGCACATACACGGGGGTGCAGGGCATGTGCAGGGCCCCACATGTGCATGCGTGGGGGCCAGGGTACATGCATCAGTGTATGCGCACCTTGCATTCTGGGGGTTCAGGTACACACATATGCACACACGCCTTAGCCATCACTGTTATATAATGTTAGAGGTGCCTCTTATAAGATCTTTGTGAAAGGAAATTAGAAGATTAACAATCTGGATTAATCAAGAAGAAAAACCTAATATTAACCACCATATTTAGTCAACAGTTGATACTGAAGATGTTAGAAGTTTTAAGAATAAACACAGATGGCTAGTTTATTGGGGAAATAAAGAGAAGATTAATCCTAGAAGAGAACACAGTGACAAACTTAAACAAAAACATGAAAAATAAGGAGTGCTGATATGAGCTGCAAAATGTAAGCCTCAAAGGAGGGGACAAAGAAACTAGCTGAAGAAGTGAGCTTGGAAATCCTTCCTCTTGGTAATAAAGAAAAGTTTTTCGTTCAGAGTTTTTTTGCTTTTAATATATGCTTCTCTGCTTTGTGGGTACAGATAATTGGAACGGTCTGTAAACTGCCTCTAGAAATTTGCCTCTGGTGGTGGTTGTTGTTGTTTCATATCATAACATACGTTTTATGGCCTCTTGTGCTAACTCTAGTCTTGTACGTTTTGTGCCAACTTAAGCTGTGGGAGACTGAAGTCAGAGGTGCTACTTATGACTTTATCTGTGCTAAAAAAAATATTTCACCCAATTGTAGTTGTTTGGGTATTTGTCTGCCTTGAACTTAAGAAAGTTTTACTTTTTCTTATTTTTAATAAGCTCATTTTAAAATAATAAGATTAATGTTTTTGTTTTCATCTCCTTCTGACATATCTGCTGTTCCATGGCCATATGTGCCTCCTTCTCCTCCTTCCACCCCTCCCCCTATCCCTTCCTCTTCCCCTTCCCTTTCCCTTTCACCATGCAACTGGGCAGGAGGGCGAGGTTGATAGTGTTGAGACAACCTCTACAACAACTGTGACAGCTGGACATTAAGAAAAAGCAAGAGGAAAACGTTACTTTTAAAATATGGATTTGAAAATAGTTACTAAGATTACCATGTATGTGCCTTTAAGTCAGTGTTGACTTCCTAGACCCTGGCCTAAGGTCACTCAGCTGGCTTCATGCCTAAGACAGAACCAGAACTCATAGTCTTCCAGTTTCTAGCCTGATGCTTTAAACAGAATCACAACTTTGCTGTAAAAAAAGTACCATGGACAGCAAAAAGCAAAGGCCAATCAATCTTGAGTGAAATAAAAGCTTCCTTGAAATGATGACCAACAAGAAGAAGCTTGAAAACTTTGAATATGAGTTGAATAGATAAGGGAGGGATAATTAATAAAATGGGTAGATCACTGAATTGCCTATAAATTTACTGGAGATGAGTTGACATGGCAACTAATCCTATCGGTTAAAACATTAATCTCAAGATTTCCTAAATTACATAATCTTAAAAGTTCAGTCTCAAAAGTTCTTTCCACTTTTAAGATTTCCTCACGTACTCTTGTTTACAGGGCCATTGTCTTCAAGATCGCGCATAAAATGTAATGGGAAGAAAGGGAAGGACTAAAATTAACATTTTAAAAACGTTTAATTGTATTAAGAAAAGGGGGGGGGGAGAAATAAAAACACCCATCAAAGCATCTTTCTTAATTATAAAATAAAATGTAACGTACAAATTAGTTGTACAGATATAGTCATATCATGCAATGTCATAAAATTAAATTATTAAACATTTTAGTCAGCTTACTTAACAATAGTAAAATGGGAAATTAAGCGTATAAAGTAAACTACCATAAGCAGAAAGGCTGTATGAAACTTTGAGGGTGTTTCATTTCAACAGAATTCAAATGAAGCAATTATCTTGTGTTTTTTTTTTTTGAATAATTTTTATTTCCATTTTCCAACATCATATTTATGTACAAACTATTATCCATCATTAATCATTAATTTTTATTTATAACTGATTCAGGCCTGCCCGATTGCCA
The DNA here is from genome assembly GCF_028640845.1 of Ahaetulla prasina. Lineage (NCBI taxonomy): Eukaryota > Metazoa > Chordata > Lepidosauria > Squamata > Colubridae > Ahaetulla > Ahaetulla prasina. The sequence goes on along the minus strand of NC_080540.1, from coordinate 74,141,350 downwards.
CTTCCTTTCTACACAACCTCCCTCTCTACCCTCTACTACTTTCCCTCTCTACCCTCTACTACTTTCCCATCCTTCATCTCCTTCACTTTACTACTTCCTCTCCTCCTTCTCCACTCCTCCCTTCTTCCACCCTTCTTCCACCCTATCTAACCTTCTTATTCCCCTCCTCCTTCTCTACTCTTTCCTACCTACTTTCTCTCCTTTTCTTCCTGAAATGGCAGTCGAGCATCCCCAATATCATTTTAATTTTTTTTTTATTTCATATCTTCAAAAATTACTGTACATTAATAATCAATCCATGTATCATTTCCCCCCCCTCCCTCCCCCCCCACAGACTTCCCAGAGCAAATACCGGGTATTATAACCAACAATCACAAGCTAAAGTATGCAAAATATACATAACCTCCCACCTTTAAAAATTTAAAACTTTAGATCCCCTCACATTAAGAATAAAAAGATAGGAAAGAATAATAAAAAAAAAGAAAAGAAAAGAAGCAATACCAACTTCACATATTACTTCTTCTTACATTCCATTTTTAAAATTAATCCATCTTCTCAAATTCAATTTTTTTTCCACTTGTATATTCCTTCAAATTTCATAAGTCCATTTCTCAAATTACAGTCCATCTTCTCGAACTCAAATTTTTATCACTTATATATTTCTTCAGTTGCCATAACATTTAATGTCCGTTCTTCTTACAGTCCATTTTAAAAATTAGTCCATCTTCTAAAGTTCAATTTTTTCCCCCCACTTATATATTCCTTCAAATTTCATAAGTCCATTTCTTAAATTACAATCCAGCTTCTCAAATTCAAATTTTCATCACTTATATATTTCTTCAATTGTCGTAAGATTTAATATCCAATCTTCCAATACTACTCCATCAATCAAATATCATTTCAAATAAAATCTCTCAAATATAATATTTCCAGCTTAACTTCATAACTTTTACTATCTATAAACGTATCAATTAAAATAAATAATCATTTAAACTACATCCACAATATAACAGTAAGCAGTTAAAATCATTACATCCACATTATCTAAATTCATAAATTTCACTTTCCATCCTTCACAATTGAATAATATCATCCCATAGATTTATACCATACAAATAGCAAATAACAAAATCCTATAATTTATATCCTAAACAAATCAATTCCAAAAATTAACCATAATCATCATATTCACATCTTAAACATTCCTCCCCTCTCCCATTCTATTTTGCATCATTTCCAAACCAGTTAACTTAGCATCTAACAACAAAGGATTCCCACTCTTTAAAACATTAATATAAAATGTCTCGCTTTCATAACTGAATTAAGAAAATACTTTCTACCTCTAAAATTCAGTGACAAACCCATTGGGACTTCCCATCTAAAATATATCTGATATTTCTTAAGCTCATCCACCACAAAAGCAAATTCTCTTCTGTTTCTTAACACTTTAGGAGGAATTTCCTTCATCATTTTATATCTTGTCCCAATATCTGAAATTTATTTTTATAAAAGGCTTGCAAGATTTCATGCCTAACCTTTTAGTTGTAAAATAAATAACCACATCCCTAGGTACTCTATTTTGTCTTGCCCACCAAGAATTAACACGATAAATTCTTTCAATATTAATCTCAAAATCTTCTGGCTTCACACCCTTTATCTGTGCAAAGGCTTATGAAAATCTCCTTTAAATTTTCCTTCCTATTTTGTTTCAACCCCCTCACCCTTATAGCATATTCCATTAATCTATATTGTAATATTACTCTTTCTTCATCTGCCCTATCTACCTTTGTCTTTATATCTTGCATCTTATTATCTAAGTTGCAATTGTTTTGATTTTTTTGAATATCTTCTATTTTCCTTTGCAGCTCTAAATTAGTTTTATTAAATTCTGCAAGATCGTCCTGCATCTGAATACAAGAACTTAATATTTGCAATTGCATCCTTTACCATTTTCATTTCCTCTTCTGCTCTTCCACCATTTCCTTAAAATCCAACATCTCTTTCTCTATTTCATCAAATTTTGATCTATTTCTAAAAAATGACTCTCCAAAAACTCCTGTAAAAAATTTCTTACTTCCTTTTTGATTTCTTCTTTTAATTTTTGAATCTGAGCTGAAGAAATTTCAGCTGAAATTTCAAAGTTTTTAATAACTTTTGGCACTATTTGCTTAAAGGCGATTAGAAAAAAAAAGAATAGCATAATAATAAACCAAAAAAGAGAAAGAAGAAAAAATTTTAAAAGAAAATTTCAAAAAAACCCTATCTTTTAAGTCTATAATCCCAAGGAAGATGAAAAAATATAAATCATAAGATTCTCATTTCTTCCAGTTAGTCAGTATCTTCCTATATATCTTCTTTTTCAACACACTTTTGGCACTATTTGCTTAAAAGCCATTTAAAATATATATAACAAGTCAAGCCCAAAAAGAGAAAAAATATAAATCATAAAATTCTCAAATCTTCCGCTTAGTCAGTATGTTTCTATGTATCTTCTTTCTTCTACTTCAACACTAGCTGTTAGTAAGCATTTCTACTTTCGTTTTCAGAGCACACATTCCACAAAACCGCCATTTGCTTTCTTCTCTCCTATCTTCGCAGCCAATAAATCCTCAGGGTTTCACAATCTTCTTACAAGCAGATGTTAGAACTCCAGTTTTTGCTCCGTCCACGTTTAAATCCATCATTAAATCAATTCTTGTCGTGGCGGTTGGATGCTTCGTTTGTTTGCCATGAAGGCAAGTGCCTCTCCTAGCCCGGAGCTTATCAGATTATAGAAGGAGAACTTCCCACCAGATAAGGGCATCTCAACCTCAAATCTAATTGCTCAGCTTTCCTCCTTCGCCCGGAGGAAAGAATACAAGCTGTTGGACTGATTTACGATGTCCTAACAGCTTTTACAGACTAGGGAGTCAGCAGCTAAATCATAGCTGCTTTCTGCACGAAGCAGAGCCAAACCGGAAGTCCCCAATTATCTTGAAGTTGCTTTGTGAACCATAGTGGTTGCCTTGTCTTCAGGACCTCCAGTGTGTTTTGGAGCCCCTTCCAGTCTTCTGTTATAGCTCACGCCATGGGATGGGATGGTTGGAGATCCTATAAGGAGACTGGTTGAGATCTTCCAGTTAAAGCTGCATTGCAAGTGGGCACTCTGATGCACCCCTCAGTGTCTGCCAAGAAACTCCCCAGAATAGGCAGCACCATCTTACAATGAAATGAATGACTCTTGGCACTTGCTGAAGAAACACCCAGCCTTGGATGTTCTGGCTGGAGAAAATCTGTATGTATCTCTCTGGCTTGAATCTGTTCATTAGAGTGAGCAAGTGTCATTGCACATGGTCCAGATTTTAAAATAATATAGTCCAGATTTTAAAATAATTCTCCAAATGGTATTGCTGATGGTAAATTATTTGCCCTGTTATCAATTAGAGAGGTGAGTTCTTTAGATGGCAAAGTAGCTGATGAAGGAAGGACATTTTTCCTTCTCTCTGGTATATTTTGATCATAAAAATGTTTCATGTCTATTTATGGTGTACTCCAGTTCAGAGGTGGGTTTCAGCAGGTTCTGATCAGTTCTGGAGAACTGGTAGTGGAAATTTTAAGCAGTTCAAAGTACCGGTAGTAAAAATTTTGACTGGCCCACCACCATCTATTCTCTGCCTCCTGAGTCCCAGCTGATCAGGAGGAAATGGGGATTTTGCAGTACCCTTCCCATGCCACGCCCACCAAGCCACACCCACAGAACCGGTAGTAAAAAAATTTGAAACCCACCACTGCTCCAGTTGTTTTTCAAGCCATTAGCACATAATTAAAAACAATAGGCATCTACAAAAACAAAGTGAACCTTCAAACCAAAATAAGTCTGTGGGGGAAAAACTTTGCCCAAGTGGGAGTCAGGAGAGCACAAGAATACATCAAGTTAAACAGTGTAATTTCTGAATACTTTAAAAAATAGCTGAATCTACACATTTCTTCCAGTAAAAAAATATGCAGCAGTCCAATAGGCATAATATCTTTGCTGAATTAATCATAATTCTAAATCTCTTGAAATGTGACATATAGATGCCAAAATAGTCTTCCACTGACACTCATGTACTAGACCTGCCAGTTCCTTATTGCATGCTCTTCTGTAGTCTTAGACATTTAATTTAATGTATTAAGTATAGTTTAACAACCATTTATAATTAGTTATTACAGTCTTATTATAAGACTATATTAAATCCAGTGCTAAAAGTAGTTCTGAAGCACTAAAGATTACTGGCATATATCTAGTTTTCAAGAGGTATTTTAACTCTTTGCACACATTTTACTAGCAGTTCTTCAAATATCATCTAATTCCATGTGATGATTTTAAAAAAGTCCAATAAAGGGATTACTTTGAAAATAATTTTTAAGATTTGGAGTTTCTTATAGCAGTAATGTAGCATGATCATACAAAGTAAAGTTAGCCTGTTATTGAAACATACATCCCTAATAATTAGCATAGAAGAAAAGGAAATTTTATGCTTTTCAATAAACTTAGACTATAATAATTTCCACTTTATAATGGGCATGCATTATATCTATTCTAAGGTTACTTTTCTACGTACAAGTTCCAAGTTTTAAAGCAGAAGAACAACAACCTCCCCCCACTCCCAGTTTTTGTAATATTGTGAGCATATACCCATCATTTTCAAAGAGAACACTGGGAACTGTTTTCAAGTCTTCAACCTCAGTGATACGGAACAAGAGGAACTGTGGAATGAAATGGAAGATGTTGATAAAGATTAATTTAAAAAGAGCCTGTCAGAGACCAAGAAACAGAAGAAATCAAACTGAATGTCAAAACAAACAGTGGAAATTGCCAAGAAGAGAAAAGAAGCTAGCACCAAGAAAGGCAAAGGTCTTGAAAAGGAACTTTAACCAAGAATTTCAAAGAATTCTTTGAAGAGAGAAGAAACAATATCATAATATCTGTAAATATGGAAGGTAGAAAAAGAAACAAGAAAAATCTTCCAAAATATCTCCAAATACACAAGAAGGTTTCTACCTCAAATTAGTATGCAAAAGACACCAACTGATATAAAATAACTTATTCAAAGAAGGCCAAACAAAGATGGAAGCAATAAACTGAAATTCTGTACAGTAGAGATGTCAACAACCAAGATATCTCAAAAGACATCCCCCAATTACAAAGCGTTTCTAATACTAGAAGAGAAAGTGACTGTAAATCAGCACTCGTTATTACCTAGTTTGAAGCCTATAGGAACTGATGAAATATGTACAGTAATATAACAAAAAATAGACTAGAATCAATTAAAAGTTCCAATCAAAGTATGCCAGAAAGTCTGGAAAATGACTTAGTGTTCAATACATTGGAAAGAGTTCAGTCTAAATATCAACACCAAAGCTATGAGTCTTAACAAAGTGTGCAAATTATCATTTTATGATGTTCCATCAAGTCAATGTTGACTTGATGGAACTTGACAAAGAATTCTCTGAAATTCTTTATTGTTTCTTTTTTAAACTCTTGTCTTTCTTGGCATTGGCTTCTTTTCTCTTCCTGGCAATTCCACTGTTTGTTTTATCACCACATAGATGGATTTTTCTCTGAGCTGTCCCTAACATGATCCTTCAAGTCTTCCATTGCTCCCATAACTAAGTCCATTCACTTTTTTGTTCACCTTCTTCTACTTTTCCTGCTCCTTTCCCACCATTACAGGCTTCTCTATAGAGCCAGGTCTTTGTACAATGTGTTCAAAACAGGAAAAATTGAACTTGGTCGTTTGTGGCTCAAGTAAGAACTCTGAGTTTGTTTGTTTGTTTGTTTGTTTGTTTGTTTGTTTGTTTGTTTGTTTGTTGAATTAGTTGAGTTAGTTTGTTCCGTGATCCACTTGTTTGTTGTCCATGGTATTCTCAGGAATATTCTTTAACACCAAATTTCAAAAGAGTTAATACTCTTTCTATCCTGTTTCTGCAAAGTCTGACTTCACAGAATCTACATAAAACTATTGTTTGTATGATTCTGTTCTTTTAGGTACAGACATGTCACAGAATACAAATGCCTTTCCAAGTTCTTAATGGTTGCTCTCCCACGTTCTAGTTTGTGACTACTTTTGATTGCTTGTTTCTTTACTGTAGATGGTTGATCCTAAAACGCAAATGCTATCTTCGCTGTCAAATCTAAGACTGGTTATAAAAAAAAGACTGGTTGATATACCTGTTATCATTAGTTCAATCTTTTTAAAATTTAATTTTAGTCCTATTTTTCACTTGATTTTTAGTACTGGAGCTTGCGATAGCGCAGTGGTTAGAATGCAGCATTGCAAGTTAACTCTGCCCACTGCCAGGAGTTTGATCATGAAAGGCTCAAGGTTGACTCAGCCTTCCATCCTTCCGAGATCAGTAAAATGAGGACCCAGATTGTTGGGAGCAATATGCTGCCTCTGTAAACTGCTTCGAGAGGGCTGGAAAGCCCTATGATGTGGTATATAAATCTAAGTGCTAGTGCTATTTCTAATCACATTTCACAGCTTAACATGGTAAAATATCATACAATATCCTTAATCTTACATGTAAGCAAAATAATGCTCATCATCATCAAACACAGATGGGATGGAATTGAATTCCCTACATGGAAAGGGAATGCAAAATTCCCTACATGCAAAATATTCATGCTAGTTTTAGAGAAGGCTGAGGAACAAAAGACATTATTGCTGGTGCATGCTGAATAACTGGGAAAGCCAAAAAATATTTAAAAAAAGGCAATATGTGCTTCATTGGTTATAAAAAGGCCACAAGCTTTTTGACTTCATCAAGCTGTAGAATGACCTTAGGAAAATTGTCCTCATGAGAAACTTATAAGCAGGCAGGAAGCCACAGCTCAGACAGAATATGGCAAACAGTCTGCTTCACGTTTGGCAAAGGAGTGAGACAAGGCTGTGTGTGCTCTCCATATTTATTCAATTTATATGCTGAATAATTCCAGAAACAGTGAAACAAACGGGACCACAAATGAATATAAAAAAGACCAAACTAATGACAACAGATATAACAGTCAGTCTAAGAACTGACAATGATGATATTAAAGGGATGAATTTTTCTGCCTTTCAGAATCAACTATTAACACTAAAGGAACCAGCAGTCAAAAAATATACCACAGACTTTGGTAGGACAGCAATGAAAGCCTTGGAAAAGATATTAAGCTGTTGTGATTTGTGTATACCTAAAAGTTTAAAATCATAGAAACAATTGTTTTCATGCAGCAAAGTTTCTATGGAACAAAATTTGGAGTTTGAAGTCACAGGATTGAAATAGCATTGATGCTTTTGAACTTTGGTCCTAGAAATGATTCTCAAATGTACATGAATAGACAGGGAAACAAACAAATAGACTATAACCTACTACTAGATAAAACAGAAAAATGTGGGTTAGACAGCATCACCATGAGATAGATTTGTAACTGGCTGACCAATCACACTTGTGTAGTCCTCAATGGAACTACATCCACATGGAGGGAAGTATGCAGTTGAGTACCCCAAGGCTCTGTTTTAGGCCCAGTACTCTTCAACATCTTCATCAATGACTTGGACAAGGGGATAGATGGGGAACTCATCAAATTTGCAGATGACACCAAGCTGGCAGGAATAGCCAACACTCCAGAAGATAGGCTCAAGATACAGAAAGATCTTGACAGACTTGAACATTGGGCGCTATCTAACAAAATGAAATTCAACAGTGAAAAAAGCAAGGTTCTACATTTAGGCAAAAAAACCCCACAAAATGCACATGTGCATTTTATGTGGTACCTTGCTCAATAGTAGTACCTATGAGAGGGATCTTGGAGTCCTAGTGGACAACCATTTAGATATGAGCCAGCAGTGTGCAGCAGCTGCTAAAAAAGCCAACACAGTTCTGGGCTGCATAAACAGAGGGATAGAATCAAGAACACGTGAAGTGTTAATATATTTGGAGGGTGTGAGACTGGAAAATCAGGAATAGAAATTTGAATGTGAAGCTATGAGCTATGCCATGCAGGGCTACCCAAGACAGACAGGTCATAGCAGAGAGCTCTGACAAAATGTGATCCACTGAAGAAGGAAATGGCAACCCACTCCAGTATCTTTGCCATGAAAACCCCATGGACAGTACCAAAGGGAAAAAAGATATGACACTGGAAGATGAGCCCCTCAGGTTGGAAAGTGTCCAATACTTGGGGGAAAGCAGAGGGCTAGTACTAGTAGCGCCAGAAAGAGTGAAGTGACTGGGCCAAAGCCGAAAGGATGCTCAGCTGTGAATGCATCTGTGGTGAAAGGAAAGTCCGATGCTGTAAAGATTTTTTCTCCATAGGAACCTGGAATGTAAGATCCATGAATCAAGGCAAGCTCGATGTGGTCAAACAAGAGATGACAAGACTGAACATCAACATTTTAGGAATCAGTGAACTAAAATGGACAGGAATGGGTGAATAAAATTCAGATGACCATCAGGTATACTACTGTGGGCAAGAATCCCTCAGAAGAAATGGAGTAGCCTTCATAATCAATAAAAGAGTCGGAAAAGCAATACTGGGATACAATCCCCAAAATAACAGAATGATCTCAGTTTGAATCCAAGGCAAACCATTCAATATCACTGTAGTCCAAATCTATGCCCCAACCATTGGTGCTGAAGAGGATGAAATTTACCAGTTCTCTGAAGCCCTACAGCACCTTATAGAATTAACACCAAAAAATGATGTCCTTATCATCATGGCAGATTGGAATGGTAAAGTAGGAAGCCAAAAGATAACTGGAATAACAGGCAAGTTTGGCCTTGGAGTACAAAATGAAGCAGGGTGTAGGCTGGTAGAATTTTGTCAAGAGAATACGATGGTCATAGAAAACACTCTTTTCCAACAATCCAAGAGATGACTCTAGACATGGACATCACCAGACGGTCAACACAGAAATCAGATTGACTATGTGGTCTGCAGCCAAAGATGGAGAAGCTCTATAAGTAAAAGCAAGACCAGGAGCTGACTGTGGCTCAGAACATGAGCTTCTTCTTGCAAAATTTAGGCTTAAATTGAAGAAAGTAGGGGAAATCACTAGGTCAGTCAGGTATGAACTAAATCATATCCCTGATGAATACACAGTAGATGCCGCGACCATCTCTGTGCCAAGATTTATTTTTAAAGAGAACTCAACACAGACAGAACAAAGTAGGAGGACTAACAAGAATTTGCAAGTAATAAATCTTAACTTCAGCTCTTAAATAGCTTTCCTTTGAACTAACTTTCAACATGAGTGGATTTAAAATGGCGTTTGCAATATGCAAAGAAAAGTGAAACTATAAAAGGACAAAGGAAGAGAAGAACATAACAAGCTACTTTTTAAATGGAATGAATAAGAACTGTTAATGATTTTTTTTTCTTTTTACCTTTTTCTTTATCAAAATGTTTAAGAAGAAAAGTTTATTGAATTTTTTTCCCTCTTTTTGGTAGATTTTACAGTTTAAGAATGGCTCTTAAGCAAACAGAACTAACTACTAAAATCTTGGAAACTTCTTCACTTCAAATATGGAATTTTTTTTTTATAGGAACTTTTGGAGGCTTATCTTTTCTTAATAAGTTTTTAAACAAGAGATTTTTACACCAATATATTAAAGATTGGAAATTCTTTATTGTTAGATGTTAAGCTGATTGGTGAGCAGATGGTGGAAAATGTGTAAGATAGAAGACAAGGGGAAGGAGAATGCTTAAGATGTGATTTTGATGGTTTTTTTTTTAAATATATATATATATAGGGTTTAATTTTTACAACTGACTTATTTTGGGTATAAGGTGTTACTATTTGATATATGTGAGGTATAAAGGAATGGGAAGATGGAATATTGTTTAACTTTTGGAGGACAGATAGAAAAATTTATGGATGTAATGTTGGTATTTGGTTAAATAGAATTTAATTGTTATAATTGATATATTTTGGATATAAGTTATAATTTTAATAATGTTATTTGACAGATGTAAGGTAAATTGAAGAAATATTAATATTAGCAATGTTATTTGATTTATGTAAGTGATATTAAAGATATGAGAAGATAGAATATTGTTTATTTTTGGAGATTGGATAAAAATTTAAGAATTTAAGCTGGAAATATGAATTATATTTGGGAGACTGTTTAAGGAAGAAAGGTATATTATAAAAGAATTTCTGATGAATACTGGAAGATGGAATATCGTCTTGGTCTTGATCGATGAAGATTGGATATTAAAACTATAAGATTCTGAAGACTTCAGGAGTGGAATGGATTGATATATATTTGGTGTTAATTGATGAAGATTGGATATTAAAAACTATGTATTTTATTGATGAACTGGAAATACTAATTTAATTGGAAGATTCTGAAGATTTTAGGAGTGGAATGGACTGATATATAATGGACTGGAAGAAGAATGTACTTTTTTGTTTTTGGAAGGGGAGTTAAGGTCTTAGAGAGAGGAGTGACTATGGATTATGACTTATGTTGTATTTTAATTTATGATCGTTAATCTTATACCCTGTACTTTGTTCTGGGAAGTCTCGGGGGGTGGGAGGGGGGAGGGAGGGAAGGGGAGAGGGGGAGATGAAGGAACAATGTAAAGGAATGATTGAAGATATGTAATTAAGAAATAGAAATAATTTGAAATGAAATCGGGGCTGCTCAGCTGCCATTTCAGAAGGAATGGAAAGGAGAGGAGAGTGAAGGAAGAAAGTAGGTAGGAAAGAGAGAGGTAGAAAAGGGGAAAGGAGAGGAAGAAGAAAGGGAAAGAGAGAGGGTTAGAAAGGGTGGAAGAGAAGAGTAGGGAAGGAGGAGAGGATGTAGAAAAGCGAAGGAGAGGAAGGATGAAGAAAGTAGAGAAGGGAGGAGGAAAGGTTTGTTAAGGAAGGAAGTGGTAGCTGGGCAGGTCTGAATAAGTAACAAATGAAAGTTAATGACTAATGTTGAATAAGAGACTGTATATTGAATAGGTTGTTGGAAAATGGAAATAAAACTTTTTTACTAAAAGAAAAAAAAGAAAAAAAAAGAAAACTAAGATCATGGCATCCGGCAAATAGATGGGGAAGAAATGGAGGTAGTGACAGATTTTATTTGCCTAGGCTCCAAGATCACTGCAGATGGGGACACAGCCAAGAAATTAAAAGTCGCTTGCTCTTGGGGAGAAAAGCTATGACAAATCTAGACAGCGTACTAAAAAGCAGAGACATCACCCTGCCAACAAAAGTGTGTATAGTCAAGGCTATGGTGTTCCCAGTTGCAATGTATGGCTGTGAAAGTTGGACTATAAGTAAGACTGAGCGCCAAAGAATTGAGGCCTTTGAACTATGGTGCTGGAGAAGACCCCTGCGAGTTCCTTGGAATGCAAGGTGACCAAACCGGTCAGTCCTAGAGGAGATCAACCCTGACTGCTTTTTAGAAGGCCAGGTCCTGAAAATGAAACTGAAATACTTTGGCCACCTAATGAGAAAGAAGGACTCACTGGAGAAGAGCCTAATGCTGGGAAAGATTGAGGGCAAAAGAAGAAGGGGACAACAGAGAACAAGGTGGCTGGATGGAGTCACTGAAGCAGTAGGCATGAGTTTAAATGGACCCCAGAGGATGGTAGAGGACAGGAAAACCTGGAGGAACGTTGTCCATGGGGTTGCGATGACATGACTTCGCAACTAACAACAAAAACTTTCCCACCACTTGTTGAAGCAAAAAGTACTTAACAAAATACATTTGCCAAGAAAACCATCAAGTTGAAACCCTGTATCTCTGCCACCAACCGATGTGGGCATGCACTTTATTACCTGGAATGAAAGTACAAAATAAGAAGGATCATGTAAACTAGGAACATGAAGGCCTGTCTATTGGTTGTCTTCCTGAAAAGCTTTATCTTTAGGCAGAATTGAATTGCCAAATGAGGGGATGTCTGTACCTTTCTATTATAGGTCTCATGAAGTGGAATCACTTCCACTGAGGAGAGTTGGTCTTGGTAGCAGGTTTGTTAGGAAATCTTTTTTTGTTTTTCGTAGAACAGCTGGCTGGAGCTGGGGAGTCAAGAGAGGGGTGACCCTTTTTTAACAGGTTGACTGAATTGAGTGAACCCAGTAGCCAGAGGAAATGGTTCCCACTTATTTGTGTGGCTTTGTTGGCAGACCTACACCAGCGAGACAATTCACACTAATTGGAACGCTTGTAGCAGGCTCCGGGGGAGGCGGGGGAGAAGCTGTAGACAGAATGGCCCATGGAGCTCGAACCTGCTATCCCACAAGAAGTGGAAGAGAAGAATGAAAAATGGAAGAAGCAGCAGATGGGAGGGAACGTGCAAAGAAGAAGAGGTGAAAGGAGGTGCACCAGATGGGAGCCACAGGGAAGAAAAAGGATAAGCAGGAGGAACAGAGGGGGCTGAGCTGTAGGATGGGAGAAAGGTTGACTGTTGGGAAAAAATTAGAAAATTAATGAAAAAAAAATGGCAGCAGGAAGAGATTAAGATGAACAGGAACTCACTGCTATCTGCTTCTGTGTTGTGTTTAGACACATGCACGCACGCACACACACACACACACACACACACAACCTTTTGTCCTGCACCTGGCCAGCAAGGAAAAGTTCCTTAGCAACCCATCCCCCGCAGCTCTTGCCCTCTGAGCATTTCTAAAGTCCCAGTCCTTGAGCAATGGCGATTTTGATCCTGCCGCTGCCTCCACCCTGAGTTGGTGTGTGAGCTGGAGGTATTATTAGGAGGCTTTAGTTCATGGGTTCTTCTGGCTCTCTGCAGTTTCCATGGCAACCAATCCAATTCAGCCCCCGTTCTGTTTAGCTACAGCAATTCTCCAGAGGTTTCTTGAGAAAATGTGTTTGTCAAAACAATTTTATTTTTCCCCCTTTGGGTCCTGCTTAGCGACATCTCCAGTTAAAAGATGCAGGAGGTGGTTCTGGGCTGTTGCTTGGTAAAAATGCATGCTGTGCGGGGCTGCAAAAGACAACACAATTGTGAGACTGTCTTTGGGGCAGGGGATCCAACGGATTGGCCTGATGTTATTCTATGTGCCATGGCATGAGGTAAACTGGAATTAACCCCTTTAAATTTATTAAATTTTTATACCGCCCTTCTCCCGAAGGACTCAGGGCGGTGTACAGCCGAAATAAAATACAGAGTATATACAATTAAAAGAAATTAAAATAAACTATTACTAAATGGCCGATAATTAAAAGATTTAAAAATTTAAAATATTATCATAAACTCCTAAAGTGTGCCAGGTTAAGAAACCATGATCTAAACTAGGGCAGAGACAGACACCAGATCAGATGCCTTTCAAAGATTTTGGAGTTCAGCTCCCATTATCCTGAGGTAGTTTGGCCTACAGTAAGGGATTTTGGGAATAGTAATCCAATATATCTGGAAAGGCTACACCTGGGCAAGAGTTGCCTAGTTAACATTCAGCAAAATATCTGTGCACACAGCAAGACAGTGACAATTACCTCTACAATACCTTCTTAAAAAATTCCATATCCTCTGTCCACTCAACTACCTGCTGTTTTTTTTCCAGTTGTTCTTTTGCTGTCTTTGTTTTTCTATGCTTTTCATGCTCAATCCTCACTCTTGCTAGCAAGGATTCAATTTCTTGTTCCTCAAGGCTTTGATTCTTTGATTCTTTTTGTTCAGCCCTCCCCATCCCCCTTAATTGCACGATTGCAGAATAAGCCATGAAATCATGGGGTGATAGTATCTCTCAGCAATTGGATCATAAGGATTATTCTGCTGACAGATGAATAAGTTATCTTTATTTTTTCCAAAGCTACAAAATGTTGGAAGCAGGATATATTTCCCTGGGTCTATGAACTGTGCCCAGTCTGTAGCCAGGTGCATGTCAGTTTTGTTTTTTCCCCCCAGTAAAACCTCTGTATATGAGTGTCTGTGTCAGCTCGGTTAGTTTCATTAAAAAAAAGTTCTCAATGTGTAATTATACTTTAATGTGACCAGTGGAACATCTGATGTGGTGGGCAGAAAAAGAAGTGGGAGCAAGCAGATATGAGTTGTTTTTTATTCACAGTGACACACACAATAATGTTGCCATGCCTCTGCCATTGTGCCTTCTCTTCCTATCAGGTGATATAGACAGCAAATCCTGCTTCAATATTTCTGCCATGTTTCTGCTATGGATGAAACTCACATTGCAAAATGTCCCTTTTATGTTTGTGGGCATTTCTTATTCTCACTGGCACACTTCCATCCTGGGACTAATTTACACAACAGCTTTAAGATGTTCATTTCTCATGCTGAACCCAGCTGGAAATGAGACTGGTTTAGGGAATTCTTGTCCAGATCTCAGTCTGTTCCTTTGCTGTGTATGGACAGAATTGCTACTGCATGTGTCCTGATTTTATATTCCCTTGCTTCTTTTCTTCTACGCTTGCTCATGCTGGGAAAGCAAGCATCAATCATGTTCCTTTTGGTGATTTTTTGAGGACAACTTTTTTCCAGGGCTCTTCCTCTGTTTTGGACAGAATTTTATCACTTGTACAAAAGAATGTAAAGAGTTTTACCATTCTTGCTGCTTTCACTTCAGCCGGAAGCTGAAACTTATAGAACTCTTGCCATCAACTTCTTACCATTGTTTCACCTTTCCACCAATGGATGGCAGGTGGAGAAAAAGCAATTTCACCATTCCAGTTTCCTTGGTCCATCAGTGCAGCTTTACCCTGGCCACTACAGAATGGTGAGGGGAAAAAAAATAATTTTATCATTTCATTGGACCATGAATAGACTGGTTTTTTAAAAGGTGGGTGGGTGGGTGGGCACGGAGAAGGAGTGGAGGGTGGGGGAAGGAGGGGCATCATTTGACTCCACCCATGTGTGTAAGAAGGAAATTCAGTCATTCAGCAGTCTTCTCAGTCACTTGCCCAAAGCAAAATTAGTCTGGGAAGGCCCTTTTAAAGGAGCCAGCAGCCAAGGATGAAATGGCCATGGAAGGCAACAACCAGTGACTGGAGAGGAGTACACTCACCATAGTACATGTTTGTCAATCCAAGTGAAGGCATTTGCCTACAACAAAATGAAATGAAGCAGGCAGATCACACAGCCCTACTTGTACCAATAGGTTAGAAAACACAACTTTTGACATTGGGCAAGAGGGCAGGAGCTGATGAGCTAAACCTATCCACTGTGTACTAGAGTCCTCCAGAAATGGTAGGTGGTGGTTGTTTTTTCCATTGAGGCAAACCACAAATGTTGAACTTTCAGCTCAGTTTGCTGAAAAGCTCTGGCTGTAATTCTGCTGGGTTGCTACACTGTCAGGATTTGTGGAGTAATACATTTCACAGAGCATACTATAAAATCACCACAATAAAGATTGTCTTCTTGTTGTTTGTTTCTGTTTTTGTTTCTCAGAGTATTGGGAAGTCAAGAGCAGGGAGGTAAACTCAGCCACTGGCAATTTTAAAACAGAGACTGAGTGATGAATGGACAAAGTTCTCAGAGCTTAACTTCAGTAGCTTGGAGTAAGGAATGATTGACTGAAAATACTCCCTGTCAACTGATGCTAAATGCGTTTGGGACTTGCATAGGGCAGAGTGTAGGGATTGTGGATTAGGTTTACAATGCATTGAGAATGATTTGCAAATGATGGTGGCACTGCAGAATTCAGCATCTGGAATAAAGGAAATGACCTAGACATATTTAACCACATGGTTATTGTATTCTCAGTTGTCCGACATTATTCTCTATTTGAGAAGTGTATTTCACTCTTAAGTTGTAGTTCAGATGAAGCAAATAGTCCTGCAGAAACCCTAAAGGAAAATTATCTTCTGT